>NC_132918.1:34184403-34828403 GCF_047675955.1 Chlorocebus sabaeus | reverse complement strand
CACATTCCCACCAGCAATTTATGAGGGATCCAGTTTCTCTGAATCTTTGACAGCATTTAGTGTTATCACCATTTGTATTTTAGCTATTGTGATAGGTGTGCAGTGATCTCTCATTGTGGTTTTCATTTGTATTTCTCTAATGGCTAATGATCTTTTGATGCTCTTATGTGCCGTCTGTATATTCTCTTCAGTGAAATGTTTGTTCATATCTTTTGCCCATTTACCAATTCGATTGTTTATGTTTTTATTGTTGAGTTTGGAGGGTTCTTGGTATGCTCTAGATATAAGTCTTTTGTCAGATATGTGGTTTGCAAATATTTTCTTCCAGAATGTAATTTGCTTTTTAAAATCCCCTTCATGTAGTATTTCATAGAGCAAAAGTTGTTAATGTTGATGAAATCTAATTTATGAGTTTTTCCTTTTATGGATTGTGCTTTTGGTGTCAAGTCTAATAATTCTTCACTTAACTCTAGGTTCTGAGTATTTTCTCCTGTTTTTACCTACAAGTTTATAGTTTTACATTTTACATTTAAATCCATGATCAATTTTGAGTTGATTTTTGTATAAAGATGAGGTTTAGGTCAATGGTTCATTTGTTTTTGTTTGCTGTTGTTTTGCTTTGCCTCGCTGATGGATATCCAGTTGCTCCAGCACCACAGAACTATTCTTCACATTTGTCAAAAATAGTTAGCCATGTTTGTGTGGACCCTTTGCCTTTTACAACCCCTTGATATTTTTCTATCATTTGACAGCAACATCTGAAAGAGGTTAATGGACTTTTCACCCAAATGAATCATGCCACTAGTATAAAAAATTATTTGATTACAAAATATGTAATAATTTAGAGAAGCCTCATTACATACTCATGAATCATCCCTAAGGCTTTATGGTCCTTATAAAAACAGATTGGCCCAGATCCCACCAAAATATTTCCTTTTACCTAAATAGAAAGACATGGGAAAAAGTTCCCATATTTTTTTTTTCCCCAGGGCCAATACATAGTTGCTTACGTTTGACTCAGAGTACTTTAAAGGGATGAGAAAAGTGATTGGCCACCGAAAGGCTCCTTTATGCACAGGCCTGGGCAGAGACACACAACCAACAGCTCTGTCGGGAACGTAGGAGCCTACTCGCCTACAAAAATGATAAGAGAGATCTAAAGAAAACAAGCTAATCCTTTTGAGGGACGTACTGAAGCCAGATAACCCAAGGTATTCACAGCAAGATACAGTGAGTCTTAGAGCTAAGCACCGTGCAATTAGCTTTGCTTCCTTGGGTTTTTGAAACATGCATCTGTATAAACCTGCCTGCGCAGACATCCCTAGTCCCAAGCTGGGTCTGCCAAAATCCAGTGAATCGGCTCTAAAATGTAGATGGCACCTAGCAGTGACCAAGACTCAGCCTCAGGCAGCCTGCAAACCTGTGAGGCCCAGTGGAGCAGCCGAACAGAAATATCTGGAAAAGTTTCTACGTGTTCATGGAATTTCGTTGCAGGAAACCACCAGAGCAGAGACGGGCATGGCATACAGGTACTGCTGATTGCAAAGTCATCCAACCAGGGCACTGCACTGATGTCAAAGGTTGTTATTAAAGAAATAAGGACTGAAGTAGCAAGACAAAACCCTGTAAGAAAAAGAAAGAAAAATGCAGTGAGCCCTCTTCTTGGGTTGCCTTGTTGTTGTTGTTCTTCTTCTTCTACTTTTTAAAAATTTTTTTAGCTTTAAGTTTTCTCTTTCCTCAGAGGGTTACGCAAAAGACAGTCAAGTTCACCTGTGGAAACTCCTAACCACGTGCTGCCAGAAGAAGTATCTTTGACTCTGAGTAGGGAGATGATTTAGCAGGTCAAAATGAAGAATGGGGACTCCATTCTTCTTAAGGGAAAGGGAATTTATAAGTTAAGAGTGGAATTTTTTTTTTTAATGCTGCCTGGGATTCAAGACTTATTTTCTTCTAAACTTGAATCATGTGGTCTGTACTAATAGCTAATAAAGTAGTTCAGGTTCTCCTTGAAATGACAGCACTTATTTATTTCCCTATCAATGTAGCCCAAGGTAAATTACTGATTGTACGCTAAACTTCCAATGCCATTATTTATTTCATGAAAGATTAACATAAAGGAGAAATGTTTTCCTGGTATAGGGTTGGATGTGTAATCTTTATAAGTTGCTCTGCGATGGGAAGAAGCTTTCCTTTTCAGAGCAATTATTGCTCCTGCACAAGTGCTTCCTTTACCTGCGCCTGGAGTTTTAAAGAGCCCAGAAACTGAGTAAAAGCCATTTAGAAGGACAAGGGTACTGAAAACTGAAAAAACAATTTAGCAATTGTAAGAACAGTTGTCCTAGCTCAAATCAAAACTTCTGCACAGCTTAAGATTGTTTTTCATGTACAATATGTCCCCAGTGATTTCATTTTTCCACAATCTGAAGGTCTATTTCAGTGTAGTAGCTGCTGCTCTAATTTATCAGCTAATTATATTAATACAGCAATTTGCAATGATATGGCTCCTCTCTGGAGAGCAAAGTATTTTACACGGACTCTTTATGTAATAAAAGGCTTGTGCAGAAAAGAAATGAACTCTTCTCAATTTATAAGGAAGATAGGACAGCCTACCATATCCTGCTTTAGAAGGGGAGCTCACCTTTTCATGGTAGCTCATGGAATGAGGAGGGATGGATGAGGAGGAGATGCTGCTGTTTCTTTCCTGAATCTCTCTGTCACTGGAAGGAGCCTGCTTCTCTGTCCTCCCACATTCTGTCTTCGTGTTTCCTCGACCCTCAGTGGTAGTAGTGATGGTGCTGTGAACGCAGATCAGGCGAAGGGGAAGAGGGACCCTTTCACTTAAAAAAAAAAAAAAAGTCTGCCTCCGTGTCTTTGTCATAGGATGGGTGGTATTACCATGAATTGTTGCATAAACCTTCAGAGGGCATGCCTTTCTCTCTTGAAAGTCTAGTTTAAATATCAATTACAGATCTGTGCTGTGTGCCCATGTTCAGGTGAAGGTATGTTCTAGGAAAGCGTTTTTCAAAGGATTATGAAGTACAGGAACACTTTCTTCAGACAGGTGAAAGCAAAGCTGCCTCAGCTAAAGGTGGGAGCTTGGAGCCCACCTGCTTGAGGGGAGCAGTCATCCCCCAGCCTCTTCTGAGACACCTATGTGGATCCCATACTCCCCATGGTTTGAGACTATAGGTTTGGAATGACTCTTTATGATGCCTTGGTGGGTAAGGCTCTGTTACCTTGGAGATGCCAGATACTGCCTTGGACAAGGGTGTATGCTACCAGATCACACCCTAGTAAGAAATGGGACCTAGGAGAATGTTGCTTCTAAATCGGAGTTTGAGGGGAGAAAAGCACAGTTTAGTTGATCATTAACCCTAAGAAATAGCCAAGGCTCTAAATTAGAATGAGCTTGTGCTGACACATCATCTTGACACATTTCTCCGTTACCCACTCCCCAATGTCCTTAGTGCTCTATTTATTCTCCCTTTAAGACACTCACTTATTATCCTTATTTAAGACATTCTCCTTCAACCATTTGGAAAGGATTTCTAGGAAAGAGAACCAGGGTTCTCTTGGTTCCTCCCCAACTTAGCTTTAGATCTTGATTTCGTATGAACATAGTTGGGGTTAAGAGAGAAGCTGATTTTCATATTCTTACTTCTTTATTATGATTTTTTTTCCTCCTCAGGAAAAAGAGGGTGGGCAGGGGACCATGGCTACGTTAAAGAAAAAACCTCCGTTAAGCCTTGTTGTTTCTATTTTTTCTTGTGAAGTTGAAAGAAAATGGGCATTGGAGTTAAACAGATCAGAGTTCAAATTTAAGCTCTGCCTCTTTTAGAACTGTGAGACACTGGGGGCCAGTCATGACATAGAAATGCCTAATATAGTAGCTGCTCACTGGGAATGGAGGTTTTCTTCCCACTTATTCTGTTGTGTCTGTCCATCAGTCTACGTAGGGGAGGGATTGAAGCCCTTTAAGTGAAACATAGAAATGGATAAGAGAATATTCTCAGAAGGAAAATAAAAGAATAAGACAACCCACGGTAGTTCACAATCTGTGTAGGTTTCCATGCTCAGCTTTAGAATTCTGAGAGGTCTGGAAGAGCCGGGTAAGCTGTTTTCCATTCCGAATTTGGTCAGACGCCATTGCAGACTTTAGCCCAATACCAGCTGCTTGGGTCCCTCGATCATCTGTGAGAGAGCATTATGTTGTGTTTCCATGGAGACTTCGTTTTATTTCTAACTAAGGTTGACCAGGAGGAGAAAAAAAAAAGAAGTAAATATGCAAACACATGCATCAATTGAAAAGGAACTGGAGGACATTGAATGTGGTATAAAAAGTGCCAAGTTGCTGTGTAGATCTTTCTGTTGGCTTAGAAATCTCAGCAAAAATAGAAGTTTTAAAATTCATTTTATCAGTGACTATAAAATGGACCTAAGAGGGTCTTCAAGTTACTTCTAAAAAGCTGAAAATTAATTGTCTTTATTACATAGCCCTGAACTCTAAGCCAAACAGTAAACATGAGCCTGAGTCAAGGTTAAAATACTCTGAGGGATAGTTTTATGAGAAAAACACCAAAAATATCTAGACTGAGTTAGTATGTAGCAAATACCTAGCTTTGAAGCAATCTTATAATACTAACATTGGCAGGAGAAACTTAAACTTAAACAGATATAAAATGAAGCTCTAATCCAGGGACAACACTTTTCCTGTAAAAGGCTAGATAGCAAATATTTTATACTCCAGGTTTGTATCTGCCTCTGTTACATCTACTGACCTCTGCTATGTAGGGTGAATGTAGCTATTGATGATATGCAAATGAGTGGGCATAGCCTTGTTCCAATGAAACTTTATTTATGGACATGGAAATTTGAATTTTATACAATTTTTTTGCATATCACAAATCTTATTTTTTCCTACAAACCATTAAAAATGTAAAAATCATTCTTAGCTTGTGTGCCATACAAAAACAGGTGGCAGGCTGGGTTCGTTCAGCAGGCCATAGTTTGTTGACCCCTGCTTTAGAAAGCAAGGCCTTCAGTTGCTCAGGTTATTTATTTACTTGTTTGTGTTTATTTATTTTTAAACCTTTTTGTTTCCAGAGGTATTTAAGGAACTCAAATGCATATAATTGAGAAAGATAAAAATAAATTATAAAGAAGATGGAAAAAACAGAGACAAGAAAGACCAAAAGAGTGGGAAGGGAACAGAGAGCCAAGGGTGAGGGAGCACGCTGTGTATAAGCCAATGTGTTGCAAGAATTAGACCTGTATTTGGCTCTGTGCCTTCTGGCAGCATTAAATTGTGAAGAGGGGAACTGAGCCCTTTACAAAGTTACAGGGTCCTTGAGTTAGAGAGAAGTCAGTCGCTCTGTAATGGCACACCTTTTCCTGATCTGTAAATCAGAGAGAAGTTCCTTTTGAGGTTCTTCTTTGTGTGATGAATAATATCCTTGCAATATCCTTATAGCAAACACAGCAGTAAGGTTCCTAGAGGATCTTTCCTATGGAGCCCCTAATATTACTATCACATCAAATAATAACTCAGTAAAGACAAATAGGTGCATAATGGAAAAAAGTGACATTGGTTAAATAGAAACCACATTGGCCACTTTGGGCTATGCTTTAAGAATTTTCCGATAACAAAAACACAGATTTCTTTTTTTATTTTTTATTTTTTAAAGAATGACAGGGCTTGTTCAGGTTCATGGAATGAAGCAATTGTTTCTGGAAAAAATAAGTGTTATTTGCCAATTAAGGATAACATTTTCTAAAGCCTTAAGCTGACAGCAGAGAGAGGGCAATAAAAGAAGAAAGGGAAAAGTAGGGAAAGTCTCGGAATTCTTAACATGGGATGGACCTTAGGGATAATCTGCTCCAATTTCTGGTCTTACAGCTGAAGAAAACTGAGGCTCAGAGATGTTGAGTTTGTAGCCTGCAGTTGCACTTCCAGCTAGCAACAAAGCTTGGACTAGAACCCCTGTCTCTTCGGTCTCAGTCCAGTGCTTTCTTCATGCTTTCCGTATTTATTCCCAGCTCCCCAACCTCCATCCCACCACATGCCAATACACACACACATACATGCACATACACACACACACGCATGCACACACACACACACACACCTGGAGATACTGCAGATCCAGCCATATTCACCGTTCTGCTCTGTCTTCTTTTCCAGGCTCCCCTGTTGTTACTGTGCCCTATGACCTGCTCAGTCCTGCTTCTTTGCATGCTTACCCTCCACCTTCTGCCGGAATCATTGAGTCTCTAGTCATCATTACTTTTCCTACCTGGAATATTCTTACACATCCCACTTGCCTAGGTAACTCCAACCCACAGGCTCTCTTTTGGCCCCACAGCATGGACCACCAATCTTTTCTCTATACAGGATATAGATTGTTAGTTATTTCTGTGTGTGTGTATCTTATTGTCAAAATTGTGCATCATGACCTTGAGGATGAGGACTGAAACTTATAATATTTTATACTCCATCAATGCCTTTGCACTTAGAAAGTGCTGGGTACATACATGTTGCTTGATTGAGGTGCATCCATTCAGAAGTTGGGAAGGAGAGAAACCAAAGAGCAAGCAGGAACTTTCCTTTTTCCTACTAATAGTGCTCTAGCCCCATCCTTTCTCCTGTATCTTAGATACAATATGCTACTTAATCTTGCTAAGCCTCAGCTTCCCTATCTGTAAAATGGACCTAATTTAACTTATTTCACAGTGGCATTGTAAGAAATCCATAAAGTCACATATGTGGAAGTGCTTAGCTCACTGCCTGCTAGAGTGAGAACCTAAGTGCTCCCTTGCTCCAAACTCCTTTTTAACCAGTCCTAGGAATCTATCACTTAGTCATCTTTAGCATTTCCAAAAAGAAGTGTGTGTCTATAAAGGAGAGAGGGACAGAAAATAAACACCTAAAATTGAATATTGCATAATTCTGAACATATCACCCTCCTTTCCTCACTTGCTTTTTCATTCTTTTTGCTTTTCCTATTAGGATCTATTGAGAAAGTGTTTATTTTTCTTTCTTTTTATCTCCCACGTGGGCTCCTATTTAATCAGCTTGGCCTCAGGAAATGTTGGAATAAATAACTCTTCAAACAATGTAATATGAAGGTATCTTTTATCAACCGCTGCATTTCCAGTGCCTGGCATTGTGCCTAGCACAAAAATATTTGAGCCAGAATGACATGAAAAGGACTGAAACTTCCACCAGCTTGCAGTGTCTCTCCCATCAGCTTGCCCCAGTGTCCGAAGATCTCCCTAGACTGCAGGCATCAGTTCTCAGAGACTTCTGTTAAAAGGCAAGGGTGCTTGCTGAGTGGTGGCCACACTAATCCAAGCTACTAGATGGTGGACCAAGAAGAAACAGGACGTAGTCCAAGCCTGACCTAAAACAAGAGAAAATAGGAAGGAAGCTTCTAGGTTTGATCAACAGAAAAGCTTGAGTATCCCAGCATGGTGCATTGCTACGGACTATCCATAGAATCAGGAGGGATGGAATTGAAAAACAGGGGAAGGAAAACTAGAGAGAAACCTCACTCAGCTACCAGCTTTTCTCAAAGATGTCAGGGCAGAGAGTTTGACGGCATAAATGAGAGTTTTCACTGATCATTAAATGAAGACTCTGAAGATAAGTAGGAACAATTTTTTCACCTGAACCCCTCTCTGGGTTCTGTCACAGTGCAAACATGATATTCTAGCAGGAGGATTTAAAGACAAGCTTCCTCCCTCCCTCCTCTCATCCCCTGCTTCCTTATCTACAAAATGAAGCTGAAAAGCCCTACTTCACAGGGTAATGCCATCCACTCAAAGAGGTGTATAGTGGATACCCAGGAAAGACTATCCCTCTTGCTCTTTCTCCTTTTCATAGTATTACAGGGTTGACATACGTGGAAGTTGAAAATTACATTTGTTCCTAAATTGCACTTACTGTCATCCTCCCAGGACCCCCAAACCCCACCAAAAACACCCTTTCATCATGTGTTCTTGTGACCTGCCCTTTTCATGAGACGCTTGGCACACTCAGACCTGCTTGAAAAGTATTAATAGCTAGGGCTGTGACTGTGAAAATCAATAGCCTAGAAAAATGCTACTCATGCAGGGGGTTGTATGAAAAAATGTCTACATGATTTATTTTAGATGACCTAATTTTGGTGAGTCTCTGGGCCTGTGCTAATTTGCTCTGAGCTGTTTTTCTCCTTGTATCAATATTTCTGGAGGAAAGTAGATGACACCAAGATGGCTCGGGCTCAGGATGTATGTGATTACTTGAAACCTGAATAGGCTGCTGGTGAAGAGCGGAGGAGGCGCAGTGAAAGGGGCTTATTCAAAACGAGCAGAACGTGTTCTTTCCTATTGAATGGAATAGAAGTTCTAAAATAAGTATGTTTTGAAAGTGTCAGTTTAGATAGAAAATGCTGAGAATTTAAGCAAGAGTGAGAGATGAATGCTGCTTGGACTTGAAATATTGTTGGGGGGTGGGCAGATACTCAATCTGTTTTGAAATTTCCACTTGGGGTTTTCCAGGATAAAAGTTGCTTTGTTTATGCAGCATGATGAAAATACTGGAAATTCGGGGCTTGAGAACAATACTGAGTTACAGAGATCCATGCTTTCTCATATAGAAGTTGTTGACAGCGGTTTCATCTGAAAAAAAAGTGAGCATTTTGAAATCTGATTTTCCTGACCGAGGAGTAACTATAGGCAAAAGATGTTTTCACCCAAGAGAAAAACAGTTCCTGAATTTCCCTACAGTGCCTGTGAGTGCCACTAGGATGTGCTATTTCATAAAGAAAAGGAAGCTCTTCTGTTCCCTGAAACGCTGCTAGCAGAAAACTTTTTTCAGACAATCCTAGACTTGAACTTAAATTTGAATCTATGTATTTACCTTGATTGTGACAATGGGAAATTTTGTATAGTGTGAAAAAATTAAAAAGGTAATCCCAGCATATTCCTAAGGTACTGAGAAGCCTTGATCCCATAACAAGCCTATGTTGTTATAACCTAAACCAGTTAGATATTTTATAGAGCAAATTTTCTATGTCTGGGAGTTTTCTAGCATAGGGAGTTCTGAGCTACA
The DNA here is from genome assembly GCF_047675955.1 of Chlorocebus sabaeus. NCBI lineage: Eukaryota > Metazoa > Chordata > Mammalia > Primates > Cercopithecidae > Chlorocebus > Chlorocebus sabaeus. The sequence continues at coordinate 34,819,312 of NC_132918.1, read as the reverse complement.
CCACAGACCCCTGGGCATGGTTGGTGAAGAAAAGAAAAGTAGACATCTCATCCCCTACCATCTTCCAGAGAATATTCTGTTGGTGTTAGCCCCATCTCAGGTGCAGGCACCTTGTTACACAGTTAAGATGGAGCAGACATAGTGAATCTGGACTGCACAGGAGAAGGCCATATCAAAGCCTGTCAATATTCTCAGAACCATGGTCTTGCGGACCTGGCTCATTACCTGGTTAGGAGATGGTCCTCCTCTATTCCCACTGTTTGTTTTCGCTTATCACGTGTCACCTCCTCACACTTAGAGCGAGTACCTCCCATCCAGTGATTCCTCTTCCTCTCCTTAGCTAGTTACCAACTAATTCTCTGTAAGTTTTAAAATATAGATGCTTTTTTAATAGAGTGTCTGCAAAATATATCATCCAAAGAAATGAATCCCTAATAGTGGGAGTACAGGTAGTAAAGGAGTTATTTTTAGACAAACTGCCTAGTACTTAAGGCCAGAGCTATTTTAAAATTTTTATCTGAAAATAATTTCAAATATAAGGAAAAGTTGTAAAAATAATATATAGAACACATCTGGGCTATTTATTCATTAACATATTGTTAACATTTTGCCCCATTTGCTTTAACTTTTGTTCATGCTCTCACATGCTCGCTCCTTACAACCCACCTCCCCATTTATTTTTCCAAGCTTTTAAAAACTAAGTTTCACACATCACGGTTTTTTACTCCTCAATTTCTCCTAAGAGTTATGATATTTTCTTATCCCCAGTACAATTAGCAACTTTACATAAATTTGATACTTTTAAATTTGATACTGGTAAAATTTACATAAATATGATACTTTAATCTACCCTTGTATTCTAATTTTGTCAGCTCACACAATAATGCTCTTTGTGGCATTTTTTTACTCTAGTTGTACAGGATCAGTATGGGATGGCAATATTTTGTTGTCATTTTTTTTAGGTCTCCTTCAATCTGGAACAGTTCAGGAGAAATTAATTTTAGGGTAGGAAAGAGGTCAAAGGAAAGACTACAACTAATTGCAAGTCCGCCTTGGGTTGGGAGGTGGCGCTGTGGTGCCACACAATTGTTAGGCCTACAGGAGGTCTCCTGGATATTGTTACCGTGTCCTTGCCAATGACTGTGTCTTCCACAGCTACCTAATGAGGGCTACCAAGTTTTCATGTGGAACTTTAGGCCCAAAGCTAAGGGATCTCATAGGCCTACTGACCTTATGAGCCTATATAAATCTTGTCCCCTGTGTCCATGTGCTCAGCACATCCCCTGAGGGGTGGGTGTTGGTGGCAGTGTTAAAAGAGAGTCACCAGACCTTAAGAGGGGTAAGGCCCTCTGAGCACTGATGGACTGCAGACATGGTTACCTCAGGGTTGTCGAGCCCCTAAGTCAGGGGCCCATAAATGAGCTGGATCAGGAAACCATCCCAAGAGGCTGAAGCGGCAGCCAAAGGAGAGGCCTGATACCAGCTGGATTCAGAGCAATGGGAGTATGGATTCTGGCTATAGCTTCTAATGAAACCACTGTGGGAGGGGTGGGAGCTTCCAGAAAGATGCAGGTTCTCAGTGGGCTAGATGGAACATTTTTAGACAATGGATTTTGACCCAATTGTCTTTTGACCCAATTGTCTTTAAACATTTTCTCCTTCATGATATTCCTCTTAATTTGCCAAGGCAGATGAGATAGAAGCTCTGACAATTGTAGAGTGTGGGTGTAAAACGTGCAACTTATTAAGTAAGCTCTCCGTTTATCATTTGAAGGGTTTGTAACAGGTCAGTGACTAACCCTGCTTTTGGAATTTTATGGCACTCTGTAACTCAGTGCATAGTGACAATACATGCATCTAGAAGCTGGTTATGGTTTCAAAGAAGAGCTATGATTACCTCCAGAGATGATCATTGTATAAGATGGGCATCTTTATACATAACTTTCCAAAGGGTTAGCTCTCGTTGTAACTTCTTTGTAACAGTCCATGCTAGCACTTTCTTCCTCTACCTCTATTTTTCCTTTTGGTGCACTTATTTATTTCTGTATCATCTGTCTCTCTCACTGGAATGTGAATTCCAAAAGGGCAGGGATTTTATCTGTATAGTTAATTACTGCATTCCCAGAATCTGACATCTAGTGTAGAGCTCAATAAATATTTGCTGAATAAATAAATTATTAAGCAAGAGTCTAACAAATAAACCTTCAATGTTCACTGGAGGACAAGCCGCTGAATATCAGGCACAGGACACCACTTCACCAGGATCCATAGTCTCCCCACCACTCACTTCCTAACTTTCACTACGAAAAATCAAAGGTGTTCTTGTTTGAGACAGTGGTACTTGAGGATGGCATTGTTCTCATAGGAAATAGGTCCTTAAATCTTGGATTTTAAGATGCTTTGAGGTGACCATATCATACTCATCATGGCATAGCCCACTGTATGTTTGTTATGTTTGTTTCTCCTGAGATATCCACCTTGTTTAACCTTAATTTGCTCATTTACTTCAATCATTCATTAAGTTTGTGATGGTTAATTTTGTGTCAGTTTGACTGGGCCACAGGGTGCCCAGACGTTTGGTCAAACATTATTCTGCGTGTGTCTGTGAAGGTGTTTTTGCATGAAATTAACATTGGAATTAGTGGACTGAATAAAGCAGACTGCCCTCCCCATTGTGGACGGGCGCCATCCAGTCATTTGAAGTTGAACAAAAATGCTGACCTGCTGACCTCTCATGAGTAGGAGAGGAGGGTATGTCTTCTGCCTGATTGTTGGATCTGAGACATCAGTCTATTTCTGCTTTTAGAGATGAACTGAAACATCAGCTCTTCTTGAGTCAGGTCTTGAGCCTTCCGGCTTTTGGGTCCAAACTTACACCATTGACCCTCCTGATTCTCAGGCCTTCAGATTTGAACCAGAACTACACTATTGGCTCTCTCGCATCTCCAGCTTGCCAACTGCAGTTTTTGGGAGTTCTCAGTCTCCACAGTTGCATGAGCTAGTTCCTTGTAATCAATCAATCAGTCAGTCAATCCCTATCTATCCATTTATCTATCAATTTGTCCATCTCGTGTTAGTTGTGTTTATCTGGAAAGCTCTAAGTAACATAGATTTCTCATTGTACTTTCCTCCACAAAGTTCTCTATGTGTCGCTGCCCAGCCCTATTCATAGTGGGGCCTTGAGTTTCCTTGACCAGAATGAGACACTCATTGCTTTCATTCAGTGTGAATTCCTGTTTCCACTGAGAGGTGGTGCTTTCTGAGGGAGGTTGAGCTGATTACAGCCTGACTAAGGTCACCAGAAGTAGTGAAGATGTCTAACACACTCATATTACAGAGCCATGGGCCTCTCCTTCTCCACTCCTCTTACCACCAGCTCTTCTTTCCTTTCCTACCAGTTGTCCCTTAATCCCACTGGCAAGTCCTCTTTAAGTTTACTCTTTTCCTCATTTCACATTTCCGTCTTATTACAGGAGGGGTCATCATCTCATTATAGCAGCCAGGTGCCATCTTCCAAACTATGGGGAACAAGTGTGGAGAGTTAGCTTACCTGTTGGGATTCCTAGCTGATTCGTCCTCCTAGATAAATGCACCAGAGGATTCTCTGTCTATTCAGTAATCGTGGATGAGTGTGGGTTCTGGTTAGACTTCTCGTTCTTGGTATAGATCAGACTTTCCCATCAACTACTTGGCCTACAACTGAAACACTCTTTTGCTGGTAATTAATAGTTGCAGGCTGGACCTTGGTGGTATCATCAGATCCATGGGTTTTCTTACTTAAGTCTGCCCTACTCTACCACTTCGGCAAGACCCTGACCCATTTGACTCAGTAAAGGTAGTCAGTGCTGCTGGGACTGGGCAATGGCAGTGGAAGGATCATGTGTTTCTACTTCAGAGGGTTGGTTACCTGCAGGAGCATGGGTGAGACTCATTACAGTGGACAGAATCCAGCTATGTTCTTTCTGCCCCTTCTTCACAGGTACCTCTCCAAGAGCCTCCCATTTCTGACCTAATGTTCACCACCTCTTGGGTTCTGGATCCTATATAGGTTAAATATTTTCTCTAATATGTCTCATGACTGTCTCATTTAAAGTGTTGGATAATCCAAAACACATTCTTATATAAGATGGAAAAACAGGTTCATGCAGCTAAATTTACTAATGCATATTATATGATACATTGGTTACACTCTTTTTATAAAACTATTTTGTATGACCACTAGTCAAGCCTTGCTGGTTTTGGTACACTATCAAGTTTTACTGAACCATCTACCTATTTCTCCCCCTGCCCCCAACCACCCCTCACACAGATTCATCCAACAGCTCTCCATTGAGTGCTCACCTTGAGTTATGCACAATTCCAGGCATTGGAGATACAGCAGTGAACATCTAGGCTAAGTTCTCTGCTTTTTTAAGGATTTAATTCTAGTGGGGATGTGTCAGTTAATAAACAAAAATAAATAAATAAATAAAAAATAAAATATATAATACTTCAGAAGGATAAATTCTCTGGAGAAACACAAAGCACAAAAGGAGGATGAGTATGTGTGCCAGGGAGCTGTCGCAATTTTAAAAAATGTAGCCAAGGAAGGCCTCACTGAGAAGACAGCATTTGAATAAGTACCTGAAGGAGGTAGAAATGATAATCATTGAAGTTTCCGGGGAAAGAGTATTATAGACAGAGGGAACAGTATGTGCAAAAACCCAGTGTGAAAGTCTGTAGAAAGAAACAAAAACAGCCAGTGTGTCAAAAGCAGAGTGAATGAATGGTAGAATAGTAAGAAATGATGTCAAGAAGGTAAAGGGGAGAATTGCAAGTTTAGGAGGTCCTCAAGAACACTCTCAGTTTCAGTGATTCACTAGAAGGACTTGTAGAACTCAAAAAAGTCTTATGCTCATGGTCGTGGTTTATTATAGCAAAAAGATACAGATTAAAATTAGCATCAGGAAAAGGTACCTAGGGGTAGGTCCAGGAGAACCAGGAATGGAGCTTCCAGTTGTCCTCTCCCAGTGGAGTTGTGTGGATAGTACTTATTTCCCTCAGGAACTGGGAAGCTTACCTGAACCTTGGTGTCCAGAGTTTTTATTTGGGTTTGGCCATGTAGACACAGCTGACTACCTGTGTGTTTGACCTTAGTCCTGGCCCTGCTGGAGTTCATTCTGATACAGTGTGGCCCAAGACTCCCACCATAAATTGAATACTTAGCCTAGACCATCTTGTAGGGTCTTAGGTCCCCAGATAAACAAAGACATTTTTATTGGTTAGGGCATTCCAAGGACTTAGAGGTTAACTTCCGGGAGTTGGGGGCAAGGAGCTAGATTTTTCTTCAGGCAAGATTAATTCTTTACTGCACAATAGACACATTGTACAAAAATGTGTAGGCCATTTTAAAGGTGTTGGCTTCTAGTCTGAGTGAGATGGAAGCTTTCGTGAATTCTGATCAAGGGTGTGACATGATTTGAATTATTTTTAAAAGGATTGTCTGAATGCTAAGTTGGAAAATAGGCTGAAAAGTAGAAGTAGGGTTACTGGTTAACCATACTTGCCCAGGAAAGTATTACCATAATTGCCCAGGAAAGTGGTAACAACTGCTTAAACCAGAATGGAAATGGTGAGAAGTAGTTGGATTCTGGATCTATTATAAGAGTACCATCAGGAGGATTGGAAAAATAAATGGATATGGTATGCAATAAAAGTAATAATCAAAGATGATTTTAAGCTTCTCAGCCCAGACAATTAGGACCAACAAGTTGCCCTTAAATGAGATGAGAAAGACCTCAGGGGAGTGGGTCTGGAGGGAAGAAGAGTAGGAACTCAGTTTTTAGACAGGTTGGATCTAAATGCCTATTAGAGAACAAAGGGAAAGTGTCAAGTTGATAAGAGTTTGAAGTTCTTGGGAGTAGTATGGGCTGGAGATTCACACTCAAAATATAAATATATAAATCTTGGAGTCGTCAGTCTAGTGTGAGAACATAAAGCCATGAGATAAGCAAGTAAGTGTAGAGAGAGTTTATAACAAAAGCTCCAGGGCTACAGCCTAGGCTCTCCAATGTGAGGAGGTAGGAGAGATGAAGAGAAACAAGCAAAGGAGACTGAGAGTGAATGTGCAGAAAGGCAGGAGAGAAACAAGAGAGTAGGGTGTCAGGATCAAACAAAAGAGGGAAAGATTACCTATGTTCGATACTACTGCTAGGTCAAGTAAGGTGAGGACTGGGAGAAGACCGTTGGATGTAGGAACATAGAGCCCACTATTTATAAGAGCAGAGAGAAAAATGTATCTCACTTTAGACACAGCACTAGACTTGACAGGAGAAAGCAAAGACCCATATATGCATGTAGGAACATTTTAAAATTTAATTCCGAACTCCTATTTAACAGAACTCTGACTACCATCCATTGAGCAGCATCTCTGAATTTCCTCCTACTTATGAACATATAGAAAAAAATCATAAGAAATTGGCCCTACCTATGAGGAGAATACAGAAAGGTTTTCCACAAATGATGATGCTTATAAAGCTGGATTCTTAAAAATAATACTCATAAGTTATCTATGTTTGTCTCATGAAACAGCATCTCTGTCCCCTGATTGAGAGTAGAAAGACATTGTGCTCTTATTCTACTGTATATTTTAAACTATAGTGTTCCTTTTGTTTTGACAACTGGAGATGTCCCTTTATAGGTTATAAACTTGCATTTAAATTAATTTTGTTATATTTTATTCAGGATTTCTATTTGCTTGAGGTGTGTATGCGTATGTGTGTGTAGAATGTTCCACATCAATTAAATCTTTTATATTGACCCATGGTTCAATTTTTCAGTGAAAATACAAACTTATGCTTAACAATCAAAATGGATACCATTAAACTATAAAAGTCACAACAAAAAGAACAGGATGAAAAACACACAAGTATTAGCAGTTGTTATTTTTAGGCATTAGAAAGGTGGATTATTTTTTCCCTCTCCTCTATTCCAAATACATGTGTATTACTATAATAAAACAGCCAAAGAATATAATTAAAATAAAATCTAGCATTCTATTAGATTTTAAGAATTTAAGATATATGGTTTTGAAGTTCTTTTTGAGATAAGGTGAGATAGCTTAGATCTAAAGCCAAAACAGGTATTAGGATTCATTAGTCACGTCTCTACTGAGGTTTACAAATAAATATTCTTATGCTGAAATTAACCAGGAGAAAAATTTGGGCTCTCATGTAAACAAGACACTGAAATGCATTCTATCAAAGTGCTTCTATTTTACAGATAACCTTGGATTGTATAGACTATTTTTTATCATATATAACTTGTTTTTTTTGCAAGTAACAGAAAACCTAACACAAACTGGCTTATATAATAAAGGAAACTTACTGGATCACCCAACTGAACAGTCCAGAGGTAGGGAGAAATTTCAGATTTAAGATGCAAACAATGTGGACAGGACTCTGTTTCTTTCTGTCTGCATCTGTGGACTTTCTTTCTTGATAATGGCTTCACTCTCAGCTCCACATGGTGGGTCTGTGGCAGCTTCAAGCCTTCCTCTCATCTGCAATATGTCATGTGGCTGACAACTCTCAGGGTTACACCCTACCTCATTCACTCCCAGAAGGAAAAAGCAAAGGCACCTTTCATTTCCCAGAAGCTCTGACTTATGATTCTTTAGTTTTGATTGGCTTCATTGTTCATCTCTGAACCACTGACCTTATCTGGGAGATGAGAGAAGCTGAATGACTTCTGTAGCTTCTGTGCTCAACCCCTCCTAAGCTGCCTGACTGAGAATGAAGACTCAGAATACTCTTGGTGGGAGAAGAGGGGAGTAGTTTATGGTGAGGCAACCTACATACGTCCACCACTCCCTCTAATGATTGAGTCTGGAGGGCACAGATGTTTGATGAGCTAATGTTGTGGTAAACTCATGGTAGTGAAGATTCCAGGTGTCCAATCATCTGGAAATTTGGAATGACACTACTCTACTGCTACCTAGTTGTGTGTTGTTTCTATTTCTGGAGCTTTGTGTCTTATTCTTAGCTCTCTTCTTGCTTTAAAACTCGGACTTCTTAGGGGTAGGGGAATATTTTCCTCTATTAATCTATGTACCAAGTGGTTTGTTCTGCTTAGTCACATGACTAAAATGAGCAGAAATCTTATCTAACTAAAAGTAAGAAGAGAAACTGACTTTAAATGATATTTAATTTAGCAAGGAAAGTAATGCATTTTTAATAAGGAACACATTAAAAACTCATAAAGTATTTTATTTATAAGGCGGTTAGCCTCCGCTTGCCCATTGTTCCAATAAATACCATTAAGTTCCATCAACTCTTCAGTAAGTACAATTATACAAAATGCCACATTTCAGTTTGCATTTGATTATGGCAGTGCCCCTCCACATACATTCTTTGTATACAAAGACTAAGTACACAGAATTTTAGAATCTGAGGAGATATTAGGAATAATTTTGCATACCCCATCCCCCTAACTAATTTTACAAATAAGTTTTCTGAGGTTTGAAGAAGTTAAGCAGCCTGCTAACAGTCACATAGATGGTTTGCTACCCTAGTTAACAAGCTCAACAAGTTCAACAAGTTAACAAGTTCAACAAGTGGCCTAAGACTAGAAGAGAATTTGATGTAGAGGAAACAGCATGTCTGAAGGCCCAAGAGGTAGAGAACCAAGGTGATGGTAATAAGCACAAGTAGAGACAGGCAGATCCGGACTAAATGCTTGTTTTAAGTCTTGCTAGGTGAGTGACTATACCATTTAAGTATCCTTTATGAATATTGACTTGTTTGCATCAGAAGTAGAAATAACAATACCTATCTCATAGGGTTTGGAGAAGATTAAATAATAGAACAACTATAAAACACATAATATAGTAGGAGCTCAGGAGTGGGTAGCCACTCTTCTCCATCTCCTCCTCTTCCTCCTCTTTCCCCTTGCTCTCATCCCACCCCTCAACCCTTCTGGCAAAGAGAGTGTTAGAAGATGAGGTTAAGAGGCAGGGAAGAAAGAGATCAGTGGAGGTCTTCGAAGCTGGCCATGAGAAACTGTTGAAGGATTCTTAGGTAAGAAGTGACAAGATCAAACTACCGTCCAAAAAAGATAATACTGGAAGATCTGTGCATAGGAAACTGATAGGAAGTGATTTGAATAATCTAGGTGAGAGAGCTTGAAGATGAGTAACAGCAGTAGAATGGAAAGGAGAGGAAAGCATGGATTGAGAGAGACATTGGGGAAGTTAAATTAGCAGGATATGTTTTGCATAGCTTTGTTCACTGCATTCTGGCTTTCGTTTTCACACATACATTAAGAGGTTGTCTAGAAGGGAAAATGCTCATTGATCTAATTAGGCCTGGAGGTAGTCACTGTGGCATGAAGGAAGGAGGTGGAAGGGCAGAACTCTGCAGCAACTGTAGCTGCTTTTGGCTCTTATGTCTTTAAAATGCTTCTACAGAATCACTTAAATCGTCCTCTTATTCTCATTCACATGAAAGGAAATCTCAGAGAGAGCCCTTGAACTAGAAAATCTTTTCTTTCTTTTCTGACTTTAAAGCAACTCCTTAAACCACTCCATTTCTGAGGCAATTATCTCTTCACTACAATTTATTAACTGAGAGTAACCTCAAATCCTTTACTTTTAAGCAGCGCAAAACCTTCCTTCAAGGCTGTGTCTGCCCTTTAAGACGTATTAAAGGGCCCAGTGGGGGTAGGCCTGGCCCCTGGGGGTGCTCACCAAATCCTGTGGATCAACTGCATTACCTCCCTGCCTCCATCATTCACCGTGTACTTCCTTTTAAAAACCCTGTGGTCTTTACCACATTTTTGTTTTTCTTATTTCACAATGGTTTTAATGACTCCTTTTATTGATGACCTAACTGAAAGATGGAATAATTTGTTCACACACACAAACCACTCCCATCCAGCCCCCAACACTCCAGAGGACTGATGTCAAGAAAAAGAATGTAGTTATCTGACATTTGTGATAGGCTCAGCTAACAGGGAGTTTCCCCTCACTCTTCCTCATTCCATTTCATGTGATTTTGGATCTAACTAGTAATTCAGTTTTGTTCATATTTTCTTTTTGAACATAGCTGTCTATATATTTTTAAGATATTTTAATTCTACCCGCATATGGGTTTCTGCATAATCTGTGAAGGCTGGTCCACATAAGCAAAGTATTGTGACTTTACACTTTACATAAAATAACTGGTTTTTGACTTGTCTACAAAATACTTATGTATGTGAGCTCAGATGAAAATGAAGAATTATTGACAAGGCATCTTAATTTTCATCCATATAGCATGTTTTGCTTACATTAAAAACAAAACCAAAACCGAAAACTACTCACATAACATTCTTAAATATGATGTGGTTTTGAATTTTTTGGTCTAGATATTGAAAGCATTCTAAGACTCCACAAGACTTTAGAATAAACATTCAGAACACTGTGCGTGGGATGCCTGATTTTTAGGATTGGGCACATAACAGCCTTTGAAGAACTCACATCTGAAATGCTTTCATACTTGAAATCATAGAATGGCTTTCTAAACATTGCCTATGGCCATATTGAATAGAAAGTATTTAGGACATATTTATACTGGATTTTTTTTTTTAATTTTTAGCAAGGAGTACAGAGAAAATGGTAGCAATATCACTATACCTGTTTATTTTTTGTGCATTATGTGAATCTGATGTTTCTTCCCATTTTAGATCTGTCAGTTATAATGATTTTGACCACCTGCTATGTGGAAAATATTCTGCTAGGCACAAGTTAAGACTAACTAGGTCTCAAAACAGAACCTTCCATTAATTAGTTGCCTTCAGTCTTCTTACTCCTGATGGTCTTGAGAGAACAGTTGTCTTATTTTCATTGTATGTTCAGCTGGATTTTGAGGTTGGAGAGAATCACAGATGTTATTAAGAAATGGAGTCTCTTGCTTAAAAAGGATAAAGTGGCTGCTAGCATCTCTCATAGACCTGTGATATCTATGAAATTCCTTCAGATATTTTCTACTGATGACTCAAAGTGAGGCCATTTGCCAGCCAGCATCATGACATCTTCAGTAACTCTTACATTTGGTTATTTTTAAAAAAAACACCAAAGAGCTTGATGCTGGGACAGCCTGGGGAGAAATCTGCCCACCCTGCTGGCTCCAAATGCATGAAAACCACTCTTCACCTCCTTCATTTGATTAACTGCTTCAAATTTATGCCGAAGGAAGCAAAAATCCCCATTGACTCGATATTTGTTTTAAACAAAAATAAGATCAGAAAAACAGGGGAGACCATTTCACAAAGTCAATTATATAATTCACAAAACGTCGGTGCTCTGAAGTCCGTAACTAATTGCAGAGGAATTATAATTAGGTAGTTTAGAAAATTACTTTTAAAACTCAAGTTTAGGTGTGGTTTATTGAACAGTATTTGAAAGTAAGATTCACACTATGCTATCCTATATGGTAGCCACTAGTCACATGTAGCTAATTTAAATTAACATAATAGTAAATTAAAAATTCAGTTCCTCAGTGGCATTACCCATATTTCAAGTGCTCAATAACCATATGAGGCTAGTGGCTACTGTGCTGGACAGTGCAGATATAAAACAGCCTCATCATCCAATAAAAGAGATGGGGATTATAAAATACAACTCAAGGCAAAAATCTCAGATTCAGCATCCTTAAGGTTGTCTTTGTTTTATGGAATTTTTTTTAGGTTTCCTAGTGAGCTATGGCACTTAAAAAATGCTACATAGTCCCCTTACCTTGAGTCATGCCAGGCAGTGGGACCTCTGGTTGTTACCCAATGTCAACCTCACAGTAAATGTGTAGGAGTTATGATCAATAAGAATCAGATTACTACCTGGCAGTGCAGTTGAGTTAGTAACTTGTAAATAAAACTCAGTTATGGGAAAGATGTCAGGACATACCTACCTCACCAAAAAACATTTTGATGTATACTCTTCTGTATATTCAGCTATTATTCAAGTTACTGAGAAACATCATAGTCTTGGTGATTAAATTCCTACAATGAGCATATTCCTGGTGCCAGCTGAATCTTACGATAAGAGATATATGAATTTTGTCTTTGTTCTTGTTGATCCATTTTCAGCCATAACCTTTTGCTGGGTGTAAACACAGATGAAGTAGCACTTTTAAGTCAACTTTTATCTTGTTAATTCATTACCCTTTGTGGCAATGGCAAACTTTGTACAGAATTATAAATCAAGTCCAAATGTTGCACGGATGCCATGGCATGAAGATTCATTTAGTGTGGCTACAACCTTGATGATCTACAAGGTGATTCATTGCTTTTTATCCTGTCTTCCAACTGAGGAGCTGGATGCTGATGCATACTAATGTACAGAAGTTAATGCTAGGTATCAAGACCGCAAAGTCTTGCATATTATCCTTCTTAGTCCTAACTGTTTCTCAACCCACTGGCTACAGGGAGTGGTGCCTTTCAGAATCAATTACGTAAACACAGTGAATTAATCTGGGTAATATGAAGAATGACTTGCCCTCCCTCCTCCCCTCTGCCTGTTGATGGTTTGCCTAACTTTACAGTTTAGATGTGACTAAATAAGAAAGGCAGAAAATGTAAGGTGAATGCTTGAGAGAATAAGAGAGGATTATACCTTTCAAAGTGCTTTCACAATATATTATACCCCATTTGATCCTCACATCATTTTGTATACAAGCAGAGAAGGTTTTAGATGTTACAAATGAGGCCACTGTCTTGAGAAGAATTGATCATTTTTCCATTAGTGTCCCATTGGCTTCATTCCTCCCTGTTTTTAATTATTTGTGTGCATGACCGTCTCTTTCACTAGACTTGAAGCTGCCTGCAGGGAGAGACCACGTTCTTATTCATTTTGTTTTCCTGGCAAATAGTGTGATGCCTGGTGCATCAGCTATTTATTTGCCTAGAAGAAAGGCAAATGTAACACAAAAGATCTATAAAGGAATTATGATGTTTGTTCAGGGAGAAAAACTGGCTGGATTTTGTTAGTTTGGGTGTTTTCCCTGCCCAAATTGAGAAAGATGTTGTTTAGCCTGGTCTGTGCCTCAGTACCAGTGATGGATATCTAGGGCTCAGGACTCTTTTTACAATATGTTTCTCATTAAAACTTTCTCTTCTTTTTATACCACTGGGCTTTATTTTAAGACACTCCATCTCTTTTTGTAGTCAGCCCAGCAAAAGGGAAAATAAATTTTACTTGTATTCAGAATAGAAATGGATTACAAGTGCTTAAATAGGAAGAATTGAAAAGCTGTACTGCTGTTTACATTTTTGTTCCTGGGGATGATGTCTAAAATGCTTTTGATGTTGAAAGAAGATCTAATGAAAGCAAGTAAGTGAGTAGAGCATTATAACTGCCATGTAAACTGGACTATAAACAGAAATGGAGTGGTGAGTTTGCTGCTCACTGATGGACCCAGGCCTGTGATATTGTGTGTGGTCAGTGGATGTGCAGTTTGCAGACCTGCACCAAAGGTCTTGCTCTGTGCTCAGCCTGGCAATTTCAGAGAAGAGGGAGGCAGAGCTTAGACAAACAAAGCAGAGGAGACTAAAGAAGGGAGGAGTCTTCACTATCAGCATTACTGTGTTTCATATATTGAGTCAATACCCCTAACTACTAAAATATAGCATGAAGTTTTACTCCATTGATCAATACCTTAATTTGCTTACAAATCTTTTACATTACATTGCCTTTCTTTTCTAAGCAAATGATGTTTTGTTATAGTTAATGTTTTAATTTGTATTTATCTTTAACATTATATCTGTATTGTGGCTTTATTCCCTTTTGTTCTTCTGAGCTATCCTGGTTTTTCTTTTCAGTGTAAATAATTAGTTATCACTTTTCAAATGTAAATGATTAATTCTCACCATTTTGAATCTCCTTGAAATGGGGACTTGTTTACTGTGTTCTCACAAGGGCTCCTCTCCCTTCTTGTTGGATCACAAAGTAGTTCCTGGAAGTTGTGTAAGGGATTCTAAGGCTGTGCTTATGTGCAAAAGAAAGCCTTTTGCGATGTTGGGAACTGAGGTGTGTGAATCACCTGATTTCTGGCTGGAGCTTGGGCCCCTCATTTTTTCCATGTTCAGATGTTCAGTGAACATTTATATATTACAAGAGAAAGAGAGAAATGGCCTTACTTAATATGCCGTGATAAACAGCAGAAGTAAGGAGAAAGACTAATGACTCAGATGATATGCTGGGCTTTACTGTTAAGTGTAGTGTTGAAAATAATTCTCAGTGTCATGCCATGGGTGCATGTGCTGCCTCATCTGCAGCACATTTCTTTTTTCTGAAAGTCCCAAGGTCTGTGGAGGCACACGCTCAGTTTTTAGTACATAAAAAGGCTCTAGAAATCTTATCTTTTAAAAGGAACAGGGGAGCAGAGGATGCATTTGAAAACAAACAGTAATATAAGGACCTATAAAGAAACTGTGTAATAGTACTAGAGAGATACTAACAAATTAAGATTGAACACACAATCCCAAAATAAATGTAAACATGTTATTTTTATCATTGTGCTAGAAAAATTAAAAAAATATATATATACACACACAGGCAATATATGGTATACTTTAAAACAGTCCTTATTTGTGAAAATCAGCAAGACCCCTGTGCTTCTTATATGGGTTTAAATCTTTTAAAGCATATCCAGATTTCATTTGTTAGCTGTTTGTAAACATTTTCTTTGCTTTTGTGGTAATAATACTATTGTACAGACTGTTTCAACTAAATTTCTAGTGGAACAGGTAGATAGGATGTATGGAGTGAATAAATTGGACAACAATTTTATGATAAAGGATTGTATTCCATTTAAGCATCTCCCCTTCTAATAAAATTTTCCTAGATGATTGGGCTTTTTAAAAAATTACTGTTATACTTTAAGTTCTAGGGTACATGTGCACAACGTGCAGGTTTGTTACCTATGTATACATGTGCTGTGTTGGTGTGCTGCACCCATTAACTCGTCATTTACATTAGATATATCTCCTAATGCTATCCCTCCCCCCTACACCCTCCCCACAATAGGACCTGGTGTGTGATGTTCCCCTTCCTGTGTCCAGGTGATCTCATTGTTCAGTTCCCACCTATGAGTGAGAACATGCGGTATTTGGTTTTCTGTTCTTGCAATAGTTTGCTGAGAATGATGGTTTCCAGCTGCATCCATGTCCCTACAAAGGACACAAACTCATCCTTTTTTATGGCTGCATAGTATTCCATCGTGTATATGTGCCACATTTTCTTAATCCAGTCTGTCACTGATGGACATTTGGGTTGTTTCCGAGTCTTTGCTATTGTGAATAGTGCCACAATAAACATACGTGTCCATGTGTTTTTATAGCAGCATGACTTATAATCCTTTGGGTATATACCCAGTAATGGGATGGCTGGGTCAAATAGTATTTCTAGTTCTAGATCCTTGAAGAATCGCCACACTGTTTTCCACAATGGTTGAACTAGTTTACAGTCCCACCAACAGTGTAAAAGTGTTCCTATTTCTCCACATCCTCTCCAGCGTATGTTATTTCCTGATTTTTTAATGATTGCCATTCTAACTGGTGTGAGATGGTATCTCACTGTGGTTTTGATTTGCATTTCTCTGATGGCAAGTGATGATGAGCATTTTTTCATGTGTCTGTTGGCTGTATGAATGTCTTCTTTTGAGAAGTGTCTGTTCATATCCTTTGCCAAAACCCTAGAAGAAAACCTAGGTAATACCATTCAGGACATAGTCATAGGCAAGGACTTCATGTCTAAAACACCAAAAGCAACGACAACAAAAGCCAAAATTGACAAATGGGATCTAATTAAACTAAAGAGCTTCTGCACAGCAAAAGAAACTACCATCAGAGTGAACAGGCAACCTACAGAATGGGAGAAAATTTTTGCAATCTACTCATCTGACAAAGGGCTAATATCCAGAACCTATAAAGAACTCAATCAAATTTACAAGAAAAAAAAACCCATCAAAAAGTAGGCAAATGATTGGGCTTTTCTGTAACATTTGTGAAGACTTTTTAGGATTTGTAGGAACTGGTTTATGTTTATAGTGGTTTAGTGTGGCAGGACATTTGAAGTCATCCTGGACATGGGCACCTCTTGGTTGTGCTAGACTGTCCCTGAAGGGCAACAAGTCTCTATCCCTGACCCGTGCTGCTCTAGAAGTCCAGCACCCTACTCTGGCCCCAAAAAGGCAGAGTCCATGGGACCCCAGGGACGTGCCCAGCTATCTGCATCCCCTTTCTGCACCACCATGTCTACATACCCAGAATCCTGGTATTCCCTCACTGAATGACTTATACAGCCTCTTTAGATCTCTTCCTCTAGGAGTGGACAATGCCCCAGACCACAGGTGGCCAAGCTTGAGGGTGTGGATGTGTGGGCTGGTATGTCTATCAGACGGTGGCATGTGAGACTTTTTGCAAGGGCCAAAGGAGTAGGGAATGGAAAAGGAGGGGATTCCATCTACAGTTATGAGGCATGAGCTGGTCCCCAAGTCACACCCACTACATGACAGTGGCAATACGGTTATTGTTATGATCAAATCACTTCTGGAAATTTCTGAAATAACCTCTGGGAAGCAACAGCACTACTATTTTAAGCAAGAACATTGGGTTTCTTTTTTTAACAGATAAGCTTTCTCTGAAGATGACCTAAAACAAACCCCAAGGGTGTTTTGTGCTATGACAACATCAATAGAATAAAAATACCATTTTTAAAGGTGCTTACTTTGAAGAAAAACTCACTGAAATATACAAAATGTGTGTTTATTGAAAACGAAACAGCCAATTTCAACAAACTTTTTGACAACAACAACAACAAAAATAAGTGGAGATTGAGATCGAATTATAAGATTTTTGTAGTATAAGGTGATATGGGGTAGGATATTCAGCCAAGAGTCAGAAAAACCGTGCTTTAGTTCTAGTATTTTCATGGAACAGCTGAGTTATTTGGGGCACAGCCTCTTAGGATCTCATTTTTGATATCTATTCAATGAGAGGGGTTGGACAGAATGCTCTCTAGACTTTCTTATATGTTTGAAAGTCCTGGGTTGGGCATGGTGGCTCATGCCTATAATCCCAGCATTTTGGGAGGCTGAGGTGGATGGACTGCTTAAGCACAGGAGTTAGAGACCGGCCTGGGCAATACGGTGAAACTCTGTCTCTACAAAACATACCAGAATTAGCCAAGTGTGGTGGTACACACCTGTTGTCTGAGCTACTTAGGAGACTGAGGTGGGAGGATAGCATGAACCTGGGATGTGGAGGATAGTATGAAGTTGCAGTGAACTGAGATCACGCCACTACACTCCAGCCTGGGTAAAAGAGCGCGATTCTGTCCCTCCACCCCACCCCCCAAAAAGTAAGTCCTGAATATATAAAAACCATGTTCTCTATTAGCTATACAGCATATAAAGTATCTATCGAACCGAAGATACTATCAATTGAAGGGTGCACCATTAATTTGTGTACTGTTAAGAAATAGACACACTGCCTATTATCATTTAAAGAGACAACAATAAGAATGCTGTTTTAAAATTTTAAAAATTGAGAAGACTGTAAGAAGCATTCCAGTTTAGATGTGTGTAAATATAAAAAAGTATATCTTAGAGTCTCTAATACATAGTGATTATTATTTTATGCATCTAAATATTTTTCACAGAGTCTTGCACAGTACCTACCATATCTAATAAAAATCTGTGTATTCAACAAATGAATATAAATTTGGTCCTTATATGTTAAGCAATACAACATGGATACATCAAAATGTACTGAATAATGGAATTTTAGAAGTATATTTGCTTTTGTAACATCAACGTGCACATGAAGCTAGTGATGCTGTTGAGAAATCAGCTCAAGAAAACAATGAGATTTTTCTATTTAGGACAGCAGAATTACCAAAATCTTGATCTCTAATGTAGACATTTGCTCCAAAGAAATTTGTACTGAGAAATGGGAGGTAGATAAACAAGAGTCTCAGATCAGTTTCTTAGTCATCCAGGGACTTCTGTTACTTCTTTCACATTCTGTAAAGATCTTGTTGAAAGAACCACTTCTTGCCTCCATGACTCTGATGAAGATGTTCTTTCAACTGTAATTTCTTTTCCAGTAGAAATAAGACAAGGGATGACCTTTCTAAGAACACTTTGATACTATATCATATGAAATAATCTTATATAATTTATTATTGTAATTTACTGTTAAATTGATTTTTTTACATTTAAGAAATCTTCATATCATCCACTTGTATCTAATAGTATCCTAAGACATAAATAAGCTCCTAAAAGCAACATTTTTAAAGGAATATTTCCCTGATAAGCTCTCCCTCACAGTCAGAATCTTGAGTGCAACAAATGACAAATAAAGCTCATTTAGCCTCAATATCTTTATCTACAGGGGATATTATGCTGAAGACCTTAGGAAAATGGCAAAATAATGAGTTGAAATGCTTGAGCTCAATCTATATAATGGAAACCATACGCAACGTTATGCAGTGATTTTAAACCTAATTTTATACAACAGTGATGTTTGGACCCTCCTCAGGAAGGAACTGGCAAGAAGTGTAGTCCGGAATGACTGAGAGAACAGTTTTTGTTCTTGTTCTCTTCGAATTTCCCTTCTTGAGCCATTCTTGCCTTATGGACTATCTGGGTATTTCTATTTGGTCTTTAATATGGCTTGGCGTTTATTTGATTCTTCTCTCTTTCCTTCTTTATTAGTCTTGCTAGTGGTCTATTTTGTTAATCTTTTCAAAAAACCAGTTCCTGGATTCATTGATGTTTTGAAGAGTTTTTTTGTCCATATCTTCTTCAGTTCTGCTTGATCTTACTTATTTCTTGCCTTCTGTTAGCTTTTGAGTGTGTTTGCTCTTGCTTCTCTAGTTCTTTTAATTGTGATGTTAAGGTGTCGATTTTAGATCTTTCCTGCTTTCTCTTGTGGGCATTTAGTGCTATAAATTTCTCTCTACACATTGCTTTAAATGTGTCCCAGAGATTCTGGTATGTTGTGTCTTTGTTCTCATTGGTTTCAAAGAACATCTTTATTTCTGCCTTCATTTTGTTATTTACCCAGTAGTCTTGCAAGAGCAGGTTGTTCAGCTTCCATGTAGTTGTGCGGTTTTGAGTGAGTTTCTTAATCCTGAGTTCTAATTTGATTGCAGTGTGGTCTGAGACACAGTTTGTTATGATTTCTGTTCTTTTGCATTTGCTGAGAAATACTTTACTTCCAAATATGTGGTCAATTTTGGAATAAGTGTGATGTGGTGCTGAGAAGAATGTATATTCTGTTGATTTGGGGTGGAGAGTTGTGTAGATGTCTATTAGGTCTGCTTCGTGCAGAGCTGAGTTCAATTCCTGGATATCTTTTTTAACTTTCTGTCTCGTTGATCTGTCTAAAATGTTGACAGTGGGGTGTTAGAGTCTCCGATTATTATTGTGTGGGAGTCTAAGTCTCTTTGTAGGTCTCTAAGGACTTACTTTACGAATCTGGGTGCTTCTGTATTGGGTGCATATACATTTAGGATAGTTAGCTCTTCTTGTTGAATTGATCCCTTTACATTATGTAATGGCCTTCTTTGTCTCTTTTGATCTTTGTTGGTTTAAAGTCTGTTTTATCAGAGACTAGGATTGCAACCCCTGTTTTTTTTTGTTTTCCATTTGCTTGGTAGATCTTCCTCCATCCCTTTATTTTGAGCCAATATGTGTCCCTGCAAGTGAGATGGATCTCTTGAATACAGTACACTGATGAGTCTTGACTCTTTATCCAATTTGGCAGTCTGTGTCTTTGAATTGGAGCATTTAGCCCATTTACATTTAAGGTTAATAAAAAATGATAAAGGGGATATCACCACAGATCCCATAGAAATACAAACTACCATCAGAGAATACTATAAACACCTCTATGAAAATAAACTAGAACATCTAGAAGAAATGGATAAATTCCTGAACACATACACCCTCCAAGACTAAACCAGGAAGAAGTTGAATCACTGAATAGACCAATAATAGGCTCTGAAATTGAGACAATAATTAATAGCCTACCAACCAAAAAAAGTCTAGGACCAGACAGAATCACAGCCTAATTCTACCAGAGTTACAAAGAGGAGCTGGTACCATTCCTTCTGAAGCTATTCCAATCAATAGAAAAAGAGGGAATCCTCCCTAACTCATTTTATGAGGCTAGCATCATCCTGATGCCAAAGCCTGGCAGAGACACAACAAAAAAAAGAGAATTTTAGACCAATATCCCTGATGAACATCAATGCAAAAATCCTCAATAAAATACTGGCAAACCGAATCCAGCAGCACATCAAAAATCTTATCCACCATGATCAAGTTGGCTTCATCCCTAGGATGCAAGGCTGGTTCAACATGTGCAATCAATAAACGTAATCCATCATATAAACAGAACCAAAGACAAAAAACACATGATTATCTCAATAGACACAGAAAAGGCCTTCGATAAAATTCAAAAGCCCTTAATGCTAAAAACTCTCAATGACTAGGTATTGATGGGATGTATCTCAAAATAATAAGAGCTATTTATGACAAACCCACAACCAATATCATACTGAATGGGCAAAAACTGGAAGCATTCCCTTTGAAAACTGGCACAAGACAGGGATGCCCTCTCTCACCACTCCTATTCAACATAGTGTTGGAAGTTCTGGCCAGGGCAATCAGGCAGGAGAAAGAAATAAAGGTATTCAATTAGGAAAAGAGGAAGTCAAATTGTCCCTGTTTGCAGATGACATGATTGTATATTTAGAAAACCCCATCATCTCAGCTCAAAATCTCCTTAAGCTGATAAGCAACTTCATCAAAGTCTCAGGATACAAAATCAATGTGCAAAAATCACAAGCATTCCTATATACCAATAACAGACAAACAGAGAGCCAAATCACGAGTGAACTCGCATTCACAAATGCTTCAAAGAGAATGGAATACCTAGGAATCCAACTCACAAGAAATGTTAAGGGCCTCTTCAAGGAGAACTGCAAACCACTGCTCAGTGAAATAAAAGAGAACACAAACAAATGGAAGAACATTCCATGCTCATGGATAGGAAGAATCAATATTGTGGAAGTGGCCATACTGCCCAAGATAATTTATAGATTCAATGCCATCCCCCTTAAGCTACCAATGACTTTCTTCACAGAATTGGAAAAAAACTACTTTAAAGTTCATATGGAACCAAAAAAGAGCCCGCATTGCCAAGACAATCCTAAGCAAAAAGATCAAAGCTGGAGGCATCATGCTACCTGAGTTCAAACTATACTATAAGGCTACAGTAACCAAAACAGGATGGTATTGGTACCAAAACAGAGATACAGACAAATGGAACAGAACAGAGCCCTCAGAAATAATACCACACATCTACAGCCATCTGATCTTTGACAAACCTGATAAAAACAAGAAATAGGGGAAAGGATTCCCTATTTAATAAATGGTGCTGGGAAACCTGGCTAGCCATATGTAGAAAGCTGAAACTGGATCCCTTCCTTACACATTATACAAAAATTAATTCAAGATGGATTAAACACTTCAATGTTAGACCTAACACCATAAAAACCCTAGAAGAAAACCTAGGCAATACCATTCAGGACATAGGCATGGGCAAGAACTTCATGACTAAAACACCAAAAGCAATGGCAACACAAGCCAAAATAGACAAATGGGATCTCATTAAACTAAAGAGCTTCTGCACAGCAAAAGAATCTACACTCAGAGTGAACAGGCAACCTACAGAATGGGAGAAAATTTTTGCAATCTACCCGTCTGACAAAGGGCTAATATCCAGAATCTACAAATAACTTAAACAAATTTACAAGAAAATATCAAACAACCCCATCAAAAAGCTGGCGAAGGATATGAGCAGACACTTCTCAAAAGAAGACATTTATGCAGCCAACAGACACATGAAAAAATGCTCATCATCACTGGCCATCAGAGAAATGCAAATAAAACTCACAATGAGATACCATCTCACACCAGTTAGAATGGTGATCATTAAAAAGTCAGGAAATAACAGGTGCTGGAGAGGATGTGGAGAAATAGGAACACTTTTACACTGTTGATTGAACTGTAAACTAGTTCAACCATTGTGGAAAACTGTGTGGCGATTCCTCAAGGACCTAGAACTAGAAATACCATTTGACCCAGTGATCCCATTACTGGGTACATACCCAAAGCATTATAAATCATGCTACTATAAAGGCACATGCACACATATGTTTATTGTGGCAGTATTCACAATAGCAAAGACTTGGAACCAACCCAAATGTCCATCAATGATAGACTGGATTAGGAAAATGTGGCACATATATACCATGGAATACTATGCTGCGATAAAAAGGGATGAGTTAATGTCCTTTGTAGGAACATGGATGAAGCTGGAAACCATCATTCTGAGCAAACTATTGCAAGGACAGAAAACCAAACACCGAATGTTCTCACTCATAGGTGGGAACAGAACCATGAGAACACTCGGACACAGGAAGGGGAACATCACACACTGGGGCCTGTTGTGGGGTGGGGCGAGGAGGGAGGGATAGCATTAGGAGAAATACCTAATGTAAATGACGAGTTAATGGGTGCAACACAGCAACATGTCACATGTATACATATGTAACAAACCTGCACGTTGTGCACATGTACCCTAGAACTTAAAGTATAATTTTAAAAATATACGGTTTGACCCTGTGTTCTCACCCATATCTGATGTGGAATTGCAGTCCCCATATGTTGAAGGTGGGTCGTGATGGGAGGTGATTGGATCATGGGAGTGGTTTCTGATAGTCAGCACCATCCCCCTAGTGCTGTCTTGTGATAGAGTTCTCATGAGATCGGACATTTTGAAAGTATGTGGTGCTTCCCCCGCTTGCTCTCTTTCTCTCCTGCTCCACCATGGTAAGATGTCCTTTGCCTTCCGCCATGATTGTACCTTTCCTGCAGCCTCCCCAGCCATGCAGAACTGTGAGTCAATTAAACCTCATTTCTTTATAAATTAGCCAGCTTCAGATAGTTCTTTATAGCAGTGTGAAAATGGACTAATATAGTCTTCTTTCAGTTTCTGTTCAAAGTTCATTTTAAGTACAGTTCCCTGATCAATCATATTCCCAAAGAGGCCCTTCTTCCCTCTACTGCCCAAGGATACTCATCCTGAGACTGACTTTTCTCTGGGCTCAGAAGGCCTCCCAGCTTCCTGTTTCTCTTGGGGCCAAGCACATTGTGTTTTCTGTTCAGCTGAATCTCTTCTCCAAACTGGGATGAAGAGAGAGGAATTAGGATCAATTGAACAATTTGTCCCTATGGGGCCAATCGTCATGGATTTCCCTTCCTAAGGACTTTTTTTTTTTTTTTTTTTTTACTAAGTGCAACATTTCCCTGAAAATGTGACTTTACATATTCTTATGGTTTTATGACGTCATAGAGAAAGCAACAACTGCAATTATTGTCATTCTGGCTCCTACTATGGTTGATAGCTACAATTTCTGTTGCAAAGGATACTTGTCCAAGAATACTTGGAACTACATCTGATACAGCTTAGAGGTACATGTCATTAGTTGCAAATTGCCAAGTCCTGTTTAAGCCACAAAACGAAGTGTCATCATGGCCATGCTCCAGAAAGGGCAAATATGGATTTTTGGTATGGTAGCTACTATCCATCAATCAGCTATTTGTTATTTGGAAATTGCTGATGACAATTGTATCCAAACTTTGCCACCTGTTTTGCAGTGCACAGTTTAGCCTGGTTCTACCATTCACTACAATTCATGGGTTACATATAATAATATTCAGCCTCTCCTTGGTTTCCAACATGCTCCGGTTAAACATATTGCTCCCAACTTCTGTCTCATGTCATTACTTGGCATGCACACCCCAAACATTGAGTCCTATTGGAATAAATGTAAAGCAAAGTGCGAGACCACAAGAGGAGTTTATCATATGTTGGACTTACATATGGCCAAATTTATGTGGTGTGATTGATTTGGAAATGTTTTCAATTCCCTTTTGCTGCACATAGCAGAACAATCTCCTGTTAACTAATACGATGCTTTGACTGTTGGTTTTAGTATGTTTTGGTATAAATATCCAAGGACAGATCTTTCAGTTGAATACATCTGAGAAACAAATTGTTCAATTGATCCAGGAATTACATACACTGCTCTTTGGGGGTGAGTTGGCTTTTACCCAATTGTGTATGTCTACCTTTGTGTGAGCTACTCAAGGATAAGAATTTATAGTTGATTAAGTATGTTGCTGAAGACCATTTCTGTCAACGCTGAGCACCAGATCATAGTTAGAAACTTCACACATACACACACACGCATACACACACACACACTTAAATCAGTTCCCATTTGTATCATTTGGACCTGTATTGCCCCTTGCAGGAACATCCATTGTAAGAGTGAGAATAGTCTATATTGGTTTCTCTCTTCTATAAATGTCATTGAATAATTGCTTTCCTGAAGAATCCTAATCCATATGACTACATTTTAAACACAAATTTCTCCCCAGTGGTCCTTTGGCCATGGAGAAATTAACATTAACTATAAAGCAGAGTGCTTGAAAGAATTTCCTTGAGGGAAATTGGAATAGCAAGTGAGAAAGAGATTTATACTTTTCATTTAGCGGCAATATGTACTTTATCCAATTTTACAACATTAGGACCATTAAAGGGCAGGAATGTGAAATATGTCCTCTCTGAAGACAGTTCTTCATATTTGTATAACGTTTTCTGCTTTAAGAAGCCAGTCGCAAGAAAGAGTCCAATGTGAACGTACTCTGCTGTTCAAAGTGTTTATTTCGAGGGCTCTTCATTTCCCCTACATCCTCCAGAGAGTTAAAACACTACGGGGCCTCTAATCTCTACCTACATAACCGTGTTCTTTGGACAGTCAGTTTCTGAAAATTTCTTTTGAAATCAGTGACAAAAATGCCTAGCCTATTAGTGGATTCCATTTTGTAAGCTTATTTTTACAAATCACAGACTTCTCTAGTATCTTTGTAATTATTCAATCTGACCAAGTGATTTCTGGGAGTAAAATGTATTTGAGGCTGTGTATATCAGCCAAGGGTGTTCTTTAATGAGAAATCTTATCTCACACACCTTCTGAATACATTTCAACTGCACACAGGACTGGGTTTTGTATTTCTTGGCAATATGCCAAGAAAAATCTCTAGGAACAAGGCTAGCATTTGATGCCCAGTGGATTCACACATAAACCTGACAATTTTCTTTGGATCTCTACTCATCAGAAGCTGTTATTAAACCAGATACTATGAGCAAACACACTCTTAAGTCCCTCTGGGTGGAGGAGTGTGTGACAGACAGAGGGACAGCAGAGTTCCGTAACAGAATTTTGAAGCCTTGCCCTTCTGCGTAATTCAAATGGCAGTTTTTTTTGTTTGTTTGTTTTGAGAGAGAGTCTTGCTTTGTTGTCCAGGCTGGAATGCCATGGTGCAATCTCAGCTCACTGCAACCTCCGCCTCCCAGGCTCAAGCAATTCTCATGCCTCAGCTTCCTGAGTAGCGGGGATTACAGGTGCCCGCCACCACGCCCGGCTAATTTTTGTATTTTTTGTGGAGACAGGGTTTTGCCATGTTGGCTGGGCTGGTCTCAAACTCCTGACCTCAAGCAATCCACCCTCCTCGGCCTTCAAAAATGCTGGGATTATAGGCGTGAGCCAGCACATCTGGCCATCAAACAGCATTTTTCAAAAGGGAATGAGGATAGTGACATGATTTGTTACTTATTCCCAGGTCAGTGGTTAGTGGCAAGTGGCCACTGAGAGTAGACAGGGGCCTTTCTAGGTAATCGGAGGTAGTCAGCGTGAAGTCATAGAGTAGACAAGACAAGGGGATAAAACCTTAGGCCAAAGGACCGAGATAGGACCTGGAAAGTCCCAGGGGAATACTGGAGGCTGAGAACACTCTCTGAGCTGGGTTTTGCTAGCCATGGAGAGATCCCAGGGCATCTAATGCCTTTTAAGCTAGAGCAGTTCCAATCTACCCATGTGGCCCCACACAACTTTGCCAATGCCTCTGGATGTAAAGGTCTTTCTGTCATCGGGCAGTTTCTTTCAGAAGCTAGTGTGCATATTTTATTCACTTGTGGACCTTAAACATTTTGCTTCTAGGGAAAGGCATGTAAGGCTCATCGACAGCACCTGGCAAGTGTTTAGAAAAGGCTTCTCCTCTGGAGAGAAAGAAAAGCCTGGAAGAAGATCTGAGTGTTGGATGCCTCAATTCACTGCCGTCAATATCTAAGAGGGGCAGGGACCCTGGTTACAAGGCCCTGCCACAAAATCTGTCAGTTGGGTAGGAATTGACTCAGCATTTTTCTTCTTAACAAGCTTAGCCCTGATTTCACTCTCAGGGCAACAGAACCATCATCAAGATGGCTGGTGAGATAACCAGGGTGTTTCTGAGATGAGGGAGTGAGGGTGTAATAAGACAATGGGAAGAGGAGGGTCTAAAAAACACAAAAAAATTCAATGTCTGGAAGTGAAACTCTTCCTAGTTTTAACTAATTAGTTATAAATGTTAAACAAGCTGGAAATGGGTTGTGAATCATTCAGGTAATAAGAGCAATTACTGTCCAGCTGTCAGTAGAAAAGAAAATAGCATAGTTCATCTGGATTTTACTTCCAGGTCTATCCAACTGTCAGTGGGAGTCTCAGTCAAGCCCCTTAACCTCTCTAGGGACCTCAGTTTCCCCATCTTTAAATGACAGCATTAATTCTAAGTTTCATCCAGTTTTATTAACACTATGTAACCAAAAAAAAATGCAACAAATCGTATGCGATGGTTAATTTTATATGTCAACTTGACAGGGCCACAGGGTGCCCAGATGTTTGTTTCAATGTTATTTCTGGGTATGTCTGTAAGGGTGTTTCCAATGAGATCAGCATTTGTACCAGAGGACTGTGTAAACCAGATTGCCCTTCCTGATGTGAGTGGCCATCATCCAATCAGTTGAGGACCTGAATAGAGCAAAAGATGGAGGAAGGCAGAATTTACTCTCTTTGTCCAATTGATTGAGCTGGGACGTTGGCCTTCTGCCCTCAGACAGTGACATGTACCATTGGCTCTCCTGGTCCTCAGGCCTTCAGACTCGGACTGGAACTACACCACCAACTTTCCTGGGTCTCCAGTTTGCAGACTACTGATTATGGGACTTTTAAGCCTCCATAATCATAGGAACAAATTCCTTCTAATTATCTCTTTATATTTACCTCCTATTAGTTCTGGTTCTCTAGAGAACTCTGACTAATACATTATACATTTGGGGACAAAGATACTGCTCAAGGCTAGTCTTCTTATCTCCAATTTTACTCAAAATAATTTTAGGAACTAAACACTTGGTATTTTCTCTCTTTGTTCCCTTCAAGTAATAATTAACTTTTAGTGTTTTGTTCTTGGGTAGGAATTAGAAACATTATGTAGCTGACAGAGGGCTACATGCCGAGCTTATAAGGAGGAGCTGCTTTCTGCAGCCAGTTTCTTGATGAGAATTCAGCAGGAGGAGCTCTTTAGCTGTGTGAACAGTCAGTCATCAGAAGGGTGGGTAGTTAGCAAGATCTATGTTATTCAGCAAAATAAAATTCTCCCAGCAGAGAATGCCATGCTTCTTTACTCATTAAGGAATGGGTGAGCCCTTCCCTGACACCCTGACTGTTTCAGCCTGTAGTCGAAGTATCAATGGGAAATCAGGGACCCATACCTGCTAAGTCCTTTTTTAGGTCTCTTTCTAAAAGCTGGTTAGCTACCCCTATACGTCAGAGTGCCTGAGATCGAGAAGAGCTGGAGGGGCTGATATTTAGCCAACGTGGTCGCTTCCACTGACCCTTTTGTTCTCATAGCAGCCCAACCTCCCATCAGGAGGCATGGAGCCCCACCAGTGCAGGGGTCTAAAAAGGCACCAGGAAGACTGGGCTTGGGCTGCCAATGAGGGGGCATCTGTCAGTGAGCTTCCACTTCTAGAAGATATGGCAGCTTCAAGCTAACTTTACCAGATGCTTGTTGTTGAACTCTTCCTCAAGTCTGCAAGTGGAATTCTTCAGAGAAACATGATGTTTCTCTGGCTGCCACAATATTTATTTATTTACCTACTCAACTATTTGATGGAGAACGTCACAGGGCTTAGAGTGGTCTCAGCCAAATTGTCAGTTCATGAGGCTTCTGATCTGTTGCAGTGAGTTTGGATTTTTACCCTTCAGGACTGTCATCAACAGAAAACAGAGGTGCTTTGGGTTTGTTTGTTTGTTTTTAAGGCTTTTAATACAAAATCACAGAGAAATACAGAAAGAAAATATCATACAAGCCAATTACTAAATAAAAAAAAAATCCCAACCAGCAAATTTGTCACATTGGGCAGGCATTACAAAACAGGATAAAAGAAAAAGAAAAAAGAAAATAAAACACTCTCTGAAATCTGGCAGGTGGATTTTAGAGGCCACGGGGAGCTTGCCTTAGTCATCCTGGTGAAATGGGATAGCAGTGGTTTTCGGAATATGGCCACCGCCTCCTCTGTTTCTTGCCAGTAATGGTCATCTGAAGGGAGGGTACTAGCCTGGGCAACAAACATTTGACGTCACTTATGCAGTCTGAGGTCTCAAAGACAAGTAGCCTTGGAGTCTTCCATTCCATATCACACACAGTCTCGATGCTGTCACTCGATGCTGAGATAATGATGGGCTAGTCAGGATGGAAAGCAACTTCACTGATGGAGCCAGCATGGCCGGGCAGCTTATACAATATTCTCCTGCTTGTAGTATCCTACACATACACAAACCTGTCGGCTGAGCTAGCTGCTATTTTGCCTCTATCAGGTGACCAAGAACATCTCAGAAGGTTCTTTTCAAAGTTGTGCACATTTCCTTGAAATATCTTTACACACCTCTCTTTGGGGGCAAATGGCCAGACGTCCCAGACAAGAACTGTATTGTCCATTGCATTGGATGAAAGACAAGAGCCTTCAGAACTTAAGCTCAGGCCAGTCACTGAATCTGCATGGCCTGTCATGGTGTACATTAGTTTGTTCTGGTGCAGGTCCCACACCTTGATATCATTGTCTATTCCACCAGAAATAATCTGATCACTTGGGTCACTGGGGGTCACAGCTAACACCTGGTACATGTTCCGAAATGTTTGGATGGCTGCTTTCTTCCAGATGTCCCAAAGCTTAACTGCCATCGTCACTGCTAGTGCAAACAAGCTGGCTAGATAACAGGAATTCACAAAAGAAGTATGTACCTTTAGGCTTTTAACCCTCTCACCTGTTTCGCTATCCCACACAGCCACAGTTTTATCTGTGGATGCTGAGAAGAGCATACTGCCATCTGTGTTGTTGTGCAGTTCCATCACTGCTCCACTGTGTCCCTTCAGTATGGCAGAGTTATCACAGTCACCATATACATTCCACGACAATATCAGTCGGTCAAATCCTGCAGATGGAAAGGTGGATCCGTTGGGGTAGAACTTGAAGAAGTATACTTCCCCTTCATGTCCAGAGAGCAGCATGATTGGGGCTTGAAGGGAGGAACACCAGCAAAGCTCCCGGCTTGGCCTGCTTCTGCCCGGCTCCAGGGCCCGACCCTGCCGCTCCCAACAGCAACTCATGCCGCTGCCGCTTGACTGGGACCAGCGGTAACTCTGGGCCCCTACGCTTCTGCTGTTCTATCATGGCTGCAACTGGGTGGTGCTTTGGGTTTTTGAGGCCCACCTGCCTCCATTTTTGTGCCATTTCCTCCGTGGAGCTCTCCCATCCCTCAATGCACAGGGTTCCTGTAGTCCCTGTGTCCCTTCCCCATCCTTCATATCTGCTTGCAGCTTCTCCACAGCTTTTTGGAGGCAATATGATGACTTCAACTTTATTGTGTGTGACAATGACTTCTGTTGTTTCTCCAGGGACATCTGCATTTGAATAGTACAAAATCCGTTAACCCACAAAGCAATTTCAGGCAAAAGTTTGGGAGGAAACTGGGGAGTTCTTATAGAGTGGGGCTCATACCACATCTCTCCAATCACGTTATGTGGGGTTCTAACCCTGAGTCACACCTGGCCAATCCTGCTCACTATACCCAGACACTTCTTAAAATTGCCTGGGAAATAGCTAATGCAAATTTGAACTTATGGTTATAATTAATTAATTAAGTATTATTATTATTATTTTTTGAGACGAAGTCTAGCTCTGTCACCCAGGCTGGAGTGCAATGGCACGATCTCGGCCCACAGCAAGCTCCGCCTCCCAGGTTCACGCCATTCTCCTGCCTCAACCTCCCGAGTAGTTGGGACGTCGCCCAGGCTGGAGTGCAATGGCACAATCTCGGCTCACTGCCACCTCCGCCTGTCTAGTTCAAACGATTCTCCTTCCTCCGCCTCCTGAGTAACTGGGATTACACGTGCCTGCCACCAGGCCCAGCTAATTTTTGTATTTTTAGT
Source organism: Chlorocebus sabaeus (assembly GCF_047675955.1). Classification (NCBI taxonomy): domain Eukaryota; kingdom Metazoa; phylum Chordata; class Mammalia; order Primates; family Cercopithecidae; genus Chlorocebus; species Chlorocebus sabaeus. The sequence continues at coordinate 34,788,854 of NC_132918.1, read as the reverse complement.
AGAGACGGGGTTTCACCATGTTGGCCAGGCTGGTCTCAAACTCCCGACCTCATGATCCACCCAAAGCGCTGGGATTACAGGTGTGAGCCGCTGCACCCGGCCCATGTCCAAATTTTACATACAATTTTAGGAAGGGTCACCAGACTTCCTAGAGCTATTCTTGGGATCCCAGGTGAAGAAAGTTTGGTATTTGAAGTAAGGAGACCTGGATTCGAGTTTCCACTGTGATTTGAGGCAAGCTTTCCCTGTTCCTGTGAACCAGCTTTCTTGCCTGTAAAAGGAAAACCGTAGACTCTATCAGTGGTTTTCAACTAGACATAAAACTGCAGGAATATATTGACCCTCACACTCATTTAGAAACTGAGGTTGAGAACTATGAGGCAAGGAGACCTCTCCCATGACCTTTGGCTCCAGCATTCTTTGATTCTGAGATTTTGCTCCAGAAATCCCCACAAACTTGAGAAGACACTCTTTCTACCCCTAGTGGGGAAAAGAGAAGATGTTGCACAACAGAGATGCTCAAAAGCCTGACTTCTGCTCCGTTGTTTCATGGGAGAAAGTGGCAGAAAGGGAGTAGAGCCCTTCTGGAATTAATTCTCTTTTCGTTAAGAGTCCATCGGATTGGGGAAAGATTTATCTATTCAACCTTGAAAGGATAGAGAATCTAATTCATCTTTATTTTTTGAGAACTTACTTGGCATATGGTAGGTACAGAATAAATGTGTTTTTTTACTTAATAAAATTATTTATCAAGATTTATTATTATGATTTTTTAACTAAGTAATTGTAATGAGCATCTGCTTCTCCACTCTGGTGATTCTTTGAGAATCGCCAATATAATATTATATAAAGTTTTATTTTTCCTGAAGTCATTGAAATAGATATGAATTAATTGATGAATTGAAATTCAAGGAATATTTACTAAGCTTTCATTTTGTGCTTGACACAGTATTTTCAAAATAGTAAAGATTTAAGAAAAGGGTTTACAGTTCCATGCTAATACTATACATATATGTAAATACTAATTCTGAAACAAAATTATAGTCCATTTATACCTTTTCTTCCCATTCCAGAAGGGGGGGATATAAAATTGTATAAAATTAAAAACAATTAAAAAATATTCTTTATTATTCCCTAGTTTGGAACCGCCCCCCACCCCCACCCCCTGCGTTCTTCTGGTTAATTACTCTTGTTATGTCACGTGGAGGGACCCAGCCATGTGCATGTGTTTTGGGTTGGGGAAGCCACCCATTTTGGACTCCCTCAGAAGGCATCTGTCATGGAGCTGAGCTAGCTGTTATCATGGAGCTGAGCTAGCTGTTATCATGGAGCTGAGCTAGCTTCACTAACAGTTTTATCTTCCTGTCTACCATTGCATGAAATGACTCTGTAAAGTAGAGTTCTGGCTGCATGCAATGAGGGGTAACCCCAGCACCAAAGGTGATGATAGAATGGACTGAAAGTGATGAGATTACATATTGCTCTGTCAATGCTGTTGCTCAAAAGTATTCTCGCTCAGGAAAAGATTGAATTGCTTCAAATACTGAACTTCTCCCTTAGAAAATGTATAATTGACTGAGTATAAAGAAAATACTTTTCATTTATGACCATAGTTATGTTTTTAATGTAAATCATCCTAGTATAATATTAATAAATATGATTTATTGTATATTATCTATGTGTTAGTCTTTGTATTAGTCACTTTAATGCTGACATTGTATCACTTAACATATATTGAACATTTACTCAGATACCCAAGTAATTCTCTCAGCAGGCTTAATAGCTTGGTACTATTATTGCCATCATCCTCCTTCTATAGTTGAGGAAATGAAGGCTTAGAAGGATTAAATAACCTGTCAGAGGTCAGTCAGTCAATAAATGGTCGAAAGCTGGAATTCCAATCCAGCTTTTCTAATCTTATTTGTAATTCAATCCTCATGCCAATTCTATAAAGTATTTATGGACATTTCCATTTTATAGATAAGGAAGCAGACTTGGGGAGGTGAAATAATCTGATAATAGTTACATAGGAAGTAAATGGTGGAGCCAAGCATGAAACCAGAGTAGTCTGACTCATAAACCAATGCTTGTTTCATTGTGCCATACTGACTAGTTGTGGATTTAAAGCATGTTACCATGTAAAAAGGGAGGTACTTACCTATTTAAACTTTTAAAAGACTAGACACTTATTTTGGTTTGCCTAACAACTTTCTTTTCTTGGGTAGTCAGTATCACAGGAAAATGCCTGGTACCTGGGAAATACCAAAAATAAAAAAAAAAAATGACATGTTTATTACTGCTTACAATGATTCATTTTCTACTTTTTTACAGTAATATTTAAGTGAATTATTCTGCAATAAATTTTTTTAGTACAATCCAATAACTGCTTTTTGAACACCTACCACATGCAAGGCTCTGAATTAGGTGCAATGATGATGATAGAGATGAGTAAAACATCGTCTGTCCTGAAGAATGAGGCAGGATTCATGCCTCACCCAGGAGAGCAGATGGGCAAATAAGCCATAGCAGAGTGTCATGCAGGCCCCAGGGAAGGAGAACAGAAATGTCACATGAAGAAGGTGGAAACAGAGATTGGCCTTGAAGATAGTACATTAGTTTGGGTTGCCACAGCAAAGTACCATAGACTAGGTGACTAAGGAACAGAAATTTATTTTCTCACAGCCCTGGGCAATGGAAGTCTGAGATTAAGGTATGGGCAGGATAGGTTTCTCCTGAGGCCTCTCTCCTTGGCTCACAGAGAGCTGCCTTCTGGTTGTGTCCTCACATGGCCATCCTTCACTCTGTGTGTCTGTGTTGTAATCTCCTCTTCTTCAAAGGACACCAGCCATCTTAGATTAGAGCCCACCCTAATGATCTCATTTTAACTGAATTACCTCTTTAAATGCTCTATTTCCAAATACAGTCATATTCTGACATACTGAGGATTAAGCCTTCAACATATGAGTTTTGAGAGGAACAAAATTCAGCCCATGACAGATGGGTAAACTATCGAGAGAGGAAGTCTGGGCAGAGAAAACAACACGAGACAGAGGTTAGAAGGGAGCAGTGTGAAGTGCATTTGGGGGAGAAATTAAGTAACCCAACATGATGGAAAAAATAATGGCATTTAGGAGAGTCCCCCGGACACAATGTCTTTCAGTCATTACCTGAAAGAGGAAAGGCAGTGAGGTGGGGGTAGGGGGAGTAAAGATGTTGAACTCAATTTAGGACACGTCAAGCTTGTTGTTCAATAGACAGGAATTTGAAAAGATAGGTTTAGAATATTGGAGTGACATTGGAGTACATAAAAGATTATTAAGTTATATGAAAAGTTTTACCAGGAAAGAAATTGGAGAGTTATTCATGAAAATGTTAAACTAGTTGTATTTGGAGGTAGACTACAGTTTATTTGTATTCCTTCTTTTTACTTTTTAGTATTATTCAAAATGTTTATCATGAGCAACTTTAATAACTTTATAATTATATTAGTGTGAGGTATCCATGTTTCTTAAGTCCCTATATAAGATGGGTTTAAAATCCCTATTCCCTCACTCATCATAAGTCTAATATCTTCCACAAGATATCTAAGAATTTAGGAGCCTCTCACCCAATTAGTTTGTGGATTGTCTAAAACCTCACAGGCCCTGCTCCTATTTTGTACCTCATTTATCCAGATATTGAATCAGAATTTTGCTTATTTTGTGAAGAAGAGATCGTAAAAAGGCTCATGAGAATCCTTGGCTAATACTAGAATTTATTAAAATTCAGGAGAGATTGTGGGGTTTTACACTGCAGATGTGCAAATAACCTAACATTGACCTAGGGGCATCCTTCTTAAAGAGTCCCTCAGCCATTTCTACCAACTCAGCCTAAGTTTATGCCACTCATCTCTACTTTTCCTCTGGTGGACACTTCTCCTTCACCCTTATTTTCCAAATTTCTTCCATTTTCTTAAGAAAATCAATTTAGCCTTCTTTATATTCTACTCCTTTCCAGGTTCCCCCTGCCGTCAGGTCTTATCTTTTCTGCCCAACTGTCTCAACAACGTATCTTCTTAAAGTAAGACAATTTCATTCCTTTTTTTTTTTTGGAGGGGGAGTCTCACTCTGTTGCCCAGGGTTGGAGTGCAGTGGTGCGATCTCTGCTCACCGCAACTTCCGCCTCCCAGGTTCAAGCGATTCGCTTGCCTCAGCCTCCAGAGTAGCTGGGATTATAGGCGCCTGCCACTATGCCCAGCTAATTTTTTGTATTCTTAGTAGAGACGGGGTTTCACCATGTTGACCACACTTGTCTCAAACTCCTGACCTTGTGATTCACCTGCCTTAGCCTCCCAAAGTGCTGGGATTACAGGCTGGGATTATGTGCCCAGCCGACAGTTTCATTCTTAAGAAGAATTTTAGTTCTATCCTTTAATATATTTTTTACCACACAATAATTGATTTAAGGAGTACTTCAAAAATAACTAAATGTTGGACATCATGGAGAGAGATGAGACCATCTGGGCAGAGTATACAGAATGGAAAGAAATGAGGCCTTGAGGAGCGCCCACGATGAGGGGTGGAGTTGGGGCGTAGAGAATCCCGAGAGGGAGACAAGGAAACACGAGGCAGGAGAATTAGGAGGATGCACAGTCAAATTGAGGGAGGTGAGGGCTTTGAGAAGGAGTGGGAAATAAGTCTCAAGGGACAGGGTTCCAAAGAATAAAAGTGGAAGCAAGGTCACTGGGGCCATGGGATTCAGTATAGTGGTGCTATTAGGACCCAGACCCAGGATCCCTGCTGGGATTGTCACATTCACTGGAGGATTCGTGACTGCCTGAAAGAATGGGGACACTCCAGAAATCCTACACTAACCGTATACAACTGGCAATGCATGGTTTGTGTGCTGCCAGAGAACCCCTGAACATTGAAGTTGACTTGGCTGAACGTGTGCCCAGCTGTCCCTAGCAGCTCACCTAGTAGCCAGCCTGGCTTTGTGCCCTGCTGTTTGCCCATAGCAGCCTCAGATGCCAGTTTCTTTCACTCATGTCTCCCCAGTTGCACAGATTTGTAGTGCAGAACCTAAGTCCCTGACTCTGCCATTTCCTGACTCTGTGAACTCAGGCAATGACTTCATCTCCTGGACTCAGTTTCCTTATCTGTTAGTGGTAATGAGCATAATTATACATGTCATCTGGGCTTCCCAGAGTCAGTATGCAGATGACATGAGGAAAAGTATAAGTATAAATGCTCTATAAGTGCTACTGATTCAGACTACCTGGGCTTGGCCACCACTTACAAAATACGTGACCTTCAACAAGTTATTTAATTTTGGTGACCCTCAGTCCCCTCATCTGTAAAATGGGGATAATAACTATACCTACCTTCTAGGATTGTTGTGAGCTCTAAATAAGTTAGTATACACAATGACCATAGAGCAAATTGTGACATTTAGTAAATGCTATACATGTGCTAGCTATTATTATACTATTACTATTATTGTACAAGTGGTGATGTATATACAAACTATTTTTTTTGTCCCCCATAGGATCCAAGACAGTCCACAGTCCAAAGTTTATACAATACCGAGAGATAACTTAAATTAGAAGTGGGTGAAGGATGGTTATTCATTCTGTTTTCATTCTCCTGTCTCTATTCTGCAACTACCTTCCGTTCTGTTTTCTGCCAGTTTGATTCTGCCCCTGTCAGGCCTGGCTTGGATCAGTTTCTAGCATCTCTAGGCTCCCTGTTCTACCAAAGAGAATTTTATATTCTGTCCAGTTCTGTTTTGGGCTAGAGTGGGATTAGTAAGGAAGTGGAGAGAGACCAATAGAGCTCTCAGGGCTGGGAGGCAGGCTGGGGAGAGTCTCTTAAGGAAGGAGACACTCCAGGTGTTTGGAGGCTGAAAAGAAGTTGCCAGTGGAGACAGAGGAATGGAATATGCTGTCTAGACAGATAATTGATGGAAAGAGTGCCTGGAACAGCCCAAAGGGTATGAGTTCAAGGACACAGGTATCTAAGAACAAAGTTGGCTGGATTTTAAAAACAGTCTTCATAAATCAAGTGAAACAAAGCTGTCTATCTTTGCAATGTAGGGTGATCGAAATATCTTTCAGGGTAACTCCTCTTTGCCTGCCTTCATCTGAAGGTAAGTAAGGTCAGTTCTAAGCAAAACTGGGAAGCCTGCCAAAGTGTATCCCCTTCTTCCTCAGTCCCCTTTCTTCTGTCTCTTGTCCCATACTAGTTGGGGCATTTTCCCTCCCATCCCTGGGCTCCTATGCTCCACAGGCTAATGTCTAACATGCCAGGCTCCAGATCCAGTCAATACTGATGGAGACCGACTAAGTAGCAGGAATTCTCATGCGTATTATTTAACATTACAGTACCTCCATATCTCTGTTCTCATGGAGGAGACAAAAGCTCAGAGAGGGTGGGTGTAAAGCTCAAGGCCACACAGAAAGAAAGTGGCAGGGGTAAAATTAAAACCCAGGACTCCTGAAGACTGGTCCAGAGGCCTTTCCACTATTCCGCACTAAGTCCCCACCAGTTGTCTTCAGTGACCTTCACTGACACTCCACCCACCTTGGCAAAGCTCTTCCCCAGCTCATGTGACCTTCAGTCTTCAGGGCTGAGCGTCTTCTATGGTTCCAGACTCTGATATCCCTTCTTCCACTCACAGCCACCTTTTCTAACAGCAGGCCCACACCCATCTCCCTGCTACCTCCATAGCCGCCTTCCCACCTCACCATCTCCAAATTGTCAACAATTTCCTGGGCCCACTTTCTGCCCTAGCCAGCTGGGGAGGCACAATTTTACCTCTATTCTCTTAGAGTTTTTCTGATTAGCCTGAGAATTAAGTTGATGTCAGATAGGAGAAAAACATACAGATGTATTCAGTGTCACTTTTATGTGGTATGGAAGCTTTCATAAGGAAATGAAGGCCCAGAGACCCAGCTTGCGTTGAATGCTTAGATACTGAATTGGAGAAAGATTAGTAAATTGTGAAAATGTGACAAGGCTAAGGGGCTTGGGCTAGGGCAGTTAATTGGGTAGAGAAGTAACTAGGAAGATAAGGGTTAGTGTAACAAGGTTTGCACAGACTTCCCTCAGTCTCAACTTCCCATCCTCGATGATAGGAGTATTATTTTTTCTTTTTCTGGTATAGGAGGACACCTTTCAGATGGGAATTTCATCTTCTATTTTTAAGAAGAGGAAGAATGATCTTCTTGTACCTGCTGTTTTTCAAGTACCTTTAATTCAAAGTTGCCAATATGCCCGTTGGCACCTTTTGGGGGCAGTGTGTTCTGAACTTCTCTATAACCGAACACATACAGGCCATCTCTGCAACTGCGGGACTGATATCTTCCCCATTTCCTTCCTTTCCTTCCTTTGGCCTTGCAAATCCCAAGTTTGGGAAATCTAAATATTCTTTCTCTGAATCTACATAGGAGCAGCTACTGAGCATAGTGCAGAAAAAATCTTACTTTGCCAATCAATTGGCCGCAAGTCTCCAATGACCAGACTTGCTGGGGGGCTCAATTCAAACCAATGGTCCTTTTCTTGGAGCCTTCAGTTCTGTTTCACTTGCTACTTTAGTGTTTCATCTCCCTTTTCAAGCTCCCTTCTTTTGCACAACTCCATGACTCCAATCGGAAGAACTTGCCTTTTTTCTTTTTTTTTTTTCTGGGAAGAAATTACAGCCCATCTTTAAAGTATTGCCTTCAAAATTTAGCTTTTTAATCCGCAAAATTGTCTGTATTCGTTGTTCCTGTCCTATTCCCTTCCACCTCTGTAGCATCAGTGGTTCCCCTCCTGTTCAAAGCCGACACCTCCCTCCCAGGCTGTGCTGTGGAACACATCTCCCCAGACTTGGCAGCCTCTGTTGTCTTCTTTATTCCTTGTTCCTGCCTTCTGTCACTGCCCTCTCAGAATATAAGCCTGAGCAAGTATTTCCTTTTTATGAACGAAACGAAACTCCTCTCCTTTTGCACTCTCTTCCACTAGCTGCTGCCTGTCTCCTTCCTAGACCTGTCCTACCTGCTTCCGCCTTCTCATTTCTGTTCAACCTCTTACCTCTTTGCACCCTAGCTTTCAGTCTCCATCCGTCTAGGAACACTGCCCTCTACAAGGTGATGTCTGCTTTTACTAATAGCTAAGGGAGAAGTTTCAGGCCTGGCTCTCCTTGTTCTTTGAGGCCTCCCTCCCTCTTATACTCCTCTCTTGACTTTTAGGGCATTGTTTTTCTGATTCTTTTCAGCATCTTTTTTTTTTTTTTTTTTTTTCTGGATATGGAGTCTCACTCTGTCGCCCAGGCTGGAGTGCAATGGTTTGATCAGAGCTCACTGTAGCCTCTACCTCCTGGGCTCAAGTGATCCTCTCACCTCAGCCTCCCAAGTAGCTGGGACCACAGGTGTGCACCACTGCACCTGGCTAATTTCTTTTTATTTTTTGTAGAAACAGGTTCTCCCTATGTTGCCCAGGCTGGTCTAGAATTCCAGGGCTCAAGCCATCCTCCTGCCTTGGCCTCCCAAAGTGTTGGGATTGCATGCATGAGCCACTGTGCTGGGACATCTCAGTGTGTTTGACTCCATCTTTGGATTCATCACTGACCCTCCAACTTGGTATTCCTCAGAGATTCATACTTGGATGGCTTTCTTTTCCCTGTATACACTCCCCATGAGTTGACTCACTCATATTCTTGGTAAGTGAGCTACCACTTATAACTCATAGCTCTGAAATCTTTGTCTCTTGTCCATTTGTCTTTTCTGACTGCTACACCCATATTATCATTTTTACATATTTGTGAACTGGATACTTCTGCCTGGATGATTCACAGTCACTTCTATTCAGCATGTCTAAAGCATAATTGATATTTCTTTATCTCCCTATTCCATCCTGCTTCTTGAACTCCCCCTCCCTATTTTCTGGAAAACAGTATGATGAGTACATAACCACTCAGATCGGAAACCTGGGCATCCTGCCAGACTCATCCTCAGCCCTGACCCCTGCCCTCTGTGCATCCAGCAAGTTATCAAGTCCTGTTGGCTCTGCTTCCTAATGATCTCTTGAATCCACGTTCATCCTCATGACTTCTTACCTTAACCACTGCAAAGCCTGATCTCTCTTATTTCAGTTTTGCCTCATTTTACTCCATCACCTGCGGTGAAGCCAGTGATTTCAAATGCCAATCAAATCAGGTCACTTCCCTACTTAAAATCCTCAGTGGCTTCCCTGGCTTACAGCTTCAAGTCTGGGTTCGCTGGCACAGTGTACATTTCCCTTCATTGGTTCCCTAATTTATAGCTTAATTTCTCATCAGTTTCACTCCTTTGCACTTCACAAGCTTATCATGCTGAACTATGTGGCATTTTGGAGACAGAGGTTTCTGTCTCCAAAATGTACAGGCAATATGTGACACTTAGTGGGCAGAGCAATACACCATTCATTCTCTTTTATAGCTTCATGTCCTTTCACATGCTGTTCCCTCAGAGAGAGTTCTCCCATTCCCTTGGTAAATTTCTATTAATATTTTGGGCATCTCAAGATTACCTACTTGGATACGTCTTTTCCCAGCTTCCCTTGGTAAGTTTATGTTTTATGGTTTATCTCATTGTGGATTTTTTTTTTTTCTGATTATAACTGTCATCACTCTAGAAAATTTTGGAAATGTGGAAAAAAAATCACCTACAATTCATTCCCTCAGAAATTAATTTCTTGGCATTTTAGTGGACATCCTTTTGGTATATTTATCATAAATATTTGCATATATTTAGAAACCAATATTATACAATATATTGTTTCATAGCCTGCTTTGTTCAAGAAAAAATTTCATGGTAAACTTTCTTCAAAGGCTTGACATTTTATTTAAAAAAATGATTCTTCTGATTTCAAAAGAAATGCATACTTATGTAAATAAAAATGCAAACAGTACAGAAATTTACAATTTAGAAAAGCAAAGTGCTTCTTAATCCTGTCATAGGTTTTAAACAGTTTGTAGCATACTCTTTCAGACTTTCGTGTGCTTCTACTAATTTCAGTATACATTAAAAATTTATATTGTGGGATAATATGCTTCATCTATTCTGAAACTTTCTTTTAAAATATATTTGACAATGTATGTTTGAAAATGTAAAAACAACTTAATGGTGTCTCAGTTGTAAGCATTATTTTGCATTTTTCTCTTCTACTATACCCTGAGACCTTGGAAGAAAGCCATTTGCCTTCAAGTGAACTTAATTTACTGTTTTCTGAGTAATTTGGAAGAATATCAGACAGATAGTTGTGATCACTTCTCCTCAGAGAACTCCTTGCCCACTGAAGGAGGGTGAGTCGTGGTGGGCCCTGGGGACTGACCATGCTTTGCAGCTGCTGCTGGAGTTGGCTGACAAGGTGTCTCTTTGGATCTGGAGTCTACCTTGACTCCAGACAGGTTCCTCCAACCAGAAGCCCAAGGATGCCCTTCTCCTTCTCTCTAAAAGTACTGGTGACACTTTGTCCATGTTGGATAGTCCACTTGTCCCCTGACTCTCTTTATTTGACACATCCTCAGCTTCTGTTTCTGACTAGGAGCTGTAAACTTATAATCCCTCTTTTTGGTTCAGAGGAGAGTCACTGGAGCCCAGCTGATGAGATCACAGGGCTAAGGAGTCCAGAGCGATTTGAATCCATGTGTAGTCCAGCTCACCTGTTCCTAGTCCAAGGAGCCACCCCAGAGACATAAGCCTTCCTTCATCCCAGAGACAGGGCATGTGAGTAAGCAGCCACCTACTGGCATTGCCAGAAGAAACAGTGGATGGTGGGTAAGGAGCTCTGTGTTCCCACAATGGACAAAATGCTGTTATTATGGCCGGTGTGTGCTATATCACATCGCCAAACCCAGAGTTTCACTAAAGGGGCGTTGGGGGAGGGGTGTCGGGGATAGTGCTCATGTATTGATAAATCACAGGGGCTTCTTGCTCTTTCTAATCTTTTGCATCACCTGTTCTGTTTTCCTGCCATTTAAATCTCTACTGCACACTAATGTGACAGTGTGGCTAAATAAATGTGGGCATGAAATTCAGGGAAAGAAAAGCTTATTCTTTTTAGTAATTTGTTAGTTAAAATTTCACAATGATACATGCTTTGTACATTTCAGATACAGGTTAGGAAACATCTGTCTCGCAAATGCACAGGCAATATGGGAGCCTTACTGGGCAGAGCAAACACGGCTAAGGTCATTTTGTTGGGTCAGGGGTTGAGGGGGACATTTTTGTGGGCTTTTAACAAAACAGATGACCAATCAAATACCTTCCAGATTCTGATGCCCACGCTGAATTGAAGGGCCTTTTTGACAGGTGTAACATTTGACCAAACATGAAACCAAAAGCAATTATTAAAACAATTAATATTTTAAAAATGTTTATTTTAAGAAAATTTGTACAAATACACAAAAGAAGTTTAACTACAATTAGTTTCTGAGTTATGTGGACTCATTAATCAAAAGCTTCAGTCCTGAGGAATTCTGTGAAGTTCACCACTGCACTTTCCCTGCATTGCTTTTGCTGGTTTTCCCCGGCATCTTCCTAGAGCATTTGAAAGTAACTTTCCTTCCGCTTGCTCCCCCCGTGCCCAGGCCTCCTACCTTTGTAGACTGCAAACGATTCGCAGTTGCCAACCTGTGTTTTCCTTACCACTGGGACCAGTAGACTGTGATTTTTTTCTTATTCTGTGTTAAACATTAAATAATTTAGCTCTAAATATAATTGCATCCTTCATTTGTAGAACTTGATATGTTCCTCATGACAGCTCAGAGACATAAGAAGCGTCAAAAGTAGAAAAAAAAAGAATCGGTGTAGACCATTTCTAAATATAGTCAGTCACTTACAAAGTATAAACAAGAAATAAAGTACATAGCTGGTACTTATTGAACAATTAGGTGTCTTGTAGCTTATTATGAGATGGAGGGAAAGTCACTAAACTTCCCTGAGCCTGGTTCCTCATCTGCAAAATGAGAACAGTAACACTGGCCCTGCTGACTTCATAAGACCCTTGGGAGGGCCAAATAAGGTGATGCCTAGAAAATAGGAAAGCACTTTTAAGATTTTTTTTTTTTTTAGACAGAGTCTTGCTCTGTCACCCAGGCTGGAGAGTGCAGTGGTGTGATGTCGGCTCACTGCAACCTCCGCCTCCCAGGTTCAAGAGATTCTCCTGCCTCAGCCTCCCAAGTAGCTGGGATTACAGGTGCTACCACCGTGCCTGGCTAATTTTTGTATTTTCAGTAGAGACAGGGCTTAGTCAACTTGGCCAGGCTGATCCCGAACTCCTGACCTCAGGTGATCCACCCACCTCAGCCTCCCAAAGTGCTGGGATTACAGGCATGAGCCACCGCGTATTTTTAAATAATAAAAATACAAGACAGAGTGGTAATATAATGGCATACCTCCTCCAAAATGCAGGAGCAGAGGCTCATCACTTGAGGATGTTTGTCCTTGCTAGAGATTTGAAGAGATGGATTCACTTGTAGAAATAAACAAATATCAACTGGTTAGATCACAGAGGAGAAGCCTCAGGATATCAGATCACGAATATGTAAAACATGCAGAAAAGGCCTCAAGGCAAGAGTTTGCTTTGCTCATGCAGCAGCCTTACAAGAGTTCATGGTTTTCCAACGTCAGTTATCTTAGATTCTGTGATCTGTCACTAGGGAACCTACTCCAGCAATGCTGACGAAGAAAGTAACCTCCTATTCCAGGGCCAATTTGCTTTACAGAACATTAGCACTGTTCTTGCCTTGGGGCTTGAGCATCACTGGAAAATGGCTTCACACACAGGAATGCTTCCTTGTACCGACTTTTAAAATGCTCTTTCATCTTTTGTTCTTCAAACTGGCTATTCCTGTCAGTAAAGCCTATATGCAACCCCCATGTTTTTTATGAATCCAATTTAAAGACACACAATGCAATCTTGTAAGTGGGAAAATGTCACAGAGGGGCTCAGTCAGAAGTTGACAAAATGTGCCTGGGTTCTTACAGCTGTTGTGGTTTAAGGGCAATGTCTCTGAAAATACTTTCATATATAAAAAAAAAAAGTCTTCTTTGTCCCATAGATATAATGTGAAATGAAGAGCTGCCAGCTACTGATGACATTTGCTTTTGCTGCATTTTTACCTCTCAATTTGCTTGTGTAGTCCCTGCCTCATTTAATGCTATCCCCATGAACAAAGACAGCCAAAGGCACAATCCCAGGTGATGCCCAAGGCGAGCCTCACAAACAAGAGACTGAATTTGATGTGAAGGAAAAGGACTCCGATTCTCCAAATGTTTCTTTACTGTTGGCTAATATCTAAAGTTTTACACCTAGAGCATCCTTTCTTTGGAATGTTCCTCTCTGTCCCCCTTCTCTATTTCCAGGCACCACTGATCTGCTTTTGGTCTCTATAGATTAGTTTGAATTTTCTAAAACTTTATATAAATGAAATCATACACATACACTCTTTTTTTGGTCTGGCTTCTTTGATTCAGCTTAATAGTTTTGAGACGCATCCATGTTGTTGCCTGTAGCATGAGTTCATTCTTTTTATTGCAGAATTGTGTCCCATTGTATAGATCTATTGCAATTTATTTATTTACCTTTTGATGATTTGGGGTAGTTTTAAATTGCCATTAACATTCTTGTCGCTTTGAGGATTTTTAAAGAGATCTTGTTGTTACTAGTTTTTAATCTAATTCCAAGAGGATTAGATTCGAATTTTTAAAAGTTTACTGAGACTTTTAAAATATAGCTTAGAATATAATTTATTTTGGTAAATGTTCCTTAAACACTTGAAAATAATGTGTTTTGCTGTTGTTGGTAGGGTTTTTTATAAATGCCAGATGATAAACTGGTGGATAGTGCTGTTCAAATCTTTGATATCAATATTGATTTCTGTCTCTTTGTTTTATTAAATATTAAAAGAGATGTTAAGTTCTCCAAATGTGATGGTAAATTTGCCTTTTTCTGGCAATTCAATCAGTTTTTGTTTCATGTATTTTTGATGTTCTTTTATTAAGTACATAAATATTTAGGTTTGTTATGTCTTATAAATAAATTGGCCCTTTTATCCATATGAAATGAGCTTCTAAAACCCTAGTAATATTCTTAGCTTTGAAGTAGGCTTTCTAATATTAGTATAGCTAATCTGGCTTTCTTTAGATTAGTATTGTGATAGTAAATCTTTTTCAATCCTTTTAGTTTTGATCTATTTGTGTCTTCATATCTAAAGTAGTTCTCTTGTAGGTGGGAGACAATTGAGTCTTGGTTTTTTATCCAATTTGACAATCTCCATATTTTTAATTGGGTTTAATTAAATGAAAATTAATTACATTTCATTGTTTTAAATGTAATTATTGATATGGTTGGATTTAAATCTAAATCTACCATTCTTGTATTTGTTTTCTACTTGTGTTATCTATTCTGTGTTCCCTTTTACCTCTTTTTCTGTCTCCTTTATGGATTAATTGTATTTTAATGCTTTTTTTCCTTTTTTATTTATTAGTTAAAACTCCATTTTGTTATTTTAGTCATTGCTTTAGGGTGTTTAATATACAGATGGTTCTTAACTTATGAAGATTTGACTTAGGATTTTTTGATGGCACAAAAGCAATACAAATTCAGTAGAAACCATACTTTGAGTGCCCACCATACAACCATTCTGTTTTTCACTTTCAGTGTACAGTATTTAATAGATCATGAGCTATTTATTATACAATAGGTCTTGTGTTAGATGATTTTGCCCAACTCTAGGCAAATATAAGGGTTCTCAGCATGTTTAAGGTGGGTGTATTAGTCCGTTGTCACACTGCTATAAAGAACTGCTTGAGGCTGGTAATTTATAAAGAAAAAAGGTTTAATGGACTCCCAGTTCTACATGGTTGGGGAGGCCTCAGGAAACTTACAGTCATGGCAAAACGGGAAGCAGGCACATCTTACATGGCGGCAGATGAGAGAGAGTTAAGGGAGAAGAGCCCCTTAATAAAACCATCAGATCTCATGAGAACTCACTCACTATCATGAGAAAACATGGGGGAAACTGCCCCCATAATCCAGTCACCTCCTACCATGTACCTTCCTCAACATGTGGGGATTATGGGGATTAAAATTCTAGATGAGACGTGGGTGAGGACACAGCCAAACCATATCAGTGGACTAGGCTAAGGTATGATGTTTGGTAGGTTAGGTGTATTAAATGCATTTTCAACCTATGATATTTTTTAACTTACAGTGGATTTATTGGGACATAACTTCATCATAAGTTGAAGAGCATTCATATATCTTTAATTTATTATACCTAACTTTCAATTGATAATACACCACATAAAGCAAAAGAATCTTAAAAATATACTTGTGTTTCTTACCTCTCATCCTTTTGAACAATTGTTGTCATACATTTTACCTCTGTCTATGTTATAGAACCCATAATATAATGCTATTACTTTTATGTTAAATATTAAGAAAAAATGTAATATTTATCTATAATAACCCTTATAGTTACTACTTCTCATGCTTGTCATTCCTTTATATTGAACCAGGTTCCCATTTTTTTTTTTTTTTTCTACCAAAGGCTTTCTTTAGCATTCTAGTGGTACAAGTCTGATGTTGATGAATTATTTCAGCTCCTTTATAACTGAAAACTTTTTGATTCTCACTTTGTTTTAAAAATAGATTTTCACTTAATATAGAATTATAGATTGAAAAGATTTTCCTTTTGGTACTTCCACTATTTTCTGGCTTACATTGTTTCCCATAATAACTCTATTGTCATTCTTATGTTTCTTCCTTTGAATATAATGTATTTTTTCCCTTTGGCTTCTTTTTAACATTTTCTTTTTGGCACTGATTTCAAGGAATTTGATTATGATTTGACTTGGTATAGCTTTCTTTAAGTTTCTTACTTTTGGAGTTTATTTATCTTCTTGGATCCAAGGATTTACAGTTTTCATCAAATTGAAAGCTTTTAGCCATTCCATTATTTTTTCAATTTTTAAAATTCCCACCTCCCCCAATTTTCAGGGATTTTAATTATACATATATTAAGCTACTTGAATTTATCCAACAGCTCACTTATGCTCTGTGCATTCATTTTTTAATCTTTTTCAAAAATTTATTGTACTTTAAGTTCTGGGATACATGTGAAGCACATGCAGGTTTGTTACATAGGTATACCTGTGCCATGGTGGTTTGTTGCACCCATCAACCCATCATCTAGGTTTTAAGCCCTGCATGCATATGTGTTTGTACTAATGCTCTCCCTCCCCTTTCCCCCCACTCCAACAGGCCCCACTGTGTGATGTTCCCCTCCCTGTGTCCATGTGTTCTTATTGTTTAACTCCCACTTATGAGTGAGAACATGCAGTGTTTAGTTTTCTGTTCCTGTGTTAGTTTGCTGAGAATGATGGTTTCCAGCTTCATCCATGTCCCTGCAAAAGACATGACCTTATCCTTTTTAATGGCTGCATAGTATTCCATGGTGTATATGTGCCACATTTTCTTAATCCAGTCTATCATTGATGGACATTTGAATAGGTTCCAAGTCTTTGCTATTGTGAATAGTGCCACAATAAACATATGTGTGTAGAATGATTTATAATCCTTGGGTATATACTCAGCAATGGGAATGCTGGATCAAATTGTATTTCTGGTTCTAGATCCTTGAGGAATCACCACACTGTCTTCCACAATGGTTGAACTAATTTACACTCCCACCAACAGTGTAAAAGCTTTCCTATATCTCCACATCCTCTCCAGCATCTGTTGTTTCCTGACTTTTTAATGATTGCCATTCTAAGTGGTGTGAGATGGTACCTCACTGTGGTTTTGATATGCATTTCTCTAATGACCAGTTATGATGAGTTTTTTTTTTTCATATGTTTATTGGCTGCATAAATGTCTTCTTTTAAGATGTGTCTGTTCATACACTTTGCCCACTTTTGGATGGGATTGTTTGATTTTTTCTTGTAAATTTGTTTAAGTTCTTTGTATATTCTGGATATTAGCCCTTTGTCAGATGGATAGATTGCAAACTTTTTCTTCTATTCTGTAGGTTGCCTGTTCACTCTGATGGTAGTTTCTTTTGCTATGCAGAAACTCTTTAGTTTAATTAGAGGCCAGTTGTCAATTTTGGCTTTTGTTGCAATTGCTTTTGGTGTTTTAGTCGTGAAGTCTTTACCCGTGGTTATGTCCT
Source organism: Chlorocebus sabaeus (assembly GCF_047675955.1). Taxonomy (NCBI): domain Eukaryota; kingdom Metazoa; phylum Chordata; class Mammalia; order Primates; family Cercopithecidae; genus Chlorocebus; species Chlorocebus sabaeus. The sequence continues at coordinate 34,771,679 of NC_132918.1, read as the reverse complement.
GAATGGTACTGCCTAGGTTTTCTTCTAGAGTTTTTATGGTTTTTGGTTTTATGTTTAAGTCTTTAGTCCATCTGGAGTTAATTTTTGTATAAGGTGTAAGTAAGGAGTCCAGTTTCAGTTTTCTGCATATGGCTAGCTAGTTTTCCCAACCCCATTTATTAAATAGGGAATCATTTTCCCATTTCTTGTTTTTGTTAGGTTTGTCAAAGATCACATGGTTGTAGATGTGTGGTGTAATTTCTGAGACCTTGTTCTGTTCCACTGATGTGTATATTTGTTTTGGTACCGTTACCATGCTGTTTTGGTTATAGTTGCCTTGTAGTATAGTTTGAAGTCAGGTAGCATGATGCCTCCAGCTTTGTTCTTTTTGCTTAGGATTGTCTTGGCTGTACAGGCTCTTTTTTGGTTTCATATGAAATTTAAAGTAGTTTTTCCAAGTTCTATGAAGAAAGTCAATGGTAGCTTTATGGGAAAAGCATTAAATCTATAAATTACTTTAGGCAGTTTGGCTGTTTTCATGATATTGATTCTTCCTATCCATGAGCATGGAATGTTTTTGCATTTGTTTGTGTCCTCTCTTATTTCCTTGAGCAGTGGTTTGTAGTTCTCCATGAAGAGGTCCTTCATGTCTCTTGTAAGTTGTATTTCTAGGTATTCTATTTTCTTTGTAGCAACTGTGAATGGGAGTTTACTCATGATTTGGCTCTCTGCTTGTCTATTATTGGTGTATAGGAGTGCTTGTGATTTTTGCACATTGATTTTGTATCCTGAGACTTTGCTGAAGTTGCTCATCAGCTTAAGGAGTTTTTGGGCTGAGATGATGGGGTTTTCCAAATATGCAATCAAGTCATCTGCAAACAGAGATAATTTGACTTCCTCTCCTTCTATTTGAATACACTTTATTTCTTTCTCTTTCCTGATTGCCCTGACCAGAACTTCCAATACTATGTTGAATAGGAGTAGTGAGAGAGGGCAGCTTGTCTTGTGACAGTTTTCAAAGGGAATGCTTCCAGTTTTTGCCCATTCAGTATGATATTGGTTGTGGGTTTGTCATAAATAGCTCTTATTATTTTAAGATACATTCCATGAATACCTACTTTATTGAGAGTTTTTAGCATACAGCACTGTTGAATTTTGTTGAAGGGCTTTTCTGCATCTATTGAGATAATCATGTGGTTTTTGTCATTGGTTCTGTTTATGTGATGGATTAAGTTTATTGATTTGCGTATGTTGAACCAGCCTTGCATCCAGGGGTGAAGCCAACTTGATTGTGGTGGATAAGCTTTTTGATGTGCTGCTGGATTCAGTTTGCTAGTATTTTATTAAGGATTTTAGCATTGATGTTCATCAGGCATATTGGCCTGAAATTATCTTTTTTTGTTGTGTCTTTGCCAGGTTTTGGTATCAGGATGATGCTGGCCTCATAAAATGAGTCAGAGAAGAGTTCCTCTTTTTCTATTGTTTGGAATGGTTTCAGAAGGAATGCTACCAGCATCTCTTTGTACTTCTGGTATAATTTGGCTGTGACTCCATCTGGTCCTGGGTTTTTTTTGGTTGGTAGGCTGTTAATTACTGCCTCAATTTCAGAACTTGTTATTGGTCTATTAAGAGATTTGACTTCTTCCAGGTTTAGTCTTGGGAGGGTGTATAAGTCCAAGAATTTATCAGTTTCTTCTAGATTTTCTAGTTTATTTGTGTAGAGGTGTTTATAGTATTCTCTGATGGTAGTTGTTATTTCTGTGGGATCAGTGGTGATATCCCCTTTATCATTTTTTATTGTGTCTATTTGATTCTTCTCTCTTTTATTCTTTATTAGTCTGGTAGCGGTCTATCTATTTTTGCTAATCTTTTCAAAAAACCGGCTCCTAGATTCACTGATTTTTTTGAAGGGATTTTTGTGTCTCTGTCTCCTTTAGTTCTGCTCTGACCTTAGTTATTTCTTGTCTTCTGCTGGGTTTTTAATTTGCTCTTGCTTCTCTAATTCTTTTAATTGTGATGCTAGGGTGTTGATCTTAGATTTTTCTCACTTTCTGATGTGGGCATTTAGTGCTACGTATTTCCCTCTTAACACTGCTTAACTGCGTCCCAGAGATTCTGGTACATTGTGTCTTTGTTCTCATTGGTTTCAAAGAACTTATTTATTTCTGCCTTGATTTCGTTATTACCCAGTAGTCATTCAGGAGCAGGTTGTTCAGTTTCCATGTAGTTGTGTGGTTTTGAGTGATTTTCTTAATTGTGAGCTCTAATTTGATTGCACTGTGGTCTGAGGTACTGTTTGTTATGATTTCCGTTCTTTTGCATTTGCCGAGGATTGTTTTACTTCCAATTATGTGGTTGATTTTAGAATAAGCGTGATGTGGTGCTGAGAAGAATGTATATTCTGTTGATTTGGGGTGGAGAGTTCTGTAGATGTCTCTTAGGTCTGCTTGATTCAGAGCAGAGTTCAAGTTCTGAATATCCTTGTTAATTTTCTGTCCTGTTGATCTGTCTAATATTAACAGTGGGGTGTTAAAATCTCCCACGATTACTGTTTGGGAGTCTAAGCCTCTTTGTAGCTCTCTAGGAACTTGTTTCATGAGTCTGGGTGCTCTTGTATTGGGTGCATATATATTTAGGTTAGTTAGCTCTTCTTGTTGCATTGATCCCTTTACCATTATGTCATGCTCTTCTTGGTCTTTTTTGATCTTTGTTGATTCAAAATCCATTTTATCAGAGACTAGGATTGCAAACCCTACTTTTTTTTTTTTTCTTTCCATTTGCTTGGTAAGTCTTCTTCCATCCCTTTATTTTGAGCCTATGTGTGTCTTTGCATATGAGATGGGTCTTCTGAATATAGCACACCAGTGGGTCTTTACTCTTTATCCAATTTGCCAGTCTGTATCTTTTAATTTTGGCCTTTGGCCTATTTACATTTAAAGTTAATATTGTTATGTGTGAATTTGATCCTGTCATTATAATGCTAGCTGGTTATTTTGCACATTAATTGATGCAGTTTCTTCATACTGTCATTGGTCTTTATATTTTGGTTTGTTTTTTCAGTGACTGCTACCAGTTTTTCCTTTTCATATTTAATGATTCCTTCAGGAGCTCTTGTAAGGCAGGCCTGGTAGTGAAAAAATCCCTCAGCATTTGCTTGTCTGGAAAGGATTTTATTTCTCCTTCACTTATGAAGCTTAGTTTGGCTGTATATGAAATTCTGGGTTGAAAATTCCTTTCTTTAAGAATGTTGAATAATGGTCCCCACTCTCTTCTGACTTGTAGGGTTTCTGCAGAGTTCGTCCGATGGACTTCCCTTTGTACGTAACCTGATCTTTCTCTCTGGCTGCCCTTAACATTTTCTCCTTGTTTTAACCTTGGAGAATCTGACAATTATGTGTCTTGTGGTTGCTTCTCTAAAGGAATATCTTAGTGGTGTTCTCTGTATTTCCTGAATTTGAATGTTGGCCTGTCTTTCTAGACTGGAGAAGTTCTCCTGGATAACATCCTGAAGCCTGTTTTCCAACTTGGTTCCATTCTCCTTGTCTCTTTCAGGTACACCAGTCAATTGTACGTTTGGTCTTTTCACATAGTCCTATATTTCTTGGAGGCTTTGTTCATTCCTTTTCATTCTTTTTTCTCTATTGTTGTGTTCACGTTTTATTTCATTAAGTTGATCTTCAGTCTCTGATATCCTTTCTTCCACTTGATTGATTCGGTTATTGATACTTGTGTATGCTTCACGAAGTTCTCATGCTGTGTTTTTCAGCTCCATCAGGTCATTTATGTTATTCTCAAAACTGGTTATTCTAGTTAGCAATTCCTGTAACCTTTCGTCAAAGTTCTTAGCCTCCTTGTATTGCGTTAGAACATGCTCCCTTAGCTCAGAGGAGTTTGTTATTACCCACCTTCTGAAGCCTGCTTCTGTCAATTCGTCGAATTCATTCTCCATCCAGTTTTGTGCCCTTGCTGGTGAGGAGTTGCAATCATTTGGAGGAGAAGAGGAGTTGTGGTTTTGACATTTTCAGCACTTTTGCACTGGTTTTTTCCTCAACTTCCTGGATTTATCTACCTTTGATCTTTGATGCTGATGGCCTTTGGATGGGGTTTTTGAGTGGGCATCATTTTTGTTGATGTTGATGTTATTCCTTTCTGTTTGTTAGTTTTCCTGCTAACACTCAGGACCCTCTGCTGCAGGTCTGCTGGAGTTTGCTGGAGGTCCACTGTAGACCCTGTTTGCCTGGGTACCACCAGTGGAGGCTGCAGAGCAGCAAAGATTGCTGCCTGCTCCTTCCTCTGGAAGCTTCATCCCAGAGGGGCACCTGCCTGATGCCAGCCGGAGCTCTCCTATATGAGGTGTCTGTCGATCTCTGCTGGGAGGTGTCTCCCAGTCAGGAGGCATGGGTTTCATGAACCCACTTGATGAGGCAGTCTGTGCCTTAGCAGAGCTCAAGCACTGTGCTGGGAGATCCACTGCTGTCTTCAGAGCTGGCAAGCAAAAAGATTTGTCTGCTTAAGCTGTGCCCATAGGCACCCCTTCCCCTGGGTGCTCTGTCCCAGGGAGATGAAAGTTTTATCTCTAAGCCCCTGACTGGGGCTGCTACCTTTCTTTCATAGATGCCCTTCCCAGGGAGAAGGAATCTAGAGAGGCAGCCCGGCTACAGCCACTTTGCCATGCTGTAGTGAGTTCTGCAGAACTTCCTGAGGGCTTAACACTGTGAGGGGAAAGCCACCTACTGAATTCTCAGTAATGGCAGATGCCCCTCCCCCCACCAAGCTGGATCGCCCCAGGTCAACTTCAGAAGGCAATGTCCATCCATACACGCATGAGGGGTGGCCGTTGCTGAGTGCAGGTATGTAAAGTGGCATGTGGGAGGCTGCAATCTGGGGAGCGCTCAGACAGGCTAGTGCATGTCCACGAGGGCTGCTTTGCTGGAGCCCTCTGCTGGTCAGGTGCATTTGCCAGCACAGGAGCTATGATCTAGGCCCCCAGGAGGTATCTGGGTGCTTTATTGCAAGCAGGCATAATTGGCCTGGGGCCCCCGCAGAGGCCAGCAGACCAAGGGATGTTCAGGTTGGACAGGCCTCATCTCATTGGCAAGACTGCCCTGCAGAGTTTAGGTCCAACAGTTTCTCTGGGGCTAAAGTCTCCTATGGGAGCAAGTTGAGCCTGCGGGAATGGCTGTCCTTGGCCCTGCTCCACTGTAGATGCTTCCGCACCAAACCCTCTGGGCTCAACACTGGCTGGAGTTCTGCTCCTACCACTTGTCTAAGCAGCTCTCCCTGCCAACTCACATGTCTGTTATGGTTGAGGAGTCTCCTCCTGTTGGGATTCCAGAGGCCTGTGGTGAGAGTGGGTCACCCCTTGCCTGTTCAACTCACCACTTGGCCTCTTCCACAGGAGTCACTGGGGGCCAGGAACAAGTCTTGGGTGTGTAGTAGCCCTGTGCAGGGTTCCCAGCTTCCTCCTCCTTCAGCCCAGCATCTGTGTCTTCCCTCCATCCACTCTCAATGCCTTTTCTCTAACGATCTGCTAGGAGTGCACCAGTCTTCCTAATGTCCCTGTCCCTCAGTGGGAGATGTTCCTTCTGACTGTATCTAGTCAGCCATCTTGCAGCAGGAATCCCTGGCATTTCTTTTCAGTTATTTCTTAGAATTTTCTTCTCTCTGCTTACCCTACCTATCAGTTCTTGTATGTTGTGTACTTTGTTCATTCAGCGCCCTTAGCATATTAATCGTAGTTTTATTTATAACATCAACAGTTTTTTAGCCATAGATATTGTCTGTCATGTTAAGGTAATATTGTTTGTTCCTACTGTGCCAGTGGTATTATTTTTTAAATTAGAAATCAATGCTGAATTCTGAAAAAAAGTCCTGAGTAAATAATATATCATTTATTTATATTCTTAATAATAATAAAATTTAAAGTTTGAGTAAAAATCTCCTTACATTACTGGAATAGACTCTACTTGGTCACTGTGTAGTAGTGTTTTACTTGCTGTAAGTTTTAATTTGTAAAAATTGTATTTGTACTTTTTACCGCTATGGTTAAGTGAGATAATTGTTTAAAGTTTTTAGATTATCTTTGACAAGTTTTGGTATTAGTGGTGTGATATCTTAACATACACACAAAAGATGATCTTTTCATCTTTTGTGTGCACAGTTGGTAATCTATGGTATGACCCACATGACAAATTCTTCCCATCATTTGCTTTTACAAATAAAATTTCACTGGGAGATATTCATGACCATCCATAAATGTGTTGCCTGTGGCTGCTTTCCCACTGCAGTGGCAGGGTTGAGTAGTTGCAGTAGAGATTGTATGGTACACAGGGCTGAAAATATTTACTCTCTGGCCCTATAAAAGTTTGTTGATCTCTGCTCTACCATAATTTAGATAGCATAGAAATGCTATCTATCTCTTAATGATAGCATTCAGATAGCTCTAGAGGAGCTCACTCCTGAAACCAAAGCATGGGCTCTAGTGTATGATAGCATTGGGTTTAAAACTCAGCTCCAGCCCACATTATTAATGATGTGCTGCTAGGCAACATACTTAACCTTCCTATGGGTCATTTTCCTCAACTATACAACGTGAATAGTAATAAAAATAATAATACTTATTTAAAATAATACTATAAAGAATGAGATATGTTAATGCATGTTCAAAATACTTGACAGAATGCTAGGAACGCATACATTCTTAAATACAAGTTATTGTTATGTTTTTCTTGGGAGAGTTTTTTGATACTGCCATCAAATCATCATTTTCTCCAGTACCCAAAGGTACTCTCCATCATTGTTTTCTCCAGTACCCAAAGGCTATTTGCTGCCAAAGATATATCCTTAAATTAAGTAAATTAGTTTTTATCTGAAAGCATTTTTTCCAATCCAGATTCTTTCTTTTTATCAAATATGTCTTTTTCAAATCTTACAGAAATAATATTTTGTAAAGTTCACTCTGTCTTTTCAGCAAGTCTCTTTTATAGTTTTGTATTCTTCCTTGCTTTGATTCTTCAGATCCTCTTCTAAACTTCTTTCCTCATGTATTCAGTGATTGTTTTTCACTTGTGCTTCAGGGGGAATCATCTTTTGCTCATTGCTGTGATAGCAGATAGGTTCAGATCATACTTATTTGGGTCTTTCTCCAATATTTCAGGTATGGGCACATGGTGGAAAGAAGAGCTTAGGGTAGAAATCAAGATGTCAGTGGGAGTAGGAAGACAGCTATTGTTTAGTTAAGCTGTAAGGCTGCAAGCTTCACTTGTCCAAATACGTTTATTTTCTATGACTATTGCATTCATAAGTTAGCTGAGCACTTTCCAACCACTATATTTACTGAATTACTAGGAGTCATGCACTCCCAGGTGGCGCAGGACTGAGATTTGCCCTTCTACTGATTGCTGCATGGCCTTCTCTTGTCTCCAGCTCCTGTCACTTGTAGAGGTTTGGCTCAGGGTCTCATTCACTTTACTTCCCAGGTGGGAAATTACTTTTTGGGTTATGACTCAGGGTTTGGTAGGCTCCTTTTAAAATCTAGTTTTACATGTATTTTATCTTATAGGCATTCTCAAAGTTACCAGCATATAGAAGACACACACTTCCCTCTGTTTAGAACTGACATAAATTCTCTATCTCTATCCATTTGAATAGAAATAAGAGGCAAGCTGGCCGGCCACAGTGGCTCACACCTGTAATCTCAGCACTTTGGGAGGCCGAGGCGGGTGGATCACTTCAGGCCAGGAGTTTGAGACCAGTCTGGCCAATATGGTGAAACTCCATCTCTACTAAAAATACCAAAAAATTAGCCGGACGTAGTGGCACATGCCTGTAATCCCAGCTACTCAGAAGGCTGAGGCACAAGAATTGTTGGAACCCAGGAGCAGAGGTTGCAATGAGCCGAGATCGTGCCGCTGCACTCCAGCCTGGGCGACAGAATGAGACTCTGTCTCAACAACAACAATAACAACAACAACAAAAATAAATGAATAAAAGTAAGGGGCAAGCTAAGTTGGGCAGCTAGGATGATGAACTTGAATCAGATGTCAATTGATTTTCTTATTTTTTAAAAAATTGTGGTATTCAAACACAAGAGAAAACATTTCTATGAAATAGCCAACATGTACAACACAAAAATTATATATCTCTTAAATACCTTGGTAATTGACAATTATATTTTTAAGTGACTTTTGTAAATTACTTGAAAAGATAATTGTAAAAAGACTTCTTCTCTTTGCCAACTCTGGGGTAAAGAAGGATTCTTAGAACATTTTCATGGAGAAGGCAAAATTCCAAGTTTCATTTCTCGAGCTTAATTTTTATAGATTGAGCTATATTTGTTCTATGTCTGTGTCCATAAGTCAGTTATTCAGATAATGAAAAAGCATTTAAAAATCCACCTTGGTATGAATTTTGGTTACTGTGTTTTAATTTAAGCCAAAATATTTTGTGGTTTGAATTTCACCCCAAATTATTTCACTATTCCACTTTGCTTTGCATGTGTGAATTAAGCCAGTGGAAGCTTCAGAGGTAATAGAATTTGATGGTGTTAATAAATATAAAAATGAATTTGTACAAAAAATATGAGATGAAGAGTAGGAACACCTGGCACGAGACAGAACATCCTTGTTAGTACCCAGGTAAATTCAGAGTTACTTTCATTTTCTTTTCTCCCCCTGTACATTGGTTGTCAGGTCCAATCAATCATCAAGTCCAATTGTTTCTCACACCTAGCTCTCTCCCCAAACTACCCACTGCTTCCTCTGCACTTAGACATAATCTCTTGCCCCCAAATTCAGTGGCCTCTGAACAGGTGCTTTTAGACTCTGCCCTCCTCTCAACCCCATTGTCTATCCTACATTGACTTTCTAAAATATGGATCTGGCCTTGTCAATACCCTGACTAGATGCTTTAATGCATTTAAGGATAAGACCTGAAATCTTTACCATTGCAAAAAGTAGTCTCAATCATCTTTGCAATCTGAGACTTTCCTCATGCCCTTCAATCCAGACACATGGAACATCCTGTTGTTCCTAGAAGACGTCATGCTCTTTCATGCCTCTGTGCACTTGTACATGCTGTTTTGTTTGCCAGGATCACCTTTGCCCCTTTACTACTTTACTGTGCACTGTCCTATCCTATTCTCCCTTCAAAAATCAGGTAAAACATCACTAAGCCTGTTTGGGGAGTTGGCACTCCTAAGTTTTTGGCCTCTGGAGCATTTGCACGTATCTTTATTTGATGATGGTTGGTTCCCTAGCATTCATTCTCTCTTTCTTTGACCAACAGCTCTCAGATCCCTGGGGATCTGTCTCTCCTCCATTGTCAGGGTATGGGGATTGGCTTGACTTCACACTCAACCCAAATGATGGCTCTCACTGACTTAAGAGTATTTCACTTTCTTGGCTCCAGTAACTGACTCAAGGGTGCTCTGAACCAGTTCAATCGGCATGAACCCATAACTGTACTGTGGTTGTGACACCCAGATATCACTTCTCTTCTGGGTTTGGTGGTGTGATGGTATCACACCACTTAGATTGCTATCACCATCCCCCTGCAACAAGGAGAGGCTTCCTAAGGCTACAAACAAGCACTTTAAGGAGGAAGAGTTGAGAGAAGGAGCTGAGAAACATCAGTGAACCCCCAAATCAGGGCAAGGCTAAAGCTAGTTCTGCCTTCTAAACTACTCTTCATAAGCCAAAACCAAATAAAAGCTAACTAACTGAAACTGACTAACCACCATTTTTTGATAACCCAGCATAGGTAAAGTTTGTTTATTTACATTTATCTTTGCATCTCAACATATTGCAGCCACCTGGGGACATCGTAATTGTTCAGTAAGTGTTTATGAAAAGATGGGAAAGAAGGAGACTTGTAGTTTTTCCTCAGTATTTTCTGCTTGGCTATGTAAGTAGCAAAACTTTGCTCTGCTATTTTTAGATTTCAATTCTTTTGTATTTTATTTCTTGGAAAAAATATGGAAAACATGTTTCAGTAAAAACAAAGGAGTTACATAAGAAAAAAATCAAGAATTTCTGGTTCTCATTTATTTTCAACAAGGAGCATATCAGAGAATTTGCAGGACCTGACATTGTCTGTCCCTGGAAGGCACTAGAAATTGAGGGACTGTAAATTTGCAGCTGTTATAATAAAGTGTTAATTTTTAGTTTTTAAATAATACTCTATTTTGTGCCAATTATCTTCTTTCTCCAGATGCACTCTCTCTGCTTCTCTACCCTGCTCTGCAACCCAGAAGGCAGACCTGCATGGCCTACATCAATAAGAGGCCTTATCATTTGGTTTGACCAATGGGAAGCCCCAGCAGGTGGCAGGGTGGGAGTAGTGGGTAGGAGTAGTGGGTGGGAGAAGAAGAAAATGTGGTTGGGGTATTTATGGCCCCATTGGGTATTTATACTCTCCTTGCAGGGGATCATCTAAGGCTGACTATGTCTCTTGACCAGAGGTAGTTAGTCCTTGATAATGGGCTCTAGGCAGCCTACTCTTTATGACTCTCTCTACCCTGGTTCTGGCAGCTATTCCCTCCTCTCTTTTGCAACTCACCCTAGGTTACTGCAGCAACCCTTACAATTCTTCTACACCTTTGCAAATAAACTCATTTGAACTGCCTAATTTGAGTGTGCCATCTGTTTTCTGGTGGGAACCCAAGTGATACATATATATTTCAGAAATAAAAAAATTAAACAGGAACAATACAAATCTAATGCACTTTTATGCTGCTACATGAAATATTATCTTTTAAGATTGGTGGAAGAATAGAACCCATGTTAGCTGTGCCCATAGAAAAATGACTAAAAAGACAAATCAGGGAGGAGAAATGCTCAGAGGGCTTTCTTGGTTGTCGTCAAGCAGGTCTTCCCATTGCACAGCCTCAGGGGTGCCAATCATGGGATAATTCAGGCTAACTTCAGGAAATTTTGACAACCAGAACTATTTCTGTTTAATAGAGAATGAGAGGAAATCAAGTACCTTTATTTGGGTGAAATGAGGTTAAAACTGGTACTAAGAAGAACCACAAAGAGAAAAAGAAATCCCCAAACAATTCAGCTTCTTTTGGCCTTGGGATTTGCTCCTTTAGTGTAAAACTTCTGAAATAATACAGACTAAGAGTTGTGTATCAAAGTAAGAAACTTTGGTTTAGAGGTTTGTTCACATCAGAATACATGATATATATATATTTTTTTTCTAGCACCAATTGGCAAAACTACCAGTTTCCTAAGGCTTGTGCTATATCCTTGTCTAATTCTTTGGTCGGTCATGACTGGGACCAAAGTTTGGGAACTTCCTGCACCCTAGTTTGGGAAAGGGTGGATCATCATGATTTCCCATTCCTGAGAGTTGCTACTGCTCCTACTTGATCTTTGTAACAGTTGTGTTCTCTGAGAAGTGTTTCTAACTTCTCTCCCAATGTCTCCCCTTCTTTCTGATGCTCCTCCTTTTTCACGGCCATGCTTCCTATCCTGTGAACAGGGCTGTGCCTCTATCTCAGCTTGGCTTTCTCTGAAGTGCAGCTGTAGCAGTGCGGAGTTAAAAATAACGACATCTTGTGAGACTAGGAAGGAGGATGAGAGTGGGGAGCAGGAAGCATGTTCATTAAGGGCTTTTAAATTTCCAAATGACCCGTCTGAGTCATTAACAGACTTGTCTAAGAACATCTGACAACTTGGAGGGGGAAAGAGGTGTTTCTATGTTGTACTCTGAGTGTGTTATGAGGGTTTATGTTAACAAGGAGGGAAAAAATACTTGTCCATACTGACAATGAGCTGAATTTCAGGCTGTGAGAAACCAGAACAAAGTGTTAATTCTGGTGTAAGTCAGCTGTCCAAGAATCCTACATCCTGACTGCCTGCCCTGGTATCACAATGTTCACTAATTAGCCAGCACTCTTACTATGTGGGCACATGTTCTATACACAGGGCAAGTCAAAGGTTCTATAGTGAAACCTCACTCATTCATACCTATTGGAAGTGGCCATCAGGCTTAATGAGAAACCTCAGTTATGGGATAGCTATTTCAGGTATATAATTTTTAAGAATACATAGTAATATAAATACATAACATAAGAAATACAAAGACAGGTATTTTTCTAGCCCTGCTTTAATGGATAACAATCCAGGGTTATTCATGTATTCAGTGTTAAAAGAGGTATAAGATACTACGTTTTTTAAACTTATGTTTTTTTAAAGAAACAGTCAAGTGGAGAAGTAAATTTGTATACAATCACATTTAGAGATGATGAGTTCCATAATCAGAGTGTGTGTGGTATTAATGGTGCAGAGAAGACACAGTTTGCCTTGGTGGAAAGAGGGGCAAGAGCCAGGGAATGCTTCTGGAAGAACGTGGGAGTTGAGTTGGAGTTGGTTTAGGATGGGCACTCTAGGCACAGCAAATAGCATGTGCAAAGGTACTATGGCAGGGAAACAGACTACTTATGTTAACTGGTATTTTGTTTTTAGTTTATTCAGAATAATAGAGAATACTCTCCTTTCAGGGAGAAGGTCATGAAAGGGCTCCTGTCTATGTACAGTGCTTACCTGGATTAATAAGCCAACACCCACATCAATGAACTTTAAAAAGATAATGCTTTGAAGAAAAAAATTTTCCAAATATTTCCTGAACGTTAATGACAGGTGTTATGGCTTTGATAGTTTAGACAAAATATAGACTGCATGCATTTCAGTTCATGTTGATACAGATACTTTCAGCAATCTGAAAATATCTGTACTTTCAGGTCACAGATGTGAACAGAACACAAAATGTCTGGAAAATTCCACCATAGCACAGAGGCATAAGGAAGGATGTTGTGTGGGGGCTGACAAACATGCTCAATATTGGTGTGTCTGCAAGTCTACTAAATTTATTTCAAAGAGTTTATTCTCTTATCAAGGTTAAATGCCTTCAGCATCTTGTTCAAACTGTTTATTGCATAGCAAACGTTTCTCCAGAATGGCAGAAAGATAAGGGCTTGGAGCAGTGACGAAAATCAAATGAGCTAATTTCAAACCAGTGGACTTGCATTCCACATTAGAGAGAATTTCCTGAAAAAAAAGATATTAAAACTATTACCTTAATATTTATTTAAAACTACTAAATCGTTAATACATTGTGCCAGTTTCCCGGCTTCCCTGCAGGACATCTGCAATGATCTGCACTCCTCATGGCTGCTCACTAAGCAAACTGTCAAACTGCACTGGGTTATTGAATTGGAGTGGAAGAAGGCACAGGCTGAGACTGTCGGTGAGCTGAGGGTTGCTGCTCAGGAGGGCATGGGCAGCTCGCTGACCAGGAATGCCTCTGCCTCCGCTTGCTTTGTCTGAGAACTTGGCCCTGCTCTATGGAGCCAGTTGTGCCTCCATTTTACTTGGTGTACATTTCACTTTTGCTGAAGTGTTGGGTTAAGAACAGAATTTAGGTTAGATATGAATGTATACAGATCTCATTCTTAGTTTTCACACTATCATGGGTTATAATTCTGGATTGTATCTGTAGTACAGAAAATTTGGGTGATTTTCTATGCATTCTGTTTATGCTTCTGGAGGTCAGAGGGCTCCAGCAGATGGAGGTTATTTCCTCAGCCTATGCTAGAGAGAGCCAGTCATCATGATATTTACAAAACACTTACATCATCCATTCATCTCCTCATGTAAAAGATAATTATTGATCACCATGATGTTCCTGACACCATGCTGAGAGCAGCCACGCTAGCTAAAATGGCACCTCACTCATTACCAAACCAGGTCCCGAGATAGCCCTAAAATTCAGGAGCAAGTGGCAGCACTGAGACTAGAAGCTGTGTCTTTTGATCCCAGACCCTGTGCTTTCTCTACTCCCCACAGGGCTCCCTGGGAGTGAGTTGGGACTGTCCCTGGCAGGCACCTGCGTCTGAAGCCATGCTTCAGTGTCTCTTGGTTGGGTATTGCCCTTCTGGAAAAGTTCTTTCCACTTTCAAATTTATTTTATTCTTTACATGCTCAAAGAGGACATGGGGTGAACAAATTAGTGGATGGGTACCTCAAAGTATGATTTTCCACAGGGTTGGTCCAGGAAGCAGAGTTGGCCAAATGCAATGTGGAGATTTCAAAGATTTTTTTAAAATAGAGAAAAATTCCTTTGTGAATGATAATGAAATCCAAGCTGTCAGGCTGTGTTTGGTGTCAAACAGAGATTTGAGATGGTCCTCAAATCATACTCAAAGTATGAGTGTGGGTAGTGAAGAAAGGGGTGCAGTGGAGTGTCCATGCTGAGAGAATATTGAAGAGGAGTCAGAAATGAGAATCAAATTATCGCGACTGAAAATTTTCATACCTTACTCTGGGGAACTATATATCAAAGGGGGAGAACAAAAAAAGTCACAAAATGAATTACTAATTAGAAATTGTCCTCAAGGTTTGCTTACTGCCTGATGCATTCCAGCAAATTACTACTTTTGAATTTGTTAAATAATTATCTGCAATGGTTAATATTTGTAATATGCAAACATGCATTATTTTTAGATATATGCCCAATGCAATGGGTTGGATTTCTGGGTAATCATCAGTTGCTTCTTCTGGATATTATCAAAAGAAGTAGATGCCTTTCAGCCCTAATATAATTGACTCAATTCTAAAATCAATCTCTCAGCTTAATAACCCCAGGTGCTATGCCAATGCCCACATACAGGATGATCAATTAAGCACTATTGTGGAAAAGGCATTCAAAGGGCAGTTTTTTCCTTGCTATCATGTTATGCCCCATGGAGATGGAAATAGATGATGCAGCAATGGTAAACTCAGCCAATTTACTTACCCATGGCCAGGAGACTGGGTTACTTTGATACTTCTCATAATTCTGTGGTGATTACTCAAAGGAAATGAAAGACTTCAGGAAACTGAGGGATACGTCTATCTGGGTGACAATCCAGGTGGTGTCCACACTTGTGGCAGGTTTCCCAACAGAATTACTTATCTGGATGTGGAAAGCCCAGAAAGAGCTGTTCACAGGAAGAGGCTCTGAGGAGGAGCTAGAATCGGAGGAAGAAGTTGGGTTCTCGAGTCAAAACCGGAGGGGAATCAGGGCCGGAAAGGATGATGCTGGCTAATGTGGCTGCACAGAGAGTTTTGTCCTCCAGATTTCAGGTATCTGATGACACTGATGAGCTCTTTTCTGGGGTGCAAGGAAGCCTTGTAAGGGAACTTCATGATCCCCCACCATGTTAGTTCAGTGAATCATGCATCTTCCCGGTTCCCGGTTTTAGTGGTAATTCATCCTGTAGATGCAGCTATAGGAGATGGAGTGATAAAAAGAACAGAGGCTGTGCGCAGACCAGGGAACAGGCGGTACATTCTTCACCTGGAACACTCAAGTCCAAGCGGAGAAAAGTTTTCTAACCTTTCCCAGGGGTATTTTCAGTTTATTGATCTCTCCAGAAAACTTGAAAATCCTCAAAGGAACAAAACTGATGGTTTCAGATACTATGAAAGATAATGGGGTAGGTTTCTTTTATGAATTAAAAAATGCTGTTTCTCCTTCAGTCATTCCACAATCAGGAGCTAATTATGAAATCCCTACTATGTGCAGGCTGTAGGCCAGGCTTTAGAGATAGCTACGATGGAGCAGAAACAGATTAGTGGGAGGTGCTCCTGGATCTTACTGGCTACGTGGGGGATGTGATGGGAGACAAGCAGACAAAAGATTGTAAACTCACAGCCACTACTAGGTGGCAAAGGATGACACTTCTGACTCCTAGAGTTTATTGCAGAGGTCTGACCTAAGCAGGGAGGACCTCCAGGAAGTGATGATTGGGTTGAAATCAGAAGGGTAGGCACAGAGGGGAGGCGAGCACTTCAGGCACAGGAACTGCAAGGATGCACGTCTGGGATGGGAGGAGCTTGAGGGAGGCAAGGTTCTGAAAGTGTGTCACATGGAAAGGGCAAGAGGGAAGGTGGTGAGAGGTGCTGCTGGAGCATAAACCCTGTCACCTTGTAAATAGTGCAAAATTGTGACCGTGTCAACAGGGTAAGTGAGGAAGTCATGGAAGGCTTTTAAGACAATGGGGAGTGATGTTTCAAAATAAAGACACTGTGACCACTATTTGGAGAATAGATGTCGTGGGACGAGTGGGGAAGCAGGAGATCAGGGCCAGATTGAACAGCTCACTTAGTAACTAACACCAGTAGGATCTGGTGATGGGCTGAGTATGGGGTAAGGAGGAAGGTGCTGTCCTCCTGTGTCTGTTAGAAGTGCCAGTATTCTTAGTTACCCAAATAAAACAATGTGGAGTCCTACCAGTCTCTTTCACTTTTTTTTTTTTCCTTCTGAGACACAGTCTCGTTTTGTCACCCAAGCTGAAATGCAGTGGTAGGGTCATGGCTCGCTGCAGCCTCACATTTTTGTGCTCAAGCAATTATCTGCCTCAGCCTCTGGAGTAGCTGGAACTACAGGCATGCATCACTATGCCTGGCTAATTTTTGTTTTATAGAGACAAGGTCTCACTATGTTGACCAGACTGGTCTTGAACTTCTGAGTCAAGTGATCTTTCTGCCTTAGGCTCCCAAAGTGCTCAGATTACAGGAATGAGCCACCTTGCCTGGCCTTTTTCCCTTTCTTCAGCTCCATCTCTAATAAGTTGCAAGATTCTGCCAAGGCCACTGCACACCCACATTGCTAAAGTAACTTCTGGGGAAAATGAGAGATGCTCTGCTGTCCTCCATGCAGGGTGGGATTGTTGGGGAAACTCTTGTCAGCTATGTCATCTGCCTTTGTTTTAGAGACTCCGGTCATATGTAATAAGCAGCATCCCTTATCTATTTCTACCTGTGACATAAGAAATTTATATTTGGTATTTGCCCCCAGTTCCTCACACAGAGGTCCTAAAACCCTTGGAATTTCTGGAATGACAGGAGTGTATTTTGTTCTAGTGAGGCAACTCTTTAGAGTCCCTGAATAGCTTCAGGATGGGGCCTTTCACCAGAAAGGCTAAGTCATCATTAGAAGCTTGGGACTTTCAGGCCCATCCACCATCTACCAGGGAGGGGAGAGGGGCTGGAGACTGGGTTGATAATCTTGCCTACGTGATGAAGCCTCCCTAAAAAGCCCTGAATGATGAAGTGGAGAGCTTCTGAGTTGGTGCACATATCCATGTGCCAGAAGGTAATGCGCCCCAACTTCACAGGGACAGATACTCCTGTGCTTGGGACCCTTCCAGACCTCGCCCTATGTGCCTCTTTCTCTGGCATCTTATTTGTATCCTTTAATAAACTGGTAAAGTAAGTAAATTTCCTTTTTAGTTTTATGAAATGTTCTAGCAAATTATTGAATCTGAGGAGGGGGTTCTGGGAACCCCCAATTTGTACCCAAGTTGGCCGGAAGTGTGAGTAGTCTGGGGAACTGCTACTTATGATTGGCATCTGAAGTTGGGGGCAGTCTTGTGGGACTGAGCCCTTAATCTGTGGGGTCTCTGCTAATTCCAGGCACTTAGTATCATCCGGTTGGCATCCACAGAGAACTGGAGAACTGCCTGGTGTGGAAAACCCACACGTTTGGTATTAGAATTGTTGTGTGAATAGAGAATACTGAGTGTTTTCTTTTGCCACCCAAGACAAAAATGGAAAGACTCATTAAAAATCAGTCCCCAAACTTGCTGTTATTGCTCTCATTTTTGGAAGATGGAGAGATTTGGTCAGCTGAGAGCAGGTAGTTACCTGACTGCAGTGATCTCAAGGCAGGGTACCCAGCTAAATGATTCCATCTACAGGCTGAAGGGGATCAGGAAAACTACCCTATCATATTCTTCAATGGCAACAGAATGAAATGATTTAACAAATTTTCACAGCTCAATTGAAGCCAAAACTCTAATTTCTCAAAAGTTCCGATCTAGTCATGTCTTCCCAGTGAGTGTGATAAATAAAGGTTGAAACATTCATTCTTGTCACCAGGGGATAGTGGGATTGACGTGTTTGCACCAAACACATCAGGCTGTCGCCCACCACAAGCAGGATCTTCACACTCTGGTCTTTCAGGTGTACAGTCTTCTTTGGAAAAGTCTATTCCTCTATCCACCTCTAGCATTACTCTTTCTGTAAACCTATTACCTGAGTTAATTGTTTAACAGATAATCATAATTATTATAAGAGAAACTAAATTGTAATTGTTCTCATTTCTGAGTGCTTACTTCATGACAGGCTAAGTATGTTTTCTACATTATTTCATTTCATCTTGATAACAATTCTGAGAAGTAGGGACTGTTAGCTCATTTTTTTTGAGATGAGAAAAGAGAAGCTATGGAAGTTAGGTAACTTGCAGAATGTATTCAGATATTAATGGGAGAGGTGGGAGTCAAACAAAACCTATAACTCTCCATGACTTATGCCCAGAACCTGGGCTTGCAGTTACATTCCATCATTCTTCAAATGTTTTCTGAGTGCCTAAATGTTTTGTGAACAGTTCTAGGCACTGAAGAGATGGTTGGAAATAAGCTAGATAACTTGTTTATCTGGTCCTTCGATTTTCCGCCCAAACTAGAATGAATAACATTTGACAAAACTGTTGTTAAGAAAGATTGTCTAGTACTAACTCTGTGCATGAATGGGGCAGAGTAGACTCCGGGGGAAAATAGGGTGGGATGGGGGCAAGAGTAACATTCAGTAGTCCCTACTTAATGCCAGACACTGGGTTTTTAACTCACTTTCTCCTTTAAATTCCCCACTTTTGGACAAATTAGGTAGTTTTAGCCCTGCTTGACAGATGTGGAAATTGACTCTCAAAGAAATTGAGAAAACTGCTGCCAGTTGCCCAGCATGAGGGTGGTGGAGCAGAGTTTAAGCCCACATCTGTTTGTCCAGCACCTGAATTCTTTCCATCAGCATCCCCAGTATAAAGTGATTTTAGATTTTACATGATGAACCTGGAGGAGCACATGCTTATTCTTTCAGAGGCTTATTTTGTTTTCAACCAGAGTGGAACCTTGTGAGTGTAATCACTACCATTTGTTGACAATGGCAAGGCAAGCTGTAGAGATGAAATTAGAGTGTCAAGGCCAGGTGACTGATGTTTGCCAAAGGCATGAAAACAGCATTTTACACCCAAGGTAATGATGCTGCAGATTCCTGCACGTCCAACAGACTCCATTGCTATATTCAAGGAAAGTATAATAATATTGTTCAGAGTCAGCAAAGATAATGTGCATCTGGTTCCAGTTCTGATGAAGCTGTAAAAGTTGCAACCCAGATGTTGTGCTATTAATTTGGGTGACATGATTATTATTACTTTGGCCTCTCTTTTCCAAATATGTTAACAACAGCAACAACAGCAACAACAAAGTTAGTATGATTTAAAGTTTCATGTAACATTATGTTTTGAGACATGCAGTCAGGAAACTAGAGTGATATACGAACACAATTTATTTCCCTAGTTTTAGAAATAACTTTCTTGGCCGGGCACGGTGGCTCACACCTGTAATCCCAGCACTTTGGGAGGCTGAGGCAGGTGGATCACAAGGTCAGGAGATCGAGACCATCCTGGCTAACAAGGTGAAACCCCCTCTCTACTAAAAAAAAAATACAAAAAAACCCCACAAATTGGCCGGGAGTGGTGGCAGGTGCCTGTAGTTCCAGCAACACGGGAGGCTGAGGCAGGAGAATGGCCTGAACCCGGGAGGCAGAGCTTGCAGTGAGTCGAGATGGCGCCACTGCACTCCAGCCTAGGCAACAGAGTGAGACTCCGTCTCAAAAAAAAAAAAAAAAGACTTTTTGAGGACCTGAGTAAAAAGAGCCTGTCCTGATGAGCTCATTCACTGTCAGAGATTTTTGTTCTTTTGAAATCATTGCATTTCCCCTATGGTTTAGTATGAACAAAGAAAATCAGGAACTCTTTTCTTACTTGAGTTCCAGGGGTGTAGAGACTATAGAGCTTATTTTCTTCTTGTCATTTTAAAAATGTACAAATCTCAGAGCTGCTTTGGTATTTATTATTGATATAGAAAGAATGCTCGTTATTTAACATGCCTGTGCCTCCCTCCAGGGGATGGCAAATACCTGTTATTGTGTCTCTGGAAACAATCTGGTTATAATGTCCCATTTACAACAGGGAGTTGTGTACCTCCAGTTACTTGGAACAGGTAACGCCAGTATCAGGCATTGAAAATCTCCAGTCTAGAGATTAAGATGGCAAATAGGAGGAAGGACTAGCTTATAACTCCCACTCCGATGGACTGAGTGGTATGTGGAGACTCACATCATAAACTTGCTCCAGGAACTACCACAGGAACATACCAGAAAAGCTGAGACAATCCACAGACCCTTTGAAGGAACAGAATCACTGCTGCAGGATCCCTGAGATGCGGGAAAACTGTGAATTGACGTGCTTTCTGGACAGGGAGGCTCGTGGTCTGGGGCAAGTTCTCAGCCCTGGTCACCGGTTGCCAGACTCAGTGCTGTTGTGGGGGCACAGTGAGAGTGGTAGACCGGCCTTTAGGACTGTGGGCTGTGTGACAGTGGGGTGAGGCCAATGACTGCCGGCTTTTCCCCACTTCCCTGATGACCTGTATGACTCAGCAGAGGCAGCCATAATCCCCCTGCGAATATAACTCCACTGGACTGGCAACCACACTGCCTTCCCCCACAGCAGCCACAGCAAGCCCTGCCAAAGGCAAGGCTGAGCTCAGACATGCCTATTCCAGCCCCTAACTGGTGGTCCTCCTCTACCTGCCCTGGTAGCTGAAGACAAAGGTTATAATCTCTTGGTAGCTCTATAGCCCTGCCCACCACCTGAGAAACCTGAATACTTAACCAGGTGTCCCTAGGGTAAGTTTGCATCCTCCCTATAGGACTGCGGCTGATGCGCTCTTAAAAGCGTTACCTCCTGTCTGGAGGCCAACAAACAGAAAACCAGCACACTAAACAAAAACATAACCAAGGATGCTTACAGAGTCCACTTCCCTCCCCTGCTACCTCCACTGAAGCAGGTGCTGGTATCCATGGCTGCAAGACCTGAAGATGGATCACATCACAGGACTCTTTGTAGACACTCCCCAGTACCAGCCTGGAGTCCCGTAGCTCTGCAGGGTGGCTAGACCCAGAACAGCAAAAAATAAAATAAATCACTGCAGTTTGACTCTCAGGAAGCCCCATTCCTAGGGGAAGGGGGAGAACACCACATCAAGGGAGCACTCTGTGGGACAAAAGAACCTGAACAACAGCCCTTGAATCCCAGGTCTTCCCTCCGACACTCTACCCAAATGAGAAGGAATCAGAAAAACAATTCTGGTAATATGACAAAACAAGGATCTTTACACACCGAAAAGATCATACCAGCTCACCAGCAATGGATCCAAACCAAGAAAAAAATCTCTTAATTGCCAGAAAAAGGATTCAGAAGGTCAATTATTAGGCTAACCAAGGAGGCACCAGACAAAGGTGAAGTCCAGCTTAAAAAAAATCAAAAACATGATACAGGGTATGAAAGGAAACTTCTTCAGTGAAATAGAGTACATAAATAAAAAAAGAGTCACAATTTCTGGAAATCAAGGACACATTTAGAGAAATGCAAATGCACTGGAAATTCTCAGCATAGAATCAAATAAGCAGAAGAAAGAACTTCAGAGCTTGAAGACAAGGTTTTTGAATTAACCCAATCCATCAAAGACAAAGAAAAAAGAATTTAAAAAATGAGCAAAACCTCTAAGAAATTTAGGACTATGTTAAATGTCCAAAACTAAGAATAATTGGTGTTCCCGAGAAAGAGGAATCTAAAAGTTTGGAAAACATATTTGAGGGAATAATTGAGGAAAACTTCCCAGCCTTGCTAGAGATCTAGACGTGCAAATCCAAGAAGCTCAAAAAACATGTAGGAAATTCATCACAAAAATGTAATCACCTGGGCACATAGTCCTCAGGTTATCTAAAGTCAAAAACGAAGGAAATAATCTTTTTATTGTTATTATTATTATAGTTTAAGTTCTAGGATACATGTGAACAACATGCAGGTTTGTTGCATAGGTATACCTGTGTCATGGTGGTTTGCTGCACCCATCAATTTGTCATTTACATTAGTTATTTCTCCTAATACTATCCCTCCCCCAGCCCCTAACCCCCTGACAGACCCCAGTGTGTGATGTTCCCCGCCTTGTGTCCATGTGTTCTCATTGTTCACCTCCCACCTATGAATGAGAATATGTGGTGTTTGGTTTTCTATCCTTGTGATAGTTTGCTTAGAATGATGGTTTCCAGCTTCATCCATGTCCCTGCAGAGGACATGAACTCATCCTTTTTCGTGGCTGCATAGTATTCCATGGTGTATATGTGCCACAATTTCTTTATCCAGTCAATCATTGATGGATATTTGGGTTCATTCCAAGTCTTTGCTATTGTGAATAGTGCTGTAATAAATATATGCATGCATATGTCCTTATAGTAGCATGATTTATAATCATTTGAGTATATACTCAGTAATGGGATTATTAGGTCAAATGGTATTTCTAGTTTCCTTGAGGAATTGCCACACTGTCTTCCACAATGGTTGAACTAATATATATTCCCACCACCAGTGTAAAAGCATCCCTATTTCTCCACATCCTCTCCAGCATCTGTTGTTTCCTGACTTTTTAATGATTGCCATTCTAACTGGTGTGAGATGGTATCTCATTGTGGTTTTGATTTGCATTTCTCTGATGACCAGTGATGATGAGCATTTTTTCATGTATCTGTTGGCTGCATAAATGTCTTCTTTTGAGAAGGGTCTGTTCATATCCTTTGCCCACTTTTTGATGGGGTTGTTTGATTTTTTCTTTTAAATTTGTTTAAGTTCTTTATAGATTCTGGATATTAGCTCTTTGTCAGATGGGTAGATTGCAAAGAGTTTCTCCCATTCTGTAGGTTGCCTGTTCACTCTGATGATAGTTTCTTTTGCTGTGCAGAAGCTCTTTAGTTTAATTAGATCCCATTTGTCTATTTTGGCTTTTGTTGCCATTGCTTTTGATGTTTTAGTCATAAAGTCTTTGCCCATGCCTATGTCCTCAATAGTATTGCCTAGGTTTTCTTCTAGGGTTTTTATGGTGTTAGGTCTTACATTTAAGTCTTCAATCCATCTGGAATTAATTTTTGTATAAGGTGTAAGGAAGGGATCCAGTTTCAGCTTTCCACAAATGGATAGCCAGTTTTCCCAGCACCATTTAATAAATAGGGAATCCTTTCCCCATTTCTTGTTTTTGTTAGTTTTGTCTAAGATCAGATAGTTGCACATGTGTGGTGTTATTTCTGAGGGCTCTGTTCTGTTCCATTGGTCTATATTCTCTGTTTTGGTACCAGTACCATGATGTTTTGGTTACTGTAGCCTTGTAGTATAGTTTGAAGTCAGGTAGCATGATGCCTCTAGCTTTGTTTTTTTTTGCTTAGGATTGTCTTGGCAGTGTGGGCTCTTTTTTGTTTCCATATGAACTTTAAAGTAGTTTTTTTTCCAATTCTGTGAAGAAAGTCAGTGGTAGCTTGATGGGGATGGCATTGAATCTAAATTAATGACACAATATTGAAGGAAAGAATCTTAAGAGCTGTGAAGGAAAAGCATCAGGTAACCTATAAAAGAAAACCTATCAGATTAACAGCAGATTTGTCAGCAGAAACCATAGAAGGGATTGGGGTGCTATCTTTAGCCTTCTTCATCAAAATAATTATCGGTCAAGAATTTTGTGGCTGGGCCTGGTAGAGGCTCATGCCTGTAATCCCAGCACTTTGGGAGGCCGAGGCGGGTGGATCACCTGAGGTTAGGAGTTTGAGA
Source organism: Chlorocebus sabaeus (assembly GCF_047675955.1). Classification (NCBI taxonomy): domain Eukaryota; kingdom Metazoa; phylum Chordata; class Mammalia; order Primates; family Cercopithecidae; genus Chlorocebus; species Chlorocebus sabaeus. The sequence continues at coordinate 34,747,940 of NC_132918.1, read as the reverse complement.
CCTGGTCAATATGGTAAAACCCCGTCTCCACTAAAAATACAAAAATTAGCCGGACATGGTGGTGGGTGCCTGTAATCCCAGCTACTTGGGAGGCTGAGGTGGAAGAATTGTTTGAATCTGGGAGGCAGAGGTTGCAGTGAGCCGAGATTGCGATATTGCACTCCAGCCTGGGTGACAAAAGCAAAACTCCAGCTCAAAAAAAAAGAAAAAAGAGATTTGTGTCCAGCAAAACTAAGCTTCATAAATGAAGGAAAGATACAGTCTTTTCCAGGCAAACAAATACTGAGAGAATTTGCCATTACCAAGCCAGCACTGTAAGAACTGCTAGAAGAAGCACTAAATCTTGAAACAAATCCTCAAAATATATCAGAATAGCATCTCCTTAAAGCATAATTCTCACAGGACCTATATAACAACAACACAATGAAAAAACAAAACAAAACAAGGTATTCAGGCAACAAAAAGCATGATGAATAGAATAGTACCTCACATTTCAATATCAACATTGAATGTAAATGGCCTAAACTGCTCCACTTAAAAGATACAGAATGGCAGAATGGATAAGAATTCACCAACCAAATTTCTGCTATCTCCTGTAGACTCACCTAACACATAAGGACTCATATAAACTTAAGGTGAAGGGAGGAGGGTAGGGAGAAGATATTCCCTGCAAATGGACACTAAAAGTGAGCAGGAATAGCTATTCTTCTATCAGACAAAGCAAACTTTAAAGCAACATCAGTTAAAAAAGACAAAGAAGAGTACTGTATAATGATAAAAGAACTAGTCCAGCAAGAAAATATCACAGTTCTAAATATATATGCATCTAACACTGGAGCTCCCAAATTTATAAAACAATTATTACTATACCTAAGAAATGAGCTAGATAGCAACACTATAATAGTGGGGGACTCTAACACTCTACTGACAGCACTAGACAGGTCATCAAGACAGAAAGTCAACAGACAAACAATGGACTTAAATTATGCCCTACAACAAATTGACTTAACAGATGTATTTACAGAACGTTCTACCCAACAACTGCAGAATATACATTCTATTCATCAGCACATGGAACATTCTCCAAGATAGATAATATTATAGGTCACAAAACAAGTCTCAGCAAATTTAAGAAAATTGAAATTTCATCAAGTACTCTCTCAGACTACAGTGGAATAAAATTGGAAATCAACTCCAAAGGGAACCCTCAAAACCATGCAAAAATATGGAAATTAAATAACCTGATCCTGAATGATTGTTGGGTCAACAATGAAATCAAGATGGGAATTTAAAAATTCTTTGGGCCGGGCGCAGTGGCTCACGCCTGTAATCCCAGCACTTTGGGAGGCCGAGGCAGGTGGATCACAAGGTCAGGAGATCGAGACCATCCTGGCTAACACTGTGAAACCCCGTCTCTACTAAAAATACAAAAAAATTAGCCGGGTGCGGTGGTGGGCGCCTGTAGTCCCAACTACTCAGGAGGCTGAGGCAGGAGAACGGCATGATCCCGGGAGGCGGAGCTTGCAGTGAGCCGAGATCGCCCCCTGCACTCCAGCCCCGGGGGCAGAGCGAGACTCTGTCTCAAAAAAAAAAAAAAAAATTCTTTGAACTGAATGATAATAGTGACAAAACCTGTCAAAACCTCTGGCATACAGCAAAAGCAGTGCTAAGAGGAAAGTTCATAGCATTAGATACCTACATCAAAAAGTCTAAAAGAGCACAATTAGACAATCTAAGTTCTTACCTCACAGAACTGGAGAAACAAGGACAGTTCAAACCCAAACCCAGCAGAAAAGAAAAGAAAAGAAAAGAAATAACGATGATCAGAGCAGAACTAAATGAAATTGAAACAAACAACAACAACACAAATACAAAAGGTAACTTAAACAGAAAGCTGATTCTTTGAAAAGATAAATAAAATTGATAGACCATTGGAGAGATTAACCAAGAAGAAAGAAGATCCAAATAAGCTCCAATGGAAATGAAATGGGGGATATTACAGCTCATACCACATAAATACAAAAGATTATTCAAGGCTGCTATGAACACATTTACATGCATAAATTAGAAAACCTAGAGGAGACGGAAAAATTCCTGGAGAAACAACCCTCCTAGATTAAATGAGGAAGATATGGAATCTGTGAATATAACAATAACAAGCAGTGAGATTGAAATGGTAATTTAACAATTGTCAACAAAAAAAAGTTCAGGACCAGACCGAATCACAGCTGAATTCTATCAGACATTCAAAGAAAAATTAGTACCAATCCTATTGACACTATTCCAAAAGATAGAGAAAGAGGAAATCCTCCCTAAATCATTCTATGAAGCCAGAATCACCCTAATACCAAAACCAGGGAAGGATATAACAAAAAAAGAAAACTGCAGACCAATATTCCTGATAAACTTAGGTGCAAAAATCCTCAAAGAAAATGCTAGTGAACCAAGTTCAACAACATATCGAAAAGATAATTTACCATGATCAAGTGGGTTTCAAACCAGGGATGCAGGGATGGTTTAACATATACAAGTCAACAAATGTGACACACCACACAAACAAAATTAAAAACAAAAATCACATGATCATCTCAATAGATGCAAAAAAAGCATTTGACAAAAATCCAACATCCCTTTATGATTAAAATCCTCAGCAAAATCGGCATGGAAGCCACATATGTTAAGATAATAAAAGCCATCTATGACAAACCCACAACCAATATGATACTGAACAGGGAAGATTTGAAAGCATTCACCCTGAGAACTGGAACTAGACAAGGATGCCCACTTTCACCACTTCTACTCAACACCTAGTACTGGTAGTCCTAGCCAGAGCAATCAGACAAGAGAAAGAAATAAAGGGCATCCAAATTGGTAAAGAGGAGGTCAAACTGTCACTGTTTGCTGCTGATATGATTGTATACCTGGAAAAACCTAAAGTCTCATCCAGAAAGCTCCTAGAACTGGGAAATGTATTCAGCAAAGTTTCAGGATACAAAATTAATGCACACAAATCAGTAGCTCTGCTATATACCAACAGCGACCAAGCTGAGAATCAAATCAAGAATTCAACTCCTTTCACAATAGCTGCAAATAATAATAATAATAATAATAAAATACATAGGAATATACCTAACCAAGGACATGAAAGACCTCTACAAGGAAAATTACAAAACACTGCTGAAAGAAAACATGGATGACATACAAATGGAAACACATCCCATGCTCATAGATTCAGTATTACGAAAATGACCCTACTGCCAAAAACAATCTACAAATTCAATGCAATTCCCATCAAAACACCACATCATTTCTCATAGAACTAGAAAAAAAATCCAAAAATTCATGTGGAACCGAAAAAGAGCCCACAGAGCCACAGCAAGACTAAGCAAAAGGAACAAATCTAGGGGCATCACATTACCTGACTTCAAACTATACTGTAAGGCCACAGTCACCAAAAGAGCATGATACTGGTATAAAAATTGTCACGTAGACCAGTGGAACAGAATAGAGAACCCAGAAATAAAGCCAAATACGGTCAATTGATCTTTGACAAAGCAAATAAAAACACAAAGTGGGGAAAGGATACCCTATTCAACAAATGGTGCTGGGATAATTGGCTAGCCACACGTTAGAAGAATGAAACTAGATCCCCATCTCTCACCTTATACAAAAATCAACTCAAGATGGATCAAAGACTTAAATCTAAGATCTGAAACCATAAAGATTCTAGAAGATAACATCAAAAACCCCCTCTAGACATTGGCTTAGGCAAGACTTCGTGACCAAGAACCCAAAAGCAAATGCACCAAAAACAAAGAGAAATAGATGGGACTTAATTAAACTAAAAAGCTCCTGCACAGCAAAAGAAATATCAGCAGAGTTAACAGACAAAAATCTCAGAAATCACCACTAAAGAACTTATTCATGTAACCAAACACCACCTGTTCCCTAAAAACCCATTGAAATCAAAAAAAAGAAAAAAGAAGAGAAAAGCTCATCTGCAAAGCTTGTGAACAACTTTCCATGTTTTGGCGGTGATCCTTTTATTCCAGTTTCAGAAAACACCCCGCAGCCAAACCCAGCCCTCCTCCTCTCTCTTGTGTAAGTGATAAGCACCATTAATAGTCCTGTCGGTCTTGATTAATTCTGTGCACAATGATCAAGAGAGGATTTTGACTTTGGGGCAAATCAAACCATGGTGGACTATGACACAGACATAAGGGATAAACATTTACTAAAAGCAAAAAACACGGAGCCCGGAGCTTATAGGGATTGCATAGAAATAAAAGCATATGAAGAGTGAATTCCAACTATAGATTTTTTACAAAGCTACAGGATGATTAAGTGCTTTTGGGTTATTCTATTCTATAATATTTAATGGTTTCTAAATCTAAGTACTTCTTGGTCACAATGTTGTTTTAAAAAAGTTATCCATTAGGTCTTTGTGTGAACAAATGTAGGCCATTATTCCGCTGATCAGTAACTAATGCAAGGAAAAAGTTCTTTTTTATTCTTTTACAACATGAACTCGTTTTGATTTAGTACTAGAATGACTGGCCATTTGCAAGAATGAAACTAATTTAAAAAGCGAAGACAAAGGACATTGTTCTCAAAGGTGTTTAATTGGCCCTGAAAATTCGACTTAGAAAGAAAAGTGTTTGGAATCACAATCAATGTTGCAACAAAGTGGGACAATTCCAAGCAACTAAAAAAGATCTCTCTCCAATTTCAGTGAGAATTGTCTTTTCTCAGGATAGTCTGAATCCAGTGTGTGTGTACTATTTTTATAGGCAAATTAGTATATGATTCTTTTGTTTGATTCAACAATAGGTGATGTAGGTAAAGTCGACATTATTATATTTCAGGAAAGAAGGCAAATGAGACTCAGAGTTAGGAAATTTGTTCCTGCTCATGCAGTTAATAAACAGGGATGCTTAAATATAAACCCCAGTCACTCACCAAATGATTCTCCTCTTCATGTAACAGGCTCAAGGCTCCCACTAGCAGGCACAGTGGTAAGTTCTCACCCCAAATCCCAGAAATGCCCTTTTAGGACACCATCCCGGTTCAGAGCTGTTTAGGCTAACTGTGCTTAAGGAGGGACCTCCTTGTACAGAGCTGTTCTGCTTAGACATGGCTTTTCCTCCTCCAGCCCTTTCTGCCATGTCATCAATACAAGGTCTGAAAGAGACACTGAGTCAGCAACGAATATGGGAATTATCTGCACATTTAGCAGCGGAATCCTAGAGGGACGGGAAGAGAGAGCAGGTAACTGGTAGGATCCAGTTTTAAACTTACCTTCTTTTTGCATACGTTGAAAGTAAACATCAGAAATGTCTTCCACCTTAAAATTTTGCACAATAATTTCTTGTACCTAATTGGTTCAATTCCATTCCTCTGTTCATTCATTCCATTCCACACATCTGTATTGAGCCCCTCCCCTTGGCAGTGACTGTGTTGGTGGGAAGTCAGACGCTGTCCTTGCCCTCAGATAGTGCACAGTCTTCAGGTGAAGGTGAGAGGAGAAAAGAAACAAGTGCTGGTTAGGAGATGGGATGTAGCTGAAACCTTAGATGTTGTGATTCACAAAAAGCCACACACTTCTTGTCCGCAGCCCCACCATATGCTTTGAACACAGGAGCAGCAGTTGATGGTTTTGCCTCCATTTGACTATTACAGATCCCAGCTCTGTGTTGTTTCCTCAAGCATTTCTGGAAGTCCCTGTATCTCATGTGTGGTCAAAAGCAAGGCTGGTCAGCCTTCACACAACGTCTGCTGTTTCTTCCTCCTTGTTAGCCTGCCTCTTCGGGGTTCTATCATGCTCCACTAGAGACCGCTGCAGGTGCGCTAGAGCTCGGAGGTGGGAAGTGGGGAGGGCACCTCTCCTTCTCATGTTGCCCTCCACTGAAAGGCTCCAAAGGCTTACAGAGTATTAAATGAAATAGCTTGCTCAGGTGGAGTTCCAGGCCTTTCTTACCCTTGACCTAGGTTGGAGTCAATGGGGGATAGATCAGAGAAAAACCTCAGTGACAGCCACCATGTGATTCTCAGGATCGCTGTCCTCTTCTGACCACACTATTTCTCCTCCCACTGGGACCAGTTTTCTGTCTATGCCCACATGGCCCTTTGCAGGCTGGTTATTTCCTACTGTCAAGATTCTAGGGAAACCGGCCTCTGAGTTCCATGGCATACCTGAACGCCAGCGGAGACTAGGGTCTACACAGAAAGAAGGTGTTGTTCTAGCGTGGAGTTTGGGGAGAAGGCACTAGATATACCCCAGAGGCACCATTTGCCTCTTCTGTGTGTGTAAACGGGAGCCTCTGAGGGGTCTCAGCCCTGAACACAGTCTTTTTGAGGGAGAGGTTTGAGACTCTGTTTTAAAAAGAACAAGACTATTTTTCTTTCTATGGTGTATTAGTTCATTCTCGCACTGCTATAAAGAAACACCTGAGACTGAGTAATTTGTAAAGAAAAGAGGTTTAATTGGCTCATGGTTCTGCAGGCTGTACAGGAAGCATGGCTGGGGAGGCCTTGGGAAACTTACAATTATGGTGAAAGGTAAAGGGAAGGCAGGCACAGCTTACATGGCCAGAGCAGGAGGAAGAGAGTGGGGAGAGGTGCTACACACCTCACAGATCTGTGAGAATTCACTCATTGTCATGAGAACAGCAAAGGATAAATCTGCTCCCTTGATCCAATGTCCTCCCACCAGGCCCCTCCTCCAACTTTGGGGATTACAATTTGACATGAGATTTGGGCAGGGACCCAAATTTAAACCATATCATGTGGTTACAGATAAAAGATGGGACACAATTATGTTGGATGCATTAATGGAGAGGAAAACACTTATTCATCCTGAAGTATAATCAATGGAGGAGTAAAACGATGTAGAGTCATTTCCTAATCTGGTAAGAAGATGGGCTCAGAAAAGCAGTAGGCACTAGAGGTCTTAAATGAGGGGTATAGAGAGGGGTACAGAGAAGAGAGACAATGGATTAACACAGAAATGTATCAGAGACCTTCCAGTTTTGACTGTGTTAACTCCTCGCTTCCTCTCCAGTTGGGTGTTGGTAAATAGCAGCTGTGCCTAGAGGTATTTGTTTGGGTGGCAAGATATTGAAAACCCTGTAGTTATAATTTTAAACTTTTTTTTAAAAGAGAAGACCACATTCCAATGTAGGAAGAGCCTGTGTCCCAAACTGCAATAGTTGTTATAGTATGGGAAAACATTTAGTTAGACATCTAACACATATTTATTGATGGTTTCATTATGTTTCAGGCCTGGTGCTGAATGTTCTACTTGTAAAGATAAGCTCACAGGCTTATTCTTTATTACCTAAGCTTGACATCCAAAGAGCATAAGGCAAAACAATACCTAGAATTGTTATCATCCAGTTTTAAGTTTTTTAATGACTGCATCATTTTATCATATTTGTGGCCTTGTATCCATTTATGTATTCATTTAACAATACAGTCATGTATCACATAATGACATTTCAGGTAATGACAGACTTACATATATGATCATGCTCTCATAAGATTATATTTGTGCTGTACCTTTTTATGTTTAGATACACATACTTACCATTGTGTTACAATTGCCTACAGTATTCAGTAGAGTAACATGCTGCACTGGTTTATAGTCTAGGAGCCCTGAGATGTACCATATAGCCTAGGTGTGTAGTGCGCTATGCCATTTAGTCTGTTTAAGTGCACTCTATGATGTTTACACAATGACAAATTGACTAATATTTCTTAGAATGAGTCTCTGTTACTAAGCAACATATGGCTGCATTTATTCAGAGATAGATTGTTGTGTGTAATACACAGTGACATTGGGTATAAAACAATTAATAAAGACAAGGAGCTTTTCTAGTGGAATTTACATACAAGAAGGAGAGAGAGAACAAAGATGTCAACATCCAAATAAATACACACATACAGCTTGTGCTATGAAGTAAACAAGAAGGATAATGAGATAAATAATAGGAATGCAGGGAGTGCTTTTTCTTAAGAAGTCAAAACCTCTGTGATCTAAGTAGTAGACACAGGATGTGTTTGTGAGAATTACATATGATTGTGTATCTTCTGTATGTATATATCAGTGAAAAGCTTTGTTTACTTTCACAAACAGTTAGCATTAAAATTGTATGCACCCACTTTAGAGAGTCAGCAAATCCTGAGGATCTGTTGGGAGAAACAGTCTTCAGCCTCCCTCTTTTCTTTCTTCTGAAGAAAACTGCCTTTTACTCTTAGATGGATCTGTTTGTGACTTCTGTGTTGATGATTTGGGATATGATAGCTTTCTTTCCTCCTCTTGCTCTGGTGCACAGGTGTACCCTTCCCATCCTCCTCTTACAGATTTATCTTCAGTTTGATTACAGCAATATTCAAGACCTGCATCATTTTGACCACAGTTAAGCTGGGATTACTTGTAATCACATATGATTACTTTCCTTTTCCTGTATATTAATGAGGACTAAGCTCTGATTCTTTATTTTGCCCAAACTCCTATCTAAGGGGTCTGGGGAATCATGCCCTACAAACCATAAATTCTCATCAGATGGGTTTTATTTGACTCTGTATATCATACTTACTTTCCAATCTGACTCTGGCATAACAAGGAAGAAAATAAAAAATGTTTTACCCCAAAATGTATTTCCTTGCCATGCCTTGAAATTGCCCTACGAAGTCTCTTCTGGGAAAAATACACATTCTGTAGAGAATCATCTACCTCCCCTCCCCTCCCCTCTGCTCTCATCCCCTCCCCTCCCTTCCTTCTTCCTTCCCTCCTTCCCTTCCTTCCTTCTTTCCCAGCTCCAGGAGATAATCAACTAAGAGGTAGGCACTCTTTTAGGTCTGAAAAGAAATGTTTTACAACCGGCTCTCTGAAGTCTGCTACCTGAGTGATTCCTCTGCACAATAAAACTTGGTCTCCACAATCCTTTACCTTAACCAGACATGCCTTTCCATTAATCCCAGGTCTTCAGATAAACTCAACCAATTGCCAACCAGAAAATGTTTAAATTTACCTATAGCCTAGAAGCCTGTACTTTGAGTTCTCCTGCCTTTCTGAACCAAATCAATGTATTTCTTATATTTGATTGATGTCTCATGCCTTCCTAAAATGTATAAAACCAAGCTGTACCCCGACCACCTTGGGCACATGTTCTCAGGCTAAGGGCTGTGTCATGGGCCATGGTCATTCGTATTTGGCACAGAATAAATCTCTTCTAATATTTTACAGAGTTTGACTCTTTCCGTCAACATTAATAATTATATTGTTTTTGAATCTAATGTTATTTTCCCATGTATCCCTTACTCAACATCAAACACTTCTTCAGCTGTCTAAATATCTAAATACTATCTAAATAGTATTACTTAGAAAGTAATAGCAAGCATTAGCCACCTGAAAAAAGGAAGTTAGATTAATAATTTGCCTGTTAACCCCTCCCTTCATACAGACTCTTACCCCCATTGGTTAAGTAGAAATGTAGATTTATTTTACATGGGTGGTGAACATATAAAAATGAAGCTAAAATGTAGATCAAACTATAGTGAATTCTGACAAATGTTAATTTGCCCTTCAACAAAGAAATATCAGATACTTACTTGTACTTCTGTTTTGGATTTCAAAGTCCAGGGAGCTAGACCTTTAGACAGGCTTTTATTTGCTTCTGTCCCGATGCTTTTGTGCAAGGAGGCCAATTAGTTTTTTGTTTCTTGATCTATAAGAATAAACACAATTTCCCAGCTAAATTCAGGCTTGGCCAAGAGGGCAAGGATGTGGCCAGAACTTTTACTACTAATCAATGCACAGAAGCCCACGCCAGCTGAAGGCATAGAATTACTCTTCCTATCTTTGTGGATGTCCACAAGGCAAAAATGCAAAGGTGGTTTTTCACTCCAAAGTGAGACAATAATATTTTCCCCAAGCGTATAGGAATTTTAATCTGTGACTGTGATTTTTAAAATAAAATGTATTATTAAGGTTTTATAAACCATTTGGAAAGAATGAAGGGCTGGTAGTAATACAGAAATACTGGAATACCTTAGTCATCATTCTAAAAATAAAATCAGAACATGAAACTATTCAATTTTCAGAAAAACACAGAAATAGTAGAGAAAGTTTTCTTTCATTTTTTTCCTTCCTTTCTGAATTCCTTTCCTTGAGCTAAGAGGCCGTGTGGATTATGATACCTTGGATTATTATACCTGTGGATTATTATACCTCATCTAGAGGATGGTCCGTGCCTTGCAGAAGTATGAAATCTCAAGGCCCAACTCTCAGATTCTTTCAAAAAGTAATAGTTCTTCACTGAAATCTGCCAGGTATTGTTTTAGACACCATTTGAAGCACACATGGGAATGAATAAAACAGATAAGTGTCTGCTCCTGTGGAGCTTTTGTGAGTGGCCGAGAGTATAGAAAATAATAATCATTGTCATTATAACAATTTAAATATGTAACATATTAGATATTGGTAAGCGCCAAGAAGAAGAAAAATAAAACCAGAATGGAGGATATGGGAGAACAAGGGGCTGCAATTATAAATAGGGCTGTCTGGGAAGGTCTCGCTGAGAAGGAGCTGTCTAAATAAAGACCCAAAGGAGATAGGAAATGAGCCACACAGAGGTCTCTGGAAACAGGAGTGTGTCCAGTGAATTGAAGGACCAGCAATGAGGTAGGTGAGGCTGGAGGGAGAGGGCAGGAAGTAAGAAACAATACAAATGGGGTGATAGAGGCCAGGTTGAGTAGAGCCTTGGAGGCCATTCTAAGGGCTCTTGCTTTCTCTCATAGTGAGATGAGAAGGCATGAGTAGAGTGTTTTAGCATACGGGGCTAAGGTTTGGATGAGGACCAGCAAGGGCAAAAGCAGAGAGGCCTGTTATTAAGCTCCTGCTGCCATTCAGATGCAGAATGAGGTGGCCCAGGCAGGGGAAGTATAGTGGAGACAGTGAGGAGTGGTCAGGCTCTGGATCGCTCTTGAAGAAAGAGCTGGGAAGACTTGCTGATAGATTGAATCTGAGGAATTAACGAAAAAGAGGTGTCGAGGATGGCTCCAGAGTTTGGAGCCTGACATGCTGGAAGAGTGGCACTGCCTTTTCTTGAGGAAAGAAGACTGTGGGAAAAGAGCTGGAGTAAGAGCAGGAGCTCAGTTTGGACTTGTAAAACTGGAAATGACCATTATACCCCCAAGCAGAGATGTCACATAAGCTGTTGGGTATGTGATTCTGGAGTTTACGAGAGACACCTGGGCTAGAGATGGAACTGAGGGAGGCATCAGCTCATAGATGATTCTGATAATCCTGAGGCTGGGTGGATCATCGAGAGTGAGCGTGGACAGAGAAGAGAAGAATTCCAAGAATTCCCCAGGGGCTGGGGTTGAGGAGAGGAAGAGGAACTAGCACTGAACAGTGAGAGGAACAGACAGTGAGGAAGGAGGAAAACCAGGAGAGGGAGTGTCCTGGAAACCAGATGAGGACCATGCTTGAAGGAAGAGAGCATGATCAATTCTGGCAAATGTGTCTGTGTGCCTATGGGAAAGACCCTGTAGAGAAAGGAAACCTGACACTGTAAGAAGGAGAAGAGAGAACTGCTGCAGCAATTTCCACAAATACCCAAGAGACTTTAGGAGCCGGAACATAAGCGGAAGGCTTAACCCTACCTAGATGTAGGACAGTTCATCCATAGGAATAGGTGAAAGGAAGAGGAAATGGGCACCCATTTATACGTAGGATGACAAGAAGCTTCCTATGCCTTCTATTTCTTAGCAAAATAGGAAGTGAGGTCGACACTGGGAGTGGGGATGGGTTGGGGGTGTCCTGAGGGTTTGAAGATGGAAGACAAGGTGTGAAGAATGGGAAGATGAAAGGACTAGGGAAGCAGAGTATGATTTCTGGGTACCGCTAGGGGCTCTTAAAGATTAATGTCATGAATTTAAAGTGAGGCTGATCAGTATGGCTGTGTGATTTGCTCTAGTTGCATTTAGCTACACAGGTCCACGTACAGAGCAGGCTGAATTACACATATACAGAGTTAATGTTTCTCCCAGAAAATAGACTCCTGATATCTTCACTCGCATCAAAGGTCAACATATACCAGAGTTTGCTATAATAAGAAATGTGACCATAACTGTCTGTGATCTCTCTATTTTCGTGTATATTAGCACCATTTAATGTGAATTTTCTAGGTTTAAACAAAAGCCATGAGTAAGAGCAGCATGTTTACATTGTGACATAGCTGTGGTGAGGGAACGGGGATCCCTTACCAGCTAAGTGTTTCACTCTGACCCATGAGCCTTGAGTGCAAGATTCAAAGTCATGCCTCAGAAAATTTTATTTGCTGGTAGAAAGGGCAACTGCTGAATTCGTAAACATCAGTTTCTCTACTCTCATTCAAGCTTACCATTTACCTTCTTTGATCAAGCTGATCCACTTGTGTGCCACTTGGCCTACACAACAAAAGACTGAGGACCCAGCAACCTTGATTCATTCATATCTGGCACCACAACCATGGTTCTTCCTTCATTTCACCTATTTTGTGTCTTACCTCTTTCATTCTCAAATCTTGCCCTTCATCTCTATCTTCTGGCTATAGTCGCATGTTGCTCGACTAAGTAGTACCTGACAAGGTGCCATAAACTTGACTTTCCTTTTCAGTAATGGATTATCTTTTCCCTCCCAACTCAGTCCACATTCAACTTCCCTGGGTGACAGTGTTACCCAGTGCAGTTGAAGCCTCGAGGTTGGTCACCCACGTGGCTGACCCAAATGTTTGGCCTTTTTGATAAGTCTTCCTGGAGCTTATGAAAACACATCATCATGGTGGATGCCTACTATGGCATACATTAAAGAAATATTAGTGCAAATTCTTTTACTTCTTACTTTTGAAAGAGAGGTTCCTGTGAGGTGCAGATTACCATTAGCTTGGTGGCATGAAGCAGAGGAGATGGGATGGATGGTTGTTCTGGATCAGTGTTTCTGGAGGGACAGTTCTTGAATTCTCTGCAAGATAACTGCTTGGGTTGCTCATCAAAAATAGAAATTCCTGGGTCCTTCCCCAAACGACAGAATCAGAATCTCTGAAGGTGGGGGCTATGACATTGCTTATTTGATTAGTACCCAAAAGGTATATACAGTCTAAAGTTTTAGGGCTACCAGTCTAGAGCAATTGCTCCCAAACCTCGTGGTTCCTAAACTACCCACTGGAGACGGTTAAAGTGCAGATTCAAAGACTTCATCCCAGACATATTAAATCAGACTCTGGTGTGGCCTGGGACTCTGAATTTAAAAAAATATAATAACAATAACAATAATCACAATAATAATTGTAATGATTCTGATGATCAGCCAGGTTGGAAATATAAAGCATCCCTTATGCCAAACTCTTTTCAGCTCATTTGAAAAAGTTTCTTTGTGCTGGAAAATCTCTCACTTCATAAGAGAGCACCAGCTCTGGATGCTGACTGCCATTCAGCTCCTGCAAAGTTACACCTCTGGAATACATGGCTAAACTGAGGGCCTTTCGGTTTTGCTCTTTTAAAGCTAGGCCTCCCAAACCTAGTCACATTGCCTGGTGGAGATTTGCAAGAACATGGATTCTGAAGCTCAACCCACAACTATTGAATCGTGGTCTCAGGAAGTGGTGTCCAGAATCCCTATTTTGAGAAGCATTCAGATGATGATGAAGATGAGACAAATTTGGGAGCCATAAGTCTATGACCGTGGAGGGAACTGCCAACATAACAGCCATTTGAGGGTGCTGCAGTAGCTGAACAGTTGATGAAAACAAACATGCCCTCAAACTACTGATTACATCAACTTGATACTTTGCATTGCCTCTTACCTAAAAACTCTGTGAATATATTCTGCAGACTTCTTCTTTTCTTGCCTCATCTCCTAGCCTCCTTCTGTTTGTCTACCAGTGCTGCCACTGCCTGCCCTCTGGCATGGCTGCTTCCAGTGCTCTGTCACCATGGTGTCTGGTTCCTGGCAGAGACCTGCCTAAAACTAGAATTGTTTATTTTCTGGAATTATATACCCACTCTAAGGCTGTAGGATTCTAGCTTTTATAGTTAGGCATGCATGACCTCTTAGTTGTTTTCAACACACTAAATTTAATACATACAACAAAAGTCTTGGAAATAGGATCTAGTAAAAGGCTGAGTTAAAAGAACATTTTTTCAGAATTGCAGTGTTATTGCTCTTGAGTGTAGGCAATGAACTGGGGTCAGAGACTGGGGGTAGGCTCTTGGTAAGGAGGGATGTATGTAGACAACTGTCCTCAGTACACACAATGTTTGAAGAGGAAGGTTAGAAAAGAGTAGCTTGAAAGGAGTTTATTGGTTTTAGCCCCTCATATAAATCATTTTCTTTGAATTACTTCTAAATAAATAATGTACTTTCATAGACAATAGCATGAAATTTTCAGTCCAGTGTGTCTAGAATTATCTCAGATTTTGAATTTTAAAAGTCTAAATTAAGTTTACTAAATGGATAAAATTACCATTTTTTTTTCAATTTATATTTTATTGTTCTTAAGAAAGTAAACAGGGTTTTTCAGAATAGCTAATTTTTAATTACGTCAGTAGCTTAGTGTTAACTGAAGAAATATTAGAAAATACAAGAAATGGAATAACGAGAATTAAAGTTGCCTTTGTTTTTTTTTAGAAATTACTATTGACATTTTGGGGAATAGCCCTCCTGCTTTTGAATACAACAGCCCCACCCCGCTCAACTATACATACTGTTTTGTAACTTGTAAACACAATGATTTGGGGGATTGGAAGTTTTTTGCATCTACCTCTACTGTGTTTATTTTCTCTTCCACCTCAGGGCCTTTGCACGTGTGCTTTCCTTTGCCTGAGGTGCTTTACCCACCTCCTCCAAGTGGCTGTTTTCTTAACATTTGTGCTTCAGGTTAGAGATCACATTCTCAAGGAGGCCTTTCTTGACCACTCAATCTGAAGTTTCACCCCATTTTCAAATCATTCCTGATCTTTTTTTTTTTTTTTTTTTAACCTCCGATGCTACTTTCTTAATAGTTTGGTTTACTTGTTTCCTGTTTGTCTTCCCCACCACAGTGCAGGTGCCATCAGAACCAAGGCTCTTTCTGTCCTGTTCTGTCCTTTCTGTACACCCATTTCCTAGAACAGGGCTAGCCCAGAGTAGGGATTGGATAGACATTTGTAGAATAGATAACTAAATGACTGACAGACTGATACTGAGAGGATGAATGAGACCGTTGGTCTGGGTGGGTGGAAGTCAGAGCCACAGCTAAGAAGGTGAGCTGAGAGTCCATGGCTGGGCAAACAGACAAAACAGGATGTTTAAAAATGGGATCCTTTATAACAAGCCCAGAGAGATCTTAAAGGCACTGTTTGGACCCTAACAAATGACAAATAGCAAAACCTGAAAAACGTTCCTTTAATCTCAGATCCAAAATGAGAGTTTGATAGAATTCAAATGATTCTACAATTATGTCAGAGCTTTTAGATTCATAGCCTCCTTGTTTTTAGTTTGCCTTTTTCAGCTTAATTGTTTAGACTGAAAGTTTGTAATTTCTTACCGGTTTTGAGTAGTTGACTCTAGAATAACGAGTAATTTTTCTAAATGGCATTGCTTGTTGTGTCATTGATTCAGCTCACTGGCACATCCTTGTCTCTGATCTAAAATTGTGAGAAATGAACAATATGTTGAGATATGAAATTATGCATGAATCTTCAAGCTATAAGCCAGCTAGCTGACAGTGAGGTTATTACTGTGAGAAATGTCTACAATAATACTTCGCTTTCATGTCACATAAGTCCTTGACTTGAGGCTACTAGGAATTAATTAAAGGAACTTAAGGTTCCTTAAGTTTCAACACCTTTGGGGAAAAAAGAGCAGATCATTACTTTTACTCAGAGATAAGACTATTGAGAAACAAGTATTTTAATCAGAAGTGTTGGTGTGAAAAACCATAATAAATTTGGAGGATTTTATTTAATACTCAGATATCTCTTGAAGGTACACACTATTTTGCATGTGGAATACATAATAAGTTTGTCATTCCAACAAACTTTTGATAGAATTCAAATGTGGACTACGTAATAAGTTTGTCGTAATAAAATTTGTCGTTCTGCTTCTTTCGTGGGTATTTTGTGGTCATTGGGTGGCACAGTGTTTCTTTTTATTGCCTTTCATGTTAAATGTAAAGATGGAAAAATGAACTCAAAGGTAGTAGTTTGTATTTCTCTATGCTTGTTAAGGAAATCTATTCTGTTGTTTGTAGTTCACAGGAGCTTCTTAACAGATAGGCAGTGAGTCAGTCCTTAGCAAATTGTAGAGGAGGCCAACCTTTCCCCATTCCTCTTCCCACTAAAGCTGCTTTTCCCTTCCCTTCACCTGGGTCTCCTTCTCCAGCCGCTACTCTGTGGTGGTTGCAACCTCATCCACGTTGAAAAGCCCATTCTGACCTGTGGCTTTCTGCGCTGGGGCCTCTGGGAATGTCCAACCAGTAGCACCTGCAATCCTTGGAGAGCCCACACTCACCACACTGTCTATGGCACCCTTTTGCACATGCTCTTAATTATATCCTTAATTATATTCCATTCATGGCATTTATCATAATTTGTACCTCGATTTCTAAAATTTGTTCATTTAATATCAGTCCTTGGGATAGGATGTAAGTTTCATAAAAGCAAACTCTATCTTCTTCATCTTTTGTGTCTCCTGTACCCCAAATCCATGAAGACTTGCGTCTCTTCCCCTCACGGAGGGTATTCGCTTAGAAAAGGGATGAAAAACACCTGTGATGGGATGAGGGGAAAACAGCTTCACAAGCTAGAGGTACTTTTTAAACTTGAAAGCTGCAGGAAATACATCATGTTAGGGAGATCAAAAAAAGAAGAATGAGAAACACATACACACTAATGAGGTCATTTACAACTTAAGTGACTAATGGAAGATGTATTTCATTGTCCAAAAGTATTTCCTACAATAGACACGTTTTATGGCTTCATGGTTCTCAAAAACAAATTTTCCTAGCTTTGGATTTGACATAAGACTTGGGGTTAAGGAGTTACAGTCCAGCGGAGAAAAGGCAACTTAAAACATAAAACAACATTTTGACATTTCTAAGAGATATGGCCTCCTTTGTCTTTCTCCTTTTTAAATTATCTTGCCCTTTTCCTCTCCCTTTTTTTTACTTCCTTCATTCCTTTCTTTTTTCTCCTTCTTTTCTTCCCTCAATAAATTATGTCAAAATAGTACATGCTAGTAGTAATGCTATTAAAATAGTAATACTATTAAAATGTCAAATAATAGTAAAGGGTTTATATATCAAAATACGCAATTCCTGGTTCCAACATGTTCATTCTTCCAACTCCCTCTCCCCAGAGACAACCACTTTTGACTCTTTAACCTGTTCCTTCTAGCATTTTATGCTTTTAAATAATATGTGAATACTGCTCTCTTTTGATTAATCAATTTAGACATATTCTATTGAGTTTTTAATATAGTAGATGAGGATTTAACTCCCTTATATTACCATCCTATCTGCTTCTCTTCACCTATTCTCCTGATTTAATTATACTCCAAATTTTGGTTAAGTATATACTCAATGTTAACATTACTATGCCTATCCAAGTTTTATTGACAGCTGAAAACTGTAATATCTGAGTTCCCGAGGATCAGGCCCTGAGACAAGAATTCAAGCACAAGTAATTCATTTGGGAGGCACAGGAAACACCAGTAGAGGGGAAAGGAAGTGATAAATGGAAGAAAAGGCAGTAATCGAGGGTGCATTATCAAGACGTTACCACTATAGGTAATTGGAGCTTAATTCTGTGAGGGAAACTCTGGGAACTGGTGTAAAACTCACAATTCAGTGCCATCCCACCTGAAAGGTGGGGGAGCTGGGATATTTATATACCAGTTTCTATCAGCCACTTGTTGAAGGATGCTCCCAAGGGTCGTTAGTTCCCCAATACTTCCAGCCTGCCGTGTACAGGCAGCATGACCCTCTGAAGCTTTTGTGAAAGTCTTCTGCAAAGAGGTGCCAATGCTGACAGTTGGAAGTTGGCCAAGAAGACAAACTTTATAATGCATTATGATTATGTTTTCCTTCTTTTTTTTCTTTCCTGAAATTAATAATTGCCTTTTAAACTTTCCTTAGTGTTCTTGATACTTACTGCAAATCTTCCCATACCTCCTAATAGTTTCTCAACACAACGTTTTATAAAGTTAATCATATCAGGTAATTTACCAGCTGTAATTTCTTTTTCTTGGAGCCATCCTTGGAAGCCTCCATTATGCCCTATGGACTGCATGCTCTCAAGGTCTCCTATACAGATGACACCCTAGGATGGCTGTGCTGTCACCCCGGGAATATTCTTTGCCTTCTGAGTTGGATTCCTTTGTTTCCTGGTCTGAGTGTTTCTCTTTCTTGGTTGACTTCTGGGTGGACCACATCATTCTGCGCGTAGTCAGACTCGGTTCAGTGGTAAAGGGTCTGTCTCTTGGGTAATGCTGCTCCTGCTGGGGCCGCATGCTTCTGTGGTGCTGCTCTTCTAGCATTTCCCTTCCCTAGCACCTGGGAGAGTTCCCTCGGCACTCTATTGTTTTGAAGCTCCTCTTTTTACTTATTTATTTATTTATTTTTATTTTTATTTTTATGCTGTGTTTTCCTTTTTCTTGGGTTGTTTCTTCATTTTGATGGAATAAACCTTCCAGTGTCTAAGAAAAGGTGACGGGGAAATAAATCTTTTAAAATCTTATATGTCTGAAAATGTCTTTACTTTTCCCTTGAACGGATTGGCTGGATCAAGTTATAAGTTGGAAATAATTTACTTTCGGAATGAAGAAAATCTTTCTTTTCTATCTTGCAATGTTGCCATTAAGCAGTATGAAGCAATTCTGACATCGACACCCTCCTATTTGCCTATTGCTGTTGTTTTTAAATCTCTGGAAGCTTATTGAATCTCTTTTTGGCTCTGCTATTCTGAAACGTTATCATGAAATCACTTAGTGTTGGCTGATTTTCATCCATTGCACAGTGTGCTCTGTGGGCTAGGCCCTTTCAATCTGTAAACTCTCGTGTCCTCAGTCCTGGTAAATGTTCCTAAATTATTATTTCGTTTTATTATTATTATTTGTTTTTTTTTTTTTTTTTTTTTTTGAGACGGAGTCTCTCTGTCGCCCCAGGCTGGAGTGCAGTGGCCGGATCTCAGCTCACTGCAAGCTCCGCCTCCCGGGTTCACGCCATTCTCCTGCCTCAGCCTCCCAAGTAGCGGGGACTACAGGCGCCTGCCACCTCACCCGGCTAGTTTTTTGTATTTTTTTTTTTTTTTAGTAGAGACGGGGTTTCACCGTGTTAGCCAGGATGGTCTCGATCTCCTGACCTCGTGATCCGCCCGGCTCGGCCTCCCAAAGTGCTGGGATTACAGGCTTGAGCCACCGCGCCCGGCCTATTATTATTATTTGTTACATTTTCTCCATTCTCTTTCTGGTGCTCCTGTTATTCTTTTTTAATTTTTTATTTCCCTAACTTTTGGGGGAACAGGTGATATTTGGTTACATGAGTAAGTTCTTTAGTGGTGATTTGTGAGACTTTGGGGTACCTATCTCCCCAGCAGTATACACTGAACCCAATTCGTGGTCTTTTGTACCCTACCCCTTTCCCACGTGCTTCTGCTATTCTGATAATGAACTTTCTGCCTACTTCTCTAGTTGTCACATATTCTCTCTCCTGCTTTGTATCTCTCTCTTTTATATACTCTTTTTTCTGAAAAATTTTTTCAACTTTATTCTTTAATTCTTCTGTTGAGCTTTTCATTTTGGATAGCATGCTTAAATTTCTAAAACCTTCTTTTGGTTTTCTGAATGTTTATTCTTCTAAAGCATCTTGTCAGTAATATTTCATAGATGCAATATTTTTCTCTTAACTCTAAATAAACCAGTGATTCCAGTTGTTATCGTTGTGTCATATTTTCTACTCTGTGAACAGTCTCTATTTTTTCAAGTTGATTTTTTTTCTGTTTTGATATTGGCTTTTGTGTTTTGACATTTTTCATGTTCAAGACTTTCCCCAGATGTTTGATCATCCTTCATGGTGTGCTTTTTTTAAAATTTATTTTTATTTTTATTTTTTATTTTTTGAGATGGTGTCTTGCTCTGTCACCCAAGCTGGGGTGCAATGGTGCAATCTCAGCTCACTGCAACCTCTGCCTCCTGGGTTCAAGTGATTCTCTTCCCTCAGCCTCCGGAGTAGCTGAGATTACAGGCACGTGCCACCACACCTGGCTGATTTTTGTATTTTTAGTAGAGATGGGGTTTCACCATGTGGGCAGGCTGGTCTTGAACTCCTGACATCGTGATCCACCTGCCTCAGCCTCCCAAAGTGCTGGGATTACAGGCATGAGTCACTGCGCCTGGCCGATGGTGTGCTTATTTATTTTTATTTTTCATTTTTGAGACAAAGTCTCCCTCTGTCACCCAGGCTGGAGTGCAGTGGCACAACCTCAGCTCACTGCAACCTCCACCTCCCAGGTTCAAGCAATTCTCCTGCCTCAGCTTCCTGAATAGCTGGGATTACAGGCATGTGCCACCATGCCCGGCTAATTTCTTATTGTATTATAGTAGAGACAGGGTTTCTCTATGTTGGTCAAGCTGGTCTCGAACTCCTGACCTCAGGTGATCCGCTTGCCTAGGCCTCCCAAAGTGCTGGGATTATAGGCGTGAGCCACTGCGCCTGGCCAGTGTGCTTATTTTCAAGAGTGAGAAACTAAAACTTTGATGGGAAGCTCTATACATAGGAGTAGGGCTTGTTGACATTGAACTTCATTGACAGGTGAGCTATCTGAGCCTTTGGTAGGGAAACTCCTAAAGTTGAGTTGTGTTTCATCACCTTGGCACTACTGCTTCTACTTAAGATTAGGAATTACCCTTTCCAGAACCCCATTTTCTCTGTGATTAGGTTTAGCTAAGAGAAAAACTTGTACAAAATTTAGAAAGCAGAAGTAAAGCAGGAGCCTTTCCTTTCAGAAGGTCACAGTAATCAGGGAATGTGTCATATAGATGCAGAGATGCCTAGTAGGCTGTAGCCTCCCCTCCTAACCACTGACCCCACGGACCAAGAGTGACTCCCAGCCACCAAATGCTTGACTGCAATTTCTACAGAGGCTGTAGCTTCCATGGACCTGCCATAACCTCCTCACCCACTATTCTACTTGGGTGGCCAAACATCCAGTCTTTCTGAACATTTCCCACATGCTCCATCCACACCCATACTTTAAGTTGCTGTAGGTGTTTCCTAGAGCTGCTGTAAAAATTACAACAAGTTTAGTGGCTTAAAACAACACAAATTTATTCTCTTACAGTTCTGGAGCTCAGAAGTCTAAAACCAAAGTGTCTCCTGGGAGCTTCAGGAGAGAAATCCACTTCCTTACCTTTTCTAGCTTCTAAGGTCATCTCCATCTCTTGGCTCTGGCTCCTTCTTTTATCTTCAAAGTGTGTCACTTCAACCTCCAGTTCTGTCTTCACCTCTCCTTTTCTCACTTTCTTCCTCTTGTCTCTGTTTTATAAAGGCTGTTGTGATAACATTGGGTCCACCTAGCTAATCTGGGATTATCTCCCCATCTCAAGATCCTTAACATAATTACACCACCAAAGTCCCTTTTGCCATGTAAAGCAACATATTCATAAACTCTGGGGAGTAGGATGTGGATTTCTTTGGGGGTCACTGTTCAGACTGCCACAGTAGGTAATGACTTCCTTGAATCCTCTGAGTCTTCTCTTCCAGATTCCTCCTTCCTCAGCTCTTCCCACACTTGTGCAAGCTCTAATTCCTAGAGTAAGCCCGTTACTCCCCTAATACACTTTTAGTGGCTCTGATTTTCTGACTTAACCCTGATAAATACACCCCCAATGTCAATATCTCTGTGTATTTCCTCTTTCAGATTTCCCCAAAGTTATCCTCCTAGTTTCCAGCCTGGAGGATAAAGACTTGGCTGCCAAGGGTCTGAGGGCCAAGAGGATGAAAATAGTAGAGGGGTCTTCATTGGTCATGTCAATTCATTGACTTAATTTTGCTATTTTCAGTTTGGTTGTACCCCATTTGCCTGCTGTAGGAGTCCCCAGGACAGAGATCCTTTGCAATATTGCCTCTAGAGAACATGACTTCAACCTCTGTCCATGTACAGAAAAAGAAGCAGAATCTGAAGGTCAGGGAAGGGGAAGAAGCTCCAGGGATTTCACTGTTTCTAAAACGGTCATTATCAGATTCTGCTTTTATTTACCATCACTCCTTCTTCACTCCATTTCCAGAAGCCTGTTGCTATCAGTTCCCAATGTTTCAGAGATTCTGTGGTTAAATAAGTTTGCTTCTCAACTATCCTTCCTGCCATCTTAGAATTTAGCTTCTAGAGTTAGCTAAGATACGTATCTCCTAGCGATCTGCTTGATTGCTTCTAAAATTTTTATCTATGTTACCCATTCTTTTTCTTCCTATTTTTACAGGTTTCTATTTTTTAATTAAACATATTATTTTGAGATCATTCTAGATTCACATGCAGTTAAAAGAACTATAACAATTCAGAGAAACCACATACCCTTCCCCTAATCATAACATCTTACATAACATGGTACAACATTAGAACCAGGAAATTGACATTGATATAATCTACTGGCTTTATTCACATTTCACCAGTTTTACATGCACTCATTTGTGTGTGTGTGTGCGTATGTGTATGTCTGTGCACATGTGTGTGTATTTCTATGCCATTTTATAATATGAATTATACATATGTATATATTTAAGGAAAAATTCCCTTTACCGTAATATTTGGAACATGCAAAATTAGATGCTATATCCCATGAACCATCTTCTTCTGAAAGCTGAATCACTGGAAACATAACGAATAGTATCTTGAATTTGCGAACAAGAGCAGAGCATGGGTAAATTTTATCTTCTTTTTTTTGAGACAGAGTCTCGCTCTGTCACCCAGCCTGGAGTGCAGTGGCATGATCTCAGCTCACTGCAAGCTCCGCCTCCCTGGTTCACACCATTCTCCTTCCTCAGCCTCCTGAGTAGCTGGGACTACAGGCGCCCACCACTACGCCCGGCTAATTTTTTGTATTTTTAGTAGAGACGGAGTTTCACCGTGTTAGCCAGGACGGTCTCGATCTCTTGACCTCATGATCCGCCCACCTTGGCCTCCCAAAGTGCTGGGATTACAGAGCCAATGCGCCCAGCCAAAATTTGTCTTCTTTACAACCTTGCCTATGGACTGCAGGGTCAGCTCTTTGTTTAGCTCACTGTGTTGTAAACATTCTGTACCTTCCTGCCCTGTAAAAAATCAGCCCAGAGAAAGGCATTTAGCAACAGAAAAGAGAATAAACAGACTTTTTAGGATCATGGTGTTGAATTATTTCTGTGCCAAGCTTCTTATCCATATAGAATTATAACTGATAGGTTATTTTAATCAACATTGGTCAGAAAAAAAGACTAACAACATTTAAAAAGAATCACATTTTCTTCTTGGAGAGAAAAATTGTATTTTCTGATTTCTACAGAGACAAAGAATTAATGAATCGACAGTGTGCATAAATAGAGAAGCAATGGAGATCTGTTTTTTAATATGTAACTTTCCTGAATCCCCTATAATCATAGCTGGTAATTGGGCACTCAGATGATTAAATTGTCCCAATAGGTCATTTGTATCAAATTTAATGCAGTCATGGAAAATTTGCAATATATATTTGTACTCACAATCAAGTAGTAGGAGCAAGGGCTGTATGAGACAGTCAAAACCAAGCAACATCTAGTCTAAAAGTTAATATAGGCCAGGCGCAGTGGCTCACGCCTGTAATTCCAGTCCTTTGGGAGACCGAGGAGGGCAGATCAGAAGGTCAGGAGTTTGAGACCAGCCTGGCCAACATGGTGAAACCCTGTCTCTACTAAAAATACAAAAACTAGCTGGGTGTGGTGGTGCATGCTGTAATCCCAGCTACCCAGGAGGCTGAGGCAGGAGAATTGCTTGAACCTGGGAGGCAGAGGTTGCAGTGAGCCAAGATCGTGCTACTGCATCCCAGCCTGGGCAACAGAGCGAGACTCTGTCTCAAAAAAAAAAAAAAAAAAAAAAAAAAAAAAAAAAAAAGTTAACATAGGCAGTGAAAAAAACCAAACCCAACATTTTATGTTAGTCATTTATGTATATTGTGCCATATTACAGATTGTATTTAGGTGAGAGAAAGGGATACTATTTTTTCCTATTCTCTTTTTAGTGGGCTCTTCTGGGAGGTTGTGTTTGTGAGATAACTGTGGTTTCATCTGCTGTATTTGATCAGGAACAGGCAGGGTAAGTGACAAAGGTAGTGAGCATTTATAAACAAGGGATAACAAGAACTTTTTTTGTGTATGTGCTGTGTAACCTTTTGCTTCAGGCTATCTGTGATGCTGATTTAGAGCATGAGAACTATGTCGTTGTAAATTCAGTTTGGAGGGAGCTCTTTCAGTTATCTATCAATGCATAAAAAACCATTCCAAAATGTGTTGGCTTAAAACAACCATTTATTCTTGCTCATGAGTGTATGGTCGACTGGGGAAAAAAACTAGTGATCTTGGCCAGGTCAGACTGATCTTGGCTGCACTCAGCCATGCATCTGCAGTCACTTGGCAGACTGTCTGCCTACTGGCTGGTATAGAATGGCTCTCTTCCTTGTGGTTGCTTAGTCTCCAGAAAGCTAGCCTGAGCTCATTCATATGGTGGTTGCAGGGGTCTGAGATAGCAATGGAACTATGCAAAGCCTTATGAAGACTAGGATAGCAATTGGCACACAGTCACTTCTGTGGCATTCTGCTGGACAAAATAAGTCACAATGCTAATTCATGTTCAAAGCTGATCACAATGGCTAAAAGAAAAATGCTAACAAAATTACCCAACCAATATGTTCACTTGTTTTTTTTTTGTACCTGGTAAGAGATTTTTCTCTTACATTCTTGTGAAATTCTTACTCATCCTTCAAATCTCAGTTCAAGAACCGCCTCCTCTGGGAATCTGGCCTGTCCTTTCTTGCAGCAGACCAAACCACAGTACTTTTTTGTGGGGGAGAGGGGGATAGTGTCTTACTTTGTCTCCCAGGCTGGAGTGCAGTGGCACGATCATGGCTTATTGCAGCCTTGACCTCCTGGGTTCAGGTGATCCTCCCACCTCAGCCTCCCAGATAGCTGGGACTACAGGCACGCACCACCATGCTCCGCTAATTTTTTGTATTTTTTTAGTAGAGACAGGGTTCGCCATATTGCCCAGGCTGGCCTTGAACTCCTGGGATCAAGTGATCTGCCCACCTCAGCCTCCCAAAGTGCTGGGATTTCAAGGAGAATTGCTTGAACCTGGGAGGCAAAAAAAAAAAAAAAAAAAAAAAAAAAAAAAAGATTTTTTTTTTTTTTTTGGTGTCCCCAGCAACTGTGTTTCTATTGTCTGTTTACAGTTCTCAATTCCTTGAGGGCAAGAACCAACTTGTATAACCATTTCTGTGTCTCCAGTTCCTAGCACAGTGCTTGGCTCAACAAATGTCTTCTGAATAAGTGAGATGATGGCCGTTTCTCCAGTTCTTTTATCTTTCCAATTCATATTCTGTTGATGCTATCACCTTGTGAAGACTTTATCCCTCCTGTTAATTTCTCTTCCTTGAACGCCTTAACAAATTGCACTATTTGTTAAGTTGTAATCAGTGTGTCAATGATACTATATTCTATATTTTGCAGCTAGAGTTTTGAGCTTTTGTGATGTTTACTAATTACAATGTAGCATTGTTGCTTTAATTATTCTGTTTTGGGGTGGCTTCCTTTTATATCCTTTTTATGGTACAGTTGCAAGTGCCTAGGTTCTTAGCATTTACAAACACAGAAATGTTTATGGTCAAATGTTCAGAACTCCCTGGTAGTTCTGTAAGACATAGCTCTTAAAGTACTTTTCTTTAACTGGCAATTTGGTGCCATGGGAAGTTGTTACACAGTTGTGGAGGCCTGTAATGAGATTTCTTTTTTGTAACAAACCCCTCTGTTTCTGAACATTTACCTCTTATTTCATGTTATTGCTTACAGATGTAAGTACTATAGAATGAATGCCATTAGTTAAGACTTTCTGGAGTTGAGAAGAGAGATAATACCTAATTCAATATAATCTCATTGCATATAAATGACAATGGAGGCCCATGGAAGCAAAGTAACATACCCAAAGTCACATGTTGACTTTACGGTTTTAGGAACAGGATTTGTAGAGTTAGAATAGTTCAGAAACATTGTAGACAAGCTTGCTGCCCAGCAAGATAGTATTTTCCCCCTGGTTAAGTCAGGTGAAGCTCCATGTGATATGAATCCTTTCTTAACAGAGATTCCTCTTTGAAAATGCACCATTTATCTTCCAGGTGGCCAAGTGTAGAAGGCAGTACCTCTTTGGCTGGATTAGGAGTCCAGGTACCTATCTTTGGTTCACTTGGGTTAGAATTATCTGACTAAATGCAGACTACTGGGCACTAAGACCTCTTGAAGTCTTGGAGATTTCGATAGAAATCTGGTTGGTTTTTTTGTTTTTTTTTTTCAAGTACCCAGTTGATTCTGATATACCTTGAAGTCAGAATAAGAAAATATAATATAATGTTAGGCAATGAAAAGTGCTATGGAGAAAAATAAATTAATTTGAGGGATGATGCTATTTGGATGGATTACTTCATGGGAATGACTTTGACCAGAGACCTGGAAAGAAGTAGCTGGCCATGAAAAGATCTATGGTAAGGGGGAATAAGTGTAAACATAGGCTGGGCGCAGTGGCTCATGCCTGTAATCCCAGCACTTTGGGAGGCCGAGGCAGGTGGATCACCTGAGGTCAGGAGTTTGAGATCAGCCTGGCCAGCATGGAGTAATCTTGTCTCCATTAAAAATACAAAAAGTAGCCGGGCATGGTGGTGCGTGCCTGTAATCCCAGATACTAGGGAGGCTGAGGCAGGAGAATCGCTTGAACCCGGAAGGCAGGGGTTGCAGTTGTGCCACTGCATCCCAGCCTGGATGACAGAGCAATACTCCATCTAAAACAACAACAACAACAACAACAACTAAATGCAGAGGACCTGGCCAGACATGAGCTTTGCAGTTTCAAGGAGGAGAACGACTTTGCTATAAACCACCCAGTTGCCTATCAATCTCAGAGTAAAATCCAATCTCCTTTCCATGCTCTATAAGACCTTATACAATCTGATCATTGCCAAGGACTAGTCACATGGCTACATGTGTTCATGGGGCCAGAAAGAGTTGTTGGAAAATGTAGTCTCTAACTCAGCAGCCTTCTGTCCACACAGGCTCCACACTATAGAAAGGGGAGCACAAACCTTTGGGGATATCTTCTTTAGTAAGACCTTAGTGAGATGAGCCAAAAACTGACCACTGGATTTGGCAAACTGAAGATCATTAATGATTTGACGGAAGCTGTTCGAATGGAGTCAGGGGAAACTGATTGGAGTGACTGTTAACTTTTACAGACTTCCTGTTATATATGAGTGAATAGCATGTTGGCTAGAAGGATGCGGGCTCTGGGAGATCTTTTTCTAAATTGGAGGTTTTATAGCATCTTTGAAAGCTATTAGAATTGATCAAGCTTGGAGGGAGAAACTGAATGTAGGAGAGAGGAAAGAACAAACATTTTGAGAAGGGAAGAGCTGAAGAAATCCAATGCACCAAGGGAGTTGTTGGTCCTAGAAAGCATCAGGGACAGTCCATCCTTTCTAACAAGGGGAGGGCAAGTCCAGAGAGCTTATAAGGGGAGGAATCATGATCCCAGTCAATTCTTCTTCAAAGCCTGTTTTATAAATTTGCCCAAGGCCAACTGTGTTCAGGAAAAAGGGATTTCATTATTTTTCTCCTCCTCCTCCTTTCCCTCCTCTTCCCATTGTGTGCCATATGGTCCTTTGCTCTCAGAACCCATAGTTCTAGCTATTACCATTTATTCATTCAGCAAGCTTTGTGTGCACCCACTCTGAAAAATGTGGTGTCCCCAGATGTATGGTGTAGCTTCTGGGTTAGGACTTCTTACCATCAGTGAGAAGTCATTCTCTTTTTTACCCTTGATAGAGTAGTTATCAGAGTTCCTGGGAGAGCTGATGATTTTGACTAGCTGGCCACATTCCTGGGTCTGGGCCTGGAAGGGGTGTCCTCTCTGACAATTGGGTGGCCTCAGGAGATGATGTAGAAAGGGGGATTTTGCCCTGTCAGCTAGATGAGCTAAAACACCCCAGAGATAAAAGAGTGACAAAGGTCATAGTCAGATCTCTCTCGATGCCCAGGCTATCTTCAGATTAATACTTTCATGTCCTTTAACCAGAATATTCCTTTAAAGACTGATTATCTTGGTAGACATTGACAAGTGATTCTATGAATGTGGGAGGGAGCATTCTTTTTAATATTTTTTTCTTTTATCTGCTCATGTTTTTCTTAAGTCAACTTTATTTCATACCATTCTTTGATATATAACTAAGAAGCTGGAAGGTACCCGGAGGGGAATTTTTATGAAAAATAGAAGCTCAAATAGGATACCCACCTCATCGAAGAGTTTGTTACTGATGAATAACTTAGTATGTGTCAGGTAAAAACCTGATGCTAGAAGACATGGGCAGCAAAGAGAATACTTGAGTATGCTTGCAAATATACATGTAAGTAGGCTTGTATGAGATAGAGGCTTTAAGTAATTTCTGTGGTAAAATATGTCCTGAGTTTCACACAAGGGGTTTTAAACCAAAGTCCTGAAATACAAATCACTTGAGAGTAAATATGCTCGATTGTCTAATTGTCCTTATTACCAATATATAAGATTATTAACAGAAATATATGAAGGATTCAGGGTGGAGTGAAAGGATAATGAGGAAAGGACAACACCACCAGGGCTAAGGTTAGTACAGACAAATATATGACAAGTTCTGAGAGTACTGAAACTATATGGAATATCTGAGTATATATTATATGGCCAGCAGACACATGGAAACATATTTACCCCTGGAGAGAGTAACTGTCAGGGCTCCCAGGAGAGCTGATGGCGTTTGCTCATCTAGTCACATTCCTGGGTCTGGACCTGGGCCTGAGAGGAGGGGCATCCTTTTTCTTGAATGGATGGATTCAAGGGATGATGTAGAAAGGGGATTCCCACTCGCTTATTCAGTAGGTTTATACTGATGGAAAATTTTAATTGTGTGTTCTAAAATACAAAGGTACAGCCAAAGAACAAGAAGAATCCCAGAATTTTCATAGGTATGTTCCTTGAGATGTTCTGTGCAATTGAAATTGAGGCTGATAACTATATTTTAAACCTGTCTGTAAAGATTTATAAAGTTTTCCTGATCTAATTATATTGTAGGTCAAATGCTGCTGAATATCTGTCAAAGCTATGTCAGAGACCAAGTGCCTATAATTTTCAAGAAGTGACTGAGAAAGAAACGGTTACTTCCGGTCATGACTGCTGCGTGTTCCTCTGTTCTGGCCGAGTCTGGTGACAGTTCTAGTTTCCTCCTGCTGATGAGTTGGGCCTTTTTCCTGAACTGTGATGACCCCCAGGAAATGGAGAGGTCTTACGTGATGGGCATGGCAGGTGAGAAGCACCTGGCTCCACCTGGCCCCCCGACGGAGGGCATCACTGGGCCATACGGACATTGGGGTATTGCCTTGGCATCTCTGATTCAGGAAACGTGTGCTCAGGCACTAAACAGCACACATGTGGATCTGTTCCGTGGTACACGCTTAATGTCATTCATAGTAGAACCAAATCACTCGGCTGAAAGTGGTGCCTTTTCTTTTATCTTTTATTGCTATTTTTCCCCATTTGCTGGCTGAGAGGAAAGGAAAGTGGAGCAATACTAGGTACATTTGATAAACCAACACTTTTATTCTTTTATTGTTTATTCTTTTGGTGTTTCTTTTATTGTTTATTCTGCCTGAATCTACAGGAGAAAGGTACAGCTAATGGATTTGTTTTTGACAGCACTCTATTTCAAGAAGCTGATATCCTTTGGCTGAAAGAAAGTTTTAATGTGGTATGCAATATATTTTACTTCCTTCAATATATGAAGTTTCTGAGGCTGTCTTCAAAGTTACAAGTTCCCTAGAATTGGCACATAGATTAGAAGTGACTGATGGCTCACTCCAAATGTATAGGAAAAAATACCCATGGTGATAAGGTGGCTGTGGGAAGCTGAGTGCCCAAAGTGCATTACTTATAACACTCCTCATCCTAATCCCCAAAGCACTTAGGACAGGCTTTCTTCTCAGTGCAAGAGCTTCCATGGGGACTTATGACAGAAGAGAGTCAGCAGCTTTCCAATGCGCATTGTCTTAAAATCTTTCATATCCAGCCTACTGGGCTGTGTGAACAGGAAAGCTCACTCATCAGCAACTTCACCTCTGAATTCTTTCAAATGACCTTAGGCATTCTTTCCTAACATAGCCTGTAGTTAAACTCCAAACTAATGAGATTCAAAATTGGGCTTAGAGCAAAGATTACCTTGTGAGGAGCAGCAAAGAAAAGACCAAATTAACCTATTATTGAATGGCTGCATATTCTCATGGAGCAGTAATATTTGGCCCAATTCATAGCATAATTTTAACTAAATCCATGGGTGTTATTGCGCATACATAGAAGACACATAAAAGGTAGGTTGCTGCACCAGGCCTGTGTTTACAAAGTCTGCCTTAATTCGATTTAAAGAAATAGTTTAAGATTAGCAGTTGTTTTGTTTTGTTTCACCATGTTATCTCAGAAAATGGAAGTACTTCCCCTCAAGACACTGAACAGGAATGAGATACGTGGCTGAAATAAAGACTTTCACATCCCCTCCCGACAAAGTCCTTTGGATTCCACGGCTGATGAGCCATTGGCCATCTCCAGCGTTAGCTCTGCCTTAGTTCCAGCCCTGGGCCTGTTAGGAGCAGCAGGACTGAGTGCTATTAACCAGGTAAGCAAGAAGCCAGAATCAACACAGACCTCAAAAGATTACCATTTTGTGAAGACCAGATTCAGTGGATTCCAACCCAGAAGATTCTGATGGTTGCGATTCATCATACACCCACTCTCTTCCTTGCTAACAGAACCCTGATTTTATTCCCTTTCTTCTAAGCAGCCATGTATTTGAGGGGAGGCTCAGCTTCTTCTTTGAACCGAAGAGTGAAACTTGCTTTGTCTAAGCCACATAGTCAGTATGTGGGCTGGCAGTGTCAACATCAACCTGAAAACCTGTTAAAAATGCAAATTCTTAGGTCCCATCGCATCCCAGACTGCTAAATCAGAAATTCCAGGGAAGAGGACGAGGCATCTGTTTTAACAAGTCTTCTGTGTGATTCTGATGCCAGCTGAAGTTTGAGAACCATCGGTCTAAGCCAAACATGGAGGCCATGCCCCCAGCGATGTGATGGCTTTAAATGGGGGTATATGATGCATTTCTGGTTGATGAGATGTGAGGGGAAACTGAGGCTTCTTAAAAGAGACAAAAGACAGGTATGTTCCTCTTTTCCCTTACCTCTGGAGGTTGATGTGTAAGGACACAATGCCCTCTGCAACCAGAGAACTTATGATTTTCACAACCAGAGAACTTATGATTTTCATGAACAAGAGGTATTAGTAAAGAGGTTTGACAAATAGTTATGTCTTTGAAGAGATAAAATGTTAAAAATAAAAAGACAGCAGAGGTTAAATGTAGTTTATGTGAATAATTTCTTTGGCATATTCTGGCTAAGTGAGATCTTATTTAGCTACCTGCCCTCTGCAGATATGCCTCAATTGGCCCAGAACCTAACTCATGGGATGTCACCTTGAGGTCAGGCACTGGCCACAGGAATGGGGCCATCCACTCTGTGCATATCCCTTGCCAAACACTCTGTCCCTCACAGGAGCATTCTCCCAGGATGGTGAGGAATGGTTGTGCTTGGATGTCACTCAGCTCAGCCACGCTAAGGCAAAGAGGGCCCCCAGAGTTGTGTTTGTAGCTGCACAATGGCCACCGCTCAGACCAGTGTTTGCAGAGCTCAGCTATTTCTCATCAAGGATTATTTGCAGTTCTTTCCAGGCTTATGAGAAGTCTCATTGTGAACTCTGCAGAAGGGCGTCACAATATTTGATATTTAGTTACAAAGGCTCACAGTTGAAAATATGACCTTTAGTTCGGTTTTATTTTCTTAACTGAGCCCGAAAGCACAAGAAGCGTTGGCTGCTGAGAGTTAGGCTAGGGACTTTGACTTCCTATCCACCTAAGTTAGAGTTAGCTTTGTAATGGTTGGTCTGATTTCATAAACCTCCTTTCCATCCTCCAGCCCTTCTGTAACATCAAAATCTCAAAGCATTTCCTGATTTGGCCTTTGGGCTTAGGTAATATACCATATAAAGCAGGCAGACTGATTTTGTTTCTTTTCATTTTTAATACCAATTGCCCAGATAAAAAGGAAACTTCAGTGAATTTTGTTGCAATAGCAGAATGTGGAGATTAATTAGCAGGCTCCCTCTCTTTTCCCTGCCGCGTTGACTATGTGGGTGACACGTGGGCTCCCTCTCTGCACTCTCACTGATTTATGGAGCATTCAGCCCATTAGTTGGAGGGCCTTTCAGCAACGCGGCCTATCTGTCCCAGTATGACTATTTATAGGCCACTTTGTTCCAACAAACCACTTTCATTCTAGCTCCTTCATCTGAAATTGTTGGTAGTGAACTATCTCCATTATACAAGAGGGTGCTATGAGCCAGATCTTATTTTCAGTTTGAGGTCATTAATATCATTAGGTTGAAGTGATTTAACGTGGCACAGTAGGGATGAATGCACTACAGATGTTACTGTCATGGAAACAAATTGGGCGCAGACTCAAGGCATAAGATAGAACTGCTGTAGACTGTGATGTTCAAGATAATGCATGTAACATTATTCCAAACCAGATATGGCCCCCGTCAGAGTCCCTGCTGTTTCCTGAATTGAGTTCAGTAAGCTGGCATTAAGGTTTTTCCTGCTTTGACCTGAGCCTCTGTCCTGCTCCGACCCGAGCCTCTCTCCTGCTCCATCTTCCTCTTATACGCTCTTTTACCACTCCCTCGGAATGCCTCCCACTGCCTGCTGTGGTCTGCATTTGCCCAGTACTTCATGTATCCATGTCTCTGTTCATGCTCTACCCTGACCTGAAATGTCCTTGTTTTATCTGTCTAACAATGGGCTCATGTGTCCTCTGACAATATTCGACTCATTTTTCAAGTTCCAGAGTAAACATCACCTCCTCCACGCAGCCTTCTCTGGTTTCCTCTCAGAATGAATCTCTCCTTGGCACGCACCCAAACTCCCCAAGCAGACTACCTGCACTTCTTTTAGCATGTATTTTATTTTACCCTATATTGTGGTTAGCTGTTTTTATGTCTGTCTTTCTCATGTGACTATAACCTGCTTAAGGGGAAGATGGGTCTTATTTATTTTGAAATGTTTCTTCTGTTCCTAGCACCTGGAGCAGCACCCAGAGTGTGCTAGGTGTTCAGTAAATATATGCTTAATAGATGGAAGACTATTATGATTTTCTTTCACATTAGATAAAAAAAAGATAGAAAAAGATAGAAAAAGGCAGAAAAAAAGCAGCCACAGTTTGACTGCTGAGTTTGAATAATTTCCATGAAATTGTTTGTTTCTTTAGACTTTTTGTGGATTAATTTTAAATTAACAAATGAAAAAGTGTTGTGTGTTCAGCACCAATTATATTCCTGATTTAATCTTAAATGCAAGACAATGCTCCCAGAAATCTGACCTTTCTCTTCTATATTTTTTCACTTCTTTTCAAACACAATATTGTTCCACATTTTGATTAAAAAGAATGGCACTATCCTGTTTAACTATCTCTTAGGAAACGCCTGAAGGATGATGTGGCCCAGCATTTATGGCTGGTGCCACTTTACACAGAACACTCTGACTGTCCTCACTCCCCAGGGTCACTGTGCAGTGCTTTTAATGGAGGGGATGGTTTCCCATTTCATGATATCCTCAGGCAGGACAGCCTAGCCCCATCAATATGAGTGGATGCTCCCTGTCTCCTCAGGCATCGCCTTCTGTTTTATGCTAATCCATCCCACTGAAGACTTATCAGTGGGCTATTAGATTTTGAGATATTTTTGCCCGCTTGAGGGAAAATGTAGCTTAAGTACTTTTTTAGCCCATGTGTGCCGAATATTTTAAATTTACTCCTCCAGATATACTTCCTACCATTTTTCTACTCTGCTTTGTGCCCCAGGAGTCTGTCCCATTCTTCTTTGGTCTCTGGCTTCTAGTTGGGTTCAGCCCATTGGCAGGAGATTGGAGGAAGGGTAGGGAGAGAGTTGGGTATTTATTCTCTGAGCTTCTTCCTGTGGGCAGGCTATGTCCCTCCATCGAAGGTTACAGTTTCTGTGGTGGCCCCCGCCACAGAGCTCTCTCTGTGTCTGGGTTCTGGTGACCACTCCTTCCAATTGCCCCTTTAGGCTGAGTGGTGGTAACAGACCCAGCAATTACTAGGCCTCAGCTATCTCTTATGTTTTAGGGATACTTTTATTTCCCTTCAGGAACATTCCCATTGTACCTTGTCCATAGTCTTTGTATTAAACTCTCCTCATGACCCATGAGTGTACCATCATTTTCCTGCCAGGACTTGATTAAATCACAGTGTCATATCAGACACACCTGTTGTGTCCTAGATTTGGTTTTGTTTTTAAATCTCCTTCTCCTTGTGAAAAACTTGTACTCCAGACCTTAGTGAGACAAGAATTGGGTAGTAAGTGAGGAAAGGAACAAAATGCACGGGGTTTTCTGCTTAGCAACTTCCTTTATCAATTCTCGTGGGAAACATCTCAACGTTAATAAAACCCCAAACAAAATTTCTCTTTTAAAAGGAGAATTTTACAATAAAAAGGAGCTGGAGAAACTGAAAATGAGAAAGAACCTTGGAAATTGTCTTGGGAGGGATCTAGGGTGCTTTGCCTGTTCCATGCCCAGAGCCCTACTCTGAGGACAGCTTCTACCCTACAATATCTTTACACAATAAAGAAGTTTGAAGCAGGTTCCTTTCTATAGGTCTAAAACTTTTACTAGTCATGGTGGAGCACTTTCACTATAGGGAGCACACTTTTCTTTATAATGTATCTCCATGATCACAGGGAGTTGGATTCAGGATTGATGCCTTACACAAAGACCGCCTTCCATCCATGGTGGCTGCGTATGAGAGTCACAGTTTACTGGAGGATATCACATGGATGGTGACTGGCTGGTGCACTCTCAGAAAGGACCTGTCAATCTTTTCTCTTAGGGAATTTGAATAGGAGTTGTACAATTATTAAACCTATAGACCTGGCAGTAGTGGAAGAAGGGATCAAGTAGCTGAATCACTGTGACAGAATAACAACAGAATAGGAAAGAGAAGACACTATCAACTTAGGGAGACCAACAGAAGCAGTCTGCTACAGCCTACATCCTTAACGACTTTCCAACTTATTCTCAGGCAAGTCCTTTCCTTGCAATAATCCTAGGCAGCATCAGGCTTAACTAACTTCAAGTACAGAAGAAAGAGAGTCTCTCTTTTCTAATAAATTCCCAGGATTGAGTCTTTTTGGACTGGTTGGGGTCACATGAACAACCCTGAGCCAATCACTGTGACTTGGGAAATGGAACACTCTCATTGATGGAGCTGGGTCACATATACACACCCAGAGCCTGGGAGGAGTGTCTATCTTACCGAACAATGGAATGCTATTTTCAGAAGAAAGGAGAAGCCTGGACAGGCCAGAAGAACAGATTGGGTCATTTTAGTACGTTTCAGTTTCTTACTACCTGAAAGAGCGTGCCTAACATAACTACCATTCAGAAAAGCAAATCCTCTTTTTTTCTATCATGAACTGTCATCTAGTCCTATGGGCACAATTTGAATACTTCCAGGGACAGGTTACTAAACCTCCAGGTGGGCAGCCTGATATGCTGTTGAGCAGCCCACACCGTAGCAAGTCCCTCGTTCATACGTATCCACCTGCCTGCTGCCAGTTCTCCTTGGTCCTGTTCTGTCCTATGCGACAACACTCCCCAATATCCTCCCTCCTCCACATGACAGCATTTTGAATTTTATAAGACAGTTAAGAATTAAGAATGATTACAGGGAAATTAAAATTGGGCAATCATTTACTGGAAAAAAACATATTTTTCTCATTTACCTACATGCAACATTAAATAACTCTCTCCTACTCAATTAAAAGCCCCAAGCCAAAAACATTAGGAATCCAAGTGCTCTCTCTCCCCTTCCCCGACATGGAAGATTTTATCACAGACAACCATATTGCTATAAATAATGTCCCTTGCTGTTGAGTGAGCCAGCACTGGGCCTAAATAATGACTTTAGCTGTAGAATGGCAAATCCCCCTCTGCATGCAGAACATAACAGACAATCCAATCTGATGAGCAGGGAAATGGAATGATTCTGATTCCAATTGGTTTTTGTTTAATGCTATCTCTCTTTCAAATGTCACTTAAAGTGTCACAAATTGACTCATTGATCTGTAAATGAACCTAACAATACTTGGAGTTTAAACCTTTGAACACCTTTGGGATCTAGTGACTCAGTGCTGTAGAAGCAAACCATTTCAACACCCTGGCAGCTAGGGGTTTTGCCTGAGGTTAATAAGGAGAAGATTCCAGTGGTAAGAAGACAGTGGCCTAGGCATTATCTCTGGGCACCTTGTTCTCTGCCCTGACCCCCTTAAGGGGTCCTGACTCTCAAGGAGAGTTCCTAATCTGATAAAGTGAGATTCCTTTACACTCAGAAGAGTTAACTATTAGGGATATAAAATGTTCTTTCTGTCAAGTCAATCTGGGAAGCTTGTGATCAAAAGTCACAACACTAACCCTCACTGGGAGCTTTCCACACCCTGCAAATGTCTGCCAGCAGGCAGCAAAAGGAGATTTTTGTTTTTATTTTGGACTGTCCTCGTGTTCTAAAGCTCTTAGTTCTGCCGAGGGCTGGGAGAAGCAAACACTCCTAAACCTGCTGTTTCAAGGTAACTCATCTGTTACCAAAACAGGAGCATTGCTGGTTTAAAGTTCCAAGTCCTTAACACAGCTGACTTTTATGCCATTCCCTGGGTTTTGTTGCTTTCCTCTGAGTTGTTCCTTGCCCATCTAGACCTGTGTGTCCTAAAGTCGTCCTGCCTTGTCTTTGGGACACTCTGTTGTACCCAGTATCTTTAACTAAAAACCTTGCCCTGCTCAGTATCAGCTTTTGCTCTGTGACCTCCATGATGCTCTGGAGGTCCTGTTTATGCTTGACTGCTTTGTCGCCCCATCCCACAATGTGGGCAACTCAGTGAGGCTGCCTCTGCAGCCATTCTCCACTATTGCTGCTCTGCCATCTCTGCATGCCATCCAGACCCAGTGTCATGCCCAACGGGGAACATTTCTGGATGCCCTTGGACTCCCCCTCACCCTTGTTAGGGATGTCTTGTATCTCAGCTTTGTAATGCGGGATACTCAGACTTTTCTCAAGAACCCCACAGCAACATTGTTCTTTCTGATCCTGCCTTGACGCTTCTGTCTAGGACTTCCCAGACCTCTGACCTCTCTCTACTGCAGCTTGTAATGAAGTCTGTGTTCAGACCTTCAACCTTTGCTTCTGACGTGTAAAGGAAATCTGGGGCCTTTAAAAAAAGAAACCTTCTCTCTCAGCAAACCATGTTCTGTTTTGTTGTGTTTTTTAAAAAGTTTTATTAAGGTATAATTTATATACCATAAAATTCACTCAAAATAAATGTACAATTCACTGATTTTAGTAAACTTACAGAATTGTGGAACAATAATCAAAATTCAGTTTTATGATATTCTCCTATCCTCAAAAATGTTCCCTCATTCCTGTTTGCAGTTAATCCCTGTTCCCACTCCCAGCCCCAGCAACCACTAATCTGTTTTCTGTCTCTATAAGTGTGCCATTTCTAGACATGTCATAAAAATAGAATTATAAAATATATAGTCTTTTTTGTCTAGCTCCTTTCACTTAGCATAATGTTTCTGAGGATGATTCATGTAGTTGCATGTATCAGCAGTTCATTCCTTTTAATCCTGAATAGAATTCCATAAATACAACACATTTTGCTTTTCCATTTGCCAGTTGATGGACTTTGGATAATTTCCTGGTTTGGGTTATTAAAAATGTTGTTTTGACATTCATGTGTATGTCTTTATGTAGACACACATTTTCATATCTAGAAGTGCAGCTACTTGGTTGAATGATATATTTGTATTTAAGTATTTAAGGACTTACCGAACTACTTTTCCTAGTGGCTGTACCACTTTACATTCTCACCAGCAAGCATGAAAGTTCCAGTTTCTTCACATTTTCACTAATTCCTGGTACTAACGAAAATTATTACAGTCATTCTAGTAAGTGTATAGAGCCATCTCATTGTGGTTTTCATTTGAATTTCCTTCATAATTAATGAGGTTGAACATCTTTTCATGTACTCATTAGCCATTCACTTATTCTCTTTGGTAAAATGTCTATTAAAATCTTTCATCCAGTTTTTTTAGTTGGGTTATGTATCTTCTTTCTATTGAGTTATTAGTATTCTCCATGCATTCTGAATACAGGTCCTTTATCAAGCACAGGATTTGAAACTATGGCTTGTCTTTTCATTTACTTAGTGATATCTTAAGTAATTGTTTTACTTAAAGTAAAATAATTTTTATTTTTAGGAAGTTCAATTAACCTTTTTTTTCTTTTATATATTTTCTTTTATTGGTGTCATAGCTTTGCCAAACCCAAGATCATAAAGAATTCTTCTATGTTTCCTTCTAGAGGATTTAGAGTTTTAACTCTTAACTTTAGGTCTATGATTCATTTTGAGTTTATTTTTGTGTGCGGTTTGAGGGAAGGGCCTAAGTAGTTTTTTCTCACATATGGATATCCAATTGTCCTAGCACTATTTTTTGAAACCATTATGCTTTCTCAGTTGAATTGTCTTGGCACCATTGTCAAAGATTAAGTTATAGTCCATAAATGTAAGAAATTATTTCTGAACTCTTAGTTCTCTCCTATTAATCTATATACTTATCCTTTGCCAATACCACACTCTGTTGATGACTATAGCTTTGGAGTAAGTTTTAAAATTAGATCATGCAAGTTCTCTTTGTTCTTTTTCAAATTGTTTTGGCTATTTAAGTTCCTTGCTTTTCCATATACATTTTCAAATCAGCTTGTTAATTTTTACAAAAACAGTTGCTGGGATTTTGATAGGGATTGTATTGAATTTCTAGATCAATTTGTTGAGAATTTGTCATCTTGACAGTATTGACTATGCCAGTTCAAGAATGTGAACATTATGTAGATCTTTAATTGCTCAGCAATGTTTTGTAGTAGTCAATATGCAAAATTTGTATTTCTTTTTAAACATTTATTTCTTTGTATTTTATTCTTTTTAATGTTTTTATGACAAAAATCTTTCTTAATTTTGTTTTTGGATTGTTCATTGCTAGTATATAGAAATATTGATCTTATATTCTGTGATCTTGTTAAATTCATTTATTCTAGTAGTTTTTTAATGAATACCTTGAGGCTTTCTACATAACAGATTATGTCATCTATGAATAAAAACAGTTTTACTTCTCCCTTTCAAATCTGTGCATCTTTAATTTCCTTGTATTTATTTTTTATTGCATTAGCTAGAACATCCTTTACAGTGTTGAAAAGAAGTGGCAAAGTGGCATTGTTCCCTGTCTTAGGGGAAAAACATTCAGTCTTTTTTACCATTTAGTATGATGTTAGCTGTGGATTTTTCATGGAGACACTCTTTCAGGTTAAGGAAGTTCTCCTCTAGTTTTTGCTTGGAAAAGTTTTATCATGAATAGGTGTTAGATTTTGATAAGTGTTTTTTTCTTCATCTATTGAGCTGATCATTCATTTTTTTCCTCTTATTCTATTAATCTGGCACCTTACACTAACTGTATTTTGGGTGTAAAACCAAACTACGGACCACTTAGTGATGGCCTATAATCCTTTTACAAGTTGCTGGATTTGATTTGCTCATATTTTGTCAAGGATTTTTACATTTATATTCATGAGTGATATCAATCTGTTGTTTCTTCTTTTCTGGTGTCTTTGTGTTGTTTTGGTATTAAAATAATACCTTAAAGAAGAAGTGAGAATTGTTCCTTCTTCTGTTTTCCAAAAGAGTTTGTAAAGGATTGTTACTATGTCATCTTAAAATATTTAAGAAAACTCACTGGTGAATTCTGAGCCTGGACTTTTCTTTGTGGAAACATTTAAAATTAAGACTAAATTTCTTCACTTGTTATAGGTCTATTTAGATTTTATCTTCTTGAGTCAGTTTTGGTAATTTGTATTGTTTTAGGTATTTGTTCATTTCATCTAAGTTGTCTATTTTTTTGGTGTGAAGTTGTTCAAGTTTTTTTTAGTTGTTCATATTTTATTATATATTTTTTAATTGTGTAGGGTCGAAAGTTATATCCCCCTTTTAATGTCTGATTTGAATAATTTGTTTTCAGTCAGTCTAGCTAAGTTTTGTTAACTGTGTTGATAATTCATAAAACCAACTTTTGATTTTATGGATTTTATCTTATTTTCCTATTTCATTGATTTCTGCTCTAATCTTCATTAATTCTTTTCTTTTAATGCAAATCAAAACCACAGTGGGATAGCATCTCACACCAGTTAGAATGGCAATCATTAAAAAGTCAGGAAACAACAGGTGCTGGAGAGGATGTGGAGCAATAGGAACACTTTTACACTGTTGGTGGGACTGTAAACTAGTTCAACCATTGTGGAAAACAGTGTGGCAATTCCTCAAGGATCTAGAACTAGAAATACCCTTTGACCCAGCCATCCCATTACCGGGCATATACCCAAAGGATTATAAATCATGCTGCTATAAAGACACATGCACGCATATGTTTATTGCGGCACTATTCACAATAGCAAAGACTTGGAACCAACCCAAATGTCCATCAATGACAGACTGGATTAAGAAAATGTGGCACATATACACCATGGAATACTATGTATCCATAAAAAAGGATGAGTTAATGTCCTTTGTAGGGACATGGATGCAGCTGGAAACCATCACTCTCAGCAAACTGTCGCAAGAACAGAAAACCAAACACCACATGTTATCACTCATAGGTGGGAACTGAACCGTGAGATCACTTGGACACAGGAAGGGGAATATCACACATGGGGGCCTGTTGTGGGGTAGGGGGAGGGGAGAGGGATAGCATTAGGAGATATACCTAATGTTAATGATGAGTTAATGGGTGCAGCACACCAACATGGCACATGTATACATATGTAACAAACCTGCCCGTTGTGCACAGGTACCCTAGAACATTAAGTATA
Organism: Chlorocebus sabaeus; assembly: GCF_047675955.1. Classification (NCBI taxonomy): domain Eukaryota; kingdom Metazoa; phylum Chordata; class Mammalia; order Primates; family Cercopithecidae; genus Chlorocebus; species Chlorocebus sabaeus. The sequence continues at coordinate 34,706,550 of NC_132918.1, read as the reverse complement.
ATAAAAAAAAAATTCTTTTCTTTTGCTTGGATTTTGTTTAACTTTTCACTTTCTTTTTAAGTTTCTTAAGGTGGCAGCTTAGGTTATTGATTTGATACTTTCTGATATAGGTATTTAAAGCTATCAGTTTTCCTCAGAATGCTGCCTTAGCTCCTTCCCATAAATTATTAAAATTTTATTTTCGTTCAGTTCAAAATATTTTTAAATTTCCTCTGTATTTCTTTGTTGAGCCAATGGTTTATTTAGAATAGTGCTATTTAATTTGCAGATGTTTGAAAATTTCTAGTTTTTTTCTCTGGTTTAGATTTCTAACTTAATTTCATTGTGTTTGAAGAATATATTTTTATAACATCGACCCTTTTAATATAGTAAGACTTGTTTTCTGGCCTAGCATATGGTCCATCTTGGAGAATATTCCATATATAATTGAAAAGAATGTGTATTCTGCAGTCATTGGGTATGGAGCTCTATAAAGTTTTCCTTCAGAATCAACCAGGAATTGGTTTTAGGATCTCCTGGTGCTCGTATCTCTTATATAAAATAGTGTAGTATTTGCATACATCTTATGCACGTCCTCCCATATACTTTAAATCATCTTAGATTACTTATAATACTTAATACAATGTAAATGCTATGTAAATAGTTGCATTGTATTTTTATTGTTGACTTGCTATTTTTAATTGCTGATTGTTTTCAAATATTTTCAATCCACAGTTGGTTGAATCTGCAGATAGGGAGGGCCAATTGCATATTGCTACTAACATAGAGTTGATTGATAGTATTGCTCAAGTCTTCAATATTATTGCAATTTTGCAGGGGAGGGTCTGGTTGTTCTATCAGTTACTGAGAGTGGGGTATTAAAATCTCCAACAAAAAGTGTAGAATTGTCTTTTTTTCCTTTCAAGTCTATTGTTTTTGTGGTATTTTGGTGCTCTGTCTATAAGTCCATATATACATTTATAATTGCCATATTTTACTAATGTATTGGCTGTTCTATTTTTATAAAATGTCCTTATCTTTGATAACATTTTTTATCTTAGAGAAAGTTTGTTTTGTTTGACAGTAATATAGTCATTGCAGCTCTCTTATGTTTGCATGGTCTATCTTTTTCCAATTTTTTTTCAATTTATATTTTTCTTTGAATCTAAGGTGTATCTCATACACAGCGTATAGTTGGATCTTGATTTTTCATGACAATCTTTGTCTTTTCATTTAGACCACGAATGTTTAATGCATTCATTGATATGATTTAATTTACGTTTCCTGTGTTGCATTTCTAAATGTCTTCTTTCCTTTTTGTTACTCAGCTCCTGTTTGCCTTCTTTTGTATTAAATACATATTTTAATTAGTTTGTTCATTTTTAAAAATATTTCTGTGAGTTATTTTCTTAGTGATATTGTTCTAGTGGTTATGATATGCACTTTAACTTATCATATTATACTTCAGATTAACATAACTTGATTCTGATAAAATGTAGAAACTTTGCTCCAATGTACTTTCATTCATTCCTTATCCTTTGTATTATACTTTATAATATTATATATACACACAAATACATACACATGTATATAATAATTATAACACAGTATTAAAATTATTTATTCATGCAATGCCACGTCTTTTAATATTAAATTAAAGTATTTTACATTCCCTGCAAATCTTGTTTTGATTGTTAAACCGAACAACCAAAAAGTTGTTCGGTTTAACATTTTCAAAGTTATCTTTCCATTTCAGTGTCTAATTCACTTTGGCCTCAGTGACCACTTAGCTTATTTGGTTCCCTAACTACTGTCTTGAGTTGTTCAGATTCCGGGTTTTCTTTTTAATGAGAAGCACTGAATTCTTTTGAATTTTAGTGTCTTTCCCAGCTCCTTGACCTCACCATGAGTCACATGACTGGAATCTTCTGTATTCAGAATTGAATCTGAGACCTGAGTTCTGGTTGAATTTTGAGCCATTCTATCCCTGGACCACCTAATACTATGACTTCCAGATTTCAATATCTACATCTGGGGACATGATAGTTCAAGCTTTCACAAATAAGAAAGATATTTAAAAACTTGGGGTACTCTTGCTTAGGAAAATGGTGAAAATAATAACAAACCCATTATTTCTTAGGGGTTTTATCATTGCTTGCTGTTTTCTCCACAACTTGCATGTCTATAGTTTCCATCCTGCTTCCATCCATTCATCCATTCTACTCCCTGAGCTTCCATCTGGCTACTTCTACTTCCTAAGTAGGCCATGTGTCATTTTCTCCCTATCCCTGGGTCAGTACTTCTCCCAAAGAGGCCCTGATTCAGTGGGCCATTCCATTTTCACCATGAGTGTGGTGATTGGTGACCCTTTCATGTGGATTCTTTTATGTGGATGTGATTCTCCATACCTGAGCCAACACTGCTATCCCTGGGAAAAGGGCCTCTATGTGGGGTACGGGCAGGCTCACCTGCCCTTATTTGATTTATGAGAATTCTTCTATTGACCCATGCTTTCCCCAAACTGACTATAGTTAGTTGGATTGTAGATCCCAAAAGATATGCCCATATGCTAATCTCTAAAACCTGTGAGGCCAGGCATGGTGACTTATGCCTGTAATCCCAGCACTTTGGGAGGCCGAGGTAGGCGTATCACAAGGTCAGGAGATTGAGACCATCCTGGCCAACATGGTGAAACCCCATCTCTACTAAATATACAACAATTAGCTGGGCATGGTAGCTCATGCCTGTAGTCCCAGCTACTTGGGAGGCTGAGGCAGAAGAATTGCTTGAACCCAGGAGGCGGAGGTTACAGTGAGTCAAGATTGCATCACTGCACTCCAGCCTGGCGACAAAACGAGATTCTGTCTCAAAAAACAAAAACACAAACAAACAAACAAAAACTGTGAATATAAATAATACCCTGAACTTTTCCCAAAACTGATCAACCACCTCCCCTTGGAATTTAGTGAGCAGATTAAGCTTAAGCTTTATGCCTGTCTTCAAATCTTCTCCTGCATTTGACTTTAGCTAATTTTTTCCCATTATTCCAGCCCCTTCCTCATTCCTACCCCTCTGCCAATATTCCAAACATCTACACAGAAACACCATGCTGCATTACTCCCATTTTCTCTCCCTCATTACCATAGAACTACGTAAAATCAAGTAGAGTGAAGGGCAAAGAATAAAAGCAAAATACTGGGGACACACTACTGTTGTTAGAGATAACCTAGACATTTTAACATAATGATTCAATTTCTACATAGAATATTCCCATCCAGTTATGTCACTATCCCAGAGGCTGGTTTAAATCCCTTTTTTCATTCAATAGGAATTCATAAAGCACCTCTCTGCACAGCTGTGTGATAGACTGAGACATGTCCTTTGCTCCCAAGGAGCTCAGCTCACATTACTTTGATTAACTATGGACTATAACTTCTCTTTTCTTTATAGAGAGGGTTAAAAAGGCTCAGGTTAATAGAATTCACAAAGTCATTACTGCAGAAAATTCCTTTAATATTCCATGCATAATTATTGCTGTCCTTAGTGGACCAGACCACTCCCTGCCTGACTCCTCAACAGCAATCCATATCAGATCTACAGAGAATCAAATAAACAGTGATGTGACTTGCTAAATTCTTCCACGTCAGTCAGCAAAGCTCAGTGTTCATATTCTGGATAATCTGCTCCCAGATGCTTGTTTATTAAAAAGTAAACTGAGTCTGCCTAGTGAAATTTATCCCACACTACTGGATGTGGTGAAATAAACAGAAAAAAGTCATTGGTCTGCCCTTCAGAATATGTACACCTACAGGCTCCCCATTACAGAAAGCATTATTTCTTTTTTCTGGGTATGACTTTCTTTGGTTCCATATGCAAAAGTGATATGTACTCGCAGCAGAAAATAAAATACAATACTAACAAAATAAAGGCACTAAAAATTGCCCCTAATCCCACCATCCACACAGATAACTACTGATAATATTTCAGTATATAGTATATCTTTTGTTCTCTGCAGAGATACATACTTTTTGCTTACATCAAAACAGTCTTACATTTTACATATCTTGTGGACTGCTTTTTCAGTTCATGGTGCATAGTGAACATTTTCCCATTATATTCTTGTTAGAACTGACAGTAGAAGCATCGTTCTTCCTTTAACAGATTTTACCTTATGGCTGGCTGACTCTATTTATCTCCTTCTGGTGTTCCTGCTTGAGTCTTTTACACTCCCTGGCCACCCTATGCCTGGTTACCAGATTGATCTGCCTAAAATACTACTTATACCCTTGACCCCAGACCAGAATCCTTGATAAAACTTTTTCCTTCATTCTGCCCCAGTTGCCTAGAGGGAGGAGTTCTCACCTGACCCTTTATTCCAGGCTGTCCTCAACAAGTCCAAGATGATTTATGTACATTGTTTTGCATCACTTATTACATAAATCCTTTGTACAAATGAGTTTCCCTCCAACACGGTTTGCTCATTATTCCCTGATAGACCACTCAATCTCCCCATTGAAGCTGCTCTCTCTGCTGGTAGAGTCTCCCTCCCCTATTCTCTATCTTTGCCCAGGTTCTTTTCTGCCCTTACTGCCCAAATGTTTTCTTTGCTTTTTAAATTTTTTAAAAAAATTTTATAGGTACATAGTACGTGTATATATTTATGGGGTATATTGGATATTATGACAGAGGCATACAATGTGTAATAATCACATCAAGGTAATCACCTTGAGCATTTATATTTTGTGTTACAAACAATCCAAGTATACTCTTAATTATTTTAGAATGTATAATTAAATTCTTACTGACTATAGTCACCTGCTTGTGCTATAAAATACTAGATTGTATTCATTCTTTCTATTTTTTTAATCCATTAGCCACCCCCATTTCCTCCCCACCCCGCGTTGCAATTCCCAACCTCTGGTAACCATCGTTCTACTCTCTGCCTCCATCAGTTCAATTGTTTTAATTTTTGGTCCCACAGATAAATGAGAACATGCAAATTTTTCTTCCTGTGCCTGGTTTATTTCACTTAACATAATGACCTCCATGTTGCAAATGATAGAATTTCTTTATTTTTTACGGCTAAATAAAACTCCATTGTGTTTACAAACCACATTTTCTTTATCCATCCATCTCTTGGTGGACATATAGGTTGCTTCCAATCTTGACTATGTGAATAGTGCTACAATAAACATGAGAGCACAGACATCTCTTAAATATACTGATTTCCTTTCTCTTGTGTATATACCTAGCAGTGGAATTGCTGGATCATATAGTACCTCTATTTTTAGTTTTTTGAGAAATCTCTAAATTATTCTACATGGTGGCTGTACTAATTTACATTCCCACCAACAGCTGTAGGGGTTTCCTTTCCTCCACACCCTCTCTAGCATTTGTTATTGCCGATCTTTTGGATAAAAGCCATTTTAACTGGGGTGAGATGGTATCTCATTGTAGTTTTGATTTGCATTTCTCTGATGATCAGTGATGTAGAGCACCTTTTCATATACCAGTTTGCCATTTATATGTCCCTTTGGAGATTCAGATATTTTGTCCATTTTCAAAATCAGATTATTAGAATTTTTCCTCTAAAGTTGGTTGAGCTTCTTATATATTCTGATTATTAATCTGTTGTCAGATAGAGAGTTTGCAAATATTTTCTCCCAGTATCTCTTCACTTTGTTGGCTGTTTACTTTGCTGTGCAAAAAGCTTTTTAACTTGATGTTATCCCATTTGTCCATTTTTGCTTTGGTTGTCTGCGTTTGTTGTGGTATTACTCAGGAAATCTTTGCCCAGTCCAATGTCCCGGAGAGTTTCCTCAGTGTTTTCTTGTAGCAGTTTAATAGTTTCAGGTCTTAGATTTAAGTCTTTAATCCATTTTGATTTGATTTTTGTACACGGAGAAAAATAATGACCTAGTTTTATTCTTCTGCATATGGATATCCAGTTTTCCCAGCACTATCTATTGAAGAGACTGTCCTTTTCCCCAATGAATGTTACTGGCACCTTTGTCAAAAGTAACTTCACTGTAGATGTATGGATTTGTTTCTGGGTTCTACATTTAGTTCCATTGGTATATATGTGTGTTTTTGTGCCAGTATAATGCTGTTCTTATTTGTCATTCAGGAGCATATTGTTTAATTTCCATGTGTTTGTATAGTTTCCAAAATTCCTCTTGTTGTTGATTTCTAGCCATATTCCATTGTAGTCAGAAAAGATACTTGATATTATTTCAGTTTTTTTGAATATTTTAAGACTTGTTTTGTGGCGTAACATGTGCATATGGTCTATCTTTGAGAATGATCCATGTGCTGGCAAGAAGAATGTGTATTCTGCAGCCATTTGATGAAGTGCTCTGTAAATAACTATTAGGTACACTTGGCCTATAGGACAGATTAAATCTGGTGTTTCTTTGTTGACTTTTTTTGGCTAGATGATCTGTCCAATGCTGAAAGTGGGGTAGTGAAGTCTTCAGATATTATTTTAGTGCTAATAATATTTATTTATATATCTGGGTGCTCCAGTGCTGGTTGCATATGTATTTACAATTACTATATCCTTTTTCTGAGTTGACTCCTTTATCGTTATATAATGACCTTATTTGTCTCTTTTTATGGTTTTTGTCTTGAAATCTATTTTGTCTGATACAGGTGTAGCTACTCGTGCTCTCTTTTGGTTTCCATTTGCATGGAGTATCTTTTTCCATCCCTTTATTATTTTCAGTCTATGTGTGTCTTTATATATGAAGTGCATTTCTTGCAGGCAACAAATCATTAGGGCTTCCTTTTTTTTTTTAAGACGAAATCTCGCTCTGTTGCCCAGACTGGAGTGCAGTGGTGCAATCTTGGTTCACTGCGAGCTCCACTTCCCAGATTCACGCCATTCTCCTGCCTCAGCCTCCTGAGTAGCTGGTACTACAGGTGCCCGCTACCACGCCTGGCTAATTTTTTGTGTTTTTAGTAGAGACGGGGTTTCACTGTGTTAGCCAGGATGGTCTCAATCTCCAGACCTCGTGATCCACCCACCTCGGCCTCCCAAAGTGCTGGGATTACAGGCATGAGCTATCAGCCACATTTTTTTTTTTTTAAATCCATTCAGGCACTCTATGTATTTTGACTGGAGAGTTTAGTCCATTTACACTAAATGTTATTACTAATAAATAAGGGTTTACTCCTGCCATGTTGTTATATATTTCTTTTAGTGGTTTTCTGGTCTTCTCTTCCTTCTTTTCTTCCTTTCTGTCTTCCTTTTAGTGAAGGTGATTTTCTCTGGTGGTATGTTTTAATTTCTTGCTTTTTATTTTTTGTGTATCTGTTGTATGTTTTTAGATTTGAGGTTCCATGAGGCTTGCAATTAATATCTTATAACTCATTATTTTAAACTGATGACAATTTAACATTGATTGTATAAACAAACAAAGTAAAAAATAAGCAAAAAGAAAGCTAATAAAACTCTATAATTTTGTTTCTCTGTTTTGTAACTTTTGTTGTTTCTATTTATACACTATTGCGCTGTCTTGAAAAGTTCTCGTAGTTATTATTTTTTAACATTTCATCTTCTCATCTTTCTACTTAAGATATGAGTAGTTTATACACCACAATTACAGAGTCATAATATTCTGTGTACTTACTATTACCAGTGAGTTTTGTATCTTCACATGGTTTCTTATTGCTCATTGATATCTTTTTCGTTCAGGTAAAAAAAAAACTCCCTTTGGCATTTCTCATAGGACAGGACTGATGATGAAATCTCTCAGCTTTTGTTTGTCTGGGGAAGTCTTTATTTCTTCTACATGTGTGAAGGAAATTTTCATCAGGTATGCTATTTTAGGATAAAAGTTTTCTTTCTGTCAACACTTTAAATGTGTCATGCCACTCTCTCTGAGCCTGTAAGGCTTCTACTGAAAAGTCTGCTGCTAGACATATTGGAGCTCCATTGTATGTTATTTGTTTCTTTTCTCTTGCTGCTTTTAGAATCCTTTCTTTATTCTTGACCTTTAGGAGTTTGATTATTGAAGGTTTTGAGGTAGACTTCTTTGGGTTAAATCTGCCAGGTGTTCTATAGCCTTCTTGTACTTGAGTATTGATATCTTTCTCTAGATTTGGGAAGTTATTTGTTATTATCCCTTTAAATACACTTTCTACCCCTATCTCTCTATCTCCTTTTTAAGGCCTATAACTCTTAGATTTGCCCTTTTGAGGCTATCTTCTAGATCTTGTTGGTGTGTTTTACTCTTTTTTATTCTTTTTCTTTTGTCTCCTCTGACCGTGTATTTTTAAATAGCCTGTCTTCCAGCTTATTGATTCTTTTCTCTGCTTGATCAATTCTGCTGTTAAGAGACTCTAATGCATTCTTCAGTATGTTAACTTCATTTTTCAACTCTAGAATTTATACTTGAGTATTTTCAATTATTTCAATTTCTTTGTTAAACTTATCTGATAGGATTCTGAATTCCTTCTCTGTGCTAGCTGGAATTTCGTTGAGTTTCCTCAAAACAGCTATTTCAAATGTTCTGTATGAAATGTCAAATATCTCTCTCTCTCCAGGATTGGCCCCTGGTGCCTTATTTAGTTCGTTTGGTGATGTCATGTTTTTCTACATGGTCTTGATGCTTGTAAATGTTCACCAGAGTCTGGGCATTGAAAAGTTAGGTAATTATCATAGTCTTTGCAGCCTGGGCTTATCTGTACCCATCCTTCTTGGGAAGGTTTTTCAGGTATTTAAAGAGTCTTAGGTGTTGTGATCTAAGTTTTTGGTCACTGCAGCCATATCTGCATTAAGGGACTCCTCAGGCCAAGTAACACTGTAGTTCTTGTAGACTCGTAGAAGTACTGCCTTGGTGGTCTTGCATGAGATCTAAAAGAATTCTCTGAATTAGCAGGCAAAGACTCTTGTTCTCTTTCCTTACTTTCTCCCATACAGAGACTGTCTCTCTCTGTGTGAGCTGTGTGGAGCTGGGGGAAGAGTGACACCAGCACCCCTGTGGCTACCACCACTGGGATTGTACTCAGTCTGACCTGGAGCCAGCACAGCACTGAGCCTTGCCCAAGGCCTGCTGTAATCACTAACTGGCTACTCCCTATGTTTGCTCAAGGACCTCAGGCTTTACCATCAATTGGTGGCAAAGCCAGGCAGTCTTTTGTCCTTCCCTTCAGGGTGGTGGTGAGTTCCCCTGGGCCCCAGGTGGGTCCAGAGTTGTTGTCCAGGAGTCAGGGCCTAGAGTCAGATACCTTAGAAATCTAGATGGCACTCTATTCTACTGCGACTAGGCTAGCAACAAAAACACAAGACAAAGTTTTTCCCACTCTTCCCTCCCCTTTCCCCAGGCAGAGGAGTCTCTTGCCATGTTCGCCACTACCACGGGCCTGTGCGCAATACTCCCAGGCTACCACCAGTGTTCCCTTAAGACCCAAGGGGTTTTCAGTCTGCTTGTGGTGAATGCTGCCAGGCCTGGGACTCTACCTTCATGGCAGTGAGCTCTCCTCTGGCCCAGGGTAGGTCCAGAAATGCTTTCCAGGAGCCAAGGTCTGGAATTAGGGACGCCAAGAGCCCGCTTGGTACTCCTTCCCACTGTGACCAAGCTGGTACCTAAGCTGCAAGACAAAACCTCTTTTATTCTTCCCTCTCCTTTTCTCAAGCAGAAGCAATCTCTTCTCATAGCCACCACTTCTGTGAATATGCTGGGCCACACCTAAAGCCAGCGTGTCTCAGAGTCTTAACCAAGCCCCTGGTGTATACCACCTGGTTACTGCTGCTGATTATTCAGGGTTCAAGGACTCTTTAGTCAGCAGGTGGGAATCCTGCCTGGAATAGTTCCTTTTCTTAGAGGCAACAGGTTCCATCCTAGCCCAGGATTTGTCTGGAAATGTCATCTGGAAGCTAGGTCCTGGGAAGGGGGACTTGCAACTCTGCCTGCTGCCCTACCTACCATGGCCGAGCTGATACCCTAGTTTTAAAACAAAGTTCTCTTTACTCTTCCCTCTCCTCTCCTTTCCTCAAGTGAAAAAAAGGGGTCTCTTTTGGAACTATGAGCTACACTGCTTGGCAGTGGGGAAGGAGGAGGAAAAGTACTCCCTTAGCTGCTCTGGCAGGTGTCTCACTAGGTTACATGCCCTCCAAATCCACTGGCTCTGAGCACAGCATAGCACTAAGACTTGCCTAGGAATTGCAGGCTTTATGGCCTAGACTGCCTTTCAAGTTTATTTAGATCCCCATAGCACTTTACCCCCTGGCAGTGAGGCTTGCCAAAAAGCAAGTTCCAACTGCTAGGATGGGTAATTCCCCTCTGGCTAGGCCTGGTCTAAATGCTCCCTCTGTGGGCATTGGCTGAGTTCTGCCCTGTGTAGCTTTCCTCTGTGACAGCACAACACTGGGTTCCAGTGCAAAGTTTTACAATTGCTGCACTCTCCCCCGCCAAGCACACAGATTCTCTTTCCATGACATGCAGCTGCTGCTGTGGGGTGGGAGAGGGGTGGCTTCAGCAATTCACAGTTGTCTTTCCTACCCTCTTCACTGCCTTTTTCAGCGATATGAAGTTAAAACCAGGTACTACCATCTCTCAGCTGATGTTTGGTTCTTATGAAGCTGTTTTTTTTTGTGTGTAGATAGTTGTCAGATTTGGTGTTCCTGTGGGGAGGATCATCAATGGAGGCTTCTATTTGGCCACCTTGCTCCACCTCCTCGAGATCTTTTCTGACATCACTGTAGTCTCTAGAACTGCCCCAACCCACAGTGGTCTCTCTCTCTTCCTCTAAAGTGTGTATCAGCTATTGCACTTATTCTGACATATAGAATATATAGCTAGTCATCCATGAATATCTGTCTACTCCCCAGGTAGGAAGTGAGTCCCATGAAGAGGGCTGAATTTTCTACCTTTTTCCCTTACCAAGGTATAGAATTTGTCACCCAAGCAACAAAAAATGCATATGAATGATAGTGATGACAAATATTAATAGTTGACTTAAGGATAGATGATACACAAAAAGGAAAAGACAAATGGACAAATATAAAAGAAAGGCATGGGGTAACTGATATATACCTTGAAAAATCCTCAACTACATACATGAACAGCAACAGTAGCAATTTCAAAAACCACAAAACTATGCATGGGAAATAAACACCAAAGCCAAGAAGACACTGACAATCTGGATTACCCAATGACATTTTCTCCTTCTTTCTTCCATGTATCCCTGTTCTCTCCCTGCTCTGTAACCAAGTTTCACACATGGTTAAGAGAATTACCTACACTTTCTCAATTTTTCCATTAGGAACTTGCGATACCTTTATAATAAAATACTTATTTTATTTCATTTGACTTACAAGAGTAATTACATGGACATTGTAAAAACCAGAAAATACAGTACTTGGAGCATAAGGTAAGAACTGAACTTTTCCTTTAACTAGGAAATTTATTTGACGAAATCTTAATGACAGATTTGAAGGTTTTAAATAAAAAATAACTATCTGTGATGTAGTCAAAAGTATCTTTGAATATCAGTCAGGATACCTGGATGATGGCTCAAACTCTACCACTAAGTAGTTCTGTCAAAAGTTATTGAACATTTCCTGGGTTTTTGTTTTACAGATTTATTGTGGTATAATTGACAAGTAAAATTACATATATTTAAGCTGTATAACTTGATGATTTGACATATGCATACATTGTGAAATAATCACCACAACCAAGGTAATTAACATGTTTGTTGTCTCACATAGTTACCATTTTCTTTTTCTTTTATTTTTTTCTGGTGAGAACACTTAAGATTTAATTTCTTAGCAAATTTCAAGTATACAATGCAGCATTGTTAATTTCAGTCACCATGCTGTTGGTGGATCTCCGGAACTTAGCCATCTTGCATAACAGAAACTTTGTACCCTTTTACTAGCATCTCAACATTTCCCTTGTCCCAAGCTCCTGGCAACCATCGTTCTACTCTCTACTTCTATGAGTTTGACTATTTCAGATTTCAAGTGTAAGTGAGATCAGACAGTACAGGTATACTTTGGAGATATTGTGAATTCAGTTCACACTACTAGAATAAAGAAAATATTCCAATAAGTTTGTTTGTTTCCCAGTGCATATGAAGGTTATGTTTACATTACAATGTGGTCATATTAAATATACAATAGCATGTCTAAAAATAATGTACACATCTTAATTTAAAAATACTTTATTGCCAAAAAGTGCTAATGAACATCTGAGCATTCAGTAAGTAATCTTTTTGCTAGTGGAGGGTTTTGCTTTGATGTTGATGGCTGCTGACTGGCCAGAATGGTGGTTGCTGAAGGATTGGGTGGCTGTGGCAATTTCTTAAGATGACAGTGAAATTTGTCATATCAGTTGACTGTTCCTTTCATGAAAGTGTTCTCTATAGCAAGCAATGCTATTTGACAGCATCTTACTCACAATAAAACTTCTTTCAAAATTAGGGCCAGTCCTCTCAAACTCTGCCACTGCTTGATCAACTAAGCTTATGGAATATTCTGAATCATTTGTTGCCATTTCAATAATATTCATAGCATCTTTACAAGGAGTAGATTCCATCTTAAGAAACTACTTTTTTTTGCTCGTTTGTAAGAACCAACTCCTTATCTGTTCATGTCCATCATTGGTTGCATCAATTCTGTTACATCTTCTGCCTCCACTATTAATTCTAGTTTTCTTTGCTATTTCTACTATATCTGTAGTTACTTCCTCCATTGAAGTCTTGAACCCATCAAAGTCATCCATGAGGGCTGGAATGAACTTCTTTCAAACTCCTGCTAATGTTGATATTTGACATCTTCCCATAAATCACAAATGTTCTTAATGGCATCTAGAATGGTGAGGTTTTTTTCAAGAAGATTTTAAGTTTATTTTGCCCACATCCATCATAAAATCACTACGTATGGCAGTTGTAGCCTTATGAAATGTATTTCTTAAATAATAAGACTTGAAAGTGAAAATTACTCCTTAATCCATGGGTTGTGGAATGGATGTTGTATTAGCAGGCATGAAAACAACATTAATCTTCTTGTACATTTCCATCAGAGCTCTTGGGTGACCAGGTGCATTGTCAATGAATGATAATTTTTGAAATATGTCTTTTTTTCTAAGGAGTAAGTCTAAGAAGTTGGCTTTAAAACATTCAGCAAACCATGTTGTAAACAGATGGGCTGTCATCCAGGCTTTGTTGTTCCATTTAGACCACAGGCAGAGTAGATTTAGCATAATTCTTAATGACCCTAGGGTTCTGGAGATGGTAGATGAGCATTGACTTCAGCTTAAAAGTCACCAGCTGCAGTAGCCCCTATTAAGAGAGTCAGCCTGTCCTTTGAAGCTTTGAAGACCATCATTTACTTCTCCTATCTAGCTATGAAAGTACTAAATGGCATCTTCTTACAAAAGAAGGCTATTTTGTCTACATTGAAAACATGTTGTTTAGTTTCGTTAATAATTATCTTAGCTAGATCTTTTGGGTAAGTTGCTGTAGCTTCTATTTAGCACTTACTGCTTCACCTTACACTTTTATGTTATGGAGATGGCTTCTTTCCTTAAAACTCATACATCAACCTCTGCTAGCTTTAAACTTTTCATATGTAGCTTTCCCACCTCTCTCAGTCTTTTGAATTGAAAAGAATTATGGCCTTGCTCTGGATTATGATTTTTATTAAGAGAATGTTGTGGCTGGTTTGATCTTCTATCCAGACCGCTAAAACTTTTTCTCTATCAGCAATAAGGCTCTTTTGCTTTCTTATCATTTATGTGTTCACTAGATAAGCACTTTTAATTTCCTTCAGGAACTTTTCCTTTGCATTTGCAACTTGGCTGTTTGGCAAAAGTGGCCTAGGTTTTAGCCTGTCTCGGCTTTTGACATGCCTTCTTCACTAAGCTTAATAATTTCTAGCTTTTGATTTAAAGTGAGATATGTGTGACTCTTCCTTTCACTGAGAGGCCATTGTCGGGTTATTAATTGGGCTGATTTCAATATTATTGTATCTCAGAGAATAGAAAGGCCACAGGAAAAAGAGAGAGATAAGGGAATAGCTGATCAGTAGAGCAGGGAGAACACACACAACATTTATCAATTAAATTTGTCATCTTATATGGGTATAGATTGTGGCACCCAAAACAATGACAGTGGTAACATCAAAGATCACTGATCATAGATCAACATAACAGCTATAATAATAATGAAAAGTTTAAAATGTGAGAATTATCAAAATACGATACAGAGACATGAAGTGAGCGTGTGCTATTGGAAAAATGGTACCAATTGACTTGCTCCATGCAGGGTTGCCACAACTTTTCAGTTTATAAAAAATGCAACATGTGTGAAGTGCAATAAAAAATGCAATATGTGTGAAGTGCAATAAAGCAAAACACATTAAGGTGAGGTATGCCTGTATTTGTTCTTCTGTTTCTAGCTTTTTTCACTTAGCATAATGTCCTCCAGGTTCATCTGCATTGTTGCAAATGGTGGAATTTTCTTCTGTTTAAGGACTAAATAATATTCTACTGTATACATACCACATTTTAAAAAATCCATTCATCCATTGACAGACACTCAGATTGCCTCCACATCTTGGCTATTGTGAATAGTGCTGCAATAAACACAGGAGTGCAGATATCTCTTCAAGATGCTGATTTCATCTCCCTTGGGTATATACTCAGTAGTGGGATTGCTGGGTTACACAGTAGTTCTATTATTACTTTGCTGAAGAACTTCCATATCATTTTCCATAGTGGTTGTACTAATTTACATTCCCACCAACAGAGTACAAGAGTTCCCACATCCTTGCCAATACTTGTAATCTCTTGTCCTTTTGATGGATAGCAACAGGTGTGAGGTGATAAAACATTTATGTTCCCAAAATGCATTTCATTTTAACTGTGATAAAAAGTTGAGAGTGTCTCCTACATTAATTTTCTGTGATCTGACAAATTTAAGTACTTAACTCTTATAGAATTTCATAGGATCTTGGATCTGCCCTTTTTACAACACCCTTCCTTCAAAAATGAATGGAATAAAAAAGAAGTGAGAAAATACACTTATTCATAAAAACATATTAGATGTTATGAGGTAAAGAGACATGTAATAATGGCTTTTCTCACCCAAAGAAGATGAACAAATATGAACAGAAACAAATTTTGACTTACTAACTTATTTCCTGCAAGACCTTCAGGTTAGATATTTTTCTCCATCCCATCATGCAAGGTTAGCATTATGTGGGAAGCTCTTCAAGAGTCTAGTTCACTGTGGTTTTCAAGGGTGAAGATAAATGTTTATGTAACTCCACCTGTAGAATAGTTAGTTTTGAGTGCAATTAAGTCAGATGCTTCACGAAGTCTATTTTTTCCCCTTTCCTTTGAAATGAGATAATGGATGTGGAAGTTTTTAACACAGTGCTTACAGCAGAGCGGGTGCTCAAAAAACATTTTCTTTTTTCCTTCCCTCCTTCATTTAATTTGCAGTATTTTAGATTTAAATTGCCATAAAATGGGAATTCATAATATACCATTTTAGAAATCATCATAGTTCATCAATTCTTTGAAGCATATTTTTAAAATTTTGCTGAAATTGTGAAATCATTTTTAACTGCCGCTGGCCAGGCAGCTGTCATGATCTGGTTGCTAATGCCTGTAAGTTGTGCATCAAAACTCTGAGAGTCGGTGTCACCAGATTGGAAAAAAGTCTCAGAGACAAAAGTTGAGCATGCTTTCAAAAAAAATGCTACATCATCAACACAAAGGATGGCTGTGTAGAAAGACATGGACATTAATAATGCTCAGTAAAACATTCATAATTTCAAATTCTGAATGTAAACAAATTTGGGAATACTTTAACCAATTTATTTCTGTCATATTTTCCTTTTATATATGTACAAGAGTGAAATTGGAGGGAGGCAGTCTAACTGAGTTTAAAATGATTCTTTGGATTAATTGAAAATAAAAAAATAAGGGATAAGAAAGCATTATGTCATGACTGACCACATTTTTTATTTTAGTGGTATATAAAATAAACATGTGTATTTGGGTTGACATTATTTTACAGTAGATGAAATATAATAATTCCACTTATCTTTGAAAACAAATTATCAGTGGGTTAAGGTCTTTAGAAAAATCTCTTATCCAAAGACATGGCCAATATTTATGCCATCTTGTTCTAACATAAGACAATGGCAAAAATTATACTAATGACTAATAATTTAGGAAAAAATAATGACACTTGTAAAAAAATAAACTGACCATGTGTCCCCGTCTCCTCTTAGTGCTATGTCCAGGTTCCAGACAAGCTTGTGAGAAATTAACTACCATGAAGAGGCCTGAACAAAATAGTCTGAATTGTGAATTTCTTTTTTTGGTGGGGGGGATGGGGGTCTCACTTTGTCACCAGGTTGAGTGCAGTGGCATGACCTTGGCTCACTGCAACCTCTGCCTCATAGGCTCAAGTGATCCTCCTACCTTAGCCTCCTGGGTGCCTGGGACCACAAGTACAGGCCATCATGCCCAGCTAATTTTTTATATTTTTTGATAGAGACAGGGTTTCACCGTGTTGCCCAGGCTAATCTCAAACTCCTAAGCTCAGTCAATCCACCTGCCTTGGCCTCCCAAAGTGTTGTGATTATAGGTGTAAGCCACCGCACCCAGCCTGAATTTCCGATTTTTCACACTTGCTTCCTATAACACTATGGCACCTTGCCTCGAGCATATAAAGTGATGGATAAATAACAGAGGTCTTCTATGTCAGAGTGTTCAAATTCAGGAAATAATCATCAGTGGCTGTAGATATAGTTTAAATGTTAATTGGAAAGCACACCTATTCTTTGATTAATTATGCTGTGGTTCTGGACATGTGGCTGGTAGTGTGAGAAAATCTGTATTAAGCCTGCCTTCAGAGTTTCTCAGTGGAGGTTCTCTGGTGAGCCTGTTTTTCCAGGGAAATAGGAGGGTAGACATCTGGAAATGTGTTCTATTCAGCAGAGCCTTGAGTATTTCCAATATGGCCTCTCCATTTTACTTTGCCTGTTATTCAAAATGCTGTACTCCTGCAAATGTGGGCCCATACTAATTTTTATAGCTGGTTCAATTTTTCAGAATATAATAAATTGCTCTTCAAACTCACGTTTTAAGAATTTCTAATGAATAGCAAACTTGCATCCTAGATTCTTCTTTTAATCACAAATGATAGCCACAAAAACAGGGTCATCTGTATACTTGCATGTTTAAATTCTTCTAATATTAGCATTCTTTTCTGTTTTGGATAAACCCAATTTTGCCTGGCTGCATAACTGTTCTCTGTCCCCTGTTGACTGTGGTTTCCAGTGGAATATAAACCATAAGTTCTGAGTGGACCCAGTAAAAAATGTTTGGTTCTGACTTTACTGGCAAGAAATTTAATCAATCAGTAACTTGCCAGGTGATTGGAAAAAAATTTTTTTTGAGCAACAGGAATAAAGTATCATGAAGTATTTGAACATGTTGATAACAGACATCCTCAAAAGCTACCAAGCATAGGTGATTTAGTTGTTCTAAAATCTTTACTGTTTTTAAATGGAAATTATTTCTATCACTTATAAAAATATCGGGGTTTCTTTTAAACTATATTCATAAAATGACACGATTTAAAGCCCCTGTCATAAGGAAGTTCTTGCAGTGAGGATCACTGTGCACAGTGGGTGAGAACCAAGTCTCCGGAGGTAGGCTGCCTCAAGTTAAATTTGAGTGTGCCTGTGTCACTTTAGGCAAGTTACTTAACTTCTCTAAGTGTCATGTTTCTTCATCTGTAGAATGGAGTTGATAAGGATAGCACCTTTCCTGGAGAACCACGTTCTTGCACTATTTTATCTCTCTGAGGATACTGAGGCTCAGGGAGGTTAAGCATCCTGCTCAATGGCACACAGGAGGAGGGGCAGAGTAGAGCTGGGATTCACAACCAACTCCAGCTGACTCCACACCCTAAAGTCCTTTGAGTTACCATGAAGACTCTAAGATGAGCATGAGGAGACAGGGCATTGGCATATGAGCTATGTAGCCTGTGATCTGTTCCTAACCAGCTCTGTCACCATGACCCAATATGGGAGACATTAATGCCAAAGAATTCCACATGTTACATAACAAATAGGGACCAGCTGAGACTCAGGCAAAGCGTAAGAGTAAGTGATTATTTGGCCCTGTGCAATGTTGCAACCTCTATATCTATTTTTTAAAAAAACGACCCCAGTGTATCCACAAAACAAGAGGAAATCAATTTCACAAAGTCATAAAGCCTCTATATGGTGGCTTTTGATACAAGAAGAGGTGATTTTCAAGCACTTTATTATTAAATCATGATAACTATCATTATCATTCACTCTATACATCCTATATACAATGTGCTCCAAAAAAGAGCTCCAGGCTGGGCACGGTGACTCACGCCTATAATCCCAGCACTGTGGGAGGCTGACGTGGGCAGATCAGGTAAAGAGTTTGAGACCAGCCTGGCCAATATGGTGAAACCCTGTCTCTACTAAAAGTATAAAAATTAGCCAGGCGTGGTTGTGCACACCTGTAATCCCAGCTACTCAGGAGGCTGAGGCAGGAGAATTGCTTGAACCCGGGAGGCAGAGGTTGCAGTGAGCCACCAGCCTGGGTGGCAGAGGGAGACTCCATCTCAAAAAAAAAAAAAAAAAAGCTCCAAATACAACTTTGTATATAGGTTGCATAGGGTGGAATAATAATGATAGTTATCATGATCTAATAACTTTTAGAGGCACCTTCATCAGTGAGCTCCAACAGTTTCTTGCGAGCAATGATATAAGAATTAAAGTAAAAACAAACTATGTCTATATCTGTCTTAATTTGTTATGGCTACTATAACAAAGAACCACAGACTAGGTGGCTTAAACAACAGAAAATTAATTCCTCACCATTCTGGAGGCTAGAAGTCCAAGATCAAGGTACTTGCAGCGTTGGTTTTCTCTGAGGCCTCTGTCCTTGGCTGATAGACAGTCGTCTTCTCCTGTGCCTTCCCATGGGCTTCGCATATCTGTGTCCTAATCTCCTCTTTCTATACGGACACCAGTCACATTGGGTCAGGGCCCACTCATATGACCTCACTTTCCCTCAGTTACCTCTTTAATGTCCTATCTTAAAATACAATCACATTCTGAGGTAGTAGGGGTTAGGGCTTCAACACATGAATTTGGAGGGAACACAAGCCAGTTGAAAACAATATCTATATCTATATTTACACCCACATCTATATCTATGTTTATGGGTCTTACTGAAACCTGAAATGATAACAGTGAAGACTTTTCCTGACCTTATGATGTGACAATGAAAAGATATATATTCCAAGTCTAATTGGCATGTGGCCTCTTAGCACAAACTTATTAAGAATGAGCATTTTCTCAGCCAAGTGTTATCTAATTTCTGGGCTCCTGAGACCGACTGCTCCATTAACGCTGGGAAGGGGAGCATGGCTGGGGGAAGCCACCAAGCTGCTGGCTGGCAGTCAGAATGCCCATGTGGTGTTGGATCTGAAAAGGTGCACTGTGGGCAGCCAGAAAGAGACTGGCACTGTGAGCATCCTCTGGCCTCAGGTCTTTGATTTTCTTTGAGGCATGTCCTAAAGGCTGGGACACTCATCTACACACAAGAGGTGCAGACATGAATGTGGGGCAATTATACACTCCTTTCAAGTGAGCTGGCTGTGCTTAAACTAGAACGTGCAGGATTTTCTTTCTTTCTTTTTTTAAGGAATCAAGTTTATCCAAGAATATGGCATCTTCCCATCCACCTACCTTCCTTCCTTTCTTCCTCCCTCTTCCTTTCTTTGTTTTCTTATCTCCTTCTCTCAATTATTTATAGAGTGAGGGCCTGCTATGCACAAGGCACTCTGCTTGGTCCTATGGGGGATAAAAAGGTGACTAAGAGGCACTCTGCCTTGCATGTTTCATTCTGATAACCTACTCCCTGTTCTCCTGTTGGTTATGCTTTCAGGCATTGCTCTGCTAGTTCTTGGCAAGGCTGAAAGCCACTTCAGCTTACAGCGTCCAGACCTTCAAGGTCTTCTGTCCTCCCTGTGGAAGTGACAGCACTCCACCTCATCTCTGAGCCACCCACACATCTCCTCCCGCTCAGCCAGTGTCCAAGCTGAAGTTCCTGGCTCCTGACCCCTGTGGTCCGATGATTATTCATTCACTGTCTCTCGCCTCCCAGACTGCTGTATTTTTTTTCCTTTTCTGAGCTGTTCCTTCTGATTCCTCCCACTTCTTCCTCTTCTCATTTTGACTCCTTTCCCAATTCACATTGATCATCTCTGATGAGCCGGCTGAGTGTGAAAAAATAAAGGTTCTAATGATCTGTCTTCCTCTCTGCCCACTGTTGTTTATCCAGGGAGTAAAGACATGCTTCAAGTACTCCTCCCTCAGAGCTGAGCATACAAGAAGGGGTCCCAGACTTATTTTTTCCTTTCCACAACACTCACTCATTCTAAAGTTACTTCTCAATCACTGAACATTAGTCAATATGTTTATTTTTTAAAGTAAACAGTGGGAAGGTTGTGGAGAGTGAATGATGAGGTTCTATAATCTGATTTAAATCTTATCTGCAGGTTATAAAATGTTAAATTCATGTTCAGAATAGAACGCAACACAGGCACATATTCTACTTGAAAATTTTATTCCTACAGTTTAATTTAGTTGGGAAGAAATGGCCAGACCAGCTATTTTTTAAATCACATAGATAGTGTGTCCTGTCCAAACCTGGCAACTCCTGGGATCACTGCCTTCTTCCTCTCCTGCTAATCAAATTCAACCCATTTTTCATGTCCCAGGTAAAGTCGCATTCTTCTAGGAGGGTCGCCTGGGCACCCATGAGCTTCTTGAGGGCCCAGCCTCTGTTTCAGCCACATCTTTGTGGCCCAGAAACAAGTAAAGTCAGGGACTTTGTAGAAGTGTGGGGAATGAATCAAAATGAACAACTTTCTCCAGTGTACTTTCTCTAGTGTACTTAGTGTCCATGCCACTCATTCAGATATGTCATAATATGCCTTCCAACATTGTTAGTCAGACCCTTTAAGGCTGAATATGTTGTCCTTCCCTCCCAGATGGCCTGTTCCTTGAGGAGGGGGACAGTGCTTCCTTTTTTCTCCATATTGGTCTTCATTGACTAATACGGTGATGGTATTCAGAAATATTGTTGAGTTAAATACTGGTTATTTTTGCTTGACAGCAGTGTCTGTTGGGAACCACATTTAGAAAGCTGATTTTGCAGAAGCCATAATTTTATTGTAAGTAAATCTGCGAGAGGGTTTGGTTTCCATACATTTCAAATGGAAAGTAAATTACCAGCCAATTGATGCTTAGTTTGGTTCAGTCACATTTATTGAGGAATTGCTTTGCACCTGACATCAAATCAGAAAATATTCCTGCCTCACGTGGGTTCAGAGTCCCCAGGGATGTCTTACTGCCCACCTGACCTGGAGATAGGATATAGTGATTGTCCTCATAGCTGGGCACAGATGATGAATGGGCAGTGTATGTGGTCTCAGCCACATGCCTGGACCTTCCTGGGTGGTGCTGTGGACCTGCTGCAC
This sequence comes from Chlorocebus sabaeus, assembly GCF_047675955.1. NCBI lineage: Eukaryota > Metazoa > Chordata > Mammalia > Primates > Cercopithecidae > Chlorocebus > Chlorocebus sabaeus. Next base: position 34,685,010 of record NC_132918.1, on the reverse strand, counting down.
ACCCAGTGCAGCCGCCTCCTGGGTGGTGCTGGATTGCTGCTCCTCCCCCATCCCAGTCCCTCCTCTGGTAGCCAGAATAAATTTTGCAGTAAGTTAGCAGAGTTGATTCCAAAAAATCTGCACTGTGGCATCTCAGGAAACTTCAAACTTATCTGCTTGAGAAATAACTTGCAGAGAGGAAAGGAACTCTGACAAGGCTAATAAAAGGGATTTTGAGCTGTGTTTCAGCAAGCCAGTCACAGAGTATTCACGTGTTAATTCACTGGCGTGTTCCGCGGCAGAAGCACCCCCTCTCTGTCTTCCCCCAGTTCCAACTGTTGTGCTGCAGCAGATTTGGTCTGAGTCTGGGCAGAGCCCCTTTTTATGGAGCAACCCTCCCGATTCGTTACAGCAAGAGTCTGGTGCAAGTGATCCTTGCCTTCCCATCGCACACAAAGGCAAAGAGCTCCTTAAAGGGACCTGCCCGCTGCTCCTTGCAGCTGCAAACCCGTGTTGGTGCAGGCTCAGTAACCCAGGCTTTTGCTCGAGAATGAGTGGGGAGGGGTCTTGAGGAGCCCCCACGTCCTCCCGGAGCGGAGGCGGGAGGGAGCTGACAGCCGGAGTGGATGGAGACCACCAGTCCGCGGGGACCCGCTTGCGATTAGCTGCTTCTTGGGATGCTCCGCGCGCCAGTTGAGCATCCTGCCTGTGGTCCAGGGGATGCTGGCGGCGCATCCTGCGGTAAGCCTGCGCTGATTTGAGCCATCGCCCAGAAGCGAGCCCGCATTCAGACACCGCGGACCGGCTCCGCGAAGGGCTGCATGCAGTCACCATGAATGCTCAGCTCTAGGCTTCTGTAAAAACCTCCCCACTGCATGGATTTTGCTGTTTAATCAGCCAAGATTACAGCCCGGGAAGATTTGCAAGCCTGATTCTCCCTCCAGCTGCTGTGACAACTTCGGGGCCGTCTGTTTACTTCTCTGGGTCCCCGGGACTCTTTCCGGCATCGCAGCCCCTTGTGCCACTTTGTGGGCTTGACTCGGAAGTCAGCCGCCAGGACTCCTCTGACGGCATCCCCAGGAAGGGGGAGCAAGGAGGGCTTAAAAGAAAAGCAGGAATCCCCCCAACTGCTCAGCCTCTCGTGACTGCCTGTGTTCTGGGGTTCTGAGAGGGACCGTGCGCTGCCTGGGGAAGCAATGCAAGTCTCCATAGCCTGCACAGAGCACAATTTGAAGAGTCGGAATGGTGAGGACCGACTTCTAAGCAAGCAGAGCTCCACCGCCCCCAATGTGGTGAACGCAGCCCGGGCCAAATTCCGCACGGTCGCTATCATCGCGCGCAGCCTGGGGACGTTCACGCCTCAGCATCACATTTCTCTCAAAGAGTCCACCGCAAAGCAGACTGGCATGAAATATAGGTATGCATGTAAGATTCCCTCTGCGCGGGGTATCCAGGTTCTATACAGGTGCAGTGGAGACAGCCCATCGGTTTTGAAAAGTGACTTACTCATCAGTGGGTTGCTCACTTCAGAATTCTCAGGTGCTTCTAAAATAGCTCCTTAGGGGGATGAATAAACCCAGGGTGGTTGTGTGTGTAGAAGATTTTTAAAAATGTGGCCCATTTTGTATAATTCTAAAGTCCTATGAACATCTTAGGAACTATGTACATTTCAGTACCCAGAAAAAAAACACAACTGCTGGAACTGGTATTTAGATCAGGATAGTTTTTCAATAGCAAATGTGTTTGTTCTATTTTATGATAAAGACTGTAGTTTCTGGGATTATACTATCAGAAATAGTTTCCCATCTAGTACTGCTCTCTTATTTATCTTTTGTTTGTTTTGTTTGAGACAGAGTCTTGCTCTGTTGCCCAGGCTGGAGTGCAGTGGCACGACCTGGGCTCTGACTCCTGGGACAGAGTCTCCTGGGTTCAAGCGATTCTCCTGCCTCAACTTCCTGAGTAGCTGGAATTATAGGCACCTGCCACCACACCCGGCTCATTTTTTGTATTTTTAATAGAGAAGAGCTTTCACCATGTTGGCCAGGCTGGTCTTGAACTCCTGACCTCAAGTGATCCGCCCGCCTCGGCCTCCCAAAGTGCTGGGATTACAGGATTAAAACACTGCGCCCGAACTTATTTTTCTTTTGAAAGACCAAGTTAACAAATGCTATAGAAAGCTTTTTAAAGAAGCTTTCTTGCAGGAAAAACTACCTACAATGGTACATTAGATTGAATACTGCCATATTTAAGCCTAAATTACTGCTTGAAATAAAATGTAGACCTTGTGAAATAAGGAGAAAATGTAAATTGTTGCAGTTCTACTAGTTTCCTCATAAATTTTAAACCTTCCGCATCCTCTGTGTTGTTTTCCATAGTTGGAATCATCCTGGTAATAGTGGATGCTCTGTCTAATGGGGCATGACTTACATTTGATAAGTAGAAAATTTCATTATTCAATTATGTGACTCCTGCCTCCTCATTACATTTGCTTTGTACCAAGTCCCTCTGACTTTATTTCTGTAAAACTACTCTGCTTCTAGTTTCTAAAAGTGTTTGTGAATGTAGAGGAGAGAAGCTACCAACACATCTTCCAAAAACTTTGGTTACTTCAGTTTGCAGATATGATTTTGTTAATTATCTACATCTAACTAACTCTTGTCTTTGTTAGGAATCAGGTTTTAGGATAGGATGAAGTTAATTAAATTAAAATAATGCATAGGCAACACTGTGTTTCTCATGTGGTGTTGCTGAAATAAAGCATTTAAACCTATTTTTATAAAAGTCGCCCTTGAAAAAAGTTTCTTTGCAGAGTTACAGGAAAGTTTCTCATTGCACAAATGTCAAGCACTATTGTTTTGATATATGTTTGAGCCATTAAGAAAAAACATCCTTGGGTGGGAAAAAGCAAAACAACCTTAACTAAAGCTCTTTTTGCCCCAGCTGCAGTACAAATGTAAGCAGCCTGACTCATTGAAGCACCAGCTATGTAAGTGGCTTTGCTTTTCCTGACATCCCTGTGATGGAGAGAGTGGGGCACCACAATGGCAGTTTTCTAAATGAGACTGTAATCTTGAGTCCACTGATGTTTTCTACAGCTGCTGCTGGGGCACACACACAGCCCCTGCCCTGTGGACACAGTCCTGCTCTGCATGCATTTCAGCTACTGAGATGGAGATGAGCAGCTGCTTTCCTGGGCAAGGTCGCCAGGAACAGGACCCTCCAGGGTTAAGGCAGATCACAGAAGTTGGTTTAAATTGTGACCTCTAGTACTTTAGCAGCACTATGAACTTTCTTTTTGTAAATCAGAAGAAATACAAAGTAAGATCACTAATTTCTTGAGGCAGAGTTTCATAGTTGCTTGATGATTGTGTTGGAAGAGTTTGCTGTTATGAAGGCCTTTGGAAGTCAGGAGATTTCCTTTAAAGTATTAAGGTTTTTCTGGTGGCACAGCTCAACTCTGTTGAGTGATAACTCTCTGCTTCCCAAAAGCTCAGGGTGTGAGCAAGGTTCACTTGGGCACCTTTCATTACTGACAACTAAAGACAGTTCTCTAACAAAAAGTTAGCCATCTGGAGTCTTCAGTATACTTTGTTTCTTAAGGTAACCAAACAAGATGCCTCTTCTTCACCTGTGCTCATATTCCAAGCCACTCCATCTATAACAGTCAGGAGGTTTGCCTGTGTGTGTGTGAATGTGACTTACTCTTCTGTTTCAGATTCTACTCTGAGTGACCTTTATGAAGGAGATTATGAAATTATGCCAAATGTATACCAAGCTTTCTTAGGGTTAAAAGGGGAAGGAGACTAACTTTATAAAAGTTTATAAAAAATGATACTTATTAAAGTATAAAATTTTATAAAGTTTATAAAAGTTTATAAAAAATGATACTTTATAAAAAATGATAGGAGTAACTTTTATTAGCTAAATTATCCTTTTTTACATTGTTTTAGCTAAAATATAATGTGCATATATGGACTATTTGTTAATGATAACAAATAGCAGAAAATACAAAAATAATGCCATAGAATAGGGAAGATAATTGGTTTAGGTAAGCCATCTGAAGAATGCCTGAAATAACTAAAATGGAAAGTTAGTGGCTAATTGTGGTCACAGTTTCATCCTTGAAAATGGTTTTCATGGGCAGAGCTTTAAAGGGGATCCATAAATCCAATAGAAGATTTTTAAAAAGTCTTTTTGTGCATTTTTCTGAGGAAAGGGTTTACTGCTTTCAACAGAATTTGAAAATGGTCTACAACTCAAAAATTGTCAAATAGCAATGTTGTTTAATGAAGAGGTACTCATCCATTCAGCATAGTCAACAAATATTTATTGGGCACCTATTCTATATCAGGAAACTCACTCCACTGGTATGCAAAGGTGCAGAAGCCAGGTGAAGTCTGGGGCTTATGTACAGGTTGAGGAAACAGACCATAAATAAGAAAACAAACAAGCAAACAAACAAATAATATAATTGTCTATTATAAGACATTCCAAAGAAGTTTTTTTTTTTTTTTTTTTTTTGAAGGGGTGATAGTCATGCTTGGTCCAACTTAGTTGATCCATTTTGAAGTTACCAACTCTGCTTCAGTTCCAGAATTAATGATTACATCTTCGGGCATGAGTAATTGTGCCTATGTCTGCCACCCATTTTGCTATCCTAGAGACTTCTTTAAGGTATATGGTGCTACCTGGCAGCTGAGGACCTACTTGTGACCCTGATAAATAGGTAGAATGCCTTCTACTTATACAATGCCTTATGATTTTTAAAGCCAACTAATATAACAGCCTATGGTTACCACCCATTAATCAATAACTAACAAAACTGGGATTTTAGAAAGAATTAATGTATACTTGTGCAAAACATCTGAATTCTGCAAGAATAAAATGCTTAAAGCCACTATTATATTCACACCATCACTGTGTAAGAATCTTGCATAAAACTGGTTATTGTTTGAAGGTGGAAGACAAAAAAAATTTACTAGAACATTCTGGCATTCCAAAGCTACTGTCAGCCCAAGAGAACAAGATCCCACCTAATGTTTATACTGAGGACTGTCCTGTAGGTAAATAACACAGGACTTCAGAGGGTTTTTCCTTTCCTTAGAGGTTTTTTTTTCAATACAGAATATTTGTATATATTTATGGGGTACATGTGATATTATATATTACATGTGTAGAATGTGTAATGATCAAGTCAGGGCATTTAGGGAACCCATTACCATCAGTATTTATCATTTCTATGTGTTGGGAATATTTCAAGTCCTCTCTTCTAGCTATTTTGAAATATACAATACATTATTGTTCATTATAGTCACTCTACTCTGCTATCAAACATTAGAACTTATTTCTTCTATATCACTGTATGTCTGTACCCATTAACCAAACTGTCTTCATCCTTTCACTCTTAGAGTTTCATAATTATGCTTTGTTAGTGCATGAAAGTTCCTTTGTTCTATTTTTGTGTCTATTTTTAATCTCAGATTTCATTACACTGTGTTAGTTTGGTGTACACTCCACTACCATACATGATAGATTTTTCACATGATAGATGTAGGTATATACATGAACCTTTCATCCTAAGAAGAGCAAATCATTCCGAACAGAAGTTAAGGCACATTGGTTTGTTTTCGCTTCTTTGATTGGTTTGGTTTCTGTTTTTTAAAATAACTTTTTAGAATGATTCAGCTACCAGTGTTTGACATGGTCTCAGAGTTTCTGTCATTCAGAATTGAGCACTTTTGTACTGATAACCTTCCTCCTCCTCATTCTGAAATTGTTATTTTAGTTTTAGAACAATTGGAATATGATGGGCCCAATTTCATTGTAATTTCACTAAAAACTTCAATTTTTCCCCCATTTTTTAAGTTAACTACACCTTACCATTAAAATTGTTTTTGAAATAATTATAAATTCACAGAAATTTGCACAGAAAAGTAGTACAGGGAATTTCCATATGCCCTTAATTTCCCCAGTGGTAAACATCTTGCTTAACGACAGCATGATAGCAAAACTAGGAAACTGATGATCCATATGGATTGGTACAATCCGTAGGATTTATTCCAGTTTTACCAGTTATACATGTATTCATTTTTGTCTGCATGTTATATGCCTATGTATTTTTTATCACATGTATAGATTTGTGTAACCACCACCACAATGAACAATCAAAATTTTTCCATCATCACAAAGCTCCCTCATACTATCCATTTATGACCACATTCACTCCCTCTTCTCCGATTTCTAACCTTGGGTAACCACTAATTTTCAAGTCATCTCTATAACTTTATTGTTTCAAGAATATAAATGGCATAATACAGTATGTATTGAGGTTGGCTTTTTTTTCCCCACTCAGAGGGTTTATACAGGGAAGTGGTGAGAAAGAATCTTGTAGTGGTAAAAAGAGATTGGAATATGGCTCCATGGAGGGTAAGCTATTTAGACACGAGGGAACATCAGCAATGGAGGGACTGGTAAGGATTTTTAAGCAAGATGTCTGCTTACAAAGTTCTGTTAAGAAAGGATTAATCTGGCAGTTGTTCCCCCCGCAAAAAATCTAAGAGTTGTAGCTATGGAATAAGAAAATTTATGTTAAATTCCATGGCACTCTCTGTTTTCCTATAGAGAGTCAGGACTGTATGCAAAAGACTCAGACCAGATACCAGATGCCTTTCCCATGCCATTCCTTTCACAGCCTCTTTATTAAAGCACATGTCACAGTCACCATTCTTTACCTCCCACGAATGGTGGGTAGTTTTTGAATTAAAACAATTCAAGTGAAAGATCAATCTTGTCAGCCCATTATGTAAAAGGCACTTAGTGTGTGTGTGTGTGTGTGCGCGCGCTCATGTGCGTGTGTGTGTGCATGCAAGTCTCCGTATGGGGAAAAGTGGGAGGAAATAGGTGGGCTGAAGAGGAGGAAAAGGAGAGTCAGCTCTGTGGCTGTGTTTCAAACAGAAATATTTGATTTTAGTCCAGAAAAAAAGAGCAGTTTGGTTATTTGAAATGCCAAGTTGCTTGGTTTATTTTTGGTTTTTGTTATTGTTTTTTGGTAAAGAATACCGTTGTCATTTCCACTGACACCCATGGGTATGGGCTTTCCTCTCTGCCTCAAAGTAAAATGGTGAGAATGGGGAGGTGGAGAAGCCTTCCTAAAAATTAGTTGCTGATTCAATCTCATAGAGTTTATTCCACCTCTGCAAGGCAGCAGTCAGAAGTCTGGCATCCATGGGATGGTGAGAAAATGGTAGGAGGGGAGGGAGCCTCCTGGAAGTTATTACGCAAACATTGTTCCAGTTCTATGGTTCTGGAAGTGCATGTGGGGGCTGTGGGGCTGTGTGTGTGTGTGTGTGTGTGCGTGCGTGCACGCATGTGCACACGTGCACGTGAAGGAGTCTGAAGAGTTTCCGGAAATGGCTAGTTTTCTAGCTGCAATCTTCAATTTGGTTGTTACACATGGAGTCCTTAATCCCACATCCACTCAATGATCCTCTTTAGAAGTATACTCATTTTAAAGAAATTCTGTTTTAAAAAATTCTGCAAACATTATGGTAATTTGAGAAATGTTCTGAGAGGAGAAAAAAATTCCATCACATTCAAAAGGAAAACCAGATTCCTAAATTTCACTTTGATTTTTAAAATTTCTTTCATCAAATTCATAGTCTATCTTCAGTACATCATTTTATGAACAGTATGAGATTTGGATTCAGTGAATTTGATCAAAATATAGGACTCTTAATTTCTTTGAGTATCCTTTAAAAACTTTTTTAGGAGAGAAAACTCTCTTACGAGAAGAATTCAGAAGCATCAATTAATTCATACTTTTTTCTTGAAGAATGTCAAAACCATTCAGATAAATAGCTATTAGGCATCATAAGAAGATTTGATGTTGCAAGTTAATCATATTGTATGCTTAAAAACATTTTTGTAACCAGTTTTTCACGTTTTTAAGAATGAGAAATAGAGTGATTGAGTCTGAAGAATTCAAGGCAAAAGTTCTTTAAATTTTCATTTCAATATTGAGAATTAGTAATACTATGTGATCACTAGAAATAAGAGAGTTAGCAATGGTTGGTGAGGGAACCTAAGATGCCATCTAGTACAGTCACTTTTTTTTTTTTTTTTTTTTTTTGAGACAGAGTCTCACTCTGTCGCCCAGGCTGGAAGTGTAGTGACGCAATCTCGGCTCACTGCAAGCTCCGTCTCCCGGGTTCATGCCATTCTCCTGCCTCAGCCTCCCGAGTACTTGGGACTACAGGCGCCCGGCACCATGCCCAGCTAATTTTTTGTATTTTTAGTAGAGATGGGATTTCACCGTGTTAGCCAGGATGGTCTTGATCTCCTGACCTCATGATCCGCCCATCTCGGCCTCCCAAAGCGCTGGGATTACAGGCGTGAGCCATCGTACCCAGCCATTCACTTTGTTTTATACAGATTGGCCAGTTCCTTCGTCAGAGTTACCCAGTAAGCTGGGCAGAGGCACAAGGCCAAACTGAGGTCCTGACTCCAAGGACAGAGTTCCTTATGCTCCTTTCGCTTCCACATTGCAGCTTCTTGGGTAGGCCCCATTTTTCAACACAGGAAAGAAGCACAGCACATGAAACACTTCTAGACAGGACAATCCCCTTCTCTACATATGCACAATTTGGAGCCCAAGCTCTTATCTCTGGAAGAAGCAAAGCCATGCTGTGTGCTGAGAGAGCCAGACCAGCTTTCTCTATCTCCTGCAGAGCTGTGAGGACCCCACAGTGCTGCCACAGAGGCTCTCCACTGATACATATTCTCAAGTTGGACATAAATCAACTTCCAGATGATAGCGTGCTTAGCATCACAGTGGCTAAAGCACAGGCTTCTCAGGAAGAGATCTACAAAATCATGGGCACATATGATTGAACAATGCCACATGTCAACACTGGACAGGAAATGCTCATTTGGGCATTCTGTGCTGAACATACTTAACTCTCCTGCATGCATTTAGAGATTACTTTGAAAGCTTGCTCCTGAAAGTCAAAATCAAAATACATTTAAAATTCCTTACTGCAGGTTGATTTTCATTTACCCAGATTGGAAACCAAAACAGAAGCCCAGCAGTGTTTTTTTTTCTTGGAATCGACAGCTAGGGAGGACTCTGAGAGCATTCACACAGGCCATCTGGTCTAGCCCTCATGAGAAATCTGTCCTGTTTTTCCAATTTGCACTGTGCAGCAACTACTTGTAAAGGCCTCTGAAGAAATATTGTGTAATCTTTCACAGCAGTCATGAAAAAATTTGGCTCTTCTTTTTGAGAATCAGAATCATTCATTAAGCTCTAAAGTCCTCAGAGGAAGTGATAAGGTGAGGGTTTTCAGAATTGTTGTCTATTGCCTGGACTCCAACAGTCAAGTCAGGGAGGAAAATGAGTATAAAAGATTAAAAAACAAGAAACCAAGGGCACAGCAACAAGACTAAGGGAGGCACAGGTGGCATACAGAGGACTCCCACTTCCTTCTGATACCTGGGGAGGGAGATTCTCTCCCATTCTCATCCTAGCACGTCTTCATCAGATCTGGCCTGACTGTTCTACTACGAAACCATCCAAGAGTCAAAAAATATTTCCCCATCACAAAATTCCTCTTTGCAGTTGACTCAGCTTCTTTAAAGCTGCACGGATAACTTCTTGTCCTGTCCTCTGTTGACATGAAAATGAGTTAACTACAATTTTCTGCCTCATAAGGTTGGTGGTACTTGAAAACCATTACTACGACTCAGCTTCCTAATTTCCAGAATGGTTCCAGCCGTTTTCTCCTAGATTTCATTTTCTGATTCCCAACTGTAACTACAACTCTCATTCAAACCCTATACACGATGAATACCTCTTCTTTGAGTCATTCAGTGCTGGATACAATTCCAAGTCAAAGTCTAGACTTCTCAGTATAGAATAGCAAGATTGCCTAATAACAGAAATATGCTATGTCCTTTTGCCTGCATGCCCTGGTCATGCTTCCTGTTTTAGAAGAAAAAAAATGTTTTTCATGTTTTGAATCATTCTGTGAAACAATTTCTGTAAAACATTAAAAAAATCCTGACCTATTTATTAGAGTAATGGGGGATGACTATGCTGACACATAGCAATTCTTACGAGATATCAACTCGAAAAATTATAATGGCGACAGTTGAAGTTTCTTGAGTTAAAGAAATATGAAAAGGCCAAATCTGACACATAGGTTTCAATGACAGTTGAGTATCCAGGTAGGAAAGCTAACAACTTGTACTGTGATTAATTTGCTTTTTGATACATTCTTATAGAGAATTTATTTTTAACATAGGAGGTTTAAATATAAATGCAACTGTATATGACTGCTATGATTAACAAGAAAAGTTTTCTGTATGGGTAATTAACATCTTCCAGGAGAATGCCCATGGAGGGGCTCAACTCCAGAAATTACAAGCACAGAGCTCCTCGTGATTAGTTCGCATCTACTGGAAAGCCCATCTGGTTTAACAGAGCTCTTATATAAGAAATGCAAGATTTTTCCCCAGGAACACATGCTAATAAGCTTCCTCTTTTCCATTAGCTTCCTCTTTAAACTAGGTTTTTATGTGTGTTTTTTTTTTTTTAATGTCTTTGGCCTGAGACCACAACAACAAGCTTGTTATAAAAATCAACTGCGTAAGTAACATGGCTTTAACGAATGCTACTCTCTCTCAACTCAAGAATCAGCAAAGAATTCCTCTGAGGCATTTGAGGAAAATAAACCTTTTGACTCACTACTCAATTTCCTACCTGTATATGCACAAGCACATCTGCATGATGGTGTCTGTGCATTTACCTTAAAAACTGAAAATGCTCAGAAGAAATCTTAGCAGCCTGATTTCAGAAGATTTCATCTTGATGAAGAACATATTTATTTCATTTTAATGAAGAGAAAATAAATGAACTGCTACTCTAAAGAGACCCAAATAGAAAGAAGGAGTTGGGAAAGCCATGGTCTAACATACAATGTCTCACTCAATAATGGCTTATATTTCATTTCCAAGGAAGGAGTTTAAGGTTTCACTTTCACTCAAATACAGTTTCTCCAGAAGCGATCTTTTGGAAATCAGGAGGCTTGGATCTTAGTTCATAAAAGTTCGGGATAATTCCTTAATGAGAAAAACAAGTGGACATTTGCCAGAGAACTCCAAATTTCACCTGATATTTTTTCCTGAGGGCTTCAGCAGGACCTTCTGTGGGTTCTGTTTCAAAACAAGAGGTGATTTTTTAAAAGGGGGCACAGCAAGTATCCTTAAGAAACAAAACTATAAATTTCACACTGTATTAGTTTCCTCTTGCTGGTAATAACAGATTTTCACAAAATTAGTGTCTTAAACTAACACAAAAGTATTCTTTTGTAACTCTGGAGGTCCAAAGTCTAAAATTAAAGTGTCAGCAAATCTCCTTTCCTCCAGAGGCTTCTGGTTGGAAATCTACTTCCTTGGCTTTTTCGGCTTCTAGAGGTTGCCTGCATTCCTTGACTCTTTCCTCCATCTTCAAAGCACATCACTCCAACCTCCAGTTCTGTCTTCACATCTTTTTTTCTTGCTTCAATTCTCCTGCCTGCCTCTTAAAGGACTGCTGTGATAACATCGAGCCCACCTGGGTAATCCAGCAAAGTCTCCTCACTTCAGAATCCTTAATTAATTCCACCTACACAGTCCCTTTTACCATAGAAGGTAATATGTGCGCAGGTTCCAGGAATTGGGACATAGATGTCTTTCATGGGCCATTATACAGCCTGCCACCCATATCATGCAAAAAATGTTATATGGGAGAGGGGAGAGTTAAAGGAACCCTAAAGTATCTAGCATCAGATCCCCATCACTTTTTCTAGAATGTAAGACTTGTTCAGGTGAAGCAAGCCAGCAAAAAGAATAATGGGATCATTGGAAATGCTGTATGGTGGGGATTTTCTCTGAGTAAGGCTACAGCTTGGGTTTTGAATCAGAAATAAAACTCTCATTTACATTGTGTGGCTACAGTGTGGTAAAGTCTTGGCCTTTGCAATTAATATTACAGCAGCTACTATCTGAATCTGCTCTGCTTCCCTCAGCCCCTCACTAACACCTATGGGAGTATCTCTTTTTGCTTTTTTTTGTTGTTCTTTTTTTGTTACCAAGACCTAAGTAAGTACAAACTAGATTAAGGGGCGAATATTAATTGAAAATCAATGGAGAGCCACAAAGACCAAGCTGTAATTAAAATGCTCATGACTTAAAAAATATATCTACCTCCAAATTTCATGACTGTAATCAGTGAGATACAGGAATAGAACTTCTTTCTAGCACTTGGGATCATGGGAGATGAAGCAGCGCATTCCCAGTGCATCTGGGAGGCTCTGTTCACATCACAGAATAGACCTTAACCCTTCCATAAAACTCACGCTGTCCCTGCTTTGTTCACATTGTCATAGCAGTGTTGTGGAGGAGAAAAGAAGGAGTTTATTATGACACACATTTTCAAATCTTTTAAATCTGATGCAGTTTCACCTCTGTGAAGTTCTGTCTCACACACCAATAGAAAAACCTGGGTGTTCCCTGGTTCTTTCCAAAGACCTACAGCTCTCCTATCACTCCCTAGAATACTGGGCTTTGAAGGTTATACTCTTGATTTCAAATCATTTAAGTCTATATACTGTCTTCTGGCACACAAGCAAAAGTACCAGATTGCATTACATCTGGGGAGAAATATTAGTGGTTACAAATCAAAGTGAGTTAGGAAAAGGGTTTTCTTGGAATTCAGAAATCAGGAGAATCAAGAGTTAAAACTCAACCTTTGCCTATAATTTAATTTCTTGTGGCCAGATATTGTTTCCTGGAGGCTGTAAGAGACACCATGCTTGAATAAGATGGAAATGAGGAAATGGCCCCTGGGGGACCTTGCTGATTGTGAACTCTGCTACCACCCTGACATATAGTCTGGGAAGCAAAGCATGGGTTAGAATGCAATAGTGAAGGAAGTCATTCTAAAATAGGGACAGGAGGATATTGCTCTAGAACCCCTCACAGGGCTAGGTAACTCCACATGCACTTTCAACTAGGTGGCGTCATCTTTATATAGGCAGGGCAGTGTATTTAGAGTGAACAGTGCACATCAAGTCCCTCTAGTACTACATCGAGGATAGTAAGGGGAAGAACCTGACCTACCCTTGCTGCCTTCCAAATTATTATCACCAGGGTCTGTATTCTAACTTAGAAAAGACATTTTGCTTGAGCCTAATGCAAATACAACAATGACAATGTTGGTTCATATTGACAGTAGAAAAGAAAAATAAGCAAATTGAAGTCTGCATATTCTGCAGATGGATTCTGCCTGATTACAAGTCATTGATGACCATTAATGAAGCAAATGTGATGAGGTTAGTGTTTTACAATTTCATTTCTTAGCAGAAAGGCAGTACTGTCACGTGACAGTATCACTGAGAAGTATTTGGCCTTACTTTAATAATGATTAGTTTTAGAAATAGAACATTTGTAAAATGTTAGTTTATCATTTTGATTGTTGCTATTCATGCTAAGGATATTAGTACAGTCTCTACTTATTTTAAGATAGAAATACCTTGGGGACAGGGTTTGACAAAAGACAAATGCTAATTATCAGAATGTCTGACTAACATTCTTTGCCAGTAAAATCATTATTTATGCTGATTACCTCATGTCAACATCCAAACCAAGGGATTGAATAGTTTAACTACTATTATTTTTATCCTTGAGAAAAACTCTGAAAGGGGGTAGCAAGCAATGTTATGCCCATTTTAAGTTACAGCAGCTGAGGCACAACTTAAACAGAACTAAATGGTATATTATGTAGTCTAAATTATTGGACTTTTGATTTCAATTCTAAGTTCAGACAGCTTCTGGCCTACTTTCCGTTATACTGACCAGCATATGTTTATACCAGTAGTGACTCAGGATTAAAAGGAATGTAATACTGGCAAATGACATTTCTGAACAAGGTTTTAATTCCCCTCGTTGGCATGTGGCAGTGGGATGTCCCCCATAATTACTCAGCCCAGAAAACCAGGGCAGAGGCAGGACTGGAGCAGTGCGCTGGTACAAAGAACATGCACTAAAGAGCTTAGGACTGATGCCAGGATCCAAAGGCTAATGGAAGGTTCAGCAGCCATTGAGGTTTTTTGTTTTTGGCAGTTCAAGCTATTAGAAATCTGCCTCAAGGGAGGAATAATGCATCATCAGGTGTTAATAGGTAAATTAATATCAAGCTTAAAGAAGTAATAGATGTTTTGAAGGTGATTTTTATGGCAAGTATTTATCCTACATATTTAGGCCATCATTTATACTGAGTATGTGAATGTGTGTGTGATGTGTGCTAAGCTGCACACATAAATGAGGTCGTGGGGTGAATGGCTCAGTGGAAGCATGGCATAGTAGCTAAAGGGACTCTAGTATCAATTTATTTTGGTTTGTCTTTACTACCAGTGTCTGTAAGATGGACTTGGTAATCTTTTTCAAGAGTTTCAAGATTGTTTTCATAATTGCAAGCGACCATATATCTGAAGCACCAATTACTATCCATTAAAATTATCATTAATATCAGTATCAGCATAGAATGGGACAAAGAGACAAGAAAAAAATTAAGTTCTTTGAACATATGATATCTTTGCAATAGGTCTTGTTATTTAGCTTTGTATGTGCATGGCTCCAAAATATTCCTGTTTTAACCACGGTGGCCTGGTATGTAGTAGGTGATCAATAAAGCTTTGTAGGATGGATGAATGGATGCATGAATGATCCAGTTTTCATAAGCTTCAAAGTCTTCTGTGGGATTGCATTACAATACAACCCTTTTGCTTTCCAGTGCAGGCTTAATTCTCTATGAGACTTCTCTTCACATTCATGATGGGCTTCTTTCCTTTGGAAATAGGAATCCTATCTGTTCTTGACCTTGGTTACTGAAGAGCCTGACCAACCTTGCTGTCCCCCAAATTATTCTGCCGTAATGACTGGAAACTAATAGTTGTACATAATTTCTGTTATATCTACTTACACCCAGCCTTGTTCTAGAAAATAATTTAAGGTGGCTGTCAAATTTGCACAGGTTATAAAAGAAAAGAAATGTAAAACCAACAGAGACAGGAATCAAAGATGCTTGTAATAATTTGTCCTACTGTTTAGACGCTAAAGAGCACACATGTCCTCAAGAAACATTTCCTGGTCATTGTCTAGGTTGTTGCAAAAGAGAGAGTGGAGCTGTGTGCGGGGTCCTGGGGAGAGAATTGTGCAGGGACTTCTTGAGTCTTTGTTTTTGTTGGTCTGCTCAGAATGTGGGTCAGCGTAAGGTAGCAATTCCTGAGTTATCACTTGATCCTTTACAAAGAGGGGGTGATGGAAGCAACATGGCTTATAAAACTGTATTCCTTAAAGTAGTGAACAGATAAAGTAACAAAAAGAGAGTATCTGTTTGGAAGCTATAATGTGGGGGCATGTTATTTATATTGATATTACAGGTTAGTATTGCTCAATTAGCAAAAGTGATATAACTATTCCAAAACTCTTAGAATAACATGGATTTTGAATGTTGAGCAGATGTGGTGCACAGACAGAGCTGAGTCTTCCCTGTGTGGCATGTTCAGTCACTCTGGCCTTTTTTCAAGGGCTGCAGTAGCCAGGAGACAGAATAGTCCAGGCCTAGGCAGCAGGGCCACTTGAAATCCCAACTCCAAGTCCATCCACCCGGACCTGCAAAGAGCTACAACCTTTTCTTCTAGGTTGCATGAACAAAGATGGGATCCTCTGGTTTGGTTATACTGGGGCCAGTTTGGTGAGGCCATTTGAAGATATTAACATGTGGTGTTCCTCCCTGCATCTCTTCACTTGACTACATTCAAGCAAGCAGCTTATGCTTTCTTATTTGCAGAAAGTGTGTTTTTGGTTCCCAGATGTCTAAGTCCATTACAGAGAGTCAGGTTTGAAATAAAAGGCATTTCCCAGATTAAGGTGAGATTCTGCTGGTTCGGTGTAAAGTCTGTGGGTCCCATAAGCCTTGCTCCCTACAGTGTCCAAGGCACATGATGGCCCTGTGGACATGGCCCTGTGATAGTGGAGAGACTGGATCCCCAGCTAGGGATTTCCAACCTCTCCCAAGGTCTGTGAAGCCCCTGGTGTGGCTTAAAAGCAGCAGAACTGAGGAACATGTGGTCTGGAACAGCTATAGACACATGACCAATGATGGGCAGAATCATCCATAATCATGTGGTAAACATGGACAGAATTCTCTGACACTTAAGAGTCTAAGACCCGGGGACCTTGGCCCAATCTCAGCAGCATCAGTGTGGAGGGAGTGGTGAAGGAGTTAATATTGTCTAAAAATTAAATTTCCTGTTGGCTTGGTAGGAGGGAGTCCCTGGGTTGAAATTAAGTTAATTCATAGAAAAATATTAACATGTTGTTTGTCTTGCTACCTAAGTTTTTGACCTAAGATTCTTACTTGCTTCGTGTACATTTTGGGAGATGGAAGAGGAGAGCAGGAAGGACAATTCAGGCATCATTTCAAGATAGAAACCAGCCAGCCAAAGCATGGAGACAAAGATGAGGACATATGCTTCATACTGCAAAGAGACATGAGTCTCCAGACTTAGCCATTCAGAGACTATACTGATTTGATTTTAGAACAGAAGAGATTATTTTTATGAAAACAGAGAACTTCTTAAGTTTGGATTCTTTTCATCATTTTCTTTCTATTGTTGGTCTCCCTCCACAAGAAAAGAAAATGATTTATTAGGTTAAAAAGTTCCCCTTGCCAGCACACTTATTTCTCAAAAGAATGATTAAATTGCTTTTCCAGTTAGAGTTGGAACATGAGCGAATTTTATTAAAATTGAAGTTGAGTTTGGTAGTGCAGGACCAACTGTAAAAAGAAAATTAAGGCCTGTGAAATCATTCTGGTGCTGTCATTTCCCCTCTGAGGGAGGAGAACCCAAGGTGGCTCAGTTCATCTCTGGGCCGAGGAAGGTGCAGATGTGTAAATGGGAGGCTGTCAACTGACCATATTATTACTGAAATGTCATCATGCCAACTACAATGGAGCAGGAGTTACAGGACAGGTCTGTCTCATTACTAAACTATTGTTATTCAAACTTTCTGCATATTTAATTTTGATTTTTCAGAGTAGAGTAAGGCTGTACAGAATATAGTCTCTGAACATCACGCTCATAGATATGAATTCTTTTTTTTGTTTGTTTTTTGAGACGGAGTCTCATTCTGTCACCCAGGCTGGAGTGCAGTGGAGCGATCTCGGCTCACTGCAAGCTCTGCCTCCCAGGTTCACGCCATTCTCCTGTCTCAGCCTCCCGAGTAGCTGGGACCACAGGTGCCCGCCACCACGCCCAGCTAACTTTTTTTTTTGTATTTTTAGTAGAGACGAGGTCTCACTGTGTTAGCCAGGATGGTCTTGATCTCCGTACCTCGTGATCTGCCTGCCTCCGCCTCCCAAAGTGCTGGGATTACAGGCGTGAGCCACTGCGCCCAGCCATGAATTCTTAACCATATGATTTGGAGTCAGTTGATTCATTCAATAAACATTCCCTAAGCACCTACTCTGTGCCAGGCACTGTTCTGGGTGTTGAGGATGAGGGAGTGAACAAAATAGCCTTGGCCTTTGAAAAGCTTATATTGTAGAAGAGGAGAAAAAGAAACAATGTTTAGCATGTCAGGAGGTGATACTTGCTATGAAGATAAGCTGGGCAAAAGGTGGAAAGTTGTGGAGGGTGCTATTGAAAGAGGTTGGGCAGGGGACATTATTTGATAACTTTCAGTCATAGACTGGAAGAAAGTGAGCAAGTGAGCTTCTGAGTATCTGCGAGAAGATCAATCCAGGCAGAGAAAAAAGCAAGTGTAAAGGCCCAAGTGTGCATCTGAGGAACAATCAAGAAAATGTTAAGGTTAGAATGGGCCAGATATTGAGGGCTCTGTGGGCCATGGTGAGGACTTTTCATTTTATTCTGGGTGAGATGGAGCAGGATTTTGAGCTGAGGAGTGATATTATCTGACTTTGGCTTCCTAAGGATTGCTCGGGTTTCTTGGTAAGGAATAGACTATAGGGACACAAGTGTAAGCTGAGAGGTCAATAAAAAACAGTGTATAGTCAGTTCATGAGGACGATGGTGGCTTGAATTGTGGAGGCAGGGATGGAAATAGTGAGAAGCTGTAGCTAAGCCCATGATGATAATGATGCAGATCTCTCACATATGGAGTTTCTCTTCTGGGGCTGTCCGCTGTAGTGCTTAGCCTTGAGTTTGATTCCAGCACTGCCACTTATATGTTCTTGATGCTGGCCAAGCTTTTCATCAGTGAAATGTAGATCATGAGAGTGTCTATCTTACAAGTTGTTAAGAGGATTGAGTGGAAGGCTCAGCACAATACTGACTTTAGCATTCTGACACTTTAGTTTTATCATGTTAATGTTAGAAAGCATCAGAACTTTTGTCATCATGTTTCTTTGTTCTGAACAGCTATTTTTAAATGGATGGTGCATTTTTCAAATGATGGCAGATTAGAATTTAGGAAATATGTAATATAAAAATAAAAAATTGACACACACACTTTACTAATAATTTATTAGCATTAGCTTTCAGATTTTCAATAAAAGTTATTTTCCCTTTTAATTGGGGGCCCATTATTTATTTTTTGTGCTTTTTCTTCTTCTAGAAAGAAAAAATAATCCTTCCAATTTCAAAACTGGAAATCAAACATTTCATCTGGAAATGTGTTAGAAATTTACTTTCTTCTTGTCTTACCTACTTCTCTCTGGCTCCATACTGAGTTATAAACAATATATCAGTTTTTTTTTTTTAAATAAAAAGCAAATACCTAATCATATGGGTGTTTTATATCTCTGACACTGGAAATATGAATTTTAAATCTGACTTGTCTAAGTGTTTGATGAACAAAACTAATATTGAGTGTCATGTAGATACAGCTTTATTAGCCTGAATGAGGCTGCAGTTGTCTTTACCACAGAGGCCTCAGCCCTCTCTAGCTTTTATGTGGCAGTGGGAAGCCATCACAGATGCCAGCACTGGCTCTCAGGGCCTATAAGCCCATGCTGTTCATGTTCCATTCAAGTCAACAAATCTAGTTTTTATCTGTTTGTGCATAGCACCATGGTAGGGTTTCTGCATAAAGCAAAAGAAATATTGAATGCTACTCCTTTCAGCTTTTACCTTTATTGGGGAGACAAAATTTACCTGCTTAAATGAGTCGAGAACAATGTTAGACAATATAAAGTAGATTGCCCAATAAAATTAAAATAATATATCAAATGGAATGTTACAAACCATGGACTCCAGCTCACACAATCTTTGTGATCAGCATTAAAGAAAGATCTGGCATATACTTACAAAAGGAGTGATGTAAAGGCTGGCAGTCCTCAGTCCTGCTGCCCTCTTTGTGATCAACCTGATTATCAAGTGTTACAAGCCAGAGATTGCAGGGCAGAAGAATTCTAGGAACTAAAGAGAATTAGTTCTAGAATTCTAGAATTGCGGGCCTTCACAATTCTAGGAACTAAAGAGAATTAGTTCTAGAATTCTAGAATTGCGGACCTTCACAATTCTAGGAACTAAAGAGAATTAGTTCTAGAATTCTAGAATTGTGGGCCTTCACAATTCTAGGAACTAAAGAGAAAGCCAAGTGCCTAGTGCAATGTTTTCTATTATTCAGGGTGTGAGATTAGTCCTATGCATTCTGTTCACACAGCTGCCAAGTGCCTCCAACAGGGGTTGTTGAGTGATGAGGTTTCAGCGGAATCAATCTTGGCACCATCTCCATCGTCTACTCCGCCAATTTAATATAAAGAAGCAAACTGGAGAAAGAATGAGAGGCCTCTTTGTGCAGTAGTGCAGTGGTCTTTCTCCCCTCACTAATTCTCCTCAAGAGAATGGGGTATTTCTCTCCCTGCCCCCAAGCCAAGAGGGAGACTCCAAGAGAATCACTTATAAAGCTTGCCATGACTGTACAACATCCTCAAAATCCAAGATGGTGATGGAATGCCATCTTGATAGTTTTCAAGCCACTGGCTGCTGTTAGGGTGTGGAGGAAGGGTCAGAAGAGAGGTGGGTGGTGTGACATGGGGCAAAGGCATGAAGTATGAAGAAGTGTGAAAACAGGATACCGATTGGTCCTGCAGGCCCTGAACACTGAGCCCAAAGAGATGAGTTTCCAAGCTACAGACTTCTGGGTGGGACAGGTTAGATATGCACCAGAGGAGTTGATAAGAAGCTATCAGCTTATCTGCTGGGCACGGTGACTCACGCCTGTAATCCCAGCACTTTGGGAGGCTGAGGTGGGCAGATCACGAGGTCAGGAGATCGAGACCATCCTGGCTAACATGGTGAAACCCTGTCTCTACTAAAAAATACAAAAAATTAGCCGGGCAGGGTGGCAGGCGCCCGTAGTCCCAGCTACTCGGGAGGCTGAGGCAGGAGAATGGCATGAACCCGGGAGGCGGAGCTTGCAGTGAGTGAGCTGAGATTGTGCCACTGCACTCCAGCCTGGGCAACAGAGCGAGACTCCATCTCAAAACAAAACAAAACAAAACAAATGAAAAGCTATCAGCTTATCTCATAAAGGGTCCTACCTCCTAAGAATTGTCCACCAGCATCCACTGTCGAGCTTCAAGAAAATGAGCCAGGGCAGCAATGACGGCCCATATGTGGGGAGGACTGGAACTCTCCACGGGCAGAGCAGAAAGGAGACTCCTCTCCATTTTCCTCATTTTCTTGGATCAACATCAGAAGCAGGTGCAAGTGAAAGAGGAGATGGTGTTTGAGGAGCAGAAGACTCCCCGCTTCTTCTCCTGCTTTTATGTGCCAGTAGCACTGGATTAGGGTAGGGTCAGGGATGGAAAGAGATGGAAATATGAATGAAATGTGAGGTCAACATGTTAAAAGCAGCAGGGCTGAATCTTAGAACGTGTTTTAAGAAAAGTGATTTAAACATAATGGAATTGAGCTAACGGAGGCTTCATGGAAGGTATCACCCTGTGGAAAAGAGAGAGAGGGTTCCAAGAAGTTGCGTTGAAAGTTGTGAGTAGGAAAAATAAAACCAATTGATGTTTATACCCTGACAAGTTAAGGCAAGAGTATGTGTTGTGAGAAAATAGGAAAGGGAAAGATGAATTTTGACCAGAGAGTTATCAAGAAGGCTTCAGGGAGAAGGTGGAGGTTGGGTCCTACCACTGAAGGATAGATGGTGGGTGAGTGAAGCGGGGAGAGCAGGTGGGCTGTGTGAAGTAGAGGGACGACCAGCCTGCCTGGAGCAGAGGCATGGGGAATGTGACAAGTTGCACCCATGCGCAGACCTGGGCCAGGGGTGCCCAAGCTTCCACAGGAGGAATTTGGCCTCCATCAGAAAGACAATGGGAGTCATTGCATATTCTTTAGCACTGGGTGAGTGGTCCAATATGAAGGATGCCTTAGGAAGATGGCTGGTGTGTGAGAGAAAGAAGCAGCAAAGGTGCTCCTGAGGAAGTTATTCCAAACCTCTGGTGTGGGGCTCAGGGACACATGAATACAACTGTGACTTGTTACTCCTGACTCTTTCCTCAGCCCCAGTGTGCCCTTGAGTCCCTTCGTTTTACTGGGTAGAAAGGCTTTGCAGCCTGTTGACAGCTATCCATTCATAAGCTGCATGTCCCTGCCTGGGCAGCAATCAGTTTTGGAGCACCCCACTCATCACACATTTTATTTATGTTACTTTTAGTTCTCCTGTGATCTATAATTTTAAACTGCCGTGTGCTCCCCCAACCTTGCCTTGAAATGCATTAGTAGCTATGGGAACATGATGCTATTAGAATGAGCAGAGCTTACTGACATGCACAATTGCAGTGTTAAATTGGTTTATGAGATGACTGGCAGTGTGGATGCTATTGCTGAGTAAAGTAGGCGACAGGTATTGTGACCACATTAACATAAACCATCACCTCTGGTGGAAGACGTGGTATTAAACTTAAGACAGAAATCAAGGCTACATCCTTATCTTGAAGAAGACATGTTCCCAGAGGTTTTAAATCACATGAAAAATGAACTATTGAGAGTTCCAGTGAGAAGGAGACTTTTCATATGCTAAAACCAACAAAATTTCCCCAAAATGTGTAAGTATGAATGTATGAATGCCCATTGTGGCTATGTCAGATATCTCATAATCCCAGCACTTCGGGAGGCCGAGGCGGGTGGATCACTTGAGACCAGGAGTTTGAGACCAGCCTGGCTAATATGGTGAAACCTTGTCTCTACTAAAAATACAAAAATTAGCAGGGTGTGGTACTGCTTGCCTGTAATCCCAGCTACTTGGGAGGCTGAGGCAGGAGAATCGCTTGAACCTGGGAGGTGGAAGTTGCAGTGAGCCAAGATAGCACCACTGCACTCCAGCCTGGGTAAAATCATCATCATCATCATCATCATCATCATCATCTTCATCTCATAATAATGAAATTAGTTCTATGTATATTTGAGTGGTCAGATTCTACTATAAAGAAAAAGATTACTGCAAGCTCAAAGGGTGCATGTTGACTGCTCATTTGGCCCTCTCCCCAAGGTTTGTGGAACTTTCTCTCAAGGCAGGAAAGGTGTTAACAGCTGCCTCTTCTAACAGAAATGGCCACAAGCCTGGCTCCAGCCGGATCAACTAGCCCTGAGGACTTTGTCCACTTTGTGAGTACTTCCTTCCCTGTCTTGTGTCTCCTCAACCCTGCACCTCACCCAGTATTGCAGACTGGGTCTTTTTGCTTCACATTTCTGTTTCTCAGGAAGTATCGATGGTCTTATACTTCCACAGCATTAGTACCAAATAGCAATAGCTCAAATTTATACATTTAAATGAAATCCAATGAAAGAATTTAAGCAAATTCTGATTAATGGTAGACAGTGTAAAAAATAATATATTATCAATTCACTGGCACATTTGCTGGATTCAATATTAAAATGGACTAGAAAAAAAAATCCAAGTGTTCTGAAAACATTTCCTCCCACCCCTATTTCTTGGCCACTGTGGTAGGTTGAATAATGATCCACCAAAATCCCTGGACTCTGTGCACGTTCATGGAGAAAAGGACTTTGCAGATGGGATTGAATTTAGGATCTTGAGATGGGAGATTATCCTGGATTATCTGGGTGATTCTTAAGCATAATCACAGGTATCTTTACAAGAGTGAAGCAGAGGGATATCTGACTACAGAAGAGCCAGACAGAAGGCTATGTGATGATGGAGCAGTGAGAGATTTGAGGATGTCACGCTGCTAGCTTTGAGATGGAGGAAGGGGCTGAGAGCCAAGGAGTGCAACTATGGAAGCTGGAAAAGGCAAGGGAAATGGATTCTCTCCTAAAAGCTCCGGGAGGAATCAACCCCATCTGCATCTTGACTTTATCCCAGTAAAACTGAATTAGGGATTCTGCTCTCCACAACTGTAAGAAAGTAAGTTTGTAGTGTTGTAAGCCACTGTTTTTGTGATAATTTATTATAGCAGCAATAGGAGACTAATAGAGCTGCCTGTCGTCATGTTAAAGCATCAAGATAAAACCCAGAAAATGGAGGGAAAAAGTATTGTCAGTGTTTGAGTGACCAGAGTGTGGAGTGAAATTCCTTTTTTAAGCACTGGCTCATTTTCATGGTATTGATTTAAGCTCAAAGTTCCCCTTTTCCATGTAGCTTTCTTTCCCCATCTGGTTAGAAGTATTCTCTGTCTCTCGCCTCTGTGTCTAATACTCCCATTCCACCTATTTTCTGCTAGGCATAATTACTAGGTATCTGGCATATAAATGTCTTATCTGCCAATTCATTAGTAAACTCCTATAGGGCAGGGATCCCATCTATACTTTCCTTTGATTCATTCAACCAATATTTATTGAGTGCATGCTATATACTGGGCACAGTTCAGAGCACTTGAGGGGCAGAGTTGGAGGTGAGAGTAAAAAGGCAAAAATGTAGTACATGTATTTGGTATGTTAGGTGCTGTGTCAAAAATGTACAAGTGTTCAGGGGCAGTGTTAACATGCGTTGGGTTGTTACTATGTACCAGGCATGTTACTAAATGCTTATATTTATTCTAATATAAGGCTCCCAACTTCCCGGTGAGGTTAGTGCTATTATCTCCATTTTATAGGCAAGTAAACTGAGGCTCAGAAAGGAATTTTATCAAAGGCCACCCAACCTGCCTGACTCCAGGGGCCAACCTCCCCACCATTCTGCATTGCTGCCTCCGTAAGCCTACTCAGCTAGGAAGCAGTATGGGCAGGATTACCGAGGATGAGGAAGCCCCATGGCCCTGAGCCAAGATCTTTTACATCAAAAACACTCAATGCCAAATGCTTATTATCTGATTAAAAGCTGGTCATAAGTTAAAGACATATGACAAGTGCATAGGTGACTTTAGCTCAAGATGCAAATAATTGCCCTTCAATATCTATTGCAGGCTGAGTGCAGTGACTCATGCCTGTAATCCCAGCACTTTGGGAGGCCAAGGTGGGTGGATCACTTGAGGCCAGGAGTTCAAAACCAGCCTGGCCAACATGGTGATATCCCCATCTCTACTGAAAATACAAAAATTAGCTGGGCATGGTGGCACATGCCTGTAGTCCCAGCTACTTGGGAGGCTGAGGCAGGAGAATTGCTTGAACCCAGGAGATGGAGGTTGCAGTGAACCGAGATTGCACAACTGCACTCCAACCTGGGTGACAGAAGGAGACTGCATCTAGAAAAAAAAAAAATTCTATTGCAACATTTTCTTGGGTCTCCAAAAAATCTGGCATCATGTAAGCAAGAGGCAGGAAGCTGGTACATACTTTGTTGATAGGACAATTGCATTACCAAATAATTACATGATATTTCCAGCGTCAGAGAATGAGTCAGAACACGGCCAAAGGAAGGTGAGGCTTGTCTCAGTGGTGCTGTGGGAGTGCCTGCTGTTTTTCTCTTATGGTGGCCAGCCTGCCTTGCCAGTGGAAAAGGAGGTCATCATCATTTATCTGTAAGCAGGGGATGGGAGTACTGGGGTATGTAGGCTATAGCACATTCAGGCACTCAGGGGCTCTGGATTTGCCTCTGCTCGATGATGTGGCATTAGCCAAACCCCTGAGATTCTTTGGGAGCCCACCCGTCCACCACTTCCACAACCAGGATAACCTTGCTTACTGAGGTCCCTGGAATTCCTCATGACTTGAGGCTTTACAGATACAAACACTGGTTCTCTTTCCAAGAACATGTGTCCTGGAATATTATCAAATATCTATTTACCTCCAAGCTGATGTAAAGGAGTGGAATCCGTCTTTTTTTTTTTTTTTTTTTTTTTTTTTTTGAGACGGAGTCTAGCTCTGTCGCACAGGCTGGAGTGCAGTGGCCAGATCTTGGCTCACTGCAAGCTCCGCCTCCCGAGTTCACGCCATTCTCCGAATTCAGCCTCCCGAGGAGTAGCTGGGACTACAGGCACCCGCCATAACGCCCGGCTAATTTTTCTATTTTTAGTAGAGACGGAGTTTCACGGTGTTAGCCAGGATGGTCTCGATCTCCTGACCTTGTGATCCTCCCGCCTCAGCCTCCCAAAGTGCTGGGATTACAGGCGTCAGCCACCGCGCCTGGCCTCATCTTTTTACTATCCCTTAGAAAACCTTTTATTTTTATTTCAATCATGACTACTACGTATTTGTATCTCAACTGTAGCATAAATGAACCCATTTAAGAAAAATGTTTCTCATTATCTATTTATGTGGGATAAAACCACTTTATAAAAGTATATCTTCATGTCTGTATTTTCATATTCTCTGAAGTTATAGGAAAATGTTTCTCATTATCTACTCATGTGGGATAAAACCACTTTATAAAAATATATCTTCATATCTGTATTATCATATTCTCTGAAGTTATAGGTATGTCTGATTACACAAAGCACTGATAATGGTGAATACAATTTTCTTACTTTCTAGAATGGCTGAATGTGAACATGGGGTCCTAATGTTTAGAATATATAAAATTCGAACTGCACGTTCAAATATGGGAAAATAATAGTAGATAACCTGACAGCGTGTTTGTATCATAGAAGAATAATGGTATTCTAATCTGTAGAATGAATAAAAGAGAAATTCCATGTGTGCATATGCACACACATATACATAAATACATACAGAGAGATCTATATCTTAATACTGTTAGAAATGGTACAACTCAAAAACACTAGTTTACATTTATGTAGCAGTCACATCTTTTTAAGGTTGTTTCACATCTCTTTTCTCATTTTTATTCTTACAAGAATCCTGAGGAGTTAAGTGGAACAAGTCTTATTTCCCGCATTTTATAGATGATGAAGCCAAGGCACAGAGAAGCCAGGTGGCTTAGAAAACCAACACCCCCCACACACCCCCAGCCAAGCAGTGGTAAAGTCAAGTCAGCTCTTTACTGGGCTGGAAGCCTAGACTCTTTTCTTGACACCTCTGCAGAAAATCAACACAGTAGTGACTCTGTTGTAGAATGTATACCATATTGGTTAAAAGCCTGGGCTGAGGTAAGATCTCAGATCAAATCTTGACTCTAGCATTTACCAGCTGTGCAATCTTGGATGTGTCCCATAATAGGTCAGTCTCAGTAGTTTTCAATCTATAAAATGGGAACCGATTGTACTGTACTTTTCAGGGTCCATAAAATAGATGGCACACTCAAAGTAATTGAGAAAATTTAATATGGGATAAAAGTGTAGGCAGAGTTAAGGGCAGTCAACAAAGGACAGTAAAGCATCCTGTGGCTAGCAAAGCAGCTCCCAACTCTGAAGAGGGGAGCAGCTGCCAGCAGCTGAAGAGAGGGTAGTGCCTGTGGAAGAGGGCTCCTGCCAGGAGGCGGGTAACAAAGAGAAATGCCAGTCCTCAGCCAAAAGAGCTCAAGTTGGGAGAAGAAATACCAGACTTTACTCTCATCTTACTTTGGGAACCTGACAGAAGCCAGAAGACATGGGAACTCCAAAGATGAAATCCATGAAGGTCAGAGCCCAGGGCACAAAGCAGGGTAAAGAAAGATGGAGAGTGGATCAGCAGAAGCAAATGGAGAATAACCTGTACATGAACCCCGTCACAGGGTGGAGGCTGGGATGATTATATGAGATAAGATGAGAGAAATGACTAGCACAGGGCCCAGAGCATAAGTTCTCAGTAAATGTTAGTTGTTAGAATGATTCTTCTTATTCTTGTTCCCATTAATATTTGGTGGTGTTTTTCAGTTTCAGGGAGATATTTTTAGAATCTTGACTGAAAAGAACTGACTTTGATCTGGAACCTAGAATAATTATTCCACTCGGAAGTGGGATAGGTTTGTCAGCAGTTAGAAATATAATTCTAGACATATCCACAGGACTAATTCATAGGCTTATAAAGGAACTTTTACATGTACATTTTAACATTGCGTCTGGTGACAGTGTAATTAAGATTATGTCAGGGTTTCCATTGTGTCTTGCTATTTTCAAGCTTTTATAACTTGGTTATAAATTTTTGCCTGGCAGAAACTTGGCTTACTATATCTCAGCCTTTAGATGAATTCTTTTTTACAGAGAAAAACAGTCTTTTAATTGTCTTTCACTTGAGTAATGGAATATATGTGTGTTCACTGTGGGTGTAAATGTATGTGTATATCCATCCATTAATACGTGTAGTAATAGCTTTGATGCTTTGTCTTCCTTCTTCTCTATCTTGATGCCATTAACCCTGCCACTTAATAAAGGAAATGACTCAAAAAGATGACTCATCCACAATTCCACCTAGCGGAAGAGAAGAAACAAAGAGCAAAAGAGCAGGAAAAGGCAGAAGGGAAAAGAATGGCTATATGACAGATGATTTACAATAGCCTTGCAAGTAATTTTTTAGTGTATCCCAGCCCTCAGACTTTTCACAGTCAGTTCCCATTGGAGCTGAAACACGGAACCATTACTCTGCACCCACGTGCCGCCTTGGATTTACTGGGAAGGAAAACAGTGAGTGAGTTAGCAAATAACATTGTAGAGCAAACAGGACCTTCCAGCAATATTAGCATATTGCTTCCATTAAAGCAATTTTTCCTCAATGCATTCTTACTTTAGATGATGTCATGAAATGCACTGATTATATCTACATTTTTTTCCCTAAGACTAGTGAAAGGAATACCAAATGTTCTGCTTATCAACATCTTTTAATTGGATATTCTCCGTTTTGCCCTCTCTCCTTTAAAATTCTTCCAAATAACCTGGTAATCAAGTGCTCAACCAGATGGAAGGAAACAAAAACTTAGAAATATAGCTTAATTGTGAGTACCATGTTACTATTCTGGGTTTCCAAGTAAGTATACCATCTGCTTTGATGAAGTCCAGTTTTAATGTAGATCATACAGGCCCTCTCCAACTTCATGAGCATCCTGTCCACATAATCAGCCTGCACACTGTGGGCAGAAGCAAGGCTAGGTCCATACTGGAAAATGAAGTGTTTTCAGATACATTATATTTCCTTTCTACATTCTCTGAGGACTCCCCAGGCCATCAGACAGTGCTGTGCACAGGGTGTCAGGGGAACATGCTCTGTAGACTGCAGGCTTAGCTACTGTGTCCTAGCTGCACTGATAAGAAAAATTTTGATTTGTCAATAATTGAACTACCCTCAGTCACGCTGCCCTTAATCAAAGCTGACTATTTTGACTCCTTAATCTAAATTGTGAGCTCCTCAAGGGAAGTAAATTTTCCTTAAACAAAATAAACAAAGGCTTACTTGTTTCTGTACTCTTAGAACCTACATAACCCTACACAAAAGATTTATTAAATGAATGAGTGAATGGTGCAAGCAATTGATATGAGCGTAAATGCACTGAAATAAGTTCTTTGCCCAAATATGTTTTATATGAGGACAACTTCCTTGGAATTGAGAAAGTGGTGAGGGCCCATACAGAAATCTTGGTATTCTCACTGTGTATAATTCATTTTCTTTTGCCATTTTCCCACAGAGAACATTTGGGAGATCTCAGAGAAAATCTGGAAAGTGGGAGGCTACCACAGCAGGACTGTGTCCAGTGAAAGACTGGCATTGTGGAAGGCAGAGGAGAGAGTACCAGGAATGTTACTGAAGTAGCTCTCGCTGGTCCCTCTGTCCTTATTGCTCTGGGCTGGCCTGTCCAGCGGGTTTTGGGAAGCATGGGGAAGTTCTCCTCTCGTTACCATCACATGTCCACATCTGCCTCCTGCTGCAGGCACCCCCGGACTAGAGGAGGACATGTTATTTGCTAATAATAATAGTGGAATAAATCAGTGCAAGTGCCTGGCCCAGCACAAGTGCTTGCTTGTCTACTTTTTTTTTTCTTTCTATATGTATTTATCCAACAAATAGTCTTTGAGAGCTTACTGTGTGTCACACACTCTTACAGACACCAGGGTCACACTTACAAACAAACAGACAAAACTCCAACATTGTTTGCTAATAATAATAGCAGAAGAGGTCAGTACAAGTGCTCGGCCCAGGAAAGAGTGGATGGTGGATCCCAGTCAGAGAAACTTTTCCCAGACCCCTCTCTGTAGTGCACACTTTTCCTTTCTTTTCATTCACATTAGATAAAATATTCTTTAGAGTGAATGTTTCTGTGCTGGGCATGGTTTTTTGGTTAAGATTCCTGAATTCCCTGTCTCAAGAGTGACTGTTGTTTGGAGAAGCATAGGGAGTGAAAATGTGGCGTGCAAGCCAATCACACCCAGAGGAACCAGTGCAAAAGCAAACTCAGAGCCCTTTTTATGTGCAACATGGGTAATATTGGCCCATTATATCCTCAAGCACATCTCTGAGGCAAATACTCTATTATCTTATTCTAAAAACGCACAAACTCAGAGTTCAACTTGTCAGGACTGAAAGCTACTGAGCGATGGTATTTGAACACAAACAGTGCTGCTCTAGCACTCTCAGCTGCGGTACTAGGCTTCCCGCTCTGTATCCTTCTTCCCTTATGCTTCCAGTTTTTCTTTGCAAGGGTATACATTTCAGAACAAAGATTTATGTGGGCATTTGGGGAGTGCATATACCTTTTATACAATTTATAACATTGTCTTAATATCAAAATGCATTCTGAGTTCTAAACTCTCAGCTTGGAAATAAACTTTTGGGCCTCACTCTATTTGTAAGCTGGAGTTTGTTTTTGGTTTTTTAATTTCGTTTTAAATTTTAGGAAGTTAAAACAGTGTTTTAAAGAAACCAGGCAGTCTGGTTCCAGAAAGTCAAGATCCCTTAACATACCCTAGACTTTAAAAGATAGATCTTAAGAGATGCATCTTACTTGTTTGTTACGTTCCAAAATCAATGCATACCGAGAAAACCAGGTGTCAAAAAACTACCCTTGAAAATAGGAAGGCCCCACACTAGAGGCCAACTTAACCACCTCCAATGTGGGAACAAACTGTGGTTGCTTCTGCTGAACACTAGGTGAAGTAGCCAGCATTTAGGGCCACAAACAAGTGCATAACTTCAGGATCCCTTCAGCCCAGTGAGACGCTCACTCACACAGCGACAGTCACAAAAGACGGGGTCCAGCTGAGCAAACACAAAGGGCAGATTCTCCCAGCTCACGCTTGTCCCAGAACAGTTCTTAGATGAAGGAAACCACCAACAGCATGGTTTTAATTATTCTCCTCTCACTTTTCTGCCCCAGTGTGTTTTGTTAAATTTGAATATGTTAAATGAACGTTTGATGTGACTGAACTCAAAATATGTACAGTCAGTCCTTTGTAGTTATGGGTTCTGCATCCAGGGATTCAACACACTGCAGTGTGAAAATATCTGGGAAAAATAAAGGAATAGTTGTATCTGTACCAGATGAGTACAGACATTTTTTTGTCATGATTCCCTAAACAGTACCGTGTAACAACTGTTTACATAGCGCTTACACTGTATTAGGTGTTATAAGTTATCAGAGATTATGTAAAGTATACAGGAGGTTATATGCAAATACTACACCATCTTAACTTGAGCTTCTTATATCCATTATAGGTCCTGGAACCAGCTTTGCACAGAGACCCAGAGATGACTATATATATGACACAGGCCAATAGGAAACTTGGGGCCTGAGAGTGATTTTAAGATGATCACAAAAGCATTCTGATTCTTATGCCTTTGTCTGCTTCTGTAGAACCCTTTAATATTTAACAGAACCACTGGTTTCCAAGGAATTCCC
The DNA here is from genome assembly GCF_047675955.1 of Chlorocebus sabaeus. Lineage (NCBI taxonomy): Eukaryota > Metazoa > Chordata > Mammalia > Primates > Cercopithecidae > Chlorocebus > Chlorocebus sabaeus. The sequence continues at coordinate 34,653,855 of NC_132918.1, read as the reverse complement.
TTTAGAAATACAGTATTAAGAGATGGAGGCATTACTGACTGCTCCAAGTGCTTCTGGGGTTCTGATATCTCTTGCCTAATGAGCCTCTTAGCCCATGTAAGGCCTCAGAGTTTTTAAGTCCATATATCTGACGAGATTACACTATAGTGGAAGCTGCTTGGATTTTGAGTGATCAGCTCTTCTTTTATTAGAAGATGATGCTACTGATGTGCTAAGAAGAAGCTCATATTTTAAATTATTTTTCCAAGAGGGTGAATCTGCACCCATCAGCAACACCTTTCTACTAGCATCTGCTTGGTGCACTGATCAGCAGGTCATTTGACTTAGTTGTGGACTTACCTTCTATTATTTGACTGCTAAATTCTTCTTAATTTTTTTTAAGATTTGGGGCTCACCTATGTAGGAAATTAATTCTTTTATTACCCATATTAGTGTATAAATATAAGTGGTTTTCAGGAAGATTCTTCAGGTAAAGTGGTAGATATTGAGGACCAATGACTGGAATGGGTTTTCAAAGTGTCCTTTGAAAAAGCATAAAAATGAAATACTTGTACTGTTCCATTGGTATTCAGGGGAGAAATGACACTTGCATTTATTAGACTTCTCCTTTATCCAATATATACAGATTTATATTTATTTACATCATTCCAGTAGAACTCCATGCCATAAAACTGTAAAAATGCTTAAGTCAATCATTCATGTACTTGGTTTATCTTCATTCTGTCTGTACATCGACCCCCACGTCCTAAATCTTTCAGCCATTAAAAATAGTATTAGAGAAGTATTTTTTAAACAAATCCCTTGATCCTATGTGAGATCTGTGTCATTCTGAAGAGAGGATGTGAGGTGTTTCTTTTATGTCGGTGAAGGTTGAGTTGCCATGGTAATGACTTATTGTGCAATATTGGGAGACGTGCTTTAGGAACATTTCATGTGGCAACCCCATATTGGGTTCCTGTTATTATAGTCTTGTCATACCTTGACTTTTCTTGGCCCCAAACAATCTTTCCATCTTTTATACTGTCTGGAATTTGCATTTCTAGTCTAAAGCTTCCTTTTTACTGCTTCATGTTGCTTTTAGAACAACCAAAAAGAGAATTATTATGGAAATGGCTTTTATTAAGCATGATAGAGAAGCAGAGTTCCCATGATTTTCATGGCGTTGTCAAACATGTAGAGTGCTTTGCTTTTAATTTCTTCAGTTATGCATTGTTACTACTTCTTAAAACCAAGGAACATCACATAGATTGTCAAAAAACAGAGTAATTTATTTTGCTTTTTTTTTTTCTCTCTCTCTCATGTCCTCAGGAGTGCACATATGTTTGATGAAAATACATGAAGAATTAGGTGTGCTTTTAGGGTGTGATCAGAAATGTGAGTCTGAATTAATAGAAAAATTCAAACCATAATCTAAGTCCTGCTGTATCAGCGTCTTTTTTAGCTGAATGGATAGACATGTATTTTCTCTTAAATAATTCCAATTCATCCTGTCCTTGGCAACAGTTTGGCTCTCACAAGCCTTTAGAGGCCAAGCTGTGTTTTCTATATTGGTCTGTATTACAATGTGCTTTAATTAGGAAGCATAATATGTAAGTAGAAAGTGGTTTCATTAAGACTTTGCTCTATAATTTTCATTCATTTCCAGGGAAATGTTGCCCATGTATGTTTCCTGTGAATCAGTGCCATTTCAGTGACTATGTTGAACAGGTTTTTCAGAGGACGCCTCATTTATTCATGCATTTACTCATTCAATAGATGCTGTTGAACACCTACTTTGTGCCAAGGATGATAATTTGATGCCACACACTCACCTGGCTGATGGAGTTCTCAAGTTCAGAACTGATACCAAGTGGGAGCCAGCAGTCATAGGCCACTCCTGTTTCCTAGGCTTTGCTAGTTTGGGGACTTTTCCCAGACCCTCAGAGTCATATTCATTTTTTAATGGTTCCTTATCAAAATATCACTCATTTGCTCAACTGGTGTTACTTAGGCCAGGCTTTCTACCATGCTCAAGTAATAAAAAGACCAGGGTAGTCCCTGCCCTAAGAGGCTTAGTCCAGACCCTTTGGAATCCAGTTCTTGAGAGCATGAGTACATGGGAGCTCCTTTTCTTATTAACCCCACTAGAACGTTAGGTTTTCTTCAAACTCTTTCATCTCTTCAATTCTCCCCTCCCTTTACTCTTCCAAGCAAGGCCTTATGAGGGTACAATTCCTGCAAATCATGGCGCTGAACTTCATTTGCTCAAGGGTGCCCCATAGTACATGGGATAACAACTTTCATTTATGGAGGATTTACTGTATGCCAGATATGGTGTGAAATACCTTACACCTACTGGCTCATTTAATCCTCACAAAAACCACATGAAGTGGATACTACTATCATTCCCGTCTTACATATGAGAAAATTAAGATTCAGAGTAACTGCTCCGAGATCTCTTAGGTAGATAAGTGGAAAAGCTGAGATCTAAACCCAATTTTGTCTGACTCTAGGGCTCAAGCTCTTAAACTTTGCAGTAGTCATAATTACTCCATGGCAAGATATGGGTCCCACTGAAGTGTTCATTCTCTTTTATAAACTGATATCCATGACACTATTTTTGTTATACTTTATTGAGAAGCACATGTCTCTTACTTTTAAATCTCTCCTAAAGCAAATGTGATTCATAGACCTAGGAAGAGGAAGTAGATACTATTATTTAATCGATTTCAGAAAGATTTAAAAATTAAGTAAAGAAAATAACGTATCTTTCCTTTGGATACTTGTTCCATGTTTTTAAAAAAATATTTTCTATATTAATAAATGTACATTAAAATAACATTTCTATATTAAAGAATGTGAGGGTTCAGCATAACATGAAAGTCTGAGATATATATTGCCAAATTAAAATTATCATACTGGCCAGGTATGGTGGCTCACACCTATTATCCCAGCTCTTAGGGATGCAGAGATGAGAGGATAGCTTGAGCCCAGGAGTTCGAGACCTGCCTGGGCAATACAGCAAGACCTTATTCTCCACAAAATGGAAAAAATGAAATGAAATAAAATAAAATTGCCATACCAACTCAGGAATGCACATGTTTTATTTATTTAACCTAATTAGGTTTTATAATTGCACAAAACAAACTTCTCCTCATACTTCCTCAAGTAAGTTGGGGTTTACAAAAAGGATACCCATAAGATAATGAACCATGGATGACAGGAATCTTACAGGACTCCAAAGAAAATAGTCATAGAATAGCCAGTTCTCCCCTAAAGTGGATACTAGGCAGCTCTAGAAACTTCAGAAGCAGGGGTTAGTGTATCATGCCTTGGGTGCTTCCCTACCAGTCACACCCAGCTACTCTGGGGATCTGCTCCCTTCTTCTGCATCTCTGACTTGCTTATTCATTTCTTTTTTCCTGTATTTTTTCCCTATTGCATTGAATGTGCTTATTTATAACCCCTAACTGTCTTTGACATGGCATCTCTATACATCTCTTAAACTCCTACCTTACCTCCTAACAACTTCATTTTCTCAGGATATTCTAGCTAAAATTGCTATGAGAGATGATCAGATACACCCAGCTTATAACTGTTATCTCTGCCTAGGCAGAGTTCTGACCATATATCATAGAATACTGGCAAATATATAGATGTCTCAAGCCTGTAGGGAGGTGCCCACTCTGATCCCAGATGCTTTCAGTGCACAAGAGTAGTAATGGCAAGGAATGGGATTCTCATGATGAAAAACATGACATTCTCAGTAATTCTTCAGCAATGCATTGTACTCTGACTCCATGAGATCTGGCATATGGCAACTTCTCCAACCTCAATTCTCATCACTACTCTCCCCATTCAGCATACTGCAACTGTGACACAGTCTCACCCTTCCTCACTGCAGCATGCTCCTGCCTGAGGGCCTTTGCACTTGCTGTTCTCTCTACCTGGAATGCTCTTCTCACAGCATTTGGCGTGGCTCCCTTCTGTACTTCATTCAGTTCTCTGCTCAAATATTTCCTCCTCCTTGAGATCTTGTCTGGAAACACTGTTTAAAGTAGTAATCACTGTCATTGTCTATCTCCTCACCCCATTTATTCTTCTTTATAGCCTTGACCACTACTTGGTATACCTTTATATGTTTATTTAATTATTTGGTGTCTTTTTTGTCTTCTCCCATTAGAACACATAATTAAGAGTAGAAGCAACATTTCTCATGTTGTAGCTCAGACTCCATGCCCTGAGAAGCAGATTAGAAACAGTTGACAGGAATGCTGGCTCGCAAACCTCTCTGTGTCTAAGTAGGATTCTCTTTGCAAAGTTTACTACACCAAATTAAACACATTTTTAAAAATCTGGTTAAGGCAAATGTAAGAGCAATGATAAAATAGCGTGATTCTATGGTTGTGATCCAGCCCACTGACATATTCAATATTTGAAAGACGGGGAAGAATTTTGTGCTAATATCAGTCACTTTATTTCATTCTTGATCTGAGACTTAGAATTCACCTTAATCTGCCCGAAATAGACAGGAGTGCATGTGTTGAGGTCATACAATCCAAATGCCTTGTCTTTGAGTAGATACGACTACCTTGGAACATGGCTTGAAAGGCATTTTCTCAATAATGTATTTTTTTAAGGATGATTCATAATGAGATAGATCAGGATATATTAACTTCCATATGCTAATATTAGCATGATACTTTGAGAAATATGATTTCAAGCCATATTTAACAAGTTAGATATACCATTAATTTATTAACCCATATATAATGTGTACTGTGTGTCAAGTTTTGTGTTACTGATGCGGATATAGTACTATGGGCTAGATCCGGGGCTTACATAAGTGAGTAACTCATGGCCCTATCACCAAGCAAGCATTCACTGTAGCGTGGAAATTGGAAATATGAACAAATAACTGAATATCTAGGCTTACGGGATCTATTAGAGAAATATCCCAGACACAGGGTTGGCACAGAGTAGAAAGTGGTCAGCTGTATCTTGGAGTCGGGGGAAATGGAGAAGATAAAGATTAAAAGCATTTCAGGAGATGATTAAGACAACAAAGGTGGCAAGCATTCCAGATAGGTGGTTTTCTTCATTCCTGCTTATCTCCCTCATTTCAAGTTCTTGATCTCTACCATAGCTTTCATCTCTCCCTGTGGTACTCGCCCAGCATTTGTTTCTCCAGTTCTGCATAGCTCTTAACTTTGCCTGTGACTTTCTTCTGGGATCTCATGTTGTCTAACTCCTGACTCCGTGGAATTATTTTCCCTATGCCTGCCCACCACCCCAAAATTCTAGCCCAAAGCCAACGTTCCTTCCTATCCACACTTCTCCATACCTCATAACAGTGAAAATTGAGGCAAGAACAACATGGACAAAGAAACAAAAACACAAAAATCCTTGGCCTATCAGGGAGCTGCATGTCGTTTGCAGTGGGATAGCAGATAAGAAATAAGGACGATGGTAAATGAGACTGGATAGTGGAAGTAGATCATGAAAGCCTTGGTGTACCACTTAAAAAGAGTTTGGGCTCCATTCTAGAGGCTGTGATGAGCTGTGGAATGTTTTTGAGGAGGAGCTATAGCAGAAGCTTGGAGGTTGGATTGAAAGAACATGTCATTTTGTAGGAAAACTACAATGAGATAAACACCTCTTCTGGACACTGATCTTATAGTAACACCTCCAAATCTACTAGATTTCCCAAAGGATTGTCTCATCTTTGGCACGTGTTGCTATTGTGGTTAAGTCATCTGGATACGAATTTGGTGCTCCTTTATTATTTAGCTGGGTCACCCCTATCCTGTAATGTTATTATTATATTAAATACTACTAATTATAAGACATAACTTGTTATTGAGTTGAGTTTCATCAAGTTAGTTTCAGCTCATTGTTGCAGCTTGTCTGTCCTTTCTAGCTGTAGGCCAGGTACAAATTCCATAACTGCATCTTCTGTTCTCTGTAGAATTGTTAATAGAGTTGCTGAGTAGAGTGCAGTATAGTATAGAACTGCATTGTAGAGCAGCATTAAGGATTTACTTCCAGGGAGAAATTGATCTATAATTCAATAGGCTTTGAGTAAGTTCTTCAGTCAACAACAAAGCCACTTGGCTCCACAGTCTACCTGGTGAGTCTTTGCCTTGTTGAAATGGAGGTGTTTGATATTTGTATTATTTCTATAGGTTACCAACTTATTATAGTATATCTAGACATTTGGTATCCAAATGGGAAATGGGTCTATCTTTTGATATTATCAAAATTTTCTATAGTGAGGTCTTTTCTAAATGGGAAGTTATGGTGAGGTTTAAAAAAACTTCCTTTTGCTGTACTTATCTTTTTGCTGGTGACAACCTTCTATTCAACCAGTCAACTTGAGATCTCTAATATCTTCAGGGTGAGTGGAATTGAAGACCAAAACATGAGATTCTTGACTTTAAAGATCCAAATATCAAGAGGCAGGGCGAAAACTTGAAATGCCTTGAAATCAGACAGAGTTTGTCCCCATCTTCCCCTTCCTTCCTCCAACCCCTAATGTGCACACAAGATAAAGGCACTCTGAGTTGGAAAGGGGATGGAGAAGTGGGAAACAAGAGAATGAGATGCTGGGGCAGGGGTGGGGGAGCAGGGGATGATTGCCTTCCTACAATTCTTAGAGTCAAAGAAAAGGATGGAAATCAACTGAACTCTTCTACCTTTAGAGATCCAAGAGTAGAAGGAGCCCTGGGAGAGAACTGCCCTACAGCTGGGCCTTATGAACCAGTGGCACGAGATGGGAATAGGTTGGATAGTAGATTAGGAATGACTATAAGGGGTCTCTTGGACAGCGCATCCTAAGGGGAACACATGGAGCCATCTGTGGCCTCAGAGGAGTGAGGGAGGGCAGCTCAATGTCCCAAGTAATGTGGGAATTTAGCTAAGGAAGAGAAAGAAGCTGAAAAATGAAGCCATTTCACTCATGCCGAGAAGAAACACCAGAGAAGAGAGCCACAGGGACCATCCAATAGAAGACAGTACAAAGACGAGACTAGAGACTCTTAGCAGATGTGGATGTAGACACAACTCTCCTTTGAATACCTTCCATTAATCCCACATTTCAAGGGAGTCCAGACCAGACTGGGTTAAAATTTAGAAGTAAATGTTTTCCTTTTTCAACACTTGCATTTACATAAGCTCAGAGTTTATAATCAACCCCAGGGAAAATGGGGTAAATAGAGAAAGGAATCCTGAATGAAACAGAGTTTTAATTCCAAAATAACTTTGAAATCCCACATTTCATTGATTTCCTCAAATATAATTAAATTTTTGAAAATGATGCCTACAGAAAAAATTCAAAACTTGTTTTGCAAACTTAAGTATGTAAAATATATCCCGTCCCCTCTTTTATAATAAAGTGGGGAGAAACAATGAAAAGTGAAGAAATTGGATGTTCTATGGCTTATGATCAAATGCATGATCAAATGCATTTATAAATTATAAACTTTCCCTCAACTAAATGCATATCCTTAGCCTAGGAATCAGCATTCACCTTATCAATGTTGTTTCCGGGACCCATTTCTCCCTATTAAAAAAGAAAAGTCAGGGCAGCATTGGCCTGTTTCCCCTCTTTAGGCACTTCTCTTTACCATGATTGCTTTCAGAGCCCTAACAGTTTCCACAGTCCAGGTATCTATACCCGTGGAAGGTGGTCAGGAAGGCTTCCAAAAAAAATTCTTTTACAGCCACAAGGGCATTTTACTCTGTTGCCCCCAGTGCTAGGTCTTAGTTCCACTTTGAATCATTTCTTCTGACATTTTCACCTTGAGACTATTTTCACTTAATGGAGGAAGATGAGCTCAAAAGGACAGCTCAGAAATTCTGTTCTGGTTATCACTAATCACGTTACATCACCTGTCCCAAGCAGTGACCATTCTTTCATCATTTCCCTAAGACAATGCCTGACCCAGGTAGATGCAAAGAAAATCTCTGTTGAGTGAACAGAGCTCCCAGCATGCTTTCTGTGGTCCCTGAGGCTTTTTTATTTGTCTTTTAGTGCTTTTGGTAAGCCTCAGCTCACTTCTGTCCTCCCAGGGCACGCTGCATGCCTTCTCAAAGCTTCCAGGCCTTTCAAGCTTTATAGCTCAGCCCTTAGCATTCCTTTTCTAGGTTACTATTCTGGTGTTCCTCTTATGGAATGTTCCCCTTATATCTTATTAAAACGACTTTCTAAAAACAAAAAAACAGTTGTGTGCAGGGTAGGGAGACTGAACTTCCTTCTTCTCATTCTGAGCGTAGCCATCACCTTAGTCAGGGAGGAAGTTCTTGTGGGCAGTGGATGTGGCTCTGGCCTCAGGCTGGAGAGGGGCTCCTTGTCCATCATTGATAATCAGTCACTGGAAACCTGCTCCGAGGACCCTTGAAGTGATTGACTGGCTTGCAAACAATATTTTCTAACCAGTTATTTAAAACTATACTAAGATCCTTTTCTGAACACTTAACAGCACCAGCGATCGTGTAGATGTTCTAACAGTAGGAAACACGGTCCCATTTGGGATGGTATTCAGACACAACTAGTGAAGAGTGGAGCTGAAGAATGGAAAAAACCAGGGGTGGTGGAGGTGGCTATTGTACACATCAGTGGTACCCAATTGCCAGACAGAGGTCCAAGCTAGTTCAGACAGAAGATTCTAACAGTGCATGGCAAAGTGAGTAAAATAAAAACAAAGGAGTCAGTTATTTTTTAAAGCTAACCATTCAATACAAAATAATACCCTTTCATTTCTTCTTAAGAGAATTTTAAAAATATTTTGACATATAGACACATACATAATTTTACATAAACGAGAGCATATAAATGATTTTTAAAGTAAAATTTAGAGTATTTTGTTTCACTTTTTTGTGGTATTACTATGGCTTTTTCTTATATGAAACCCTGATAATAGCAGATAGTGGTGGGCATTTTTCTGCATGTTAGCTATGTCCACATTTGGCAAAATAAAAGTTAGCAATCTTATGTCTATTCCCTAAATTCTTTTAGATTGCCTACTTGTCCTTGAAATCCAGACATCTGGAAGCCCCTGGTTTTGATGAATTCCTCATGAACCAAGTTGGGCAGCAGGGGGTCAAATTTTCCAAACAGTGTTGTGTTCTGAAACCTGCCAGGATGAGCGAGACAAACATTTAAAAAGGGGATTTATACCTACACACAAGTCAGCAGTGGCCTGGAAATTCTCCCTGCTCTTGTCAGAAGTACCTGAGCTCAGGATATGTAAGGCTGGGATGCACAGGACTTCCCTGCAGCCTTCCTTCATTCATCACATGTGAATATCTGGTGTAACTTGATGCAACACTCTTGATTGGAATGACTCTTGACACATTTTATACAAAAATAAGCCATGAATAGTATGTGGGTTTTTTAATTAAAATGAGTTTTGGTTACCAAAAAATTATTCATTTCTGGGCTTTATGTGTTTGAATTCTTATTTGAATGGTATGTTTTGTAATGTAAAACATTAATGAAAGTTTACACACAAATTAAAAGGTCAGGCATAAATAGTTTGATGCCAAGATTTTCTTACTTTCATATAAGGATCCCACCCCTGCACCAAATTGTTTTTATCAAGTTTAGTCATCCAATTTCTTTTCATGAAGTGAAATCCTTTATACTCTAGTCCTTTAACCCTCTCAATTGTACCGCATTTACCCATAAACTTGTGCATTACATTTACTTGGAACTTGTCTGTTGTAGAATAGTGCTCTCCCTACTGTATGGGTTAGTTTCAACCAGTATTTGCCAAAGTTCATTGTGGTACAAGCACAATTTTTCAGAGTGTCTTGATATCTGCTGTGAAAAATGTCTGCACCTGCCAAACGGGACTAAGGCTTCCATGCTCAATAAACCTCCAGCTACCCTAGAGATGCAGTAATTTCCATCCAGCAATCAGAGCACAGTCAGATCAAGATGTCTGAGTTTTCTTTTCAAAAATATGACCATTGTGATACAAAGCCATTGGGTAAAATTTTAAAGTAATGATAAAATTGTGGTTGATTGTTGTGAAAACTTCCTTATGCTTAGGTACTTAGTACTATGTATGATTTGAGATTTCCTCTGGGGAGATCAATTTTTCCCCTGGATCTTATGGTTGTTTATTTCCTAGTTTCCACAATCAAGTTTATTCAGAAACTTAAATGTGAAACAGTTCTCAAAATTCTTTATTTTTTTCTTGATTTCTTTATGAACACTTTGTGGAGTTGGCCTTACCAGGTAAAGCCTCAAGGAGCTTTGAAGCTAGCCTGAGATAAAATGGGAATGAGGGGAAAATGTGTCTGGGTAGTACTCCTGCAATCCAAGCCCACTTAGGCATCATTTCTCACTCCTTCATCCTGTCTTACCCTACTCCTTCTACTTTGGAAGATGGAATAAATGCACACACAGTGGGACAAAACTTCAAACAGTAAAAAAGAATACCTAGTCACAAGTAAGTTTCCCCCTTTTAGTTGTCCTGAGTTCCTCCACGTTGGACTATAGCCAGTTTTCTATGCATTCTAACAGTCCATGCACATATCAGTATACAAACACACACAGACAAGCACACACACACACACACACGTGTATAGCTTTTTCTTATAAAATGGTGACATACTATACACATTGACCTTCATCTTGCTTTTTTGTTTAATAATATATATTAAATCTACTTATATCAGTGTGTATTGCTTCATTTGTTTTAGGAGAATATTCTTTGTGTAGCTATTTTATAATTGACTCAGAGAATTCAAATCAATGAATATTTAATAGTTCCCAGTTCTTTTCTGCACACACACACACAATAGTTGTACTGAATAGCACAATACATGCATTTTTGTATGCATTTATGAGTATATTCATAAGAGATGTAAAATTGCAGGGTCAAATTGAATGTCCATTTTAAATTTTCATGCACATTGACAAATTGTCCTTGAATAAGATAGCTTCCAAATACACTTCTAGTGATAATGTTTGAGAATGCCTATTTGCCACACTTTAGTAACTTTTTGATATTTGCTAACATGACAGGTAAAATGTGATATGTCAATGAAGTTTTAATTTGCATCTTTTCACATATTTAAAATTCACTTTTGTTTTTTTTCTCTTAACTTTCTATGAATGTGTTCATTTTTCAATTAGTTGTTGGTCTTTCCATATTGATGTGTTTGCGCTCTTTATAAAAAAATTACCTTTTTAGATATCAGACAGAAAACAAATGATATTTTCCCAGAAAAATTTAGTTTGTATGTATTCAAATGTATTTGGTTTTAGGGTTTGTGTCATGCTTTAAAAGCCCTGAAAGCCCTTCTAGATTAATTTTTAAATACTAAATTTTCTTCTAAAGCTTTTATGATTTTATTTTCTGCATTTAAATTCCTGATCCATTTGGAATTTGTTTTGGCATAATGAGTGTCTTTCTCCCTTTATCGTAAAGGAAAAAGAACATTCCCCATTGTGGCAGCACAGGGTCAGGGAAATAGAAATACAGAGTCAAGTAGACAGCTATACCATCAGTAGGTAACCTTCTCTGACCAGTGGATTTATCTCCCTGGCTCTAAGCTTTCTGACAAATGAATGTGTTGATAGAATGATGCTGTGGGCTCCTCAATATCAAGGACTTGGATAAAGGAACCACCTTGGAAGGGCCTTCTCTTTCCTATTGGATCTTACTTGCAGAATGGTCTTGAGTCATATGCACCTAGGGGCAAAACCTGGCTTTACTCTTATCAGTTGTGATGAGTTGTTTTATCTCAGCCTCAGTTTCTGTATCTGTGAAAGTTAAGGACAACAGTTCCAACACATCATGGTTGTTACGAATTAAATGAGAAAAAGTGTATGATGTTTCCTGGCACTGTGCCCAGCATCTAAAAGCTGTCCAATAAATGTGCATTTAATCCTTAATTTTCCTTTGTTTTTTTTCCAGTTAAGTTTTTCTCATACCAATAGACATCAACACCGGTTGGAAATCACAGTCCCAGCTTCCTGTTTTGGCCTTTTTCTCACAACTTAGCCCTTTCACCCATTCTTTTCTGGTATTTGGGACCCTGGCCTCTATACCCATCAGCACTCACTGTGGAATTATGCGGACTTTAATGTGAAGCCCTAAGCTTGAACCTGAAATTACACCTGGATTTCCCCAACCTCAGACTTTCTTGTATCAATACTGCAATCATTGCACTGGTTCCCTGATCATTTCCTTGACTCCAGTCTTGCCCTTCTTTCCCCAATGCATGCAAAAGCCTGCTGCTAAATTGGTCTTCCAGAAACAAATCGGATCACATTGCTTTCCTGCTTAAAGGCTAAAACCCCAGTGGCTTTGCATAACAGACAATGCGCTCCATGATCTCCCTCGCGCTGGCATCTGGAGCCTTTGGTTTCTTGTGGATTTCCTGAATACACTGTTAATTTTCCTGTCCCTGTGACTTTATCCTTGCCATTCCTTCAATCCAGGATGCATCATGCCTTATTCTTTGGTCTAAAAAATGCTTATTCCACAAGAGCCTACTCCAGCTTCCTCTTCCTCTCTGTGTGTTTGCACACCCTCCCCTTTGCCCGCTGTCATTACCTTGCTTTTACCTCTGCCTCTAACCAAGGAAAGTGGCTACTCCCTCCTTTGAGTCACTACTTTATACATACATCAATCACGACATCAACTGACACCTCCATTACTCCTCACATGGTATGAAATTATTTACATACGTGTCTGGTCTTCCCTTGACTGTGAGCTCCTTGCCATTGAGGACTATAGCTCTATTTATTCCTATCGCATGGCCTAGTACATATTAAACACTAAAATTATTTGTTAAAAATATTAATCCATCAATATCCAGACATTGTCTAGATTTCCAGATAAGGAAGTAATTGTGTTAGGATTTCCAGACTCTGGAACGTATCATTTTCAGCTAACACTGAGATACCTCAAGAAAAAAGCTTTCATTTTTCTTTTCACTGTCAACATTTCACCTGTCATTTGGTATTTTATGACGTGAACTTATATAATAAAACAATAATAAGTCAAAATTGTGCTTAGATAGAAAGAACACAATGCCTTAAAAAAAACAGTGCTAACTGTCAAAGTGGGATTCTATAAAATTGTTTGCATTTTTTTTTTTTTTTTTTTGCATTACACAGATATGAACATAATAGCTTGAGGTCCTTTTGGCTAACATTGTGCATTTTACATTTTACTGTGAGATGTCATTTTTGTGAAGTTGATTTGTGATTATCTACTTGGGAGTAAAAAGTCAGAAACGTTGGTTACAATTCTAGGAACTATAATTATTGGTCTAATTTAATTTTTGGAATCTGGAAAATATTTAAGAGTAACAGGCCAGGTGCGATGGCTCACACCTGTAATCCTAGCACTTTGGAGGACTGAGGCAGGCGGATCACTTGAGGTCAGGAGTTTGAAACCAGCCTAGCCAACATGGCAAAACCCTGTCTCTACTAAAAATACGAAAAGTTTAGCCAGATGTGGTGGTGGGTGGCTGTAATCCCAGCTACTTGGGAGGCTGAGGCAGGATAATTGTTTGAACCCAGGAGGCGGAGGTTGCAGTTTGCTGGGATCGTACTACTGTACTCCAGCCTGGACAACAGAGTGAGACTCTGTGAAAAAGAAAAAAAAAAAAAAAAAAGTAACAATACTTTTAACCATAGTGCTAATACCATGGCTGTTACTGAATTAGTTTCATGATGTATGGGGAATAACAACAAATACTCTTTCAAGCTAATCTATAGGCCATAACTCTAAACAGCACCTTGAAGAGAATTTCGAGTTTAATTTTGGCAGTCCGTGAATTGTACGTGTTCAGAAAGGCATGGATTAAAGACATTTGGGTGCTGATTTTTATATTGATGAAAAATTAGACTGATTTATTTGTACATATGTGTTCATGGTAAATTTCCAGTGACAAACCTGGAGATGCCTTTTGCAGATTCTAAGGGAGTGTTCTTTCTTTTGAACAAGTGCTGTATCTTGAGAAAAACAAATACAAGGAGCAGGAAGGAAAGATGGACACCCACTTGGGCAGCCCAGTTAGCTGAACCAGTTGTGGAGTTTGGTGAGTTGATATATCACAGCTCAATCATGCCCAGATTTATAAGCAAGTTTCACATGAGAAATCCAACGACTACAATCTCAAAAGTAGATTTTTGTGATAAATGCAGATTAAATCAGCGTTATATGTTTATAGCTAATTGAAGTGCAAGGACTAGACATAAGACCTACTGAAAATGCTATTGTAGTGTGCAGAACTGGTCGGCAAGTAAAAATCAGAGTTTTATAAGTGACTGCGATTGTCGTCACTTTATTATCCCAACTTTTTGCCTTTGCTGCCAATTGTACTAAGTTGACATAATTCACATGGCATTTAGATGCACAGACATTATTCAAATCATCTGTTTCTACCTGACAGACCAATAACTCCTCCCCTAGAAACAAAGTTGCATTATATACAAGTGAGATAAGTTGGAAATAAATCATCACCTGAGAACACTGAAGTTGGGGCAGGTTCGAGTGAGGAAGTTGCTATTTTGAGGAGTAGAGGGCTGGTGGCTTTAGCACTATTTGCCAAGAGAGACTGGAGCATTTCTCATAAGAATCAGAGAGCTGAATAATAATGGTTTGACTTGTTTCATGTTCTTTATTCCCCCACTTTCTTCTTTTTTCCTTTATGTATCTTCCTCCTCATTCCTCCTTTTTTCTTATTCTCTCATCCTTCCCTTTTCATTTTCCTCCTTCTTCCTCCTCCTCCTCCTGGAGCCAGAGTTCACTTTGCCTAGAGATGCCAAGTGGTTACTGCCTTCTCTACCGATGAGGCCCCTTTGTAGAGCCATAGTACATCCATTCAGAGTGTGACAGTACATTCACTGTGTGTGGTTGATAGTACATTTCACTCTATTCTGGAAGCTTAAAGGAAATCACAGTGAATGTAAAGATCACAGTCTCAGAGTCAGACAAATCCAGGTTCACACCTCTCTCTCCCCTTAGTGTTTGCCACTAGTAACCTTAGGTAAGTTGTTCCTCAGCCTCATGTGTGAAAGGGAACAGTGATCCATCCCTACCTGAAAAAATGATTGTGACAATTAAATACAATGATAGATTTCAATATCTAACATAGCAATAAATCATGTTTGATTAATACTGTTTTCTTTCTTTATGCTGTGTCACATTCAAGTATTATCTATTTCTCTGTTCCAGACACTGCAGTATGAACTAATAGCAGATCCTATTGTGAGGAGTTTATTGTATGGTAGGGACGGTGATGCATATACAAGTAACAATGTTGCTTATGTACACAAGTAACAGTGTTGCAATCCACTGGGTGATCTATGCTGCTGGCCTCCAGAGATGAGGGGAACTCTGTGCCTCTCCTGGCACTGCCTGCTTCAAGGAAAGATTCACAAATCTGGTTGATCAAGTTCCAAGGCCACATCAGTCAGTTTGCTGTGTGCTCAAAGGTTTCGCATATGGAGACAGAACTCTCTTTTCTTCCTTTTAGGTTGAAAACAATGGCCCACTTTCCCTTGGGGAGTCAGTCATCTTATACTTTCTTTCTTTCTTTTTTTTTTGTTTAGACAGGGTTTTGCTCTTGTTGCCCAGGCTGGAGTGCAATGGCACAATTTCAGCTCACTGCAACCTCTGCCTCCCGGGTTCAAGCAATTCTCCTTTTCCTGCCTCAGCCTCCCGAGTAGCTGGGATTACAGGCATGAGCCAGCACACCCAGCAAATTTTTGTATTGTTTAGTAGAGATGGGGTTTCTCCATGTTGGTCATGCTGTTCTCGAACTCCCAACCTGAGGTGATCCACCCGCTTTGGCCTCCCAAAGTGCTGGGATTACAGGCATGAGCCATCGCACCTGGCCTAGCATTTGCACTTCTTTCATTTCACTAAACATCCCAGAGTGTGGTAAATTTCAAGTGTAAGTTTAAGGGAGACAAAACAGACCCACTGGGTCTGTATCCCTGACCATGTCCCAGCTTCCAGTTCCCATGATTCTGCTTTTGGGAGCACCAGCAAACCCCGGCTAGCAGCGGAGAGAGCTTCTCCTGCTTGCTCATCTCAGTGAGTCATTGTCCTGTGCCTGTATCTCCCTTGGCACCTCATGGGGCTGTGGCCAGGTGGGCAGTGTGTCATAGACAAGATTGGGGTGCTCCTGGTCACCTGACCACAATACGGCCTCAACCCCACCAAAATTCCAACAACACTGGTAACGTATATCTTTAAAAACATATGGTCAAACTACAGAGAAATTCCCAGGAAAGGCAGTTCAGCTTAAGTAAAAGGAAAAACCCAATGAAAAAGGACTTCTAGATAAGCTGAAAAAATAAAGTAAAACCCCCAAAGTCCTTAGCAGTAATTCAGTTTTCCTTCTGAAAGAGAGAAAAATTATTCTACTAAATGCCAAATTCCCACTACACCTCTCTTCGAATGGGAGGGGCATTGAGACCATCACAGTGCACCATCCTCAGCCAGGAGCACCTTTCTTGAGCATGCCAGGTGCAAGGTCCTGGCCGATGTAGCTGAGGGGCGCCGTGGCAGATGGAACTGGTTCCATCTCAACCTACACTTTCCTTTGGACCATGTGACCAAGTTTGGGGGCCATCATCCATCCTTCCTAACCCCCATCTTGGGTAGTGCTGCCGCTGATGTCTGTTGACCACGTCCTTCCCTTTCCAGATGGTCTGTCTTTCCTGCTGCCTTGGACAAGCTGATCTGAAATAAACAGCCAATGTAGGGACTTTGCAGGCAAGGTCTTCAATGGGCCTGTGATCATCTCAACAGATTGGCCAAGTCAGTGTGAGGAGAGGAAATGGGTTTTATAATTTGAGTGCCTGCTCAGACTTTTATTGCTATGTCTTTATTGGCCACCTTTGTTGCCAAGGTAGAGTTATATCCTCCCAAAATATAATGGTAGGCTATTCCACTGTTGTTGTTGTTTCTTCCTGAAAGTATTAGACTCTTCCAAGACCTCCCACCTCTACCACCTCCAAAACTAAGGTGAGTAATTAGAGAGATATTGGTTTAATCAAATGATTATCAAACAAAAGAGACACTCCTCCCTTTATGCAATACATTGGTCTAGAAAATGGAGCATATTTTTACATTTAAGTATTTTTATGGCAAATTTAATTATTTGAAATACACTTTGAAAACTCAATGAGAGCAAAAAATACAAAACTTCTTTTATGATGTAAAGTCACCATTTATTGATATAGATGTCTGGATATAGATATTAGATTCTCTTAGAGTACCATACCTACATTCATGGATAATTCGTAGCATCAAAAGCTGGTAGTAAGTCATTGACCCTCAAATGAGAGAAACATACAAAATAAAACCCAGCGCTAGATGATGAGTTAAGTTCTCTTGAGGCACATAAGCCCATCAGACTGCCTTCCAAGTTTTCCAAGAAAAAGCAGTACCAGTAAACTCAGTTCTTATCACCTTAACCACGCTGCCAAAGCCCTGACTTCCCCTTAATTTGCACTGCCATTGAGGCCCGACACATGTCATTCAACACTTGCTCACATGCTGTCACTCCCCACTCTTGCTACTGTTGTTCTCAGAGTCCGACGGGCCTCTGAGCTGTGTTAGGATGAGGTCATGGCTTATTGTCCCTGTGATCTGTGTCATGGTGCTACAGATGCTGCATCCAGGCATCCAGGCTGTGTCCATTAACATTTAATTGTTATTCTGCTACATAGAAATATAATCCAGTGGTTCTCAAATACTTTGCACACAATCGTAGAAAAAATATAGAAAGAAATACATTTTGTATGGTGACTTAATATATACATACATATACATATTGTATCATAAACCAGAGTTTCACAAAACAATAATTATCCTTAGATATGGGATGGACCTTGAGCTCTGATATTTTCTATTCTATTTCATTTCATTCTGTGACCTTTTATTCTATTTTAATATACTGGATGTGACCTTTAAAATAGATTTCATGACACACTAATGGGTCATAACTATCAATTTAAAAAACAGTACCAGGATATGTCTGGAAAGGTTTATCCCCCGCCCTCACCAGAGCCACTCCCTGGCAGCTTCTCCCACCTCTCACACCACCTCCATGCTCCCAGGTGAACTTGTGCTACCTTCAGCTTCATTGTGCTACCTTCAGCCACTTGGAATGCCTGGTGGCTTCAGTAATACTCCATCCCCAACAAACAGATGAATGGCAAAGAAAGTGTGAGTGTGGGGAAGCCACACTTCCTTTCACTTCTGCATTTCTTTTTGCCTCTATGCCACCTCAACCACAGGTGGTACTGGAGGTAGACTACACTTCAGCACTGGGGAGACCTAAAGGAATTTAGATGTTCAGTTAGAAAAGTTTATCAATGCAAGCTTCACTGACTATCGTCTTAATCCAAGGGAGTGCACCAAAGAAAGTGAAGCTCTTCACGTGGGGTCTCCTTCTGGGCAAACCTCAGTGCCTAGCCATGGCCTCCATGACACGCCATACAGTTCCCAATACCAGCTTAGTCAGCCTGGCCAGCAGACGCTGAGAGCTTTTAGAAATACCCATGCACAGAGCTACAAACCCAGAGATTCACTTTGAACTGGTTGGAAATGGGGCTTGGGCGTTGGAATTTTTGAAAGCTCCCTATGTGTTTCTAATGAATGACCAGGGCTGAGGAACATTGGGATTGACTGACCTGACTGGGGATCTTCAAGAGGGAAGTCCAGTGGGGGGCTTTTCAAGATGTTCTCACCCTCTTGAGGTGCACAAGAATTCTTCCTGAGCACATAGATGTGAGCTATGGAATTAGACACACAGATACTTCTCCCCAAAACAAATAATCACTAGAGGCAATGAAGTTTACATACATGTTAAGGAAGAAAACTGCCATAGGAAACATAATTTGCACAGACCCTTTCGTTATTATAAAAAATCGTATTAGCCTCCTTACCCTCACCTCCTTATTCAATCTCTACTTCCCAGGCTGGAAACTTAGATCTTCCCGCATAAAATGGATTTTAATCATACAGCTCTCTCGTTGCTTCAGCTTTGAAGTATTTTCTTCTCTGTATCTTAGGTTAGTGTTTCTCTAATTTTAACATGCCTAGGAATCACCTCAGTTCTTGTTGAAATAGAGTTTCTGATTCAGTAGGTCTGAGGAGGGGCTCTGGATTCTGTATTCCTAATCAGCTCCTAGGTGATGCTGATGCTGCTGCTGGTCTACTCTTTGAGTTTAGGCCTTAAAACAGATTGGCTTCTGGCCACAGATCCCCTACCTGACTGCTCTAAGCAGGTAAAAAGCTATGTGGGAGTTTGTGATGGTTCCATGAAGTATACTCACAGACCTGAGGTCGAGGGAGGGGAGGGATTTCTCCTCTGGCTACAGAGAAGCTTCTTTCAGCAAATTGGCCTTCCGAGTCAGGGCCTTTTCAGCCTCCCCAGCTTGTGGGAGGGTATGGGGCTTATTGGAAAGGCCCCAGTTCTCATTGTAGCTGAGACCTTCCCTCTTTGTCTCCCCTTGGCTGGTTGACTTTGATCTTGGTTCTGATAACATCAAAAGCATCATGGTTTAGGTACCAGCATCTTTGGGATTGGAGAGTTTAATAAATCCGGGGAACAATCACCAGTGACTATACAAAGAGCCTACTTCTTTATAGTAGCACCATAACAGCTAATTTATATAAATATATAAATGAAGAAACACCAAGAAGTTAAAGAAAAGAAAGAACGTCTAAGCAGAAAAATGTGTATTGCTGCTTCTTACTAGAATGTGAAGATCCAGTTCGACACATTTGGCTCCCTCTGGATTTCTTTTAGCAGTTAAGATCCTGGCTAATTGATTATATTATTACTTTCCTATTCAGTAATTTGCTAAAACCACATCTTGATTACATGTCTTCTCTTTTGATACCCAGGCAGTCTCCTATCTGATAAGGATCTCTTAGCAGCAACCCCCTCCCCTCCTTTCAGTTCTTTCAATGGAGCCTGCCTTGGCCACAGATACCCCACCCCCACAATGTCTTTTTATCAGGGAGCTCAATATCACTATCATTTGAGCTCAGCTCTTTCTGGCTAACTTCCTAAAGGATCTATTAGGATTATAAAGGACAGGATCATCTCCCTCAACAAAATAAAACATGGTCCTCTAAGGTCCTCTCTAAGGAAAAGGGGAAATTTGCTTTGTGACAAAAAACTGCTCAACTTCTCAGCGCTGATTTTTTTTATGCTCTCTTCTCTCCTCATCTGCCGAGAGCCATTTTCCTGTTTTGAAAGCTGCTACTGACTGCCTACCCCTCACCACAGGTCTTAGATGCTGGGTACCTCCCTCTTAATATTCTTGCCATGTGCATAACCACAGGTGAACCTACAATCTCTTCAGCACACAGCTGAGAGAGGGTGGAAATATTTAAACAAGGCTTTACTAAAAACTAGAGCAGTGAATCTCAAACTCATATGTCTAAAAATCCATGGGAGGATATTAACCGCTTTAATATCAGATAATACGTTTCTAAACCCAAAGATTCTGTTTCAGTGGGCCTGGGAGGGTTCTGAGTGATTCTGAGCAACATGGTCCAAGGATTACATTTCGAGAAACACTAGTGAAGAGATTTTTTAAAATGAGATAAAAATAAAAAGAAATAAACTGAGACAATAGCATACAACTAAATGGAACCAGTTTGTAAGTTTGTGTTCTGAAGCTCTAAGATCCCATTACGTCCTATCTCCAGGAAAATGGAACATCAACCTCTTGGGCATCCATGCATATGCATGGTACCCCAGAAGGTATTGCCTCTTCCTCCCAGAGTTCACATTCTAAATAGCCAAAATAAAATCAAATTACCCTAAGCATTCTCCTCCCAAATAACAATGAGTTGCTTAAAATATTTTCTGGAATGAGAACTATTCATATAAACAGATAAATAGTATGATTTGTTTTATTTACTTGTATTTTAATTGCATGCTGTGTTCAGCAGGCAGTGGATGAGATTCAAGAGGCTTTGTAATTTCCCTTTTCCTAGTGACAAAGGTGAAAACCTGATCTCTACATTAATAATGTTTGTTTTGGGGTGAAGGAAATGGATTGATATTTTAGAAATAAATATATCACTTTGAAGTTGCATTTTAATTTACTTTTTTTATTATGGTCCTAGATTCTATAAGTTTACCATATAATTAAAATAAGGATATACTCTATTTTTGTTCAAGTGTAATCTTAATACAAGGAAAACTCAAATAGCCTGGAATTTTAGATAATGAAACTTAAATTTAAAGCAGATTGATGGATTTATGGCTGGTACCTATCTCCAAGGTTAACATTGTATTATGGCCTACAAAGCAAAAGTGCTTTAGTTTGAGAGTGTTCCATTTGAGAACCTTGGATTCAAGGCAATGAGAATGAGAAAGGTGTTTGTATGACTACATTTGGCTGGGACAAATTCTATTGGATGCAGGGCTGATAAGTTAGCCCATGTGCTATAGCAGAGCATTAACCTTTTAGTTGTTGAATAGTGAGCACAGATAGAGGGACAGTATAGCAGCTGGGACTTTGGTGGCTAGGGACAGCTTGAGGCAGAAACTCTTTCAGAAGCAATTCGGAACTCATTCAGAAATACAGTGTTTGAATATTTTCCACCAACTCAAATTTGCACTAGAAACAGAGAAGAATGATCAGTTCCGGCCTCTATATGAAAGAAGAGAAGGAAAAGATAACAAAAAGAGAAAGCAAAGTAAATCAATGAGGATGTCTTATGCTGTGCTACTGAACAGCATCTCACTATAGAATACTGAATTGAAATAAATACAATTTTGCTCAGCTTAATTTTTGGAGCCATCTCATTGTTCTAAAGAAACAAATGGGAGGCGTACAAGCTTAAATTAGATGAATATTTAGCATGTACCTGAAATCACAGCAATATGTATTAATGGCTATCATGGTCTGATGTGCCATTTTCCATATTCATACAGTTAATTATATCTTTTGGAGCTACTCCAAAAGATATAATTAACTATATGAACACGGAAAACTCTTCTATCAGACATCTAAAGGGAAATGAAGAAGAGCAAAAAAACTCTTCTTGCAGACACCTAAAGGGAAATAAAGCAAATTAACTATGGCTTAAGCCCTGTTACTTTTGAACTGGTAGGAGAAAAACTCAGGAAATAATGTAATTTGTATGTATGAAGTACTGACGTATATGTGGTAGGAGAAAAACTCAGAGGAAATAACATAATTTGTATGTATGAAGTACTGATGAATATGTGGTCTATGACAAGTATGGTAATATGAAAGTCCACAAAGAAATAAATTCAGCAGAAGAATCATGTCTCTGAACAAATAAGGAACAGCTACACTTCACTAAAGAGAGTGGCGCCTGGTGGGAGGAGGCATAGAATTTGTGATTGGCCAAGATTTCAGTGCAGATCATGATATTGTCTCTTAAATGCTTAATAATCAGGAGAAAACTTATTATGTACCAGTTTTTCTTTCCTAAAAAACAAGTATCACAAGCTTCAGGTTGGTGTGAGGATTAAATTCAATAATATGCATAAATTGTCTTATTCATAATAAGTAATCAACCAAAGCTAGCTACAATAATCATCAAAAATTAAGTAGTTAAATATGGAAGAGTCTAGGAGAAATCCAGAAGTTGATTAATTTTATGGAAATGTTTTTTTTTTTTTTTCAGTTATAGCCTTTGTATTTATTTATCAGATGAGTTTTCAGTAGATGTTTTTCACACATCTTGCTCACTCAGTTCTGTTCTTGTCAGCATGCCATTGTTAAAAAACTTGTGAGTAGACTGATATTAGAGCAATAGAATAAACCCACCTCTCTTACTGAGATAGTCAAAGACATAGAGAGGGAACCTAAATGATATTATTTTCTTTTCAGAGTATATTTGCTTATAAGTTATTTCTGGTCTGTGGTGTAAATATGTAAAGAAAAAACCCTGAAATATAAAATATGTATTTATTAATTTATTACCCTTAAGGTTAAAAAAGGTAACACAAATTTTAATTCATTTTAAAGACAAAAAGAAAAAGGAAAAAATGTTTAGCCTCAAGTACCAGGTAAAGACTCTGATCCAGTATTTGTGTTGAGACAAAAGAAACTATAGAGAAAAGAAAACTAGAGCAGCGAACACTGAAATAATCCAGGAGAAATGAGATCACTGGTCACATCCAATTCAGCTGCAAACGCAGTTTTCAACCCCGAGAATCAGCCCTAACAGGTGAGTTGAGGGCTTTATTGCTTGCAGTGTGAGGAAAAAGTTACCTTTCTGAGCTTGAGTCCTCTGAAGACTCCTGAAGACTCTGAGAAGACACCTCTGTCTTTCTCTCATGGTTTTGCCATCAGTGAGAACCTAAATCATTGGGAGGAGCTAGAGAATCAGTAAGTTTGGACTTCTTTAGTTCCATATTATAAAAAACTCATCCACCAGTTAGCACATTTTATATGGAAATGTGCCCATTATAGTATGTTATTGCCCCGAGAAAATAAATCAAAATAGTACTTAAAGAATCTGGAGAAGCCCAGTCATCAGGTTGTTTGATAGACTCACATTTCAACTAATTGGGACAGCTTGTTCATCATTTCTGAGTGATAGCTTCCTTCCAAACATCATTTCCAAGCTCTTCAAAGTTGTACCCTTTAAATTTTCTTAAAATCCACCCATCTTTGTATACTTCAAACTAATTTGGTACTTTTGTGAGTTTCCCATGGAAAATTCTCTAAATTCACACTGGCAGGGCAAAATAAATGAAACCAGAAACAGGGGGATTAGTTACAAAAATTCTTGTCCATCCTCCATTCATTTTTAAATTAGGAAATACATATGAATCATCTAACAAGGGTCAGGCATTGTTATACACATTGGGGAGACAGGGAGAACAGGGCACACAGGGCCCCTTTCTGCTATATGCAAGCCAACAAAAACAGACACAATAAAATAGTGTAGGCTAGGATAGGAGATATGAAGGGAAAAAAACACCAAACAAAACAAGGAGTTTAGACAGAAAGTCATAAGAGAGTGACTTTTAGATAGGATGGTTAGTTTGGCTTTTTGGAGGCTGTGACATTGAAGCTGAGGCCTAAAAAGGAGAGGATAGTAAGTGGGAGAGCATCTGGACAATGAGAATCGAATGTGCAAAGGCCCTGAGTTGGGAAAGAACTTGACTTGGCTGCAGAAGAAGCAGACCAGCAAGGGTCTGTTGCAGCGTTAAGGCAGTAGACGCTAGTGATCAGACCAGGGAAGTGTCAGCAAAGGTTCAGGGCAGTGGGTTGAGATATGTTAGGGGTGGGACTGATGTTTCTTGTCAGTGGATTGGGCATGAGAGATTGAGAAATAGGACTCCTCCCAGGTTGTTAGCCTGAGACATGGGGATGGTGGTTCCATTTACTGAGTAAAGGAACAGGTTTTGGAGGAAAAAACTTGTGTTCCATTTTAGACATATAAGGTGTGAGATAACTGCATGACATCCAAGTGGAGTTATAAGACAGACAGTTCTGTACCTGTGTCTGAAGTTCGGAGGGGGGAGTGCTCCGATCTGAAGAAATAACTAGAAATTGTCAACCTAAATCCCATATTGTCATTGAATCCATGGGAATGGACGTGATTTCCCAGGAAGCATGTATCTAGGATTGAGGCCTGGTATGAGTGAATGTAAAGAAGCCTCTATACATGGTACCCATCCTTGATGGTTCTCTCCATTCTCAAAAGCTCAGTTGAATAATTAGTATTTAAATCCTCTGGACCCTCTGAAATTCTTCTCTGTACTAAGCCAAGCCACTGACTGTATTTTGATGCTGTACCTGAACACAGAATGGCTTTTATTACATCATGCTATCAGCCTCTATTGAAGAACCTTATAAGAAATCATGCAAGAAGCATCCTGGTGTTTAGCAGCAGGAGCTTCTGTTTCCCTGACTTCACAAAGGAAATTGAGACACAGGGAAGTTAAGGAACACACGCTTAGTTATGCAGCTTCTGAATTTTCAATCACTTCATTATATTACATCAACTAACAGAAATGATAATCAGTCTAGAGGCACCATTTAATTTGTTCTTCTGAGGTTATTTAGGGGCAAATGGAAGAAAAAAAAGTGAGAAATCTGGAGACAGGGCATTCACATGATGTTCCCACCACTGATGGACTGCAACAGAAACTGCCCTTCCTGTCTCTGGCCCAGCCCTATGTTGGAAAGCCAACCCGTAAACAGTTCAGTACAACTCCCCGAGGAGGCATTAGCAAAGTTCCCTGTGTAAATACCTGTCTGCTTCACAAATACTTTCTAATGAGAGGGAGATAATCAATAGCAATGAGGCAATAGTTGGTCACCTTCTACCTTACCACTTCTACTTTTCTATTTTTCTTTTCTTCCACCTTACCACTTCTACCAATTCTCCAGCTTCTTGTCTTCTTGCCTTTCTCCTTCTTCTGGTTCTTTGAGACAGGGTCTCACTCTGTCACCCAGGCTGGAGTGCAGTGGCACTATCACACCTCACTACACCTTGACCTCCTGGGCTCAGGTGATTCTCCCACCTCAGCCTCCTGAGCAGCTGCGACCACAGGCAAGTGCCAGTAAACCCAGCAAACTTTTTTGTATTTTTTTGTAGAGATGGGATTTCACCATGTTGCGCAGGCTGGTTGTGAACTCCTGGGCTCCAGCAATCCACCTGCGTCAGCCTCACGAAGTGTTAGGATTACAGGCATGAGCCACTGTGCCCAGCTGTTTTTCTTATTTAATTTTCATTTTCTACTGGGTTCTTTTCTCCCCTCTGTAATTCCTTGTTCTTATTTCTTATGTATGTTTAGCCTATTGGTGTTGTCTAGTCTGGATTTTCTTCTTAGCCTAGGACAGATCTTTTCAAATTTTTTTCATCTTTTTCCCAACTAGTTTCAAAATGCAGAGCTGAGTGTTCTATTTTACATATACCAACATTTGTATGCATGACTTGTTATTTTTATGTTATTGTTACCTGTGTCTTTTATCATTGTATTCTGACAATCCTTAATGACAAGTGATCATGTCAGGATAACTTTGGTTCAGTTCTGAGCACGTGAGTACAGATGTTTTTAAAATGTCAGATAAATGAGATAAAAAGCTGAGTTGGTCAGATTAGTTAAGAGGAAAAGGGCAGGCACAGTGGTTTATGCCTATAATCTCAGCACTTTGGGAGACAGGGATAGGAGGGTCATTGAGCCTGGGAGTTCAAGATCAGCCTAGACAACATAGTGAGACTCCATCTCTACAAAAAATAAAAAATTAGCTGGGCATGGCAGAACATGCCTATAGTTCCGACTTCTTAAGAGGCTGATGTAGGAGGATTGCACCACTGCCACTGCACTCCAGCCCCGGCAACAGAGAGAGACCCTGTCTCAAAAAAAAAGGAGAGTGATTATTTTCCTCACAGAGAAAAAAGTCTTCTCCAAAAAAGAAGTGTTCTGAATATATTTAGATTTTGATTTATAGAGTGTTTTACTTGACAAGAGCGGTCACAAGAGGAAAAATGGAATTCTAAATTGCTTCATAGCCTTTGCCTCCTGAAGATGAGCAAGAAATAAAAATAAAGCATTTCAGAAATTAAGATATAACTCCATGAAAATGTGTTTTGATTCACCAAAATTTTCAGGAAAGCATTGCTTGTGTAATGCCAGAGATACTATGTCACAAAATTCTGGTTAATCATTAAATAATATCTTTTTTAATTAAATAATTCCTAGTACTTGCTGTGTCCCTGGCACTAGGCTAAGCGCAGGGGCAGCCTGTGCCCTCACCCAGCTGTGCAGGGAGTGTGAGAGCAGGGCTCAGCAGCTGAGACACCGTGTGTGAAAAGTTTCCTGTGAGATTTGCACAGGTGTCATGGGAGGGACGTAGTACACGGAAGGAATCAGACAGATTAAAAGATGGTGCGGTGAGAGAACAACCTAATTTGGGGACCATCCAGTATGGAAAGGAAATGAAAACTTGAACGCATCTAGAAAGATCTCATAAGAAAGATTGCTGACTTTTTCAAGTAATCTCAGAGCAAACACAATGCTTTTGTTATTTTCTTGGTTGGCCACTCTGAGTGTATCTCACGCTGAATCCATCAGGGCAGGTAAGCAAAGAAATCAAACATGGAATCTAGTGAACAGAATAGTCGGGGCTAAGCAGACAACTCTGTGACAACATAAGGGAAGCTCCATGTCAGGGGAGCATGTGAGCTTCTTGGGAAGAGGCAACAGAGACGCGAAGACAGGCATGCACGGATGTAGGCTCTCTCCCGCTGCCTGGCACGCTGGGCTCCACCCAGTCTTCAGCATCCACCTAATGTTAATTAAGGCTCCAGTTCCCCTAATTTACCACTTACTATCCAATTGTTCATTGCCCCCTAATTTCTTCTTACTTTCTAACCTTCATTTGGCATCTAATTGGCAGTGCAAACTTCTGGACTCACAGAGATGTCTTCCAGCCTGTTTGGAGGTGGAGGGGCCTGGTATAGTGCGTTCTGGCAGAAGCTCCACTCAATCCCTAAGTCCCCTCACTGGCCCTCCTGACAAATGAAAGGCCTTGAGGTGGGTAAGAGTCTTGCCTCACCAGCTGAGCTGTGCGAGACCCGTGACATTCTTTACTTCTGGGTTTACTTTTATTTATTCTAGTAGATGTATGAAACAACCTCAGGCAATTCAGGGTCTCTCCCTGCCTTCCTCTGAGGCAGGGCCTCTTTCAGGGAGAGTCACACAGAGCCAAGGTGAGTTTGGGATGGGCCACCCTTGCTCCCGCTTGGTCTTGAGTCTTCACCCATGCAGGTCCACACCGCCCAGTCCCACCAGTGGGGCCTCCTCAGGCTGTCTCTCAGGGCATGTTCTGAAGCCCCCTACACTGTCCTGGTAAACCCAGAAGTAAAGAATGTCACGGGTCTCGCACAGCTCAACTGGTAAGGCAAGACTCTTACCCACCTCAAGGCCTTTCATTTGTCAGGAGGGCCAGTGAGGGGACTGCACTGCTGAGCTCTGTGAGGCTGACTCAGGGGCAGCTGCCCAGGCTTCCTGCTGCCATTTCAACTCAAGCCCGCTGTGAGGCTTGGAGCAGGGTCTGGAGTGGGAGGTGTAAAGGAGTATATTGCAACTGTGCTGGGCCACACTTCTGCCCCTAGCTCACCCTAGAGTACTACCAATAACCCATCTCCTGTGGGCTCCTCCCAGGGACCCGTATCAATGTCTAGTTCTCTTCCTTCCTCTGGCTGCCTCCCTTTCCCGTTGTAAAGACTGTTGTTATCTACAGGCTGGGAGGATCCTGCGATGCCTGATCAGATTCCTCCAAAGTTGTCAGGTATGCCCAGAGCTCTTTCCCCTCAACTCTGAAGGTGAACCTCTGCATTCTGTGGTGTCGCGGCCATTCTAAGCAATGACTACTGCAGGAATTATAAGGGACAGAGCCTCACTGAATATGCCATACTATATTGTCCTCACAGAGCTCACACAGTTGAAAAGGACCTCCAAGCTCATCCACCCCCAATCCTCAGCTGTGTTTGGGCCTTTCTATAGTATCCCATACTTTAATGGCAGGATCCTTACTCGGCCCTGGACAGCCCCTTCAGTTGCTGAACAGTGCCATCTTTACCAAAGTCTCCCTATGACATTTGTACCTCAGTCAGGTCTGTCCTTGGCGTCACACCCAATGCATCTTCTCCATGTTCCCGTGATACTCCTGGCTGCTCAGGCCCCAGCTGACCAGCCTGGAAAGGAAAGGACCTCCAACCACAGGAAAAGGCTTTGGGCAGAGGGTGTCAGCCTGAGCCCGGCTGAGCCTTTCCTGCTGCCGGCCCTGTTTCCTGGCAGGCCTCTGCCTCAGGGATTCTGCACAATGGGAAGTTAGCTGCCTGTCATCAAGCCCATCTGTAGGCTTCCCTTGTGCTGACAGCGTAGCCTCTGGCTTCTCAGTCAGGAGCAGCACAGATGCCTGGGCTCACCCTAGACATCTAACAGAGTGGATCTGGCATTCTGTACTCACACGTTTGACAAAAGCTCCTTAGATGATTGTAGCACATACCAAAGGAGAGAAGTCTGCTACGAGTGATTGTGAAGCAATTTGCCAATTGTAAAATTAAATTAGAAGTAGAGGTAATATCTGTGCATTCAGTGACAGTTCTTCATTAGCAGCCGACTGTTAATCCACAGCTTTCTGTCAAGTGAACTGGAGCTTGAGTCTTCATGCTTTCACTGATACCTACCTTTTCCTTTTCTCTCTCCCTCTCTCCATCCTTTTCTCCTCCTCTTTCTTCCTTCCTTTCTCAAACATTTACCGAGTTCCTATATGTACAGGCAGTGGGCTAGGTACCAGATAGAAAATGATGAATCCGACCAAGACCCTGGCCTCAAAGAGCTCACATTCAGACAAGTGAACATATTAAGTGTTGGAGGTTGTATCAGTTGTCTATTGCTGTGCAACAAATCACTTCAAAATTTAGCAGTTTCAAGCCACATTTAATGTCTCATAGTTTTTGGGCACCAGGAATCCAGGTGGCTTAGCTGGGTCCTCTGGCTCAGGGACCCTCACAAGGCCACAGTTAAGGTGTTGGCCTGAGCTGCAGTCATCTCAGGGCTCAGCAGCAGGAAGAGCCACTTCCAAGCTCATGTGACTGTTGCCGGGCTCCTCTCTGGCTGTTGGCCAGAGGCCTCCCTCAGTTCCCTGCCACATGGGCCTCTTTAGGGAGCATTTCATAACAGGGAGGCTGGCTTCCCGCAGGGTGAGCAAGCCAGAGAGCCAGAGAGGGTGAGCCTGAAGGCAGCCAGCACTTTTTTGTGACCTAATCTCAGAAGTGACATCCATTACTCTCGCCACATTCTATTTGCTAGGAGTTATTGGGTCCAGCCCATGCTCAAAGGGAAGAGGTTACAAAAATATCTTAAACAAATTGCACTGCAGGAGCCATTTGTGTGATATGTGACTAATGAATACCAGGACACGGGGCCCTTGGGGGCATGTGAAAGGCCCCCCACAGTAGAGGTATTGTCATAATATCTTTTTTTTTTTTTTTTGACAGAGTTTCTCTCTTGTTGCCCAGGCTGGAGTGCAATGGTGTTGGCGTGATCTTGACTCACCACAACCTCTGCCTCCCAGGTTCACGCGATTCTCCTACCTCAGCCTCGCGAGTAACTGGGATTACAAGCGTGCACCACGATGCCCGGCTAATTTTATATTTTTAGTAGAGATGGGGTTTCTCCATGTTGATCAGGCTGGTCTCAAACTCCCGACCTCAGGTGATCTGCCCGCCTCAGCCTCCCAAAGTGCTGGGATTACAGACATGAGTCACCACACCCGGCCCATAATATCCTCAAAGACATTTAAAGACTCAAATCACCTGGCCCAAACACAGCAAATTAAAAACATCAATTACCCTTTCTTTAAGATGCCATAAGGAAGGTATGTGAAGAAACTTCCATAGGATTAGACTAAAGTCCCAAAAAATAAAGACGGTTCCTCATTCCTGTTTCTCTACTTTGCTAAAAGGTACACTCAGATGCTGTCTCTAATGGAGAATTGAGATAAACTTCACCAGGCCTGCTTAATCAAGTATATCTCCCCTCCAAAAAAAAAGGAAAGAAAGAAAGAGACCAGTGCCAGTGAGACAGGTAGGGGATATTCAACTGTCCCTATTTAGTTCCAGAACAACTAAGGTGTTACAACTTGCAATGTATCTGGTTAGACTCAATATGTTTTGTATTCAAGTTTCCAACCAGCAAAATTTGTGACCTTATTAAGAATACTAGCTCATACTCAATACCCAGAAGAAAGATTTCCATTCCAGAATCTAGTCTACTAGCTTGGTTATTATTCATTTATAGTGTCAGATCAGAGAAAGATTGAAGGCATTCCTAATTAGTTGCCTTGGGATATAACACATTTGAAATAATATCACTCGATATTTCAGTGTCTGTTAAGCCTGATTTATAGGGACTTGTGTTTCAGTCTAAAAGATTAATCATGGATCACACAAATGGATCCTGCAGTGCAATTTGTTTAAGATATTTAAAAGTATATTCACATGTACCATCATTTAAACAGAAACAAATGCAGATTGGAAATATCTAAGTATTTTATAAAGAACATATGATACTTCACCAAAGAATCCCACTACTTTAATTAACATAATTTGCTGACATTGACTTGAGACCCACATGTGTAGATTCTCAGTCTAACAAGTGTAAACGCAGTGGCCCTTGCAAACCCTCTGAGAGAAGGGTCAGAGGCCTGAAACTGAGTTAAAGGAGAAGTCCTCATTGCCTGGACAGTTTCCTCATTGACATTCAACACTCCACTTGCCTTCTTGCAAAACAAAAAACAGTTAGCCCTGCATGTTGACCTACCTGAAAGGTCTTTGTTAATTGAAACACTGCTGCAAATTCATAGTTTTATTTTTTTTTTAACTTACAGAGACAAAATAAAGCCAAATCATACTTATAACTCAAAAGTTAGAATTGTTTTGCTAATTTTGTAAATGAGCAAATTTATCTTTTTAATCAAAATTCAGTTTGGAAATATTCCATATCACGTACAGGTTTCTAATACTCAACTACAGCCACTTTTGAGGGACTCGATTTTGAATCTTCAGAGTATCAGATATTGTTTTTCCTCCCATAACATTATTTTATTATTCTAAAATGCTTGTAATTTCATGCTAAAGAAAATGTGACCCCAGGGTTGGCCATGGTGGCTCAGCCCTGTAATCCTAGCACTTTGGGAGGCCAAGGCAGGTGGATCGCTTGAGCCCAGGAGTTCAAGACCAGCCTGGAGAGCATAGGGAGTCCCTGTTTCTACAAAAACTAAAACACAAAAATTAGCCAGGCACAGTGGTGTGCACCTGTAGTCCCAGCTACTTGGGAGGCTGATGTGGGAGGATTTCTATAGCCTGGGAGGTCGAGGCTACAGTGAGCCATGATCATGCCACTGCACTCATGCCTGAATGACAGATTGGGACCTTGTTAAAAAAAAAAAAAAGAGAGGAGAGAGAGAGAGAGAGAAAAAAAAAGCAAGCAAGCAAGCAAGAAAAAAAGAAGAAAGAATGAAAAAAGAAAGAAAAAGAGAGAGAGAGAGAAAGCAAGAAAAAAAGAAAGAATAAAAAAAGAATAAAAGAAAGAAAGAAAGAAAAGAAAGAGGGCGGGGGGAAAGGAAGGAAGGAAGGAAGGTGATCCCAAATGAGAGATATACTGAGAAGAAATGCTTGAAAACTTGTCATAATGCATAACTTATAGAGGAATGAATGTGAACAAGAAAACTTTCATTCTGCAAGGCCAGTTTCCAAAAGAAATACATCAAGTAAGACCAAGATGGAAACCACAGAAAATAACTTAAATTCTGTTTTCATTTTTTTTTTCAAGAACTTATTTAAGGTTTAAAGTTTTCCTTTGACCTCTGCGGGGGCAGGGATCATCTGCCCAAGTTGCTGATGGGACAATAGAACCCCCACAGAGGGGCGGTGACATCAGCAGTCAGGTACCAGTTAAACCCAAGTGCTCTGATTTTTTCCTCACTACGTTTTAGAAACCCAAAAGCCTCCTATTTTTCAAATTTAGAAATTAAGCAACTTTCAAAGCTCTCTTTCTCTGGGCTTTCTGTACAAATAATATAATAAAATGCAGCACAAGTTGAATCTACAATTAACTTGGGAATTTGTCATCACTGGCTCCACAAAGTACACTTCCCTTACTGACTGCACAAGTTTCTGCAGAGGTGTCTTTTAGTAGTCTAAAAAAGAAAGGCTAGAAGAGCAATGTTTCTTTCGAACTTTCCAGCAATTATGAAATCCTAAAGAAACAGGTCCACGTTACAAGAGAGGGACTGTGGTGTCAGAAGTAAGTCCTAAGAATAATTACTCTAGTTGGCTCTGTCTTTCCAGAGTTACAGCGATAGGGAGTTCCTTGAACTTCCCACTCAACCGGCAGATGCCTCTGGCATGTTGTGATGTGGTGGGTGTTTTATTCGAAATGGTGAAGTGAAAGAAACAAACAAAATCTCTATGGCCAAAGTCACAATGAAATACAAAGTTATGCACAAGCATGTACTCATATCACACATTATCCATTATCTCTCTCTCTGTCTCTCTGTCTCTGTCTCTGTCTCTCTCACACACACACACACACACACACACACACACACACACACCCCTGTTCTAAGACTCGATTATCTCACCAAGACTGGATAGATGTCTGGTGCTTCTTAATAAAAGTGTTGAAAGTTTCCACAGTGAATTCATTTTTTGGTCAAAAAATGGGCTCATGCTGCAATGGGTGGAAACTTTTCAAGTGGGAACAGTTAGAATAGGAAGTCATAATTTTTGAGCTATAGGAGAAAACTTTTTATGATACCCTCAAGAATTCAGTTTCTTGCTTTTTGTATGACAATGTAATGTTTCACATACTTAGTGACTGCATGACATGTAGTACAATGTTCTGTTTTTCCTTTATGTGATTCCACCTATTTAAAAAGCCACCAGAGCCTGTCTAATGCTTGGAATACTATTTCAAACTTTTAAATGATAGAGAGTACTACAGCAACTTTCTCCAGTAGAAGTATAATGAAACCACATATGTAAATTTAAATTTTCTGGTAGCTGTATTTAAAAAGTCAAAAGAAATTAATTTTAATAATACATTTTATTTGCCCACTGTATCCATAGCATTATGACTTCAATATGTAATCATGTATCATGATTCAGATACCACATCAATATATCATAATATAAAAGGTATTAATGAAATATTCTATACATTTTTTAATACTAAATCTTCAAAATCTGGCGAGTATTTTGTACCTGAGGAAAACTCAATTTGGATGCTAAAGTTTTATGAGAAATCCTTAATCTGTACTTAGATTTCATAAAATTTACTGTTGAAAAGTTGATTCATGTTTCCAAGTTGTTCCAGACATAGTTAAAATAATTTGTGTGTGTAAATAATTAAAATTAAATAATATTAAAAATTCAGTTTCTTAATTATACTAATGAATTGTTGTTTCGAGTGAACAGCAGCCACCTGTGGCTAGTAGCTACCTCATTAGACAGCACAGGTTTACATCAATGAATCCTTTTCATCTTTGAGCCACCATAGGTCTCACTGGAGATGGATTTATTTTAAAAGATTAAAACTTTGGGCAGAACGAGGCTTGAGAATTTTTTTGATTACTTCATATCATCCCTCCACTTGAAACAAACCACCATCACCAACAACAAAGCTAAGGTTATGACATAATTTGGGTTTGTCATTTCCGTCCCTTCTGCCACCAACAGTAAAGCTAAGGTCGTGACATAATTTGGGGTGGTCATTTCTGTCCTTCCATCAGCTAACAGCAAGGAGGGCAGGAGAAAGGGAAGGGAGGAATTGTGCTCTGAGCCCTGCTGGGAGGACAGCTGGGAAGCCAGAGCAGGAGCCCAGAGGAAACCTGCTCTACTCGCTCACCAGGTCTCCTCTCTGGCCATGATCTTCTAGTCCCCTCCCTCACCTTGCCTCCCAGTCACTGCAAACAGCCTTGCATCAACTTACATCTCTGCAATTTCCTTGGGAGTCTTTTGGGAAAGGGTAGAGGTTTTCAAGAAAATTAGAAAACATTGCATATGCCTGTGGAAATTATTATCTCAGTGATCCCTGGTAGGGTTTTTCTCGTTCCATTTTTTTTTTTTTTTTAATTGAAGGGAGAGCCCGAACTGCTTCTGGGCCAGAGTTCCGGCTCCCTTTCTTCCCACCTGCATTGCCCCGTGCGAGGAAACACAGCTCACTTTCCCTATCAGTGAAACATGGTTTCGATGAAGGTTAAAAAAGTTGCTATTTAAAACATCTAGAAGCATGTCTGGTGAATGGAAAGCCCTCAAGAAACAGTAGAGTTTATTATTATTGTTTTACACTATGGATTCCTATAAAGTTTTTCAACAAAGAACTGTATAACTACTATATATAAAATATGAATCTTTTAAGCACAGCACGTCCCACAGTGCACAAGGGAGTGAATGTCTTTTATAATTTGGCAAAAAAGCATTTATTTTTAAATAAACAAATATTGGGCTTTTTAAAAATATATGAATGTGCCTCACAGCACCATTCTCATTTTATCCTGAAGAGGAGTATATATTACTTGCAGAACTTCTTTCAAAATCATGCTGTTTGAGTCATTCTGTTGGTACTCATTAAAAACTAATGTGGCCCCCTGCATTGCAAAAGAAAGAAACATTATTTTTTCCAGCGGTCACTCATCTGCTTTTTTGTCTTAGCGTATCCTTTTTTCCTTATTTTTAGCCTGTTTCTCCTCTCCTCAGCTCACCAGCACCTTATGATATGATAGTCCTCAGTCTGTGGCTCAGAGGGAACATCAGAGGCCAAACATCCATGACTTTAAGAAAATGTGCAACAATCTTACACCTTGTCCATCCTCTCCCATAACCCATTGCCACTGGTTGTCAAAGGAATTTTAAAAGGTGAAGCCCTATGACTAAGCAATGATTTCCTCCCAGTTTATCATTTCAGATCAATTGACTGTTGTTGCTTTGGGATTAGTAAGATCAGTGACCTTAAACCAGGATCCAGGAGATCAAAACTGAGCAAGGACACCAAGAGAACGATGAATTATTTTCTTATGTAATGCTGATGAAATCATCACTGTGGTGGTGTGCATCATTATGTGAATTTATGTCATCTGTAAGTGATCATGTTAGCTAGAAGCTGGGCATCACCATTTATGTGATATGTACAGCATGCCATTATAGAGTCTACTCTGGGGCAAGATCCTGAGATCTTTAATGGATATTTAGTTGCAATGAGCTTTCTATAGATTTGTCGGAGTTCCAGAAAAGTGGAACTGGAAATGTTATATTAAAGGCAATGGTGGTATGGTAGAAAAAGAATCTTAGAAAATCCAAGTTTGTGTCCTATCCTCCCACGTACTATAGACCATTTGACTCCATTGGAGCCTCCATTTCTTCACATGTGAATGAGCATCAGAATAGCTATACCATGGTGTTTGTGTGAGGATTAAACAAGATAATAACTGTGGTTTTCTAGGACTATTCTTAAACTTCAGTGTTCCGTTACTATTGATTTCAAATTTATGTAATTTCATTTAACCAGGTAAGAAAATGTTCAAATTATATGGTTAAATAAAAACAGTATATTACCATATTCAAAAATTACGTAAATTTTGTAATCAACTATTCACATCATTGCATCGAGCCTGAGTTTCTTCTCCCAGCTCTGGGGCTCTAGATATGTACATCCAGCTGTCCATCTATCATCTCTACTTGGATCTCAGACTTCAAATATCCAAAACCAAACTCCTAACCCCTGACTCACCATCCCAACCTAGCCTGCCTTTCTCTAGCTTTCCTCACCTCAGTTAATGACAGTTAATTTTTCCTCATGCTTCCAGTCAGGAAAGTCTAAACTAGCTGGGCACACAGGCTCATGCTTATAATCCCAGTGCTTTGGAAGGCTGAGGTGGGAGGATCACTTGAGGCCAGGAGTTTGAGACCCCCCTGGGCAACATGACAAGACCCCCTTCTCTACAAAATAAAAATAAAAAATTACCTAGGCATGGTAACACTTGCCTGTAGTCCTGGCTACTCAGGAGGCTTGAGGAGGGAGCATTGCTTGAGCCCAAGAGGTCAAGGCTATAGTAAGCTACAGTTGTTCCATTGCACTCCAGCCTGGGTGACAGAGCAAGACTCTGTCTCTCTCCCTTTATTAAAAAAAAAGAAAAACCAAAATGTTGGAATCATTCCTAATTCTTTATATTATCTTCTGCCTAACATCTAATCTGTCAGCAAATCCTGTTAACTCTCCCTTCAAAATGTATCCGAATTCCAGCTGCTCCTCACCTCCTCCTCTGCTACCATCCAGCCCAAGCTGCCATCTCTCACCTGGGTTACTGCCATAGCCTCCTAACGGATCCTGCTACTGTCTCCCTTGTCCTCTTGGCCCACTTGCAACAAAGCAGCCAGTGATACTTTTAAACCTGAAGTCATTTCACATCACTGCTCTGTGTAAAACCCTCCAATGACTTCCCAATACACTCAGAATCAAAGCTAAAGCCTTCACAATGGCCTAACATAGCCCTACATGCTCTGACACCCCAATTCCCCAGAACTTTACTGCCCTCATCATTCTTCCCATCTCAGCTTACTCTGCTTCTGCCACACCATCCCCCGGGATGTTCCTCAAACAGACCAAGCCCCTCCTACTCCAGTGCCTTTGGACTTGTTTCTCCCTTCCTGCTCTTCCCCAGCCATCCACATGGCTGCCTATTCCCCAGTTTCAGGTCTCATCTCACAGCGCAGGTCTTCGGTGAAACCATCAGCACTGGCTCCCTATTCCACATAGCCACCCCATTCCTACTCCACATACCCCTTCCCTGCTTCATTTTTTCCCATGAAGCTCGTCACCACCTGACTTTATCACCCTTTGATATGTGTATGTATATATGTGTATGTGTGTGAATAATATATACACACGTAAATTTATTTATTGTTAGTCACTCCCCACTATCATGATGCTCCATGAGGGCAGGGATCACTGTTTTTCATTGTGATAGCCCTACTGCCCAGAGCAGTGCCTGGAACAGAAAAGGCTCTCAATAAATATTTTTAGAATTTTTTATTTATTTTATTTTATTTTATTTTATTTTATTTTATTTTATTTTATTTGAGATAGGGTCTCTCTCAGTTGCCTAGGCTAGAGTGCAGTCTAAGCAACAGAGACAGTGCACATGATTACGGCTCATTGCAACCTTGACCTCCTGGGCTCAAGGGATCCTCCCACCTCAGCCTGCCAAGTAGCTGGGAGTACAGGCTCATGCCACCACATCCAGCAAATTTTTAAAATTTTTTGTAGAGACAGGGTCTCACTATGTTGCCCAGGCTGGTCTCTAACTCCTGGGCTCAAGTGATTCTCGCACCTCGGCCTCCCAAAGTGCTGGGATTACAGGCATGAGTCACTGCAATGAGTGAATTATTTGTCTATATTTATTCAACAAATATTATTAACCCCTCACCTTGTGCCAAACGTTGTTCTAGGAACTTAAAATACAACAGTAAAAAAACTAGACAATAATACTCTTCTCATAGAGCTTACATCTGTGTCTGTAGCTCTACATCCATCTATATCTATCTGGATGTCAACATCTATATGCACATCTACACATATCTATCTATCTAAGACCGAAAAGTGTACAGTGAAAGGATTATGGCTGATTTTTCATTATTGATGCTCTTCTATACATTCTGAATTTTCTAAATTAAAGCATAATTTTTAAAATTTCTAGAATGATGTGATTATTATTGTAATGAGAAACAATTGTGTAAATAGGAAAGCGGAGTGAAGAAACAGTTAAATGCAAGAGAAAACTTTGACATCTATACTGTGCTCATGTGAACTTCGTCAACATCTGATTAAGTATCACAACTTTATATCACTGCTATTGTTTAGGCAGGGCGGCATTAAATTGAAGAGCAGAATTGCTGCAGACAAATTGCCTGGGTTTCAATCCTTTATAGTTACATGACCTTAGGCTCTCTAGCTCAGTTTCCTCATCTGAAAATTGGAAATAATAATAGTATTGTTATTACTAATACTAGTTCATTGGTTGATGTGAGGATGAATTGAGTCAATACATGTAAGGTGCTTAGAACAGTGTGGGACACAGAACTGATAATCAGTGATAAGTATTATTATTGTTTTCTTGCTATTATATTTATCTTTATTATTATTGAGTGAAAAAAGGGAAAGTTGTATTCTCTAGACCATTACACTTAATTATGAATCTACTGGCTCTTGGAAAAAAATACTTATTCTCATATACAAATTTGAATAATTTATATAAAGTATGGTCTTCTGTCGATAAATTCATCAGGAATTAAACAACAATTCTGAGAACAGAAGCAGTCAACCCTGATGAGCCCAGCTCCATTCTTGGAACTTTCTCAGGCATTGTCTGTGGCAGCAGATTTTCTGGCCATGTAAGAAGGGAGTCAGGATGGTGCCTCCAGAGCTGCCACAGAAAGAGCAGTGGAAATGGCTTAGTGTGATTGGCACTTCAGTGTGAATGCCTGAGTGCCCAACGGGAAGTTAATTATATTAAAGCTAGAGAAACCATTACGTTGCCTCAGAAAAATAATTGATTTCACCCCAGATCACATTTGAAATTAATGACATTATTGTGTATTAGGTAAATACACATAATTCTTTGCCAAGCATATTCAAATGCCATAGTTTGACAAGTGGTTATGCCTTATTACGTTTAACCTTGAAGGTTTTAGCATTTTGGTTAGTCATTTATTTGTTCATTTGTTTTTCCTACTCTGACTGAATATCCAGCCAAAATGGATTACATCATTAATTGAAAATATTTTAATTGAGCATTTTATCATACTCATTCACAAATAATCCAGTTAAATCTGATCAAGCGTATTGCTTAATGCAAGAATAAGTGTAAGACATCTGCAAATTCTGCACTTTGGCAATCTTTTTTTATTTATTTTTTGAGACAGAGTCTCGCTCTGTTGCCCAGGCTGGAGTGCAATGGCGTGATCTCAGCTCACTGCAACCTCTGCCTCCCGAGTTCAAGAGATTCTCCTGCCTCAGCCTTCTGAGTGGCTGGGATTACAGGCACACACCACCACTCCCGGCTAATTTTTGTATTTTTTTAGTAGAGACAGGGTTTCACCATGTTGGTCCATGCTGGTCTTAAACTCCTGACCTTGTCATCT
Organism: Chlorocebus sabaeus; assembly: GCF_047675955.1. Taxonomy (NCBI): domain Eukaryota; kingdom Metazoa; phylum Chordata; class Mammalia; order Primates; family Cercopithecidae; genus Chlorocebus; species Chlorocebus sabaeus. The sequence goes on along the minus strand of NC_132918.1, from coordinate 34,614,160 downwards.
GTCCGCCTCGGCATCCCAAAGTGCTGGGATTACAGGCGTGAGCCACTGCACCTGGCTCAGCAATCTTATGTATTATAGTTAGGGATGTTTACAAGGCAACTACATAAAATGGTGCAGAATCTCAGCATTAACCCATTTCCTCCCAAACTAATGACTAGAAAGCTCCAAGATAAGACTCCATGATGCTAGATCATACCATTTCCATTTTAGCCACTAAACTTTAGTGACAAATAAGTTCAGTGCAGTGATTTAGGTGCGTTGTGCTTATGTACTTGATAATTGAACAACCTTTATTTCCCCTGTTCCACACAATTTTGTGGAACTCTCTCAAAAACCTTTCAATCACTACCTACTCAATTCTTATCATATCAAGAGAGACTGCCAGGGTGGGGTGGCATGCCAAGGAGGGCACAGGATTATCAACCTGCAGGAAGTTCCAGAGGTAATCTGTCCCATTCCTCTGGATTCAGACTGAATTGTAGAATTAAGAGTACAGACTTTCATAGATCTTTACTCTCTCAGAGCTATTGAGATATATCTGTGATAAATGAGGTGTATTTAAACACCAGGGTAAAGTGATTCGTTCTAGTTAAGATCAGTCCATTTTTCATGTCAAAAATTCTCTCTTCAGACCTCAGCTAAGCATGAAACCAAGTCCTTTGATGAATATCAAATGATGATCAGCTCATAACAACACATATTAGGAATTACTCTGAAGGAGGTGTCCCTCATACAGCAACGGAGATGCCTCTATGTGCTTTAAAACTGCAACACAAGGCTGGGCGTGGTGACTCAGGCCTGTGATCCCAGCACTTTGGGTAGGCTGAGGCAGGTGGGTCACCTAAGGTCGGGAGTTTGAGACCACCCTGACCAACATGGAGAAACCCCGTTACTACTGAAAATGCAAAATTAGCCAGGCGTGTTGGTGCATGCCTGTAATACCAGCTACTCAAGAGGCTGAGGCAGGAGAATCGCTTGAACCTGGGAGGCAGAGGTTCCGGTGAGCCAACTCCAGCCTGGACAACAAGAGCGAAACTACATCTCCAAAAAAATAAACCCTGCAACACAAATAAGCACAGACACTTGAATGGGAAAAGAGACAATGTTCAAAAATCAATCTCATTAAAAGTACCTGCACACTTATTTTCAGGGAAAAAGTGGCAGAGGGAGGTCATAGGAGAGATGACATCCAGTAAAAAGCTAAATATCAAACACAACCCATTACTAGTAAAGATGTGGATTGTCCTCTTCAGAAATGAAGTGTAGCATAAGTATTTGAGGGACTTAGATCTGAGCTGGGGAAAGGAAAGAGGAAATTTAGTTTTTGTAAGTGTTTTTTGTGCCAGAGACAGAATAGGGCTTAAGAGTTGGACTTTGGATTAAATTGGCCTGGTTTTAAACCTTGTTCTAACTCTTACTGTGTAACCCCAGTCAATTTGCTTAACCTCTTGGTTCCTCATTTTTAAAATGGAAAAAATGGAGATGCTGGTAGTAATAGTACCTACCTCATAAGGTGGTTGAGATATTTAATGATGGAATATGTGTAAGTTGCCTGGTACATAGATACTGTCAATAGTGTTAGTTTCTATTTTCTGAATGGAGTAGATGTGTAAGAGGCTCATCTTCCTCTTGACTAAGGAGAATGCTAATTGCCACTGAACTTCCCTTTAGTCTCATAGAATGTTAACATTAATAAGGCATTTTAGTGCCTCCAAATTCTCCTAGCTTGTTGCACCCCCTTTGCAGTGTTTGCTCTTATACACCGGTATTTTTCACAGCTGTAATCATGGTGATTGCATGCTTTCATATTCAAATACTTTCTTATCATTTACCTTTGAGTCTAGACTCCTGCTGGGTTGTGTGTTGTGCTCTTTTGTCTGTAGTGATTTGGAAAGGGCCTTGAAGAAGGACAAATCAAACCCTTTTGTCTGGAGGCTTGAGCCTCTTCATCTTGAATTTTTGCTTGCTATTGCTCATTATCTTGCAAAGCATTTGGTCCTGGCTTCAGCCTTTCCAAAATGAATTCAAATAAACAAGATTCTAAACTTGAGGAGTTTACAGCCTCATACAATCCAAATGGATGCAGATCAGACATAATCAAGGCAAACAGGTTTTGAAAAATTGCAGAAATAAAATTGTTCAGACTGCAGAAGTCTAAGAGGTAAAGACTGTGGCTTGGAGGGGTGGGCTCACGGTTCAGAAAGGCTGGGGCCTGAAGGAAAACATTCTTCTCCTTAGCCTTTATCTTTTCTCCTACGCTTGGCCCTTACACATAAAAATTAATGAAAGAAAGCAGAAGTTTTGGCCCTCAAAAAGTTGATAAAAATTATTATAACTGATGCGCAAATATCACAATGTGTGCAATATGAATGCAATCTGGCATTTTCATGACTACTGAAGATGGGAAATGGCAAACTGATGGTTTGCAGTTTCTTTTTTGAAACTATGTTCACTCCTTCTCTCCTATAGTGTTTAAAACAAATGATGGGGTGAAAAAAGAGTGAACTTTGAATAACTGAACAGAAACTGAACGTATGGAAGCCTGGCTGGTGCTAGAAAATGGTGAAGCAAGAAAATCTGGAATCATGCATTATATGGCCATTTGTCATCTGTCTTCTACACCGGAACTGTTAAGGACATTGGCTGCTTTGTTTATCACTGTGCCCCTGGCTCCTAGAAGAGTGTTGGGCCCTACTAGGTGCTCAATAATCACTTGTTAAGCAATGAGAAAATAGAGGACAGAATTTTGACCTCCTAAGCTTGTGGGGCTTGATAAAGTCAGGCGCGATGGCCCCCACTGAAAATGTAGCCATACCATGGAGCTCCCAGCTCCCAGCCACCATGATACCCTTTACGGTCATTTGAGGGGTAACCAAATCAGGAATTGAGAATTCCCTGCATCCCATCCCTTTAAGACAAGGATAATTCTCCAGCCTGCAGCAAAGACTGCTGCATCACCACCTAAGCCATGTTTAGAGCGATAATTTGGAATCGTTATCCAGTTCATAGGGGAATCCAGTATCTCTGCATCTTAATTTTGTCTTAACATTCAAACAGGGAAACCACTTTGCTCAACGGTGACCTCTCATGCAGTTATAGGTTACATAGGTCTTATTTTAAAGGACTGCTGCATTTAAATTTAAACCATATAGCTCCCAAGAATAACATTAGCTGCTGAGAATAGGCATAAAGTTAACAGAAGGAAAATACCTGGTCCCGGGAGTATTGCGAAAAACTTGCACTAAAAGCAGAAAGTCATAATATTGTGAAAATGGCTAATCTGTAGTAATTTATAGTTCATAAAAGTCATTTGCATGAATTATTAGTGCCTCTAACAATTTGCCTCCCTGCAAGTGGCATCTCAGAGTAATCTGACTATCTTAATACCAATCCTTTATTCACAGAAAAACCTGTTTGGAGAATCTGAAAAAACAATCTCCCTCTACCCTTCCAACCCAAAATTGGTAATTCAAAAATTGTACCTGGTACTGTTTTAGTAGCTGGCAATTTTGAGGAGACTTTTCATTTTTCTTAACAAATTGCCAAATGGAAATAGCTATAGCAGCAACATTGGGCAGGCCTGAGAGAGTCCCAGTGTTTAGTCCCTTTTCTTTCCCCTTCTCCTTGCCTTGCATGCTGCAGGCAAATAAGCCAGAAATGCAAAGGAACTCTGTCACAGATTCATTTACAAATCAGAGATCTTTTCCTTTTTTCTATTTCTGAAATTGGAAGATATTTTAACAAAAAATAAACAAGACAAAAATTTGAGGTGGCAGAATTTCCCTACAGGATCTCGTTCCCTATCCCAAACTCCAAACAAACAATGTCCCCTTTCCTCCTCAAAGCTGCTTTCAAGGTTTTGTTTGTATATATGTTTGATTTTATGCAATTAAACCTAAATCCTGTTTGTGAAATGAAAGGCTCTAGGATGTGCAGTTATCACAGGAAAGATGGAATGGGAATGGATAAGGTGCCAAATTTAGCAAATAAAAATACAGAATGCCCAGTTAAATTTGGATTTCAGATAAACCGTGAATAATTTTCCAGTTTAAGTGTCTTCCATGCAATACGTTGGGCATATTTATATTAAAAAATATATCCGTGGTTGATCTGAAGTTCAAATTTAACTAGGCATTCTGTACTTTACCTGGCAAACGTGGGAGGATTGGGAGGTCATATTCTGAGTAGGGAGCAGTTCTCTGTGCCCACAAAATCTCAATGAGTCCATATGTGCATAAAGCTCACCTGGTGATTCATTCAAGAGGGATGATGAGCAACAGTTTTACTCTTTGTCATTGTTGTTGTTTACAGAAAGTTTCACTCTTTGTTTTCTTAATGTTTTTTAGAGACAGGGTCTCTCTCTGTTGCCCAGGCTATAGTGTAGTGGTACAGTCATAGCTCACTGCAGCCTCAAACTCCTGGGCTTAAGCAATTCTCTCACCTTGGCCTCTCAAAGCATCACCCTTTGTTGTTATTTTCAACCATTATTTGCAAACAAAGCTTGCCTTGGAAGAGCATCTTGGTAGAATGGCATCAGTGTGTCTGGGATATAACTCCAACTTTGACATTTATTAACAGGTGTGACCTCACACTCATTCACATTTAGTACCAGAGATGATAAATACCTGTTCTGAATACTTCCCAAGTTGAAGTAAGAATTAAAAGGTAAAATAAAGTTACTAACACAATGCCCCTTGCACAAGAGAACCACCCAATGTCATTCCATCTCCTGCAACAGTTTGTCCCTTAGTAAAAGAAATGCTGAAATAGTTATAGCCCCAAGCTCCTTGGTAAAGCATGGATGCATAGGCTTTGGCTATAGCTCTTTCTTTGCTTATTTCTTTAATACTTTCATTGATGTATAATTTATATGTGGTAAAATGCACAAATCTTCAATGTACAACGTGATAGATTTTTCATATGCTCATGTAACCACAGGCAGGTCAAGATCTAGAATATTTCTACCCCCACCCCCTGCCTCCCTAGAAGCTTTTCTCGTATCTGTTCCCAGTCAATATCACCTCTCCATAGGTAGCCAGTATTCTGATTTCTTTTACCATAGATTAATTTTCCCTGTGCTTAAAATTAACAGAAGTGGAAATTTTCAGAAGGTATCCTTTTAAGTCTGGCTTCTTTTATATATTTCAGATTCATCCATGTTTTCATGTATACTAGTAGTTTGATCTTTTTCATTCCAGTATGATATTCCATTGTAGGAATATACCACAGTTTATCCATTTTATTGTTGATGAACATTAGGGATGTTTTCAGTTTGGGGTCATTATAAATAAAGCCATCATGAACATTCTTGTGTGTATCTTTCTGTGAGCATACGTATTCATTTCTCTTAGATGTATAGAAGTAGCTTGACTGGGTCATGGAGTTCTCACTCTCTCCAATCCCAGGTGGATCAAAAGCACATAGCTTGCATAGTAAAGTTGCAAATATTTTTTTTAAAGGGGAGAGAAGCAGCAAATAAGAAAGGAAAAAAGAAAGGAACTGCTAGCCTATCTTCCTCACCAAACCTCACATTCCACTGTAGGAAAGTCTCCTGAATTTAGGGGAAGAGATTCTTTGACACAGTTCAGAACACAGAATCCACAGAGAATCTTGGGCCTTGTATATTTAGCCACATATGAGTGATGTACTTAAGCTTAAACAAATGTCATTTAAGAAGAAAAACTGTAGTTTCTTCTAACTTAAAATGTATGTTCAAATCTTGTCATTTGTTTATCTTACACCAATCTTAATGATACTTTTGTGAATTCTTAATTTACTCCAACTGTCACATCATGGAGATTAGTTCTTAGACATAAAAAATACTTCCCAAACAAGTCAGTTTTTAAAAGCCAAAGATACACTAAACGTCATTAACGTTGTTTCCATTTTGGAAAGAAATTGAAGATTAAATTTCATGCACAATAAAATGTTCATAAAAAGGGACAAAATAATTCTTTCACTTTCCACCCTCTGGACAGTTTGTGCCTTTTGCTGCAATTTCCTCGTATAGGTCTAAAATTCTCCCTCTTGTGTTATGACAGTGAATACAGCTACATTTTGACACTAGGATAAGAGAGGAGTTGAGTTTCAACTGGCTCACTGCGTGCAAACACGCTCCTCTGATGTCCGCACTAAAACATGCAGATCTGGGCATTCTATTGTTGAAGCTACTCAGGGAAGGAGGTTTATGGGACATAGTAAGAGGGAAGCAGGAGAGTCCACCAAAGCAAGAGCTCTTTCAGATAAAGGGCTAAAAAGTTAAAAATGTGGTTGTAAAGTACAGTCACTTATAAAATAATGTGAAATGTGTTATCCTGCCTGAAATTTTTTTAGCCCTAAGTGAAATAATCCATAATACCAAAAGTCCAGTGCCAGGATTATAAAATTAAGCCCTCAGAGAACATGTTCATAATGCCCCAGGACACTAAGAGGGATGAGGGTTCTGATGTGGCGTTTGTTCATTCAAAAATACGTCTTAACGCAAACTGATGTATGAAACCGAATCGGGTCACTGGAAAGGGAAGAGGATACGATACAAAGGAAGTCAAAGGGTCGGTTCCTGAGCTCCAGAATTGAAGAATTAAAGCCCTCCCTGAATTGTATCTCTCCCACTGTTGTGCCAAACTTCTATTAAACTTAATACGGAAGGCACAGGTTAAACAGGCCAAAGAGACCCAGAACCAGCAAAGGAGACATGGGGTTTTATTAAGGGCTCACATACAGGGGAGACATTCTGTGGTGGCAGGCTGGGCAGGAGAACCGCCTTACACATGCAAACGATCCAGGGGCGGCAGGCGGCACAGGGAAACCGCAATGGCTTGCGAACATCACGCAGTTTGTATAGCCTTCTCAGTCAACAACCTCTACCTGGCATCCTTCATTTAACCCAAACTCAGGACCGGAATGCCCTGGATGGCCCCGTGTTCCATGGTACAAACCAGGGGCTCAGATGTTTATCATAGATAAGGAATGAATCTCAGCATTGGCCACTTCCAGATTTTCCAGCTTGGAACACACATTCAGATGTATCTGCCATACAGAGTCATTCTAAGGATATGCTTAGGTTATTGTTTTTAGGTGTGTTTCCCCTACACCCACCATCTGCCCTCAAGGGGTCAAGGAAATTGCTTAGAGAACAGTGTGGGCTTGGGAGGCAGTGGGCCTAGGTTCAAATCTTAAACTTGTCACTTACCAGCTCCATGAACTTGTGAATATTAACCTCTTGAGCTTCAGTTTTCTTATCTGAAAAAGAAGCTACCACAGGGTTATTGTGAGGGTAAAGTCAAACAGCAAAAGTTCAACGAATGTTTGCTTCTAACATCCCCAAACTTCCCCCACTCTATTTTTTCTGCTGAAATACCCTGAGCAGGCCAGTGCATCATTTCTTCCTCTTGAAACTGTCTTGACTGCTGATATCATTTTTTCACTTCCTGAGACATGATCCTATTTAGAGAAAAATAGGATACTGCAGACTAGGGTCTTAAACAGATTTTGAAAAATTACAGAAATGCAATCTTACGGGAGGGCACTCAGGGTACATTTTTTTCATGTGAAAAAGAAACCAGAGGAATTGGGGCTTGAATGTACTGCAGTGATAATCAATTTTAGTAAAAACCAATTAAATCTGCCCCTCAGTTTTCTCAGTATTTTGCATATAAAAATACTCGGTATAGCCAATAGATGCTGAAATGAATTACAATGGTCAGTCTAACTCTGAATGTAATATAAGCAGAGCCCAAGCTAATTTTCCTCACAAAAACTACTTTAACAACCAGAAGGCAATAAAATGAGGATTATGAATCCATAAATCTTTACTCCTTACAGAATACTGAAAATGGTTTCAAACTAATTTTATTGTAGCAAACTGTTGATAAAACCTTGTGACCGGTTTAGTTTTTTGTTCGTTATAAGCAAATAGTCATCAGCCATCTACCCCAGACCACATGTGCAGTTAAAGATTAATTATTTGCAATGTCCCTGGTTTAGAGGACCTCACTGGTCTCAGGCAAACCAGAGACTTAAAATTATTTATTAAATAATACAATGTGAAAATGGAGATTGGATACAACATACTGGGCAACACAGAAGCAATTTAGGCAGAGAAGAATTTCCTCATGGAGAAAATAAAATTCTGAGAGTAGTACATTGAATAGTAGGATATGGTGTGGTTAAGAGTGTGACTTTGGCCCTAGCACCGTGGTGTTGGGTAAGTGACTTAATGTCTCTATCCCTCAGTGAACTCAGTTGTAAAATGAGGATAATAATATTATTCACCTTATAGGGTTGTTTTCAGAATTAAGTTTAAAATAGTGGTTCTCAAATTTGAGCCTGCATCAGAATCACTTGGAAATCTTGTTAAGACAGATTGCTGGGCCCCACTCTGGAGATTCTGATTCAATAGGTCTAGGGTGGACTCTAGAATTTGCTCTTCTAGCAAACTCCCAGGTAGTACTGATGCTGGTGGACAGGGTGCTACACTTTGAGAACCACTGAATTATACAAGTGGGGAATTTGAAAAACTCTGGCACATGGCAGACACTCAGCAGGTGTGAGCTATCATTTATAAGCTGTGGAACTGGGTTTGCCAGATAGAGGAAGATGCTTCAGGAAGAGGACACTGTAGACAAAGAAACAGCGTGATGTTTCAGAGATAAACTGGAAATTTGGTATAGCCAGAATATAGAATGCCTTGGGGTTAGGGAATGCCAAGGTGAGGCTATGAAAGAACATTACAGGATAGTTTGTGAATGCTTGGGAGAGCCACAGAAACTTTAAATGATGACTTGATGAACACTTAGGGCTAAAGTCCTCTCTCAGGTCCTCTCTCTTATGAGACTTTGGCTATTGGAGGACTGGCAGAGGCATCAGCACATGCCAGACATACAGAGAACATTTAGTAAATGCTTCTGGGCTAAGTGCATGTAAGCAGAAAAGGTAAAATTATGTGTAAATTATCAAGGGCAGCAGATGACCAGTTAGCAGCTTCCTAAGTTGGAAAACACAGGCAGCTCTGAGCTTCTTAGGTCAAACACAAGATTTCAAGGCCGCTGAGCAGCTGAAACTGTCTTCTTTTGTTATTTCATCTCAACACAACAGGGCAAATCCACAAAGCAATCTCATCTACTGAAAAACAATTACAGCTGGGCCAGAGAAAAACACCACAAAAGCCTTGGAAATATCCTGAGAGCCAGGGTATATGAAATCTAGACAGATTTAATCACTCTTATTGCAGCCAGTCCTTAAATGGGGAGCTTAATCTCATTTTCATTTTCCATAAAGGATAATTTGGAGAGACTTCGCGGAAGTGATGAGTCAAGGCCTCTCGGGTTTCAAGAGAGACCTCACTGTTTTTAAAAAAGGAAGAAATGCAAAATGAAGTTACAGAAGCTAAGTGCATATTAAATGTTTATTATCCCGTAAATATCCTTTTAACAGGAAATGTAAAATAGTTGTCAATCACAGGATAACAAAATACATTTTTTTAAAGAAAAAACAACCCACAGTCTGTAAGATAAGCTATGTTTTCAGTCTATATGGCAAAATTTGTTTCCACTTTTTCTATGTCTGTCTGAGACTGTGCATGGCCTGGGTAAGAAGAATACCAAAAGGCTAAATGTAAGGCCCTCCATGGCCATCAGCCTTGTACCAAAGGCTCTTTCTGACCTGCACTGTGGTAGGCCCTAGTAAGCAAAAACAAAACAATTGATCCTACCTAAGGTATTGGTCAGAACAGAGATCATAATGGTCTGATCCATACAGGCCAGGTAAGGGGCTGGCTCCCCAACTGTGTCTGTCCTGTGTGAAATGGGGTGGCTCATGAAAGATCTGGAGGGGAGCAGGTTAAGAGGAGCCAAATGGCCAGGGTTAGATTCTTGGCTCTGTCTTCACTGGATAAGTCACTCAATCTCTCTATACCTCAGTTTCTTCATCCGTAAGATGAGGGTGATAATAGCACCTACCTTATAGAGTTATTGTGAATATTAAATGGGTTAGATCTTACATGTCCCCCACTCCATAGGGAGTGACCAGGCGCCAGCCGCCTGCCCACTGGGTGGCCTTAGGAAACTCACTTAACTTCTCTAGGTCTCAGTTTTCTCAGAAAATGAGAGAATAGGATGAATTTACCTCTGAGAACTTTCCTGTTCTTAAACTCTTTGATCCTGTGACTCTGTCCTGAGTGTCTATTGTGAGAAATAAAGGAATGGAGAGGAGCGAAAGACTAACTTTTGTCTCTTCTCCTCACTAATTTTGGCCATGAATTCCTGAGCTATTTCAGTGTTTGAGTCATACCCTAGAATACTTTATTTGCTTGGGAAACTTGATTTGTTCATGGTAGTTTGCACATACAAAGTGTTTATTTGTCAAACATTATTTTTTAGAAGGTACACCAATATTGAGGCTTAATTCCTAGCAATAGGTATTTCCAGTCCAAAGCCTTATGGAAATTGGCTTATGGAAATTGCAGCGGAAATAGCAGCCTTCGTGGTTGCATGGGTAGAAGCTTCACCTTTGCCCTTCCCACTAGTGAGAGGTGGTAGAATACAGAGGTGAATGGCACAAACTTCAGTTTCATTGAGGCAGATGTGGTCCCATGCCCAGCTCTGCCACTTACGGCTGTTCGGCCTTAGTTACTCAACTTTCCTAAGCCTTGCTTTTCTTATGGATGAAGTGGGGCTTAGGAAAGTAGGTATTAACAATACCTACTTTAGTAAGTTGTTGTAAAGGTTAGATTTAAAAAAAAAAAAAAATACAGATTAAGTGCCTAGCACGATGTTCTGAATATAAATGATTAATAGATGTGAGTTCTCATTATAGAAAACACAAAGCAATTTAAAATGTTAAGCCAACATAAACCTTTGATATAAGTATACAAGGACTATATTCACTATGTAAGTCACCCTCACTTCTTCCTTTATTGGCCTCTGCACTGATATTGTTTGATTTGGTTTTATGTTCAGAGTAGGTTAGTTAAGGTAAATGATGATAAAATAACAATGCCTTGCATTAGACTGTCATGATTTATAAAACAATTTCACATGCATTATCTCCCATATTCATAGTCCAACTTTCTTCAAACAAGAAAATTGACCCTAGTTAATAGAGCTGGTGAGCGACAGCAGAAAGTAGAGTGCAGTTTTCTTCATCCTCTGTTCCTTGCAGAAGGCCACAGTCCTTCTTTGTAGAGTTTATGAGGCTCATCCCTATGCAGCCCCTCACTCCCAGTCACTTTCATGATGGAAGCTGGGCTGGTGTTATTATCTCCATTTGTTAGGTGAGGAAATTGATGCTCCGAGAAGTTTAATGACATTCCTGATGTTACAAACCTGGGAAGGGGCAGAGAATAGACCAGAACCTGCTCATTTTCTAGTGACACAGACAGAAACACAGGTAAGCAAATCAAAACAATGTTAATACATGTTATAATTCTTTAAAAATGAATTATAAGTTGGTGTTTGGTCTCAGCAGCAAAAGAAAATAATTGTGTCTGTGCAGAGGCACATGCGCATGTGTATGTTGTCCAGGGAAAGTCTCTCAAAGGAAGTGACACTTGAACTGATATTAGGAAGAAAAGTAGGCAGCAAAGTAGGCACCTAAAGAAAATTAGCAGTGGAAAAACCATGTGCAAAAGAACAGAGGCACAACACAACTTTGCCAGTATGGGAGGAAAGTCTGTATGCCTGGAGTTTAGTGTCCTACATATTGAAGATGTATTCTTTTTTTTTTTTTTGAGTTGGAGTCTCACTCTGTCTCCGAGGCTGGAGTGCAATGGCATGATCTTGGCTCATTGCAACACCCTCTCCCGGGTTTAAGCAATTCTCCTGCCTCAGCCTCCCAAGTAGCTGGGATTACAGGCATACACTACCACGCCCAGCTAATTTTTGTGTTTTTAGTAGAGACAGGGTTTCACCATGTTGGCCAGGCTGGTCTTGAACTCCTGACCTCAAGCGATCCACCCGCCTTGGCCTCCCAAAGTGCTGGGATTACAGGTGTGAACCACCGCATGTGGCCTTTCATTTATTCTTTTAACAATCCTTAATTGAACATCTACTATGTGTGGGGCTTTATGCCAGCTTGAGGTCTCCATAACCTGGTCCATAGGGTACTCAGAGGAAGTTGGAAATTCCTAGATGGAATTCAGGAGCAGGAGAGAGGCAGTGTGAGAGCAACAGTGGAAGGCACTGGAGTAGATGAAGAAGTCATGCCCAAGAGGAAAGAATGTTGAGGAGGAGAGGAGCCGAGGATGAGTCATGGAGTACAGCATTTAAGAGACAGACAGAAGATGCAAGGTCAGTGAAGACTACAAAGCAAAGTTCAAAGACTGAGGAGGGCAATTTCGAAAGAGAATGAAAAATGAGGGCAAGGCCAACACTATAACACATAGTGGAGTGAAAAAAACAAGGACCAAAAGTCAACCACAGGGAAAAACTATTGGGAGGTTGATGTGGTTTTAATGAGCACAGTTCTAATGAAGTGCAGGGAAAAGAAGCTAGACAGTTGTTGTTTGAGGAATAATACAGGTAAATAAGGGTAAAGAAGAGATAAGCCCCTGAGATCAGATGACTTTCAATGAGCTTGGCTGGAAAGAAAAGGGAGAATCTGCGGGTAGCCAACAGCTTATGTATGGAAAGGTTGAAGCTACAACCGAGGGAGGGTTGTTTTGTTGTGTTTTAAGAATGCAAGAGACTTGGGCTAATTTTTAATCTAGAGGAAGGAGTCAGTGAAGAGGAAGACTCAAGGTACTAAAGTTGAGAGAGAAGGTAACAATGGAACGAGGTCTTGAGGAGATGGGATCGAGGACACAGGTAGATAGAAGGAGGGACATGCTTTTCCCATTTAGGAGTGGGACTCTTATTTTGTGTCAAATAGCAAAAAAGTAAATAAAATAAAATAAATAATTAACCGTTGGTTTGCAGAATGAAGCAATTCACTTAAACAAAATAAGGCAAGTTAACTGAGTCATTAACTGAAAATTCTAAGGATGGATCTGGTTTTAAGGGCAGCTGGATCATGGGCATTAGGATTTGATATCACTCCATTTCTCAGCTTTTCATTTCTGTTTGGCTTCAAAAATATGGAAATGCCCAGGAGGCATTCTCTTCACATCTGAAAAAAATTCTCAAGACTAATTCTTGTTGGCTACATTGGATCATGTACCCTTTCCTGACCAATGATTCCAGCTGGAGGGAAAGAAGAGCAGGTTGGCTTGAGCAGGTCACAAGCCCATCTGTGAGTTAGAGGAGTGATGAGCACCTCCTGAGCCACGTGAACCAAGAGCTAGGGAGCTCTCAGGGAAGACCGGAGTGCTGCTTGTGGAAAACTGGGGAAGAATGCCAGGTCAGGGAGAAAACAGACCAATGGTTGTACACTGCCACTTGTGACAAGGAGATAAGGATACTTCAGAGGAGGGGGCACTGAGGAAATCCGGGCTGGTGGACTGTATTGTATGTGAGGTGAAGGCCTGACTTGGCAATGCTTAACGAGCTCTGCAGTCACTTCCACGGATCCCAGCACTTCCTCCCCCAACCCCTTTTCCTCATCACCACCGAAGAAAGGAAATGCCTATTGTGAGTTGGAAAGAGGTCCCATGCAGGAGGTAAATACCTGCAGGTGTGATATGAGAGCGATTGCTAAGAAAACTTTAGCCAAGCCCATCTGGGAAAATAGCTTTTCAAGTTCATTACAAAAAGAAAGGCCCAGTAAAGCTTCCACGAGAACAAGCTAAGCTTGTGGAAAGTGCTGAGAAAAGCTGATTTATTCTCAGTGTGCTTCCCCATTTTTATGGCTTGCCTCAACTTTTCTTCAGACAGGAATGATTGGTTCCAATAGTGCCACATGGAGAGAGACACTGTCAGTGTCAATACCACGGGCAAGTCTCTGGGGAGGTGCTATGGAAGGTGTGGTATGCGTGGGGAGGGGCCCGCCTGGCTTTCTGAACAAGGGTAATTACTGTGTATGTGGACATGCAGTTAGCCTTTATCTTCAGAACACATTTCAGAAATGAAAAAGCAAACAAAGCGGAAGGTGAGGAAAATGGATTTGCCATAACTAAGGAACAGACCTGGGTAGAGAATTAAAGACGAGAAACTCAGTTCTTCATCTCCAGAGTCCAGGCTCAGGAATGGAGATCACTCCTCAGTATTTGGGTCTGTAAACTAGGACACCATCATGGTCCCAGAACAAAGGGTGGAGGAGGTAGGATTGAAAGCCACTATTTGGCGGAGCTTCTCTGACCCTTACAGTCCACCCAGAAAAGAGGCAGACAGCCTTTTTGTTTGGAGGAAACCTCAGAAATTTTCCTCTTAAATTTGGGCACTGAACTATGGATGCATGGTTTGGATGTTTCCGGAAAGCCTGTTTCTTAAGTTGGCCTGTCTATCTCCTCTCAGCCCTTTATGGCCAGTTCACACCCTTCCTTCTTCCTCAACCTTTCTCTGAGCATCTATGTTCAAGAAATCCCTCACCCCCTCCTCTGAACTCCAGTGGTGTGTCATTCATTCAACGTTAAATCAGGTCCTGCTTCCCTGTTTTCCTTTCTATGTGCGTTCATTTCTTCTCCCCAGTGTGGCCATAGAGTTCTAGATGGCAGGCTTCATGACTGGTTCATTTTGAGGTCTCTGGAACCCAGCACAGTGCCTGGGTTGACACTCCAAACATGTTTATTGGTTGGGTTCTCTCTTGCCTTAAGGTGGCTCCAAGCCCAGGAATGAGGAAGGTCAAGAGCCAAGCTGGACTCAACAGAAGCCAGGAGCAGGCACCCCAAAACAGAGGGAGGAGGGTCTACAAAAGATAAAATGGAATGTCCCGCAGTGCCTCAAGCTGGCATGGGAACCATTCCGGGAGTCAAAGGCTGTCCTGACAGTTTCTGCAGAAAAATCCCCAGAGCTGTGGGGGCTCCTGCCTGCAAAGATCATGCTTCCTGTGGGACTTACAGCCAGTCAGTCCCTAGGAACAGTTTGAGGGGGATTTGCTGATTCATCTGTTTTAATCCCTTTGGGGCATGGCAGCAGCGCTCTGAAGGCCGGTGATGGTCCCACTGAGAATAGTCGGGATCCTGTCTGTTTCTGAGCTTGGTTGATTTAACAAACATATGTGGGGGCCCTATTACATCTGCAAGCTCTGTTCCAGGTGCTGGGCACATAGCAATAAACAAATCCAACAAACATCTCTGCCCTTGTGGAGCTTACATTTTAGCTGGGGAAGAACAGATAAATAAGATGAGGAAATCATGTACTATGTTAGGTGGTGTTAAGTGCTATATGTAAAGATAAAAAAGGAAGGTGGATGAGGGTGTTGGTGTGGGGATTGTATTTTTTTTAAAGGGTACTCAGGGAAAACTTTCTTGGGAAGGTGACACATGAGCTGGAGGAGGTGAGGGAGTGAGCCGTGTGATAATCTGAGGAAGATTTCCAGGTAGAGGGAATGCCCTGTGCAAATGCCTGCAGCAGGAGTGTGCCCAGCATGTTAAAAAAAAGCAAGGGAGTCCCTGTGGAACCACAGAGTGAACAAGGGGAGAAAAGTAGAGCAGGTCAGGGAGATAGCAGGAGCCAGATCTTGCAGGCCTTTGCATGGAGGGAGATGGGAATTCACCAGAGGGTTTTGAGCAAAGCAGTGATGGGATCTGACTTGTGTTTTAATAAGATCACTCTGGCCACTGCCAGAGGCAGGGAGAGGCAGGGAGACCCTTGCGAGGTGATTTCAATGATCTGGGAAGAGGTGGTGGCAGTAGAAGTGGTAAGCAACGATTTTTTTCCAGACATACTCTAAAGGTAGAGTAGACGAGATTTACTTCACAATGGGGTGGATGTGGTATGTGAAATGGAGGAGTCAGGACTAGTGCCAAGGTTTCAGCCTGAGTAACTAGAAGGATATGGCTGCTCTAAGTCCTCTTTCTGCAAGTTCCCTTTCCTACACCTCATAATTCTAGATATGGGGCTTCCCACCACAAGCACATGGAGGCTACTGAACAGTCACATTGCAGCAAGTTGACTTTCTGCTCCGTGACCCCTCCCCATCCATCAGCTGAGGTCTCTAAACAAGCCTGATCCTTCTCCAGCGTTTTCCCCTCTCTCTTCCATTGCCAGGAAGAGACAGAAAACCAAGATGACATGTGGCAGCTTTGTCTTCTTAGTTGGTTTGGATTATAGAAAAATATTCACCGTGTTCTCCTCCAGTGTACCTTGATTTTGTTTGTGAATGTTTTATTCTATACAATGACTGCTATTTACTTTTGATAGCTATATGCATTCCTTGGTGTACTGAGCATTTATTTGGGAAGTCCTGAATGACATTTTGAATACTTTCAATTTAGATTTAAGAAAACTTAAAACCTAAGCCCTCCAAAATAACACAACTATTTCATAGAAAACTAGCACTAGATTTCAGTCTCCAGACTGAACAAAATTTTAGAGTACTTATCAGGTAGATTTCCAGGTAGAGGGAATGGCCTGTGCAAATGTTTGCAGCAGGAGTGTGCCCAACTTGTTTAGTGAAGCCATTAATAAATTTGGTGAGGTTGGGAATGAGGTATAATTTCAAAGATGAATAAAATATAGCCTTAGGGAAATTAGAAGCTAGGGAGAAAGGTAAAATAACCTACTTTCTCTTCCTTCCTC
Organism: Chlorocebus sabaeus; assembly: GCF_047675955.1. Taxonomy (NCBI): domain Eukaryota; kingdom Metazoa; phylum Chordata; class Mammalia; order Primates; family Cercopithecidae; genus Chlorocebus; species Chlorocebus sabaeus. The sequence continues at coordinate 34,597,547 of NC_132918.1, read as the reverse complement.
TCTGAAACATGTATTAAACATCAAATAGTTTCAAGAATTACACCACAAGATGCTAAGGGTACAAATACACAATATAGATCTGGTCCCTGCTTTTGAGGGGTATAGTCTGCTGACGGAGACACCAGCCTCCAACTAAACTCACTATAATAGAGATAGAAAATCTTTCCGAAGAGAGCCACAAACAAAGAGCCATTATAATAGTGAATTAAATATTTCTGATTTACTAAAAGAGTAGATTTCAAACATTTTCACCATAAAAAAAAAAGGATGTGAGGTGATGCATTTGTTAATTGACCTGATTGAATCATTCCACACTGCAAATGTATATCAAAACATCATATTGGGTCCCAAAAACATACATAACTGGCATTTGTCAATTAAAAATACATTAAAAAACAAACCAAAAAAGCTCCCAAAGAGCCATTAGACCACAGATGAAGGAGTATGGAATATTTAAAACTGAGTCTTGGGATTAGGGAATTTTGCAGATAGGCGGTGATATCTGAACTGGCCGGTTAAAGGATGGAAATTTCTGCAAAAGGAGAAAGAACATTTTTGGCTGAAGGAACAGCATGACAGCCTCCAAAGTGTGCAGCAGTTTTAGAGAAGAGTCCCAGTAGAAGATACTGAGGGGATTCTGGTGATACTGAAGAGACTAGGAAATGAGCCAGGACCATGTGGTAAAGGAAGTGAAGCCTCCAGCGTAGAGAGAATAGAGCATTCACTCCTTCACCAAGGCTAGGATCTCCTTGCCCGCAAGCAGGGGTTCTAACATGGGTGTCTTCCAAGTGAACACAGTCAGCAAGAGCCTTATCACGTTTCTTTAATAGACTCTTCAGGGAAATTTACAGAACTTCTCACTGAACTAAATCAGTGGACATTTTGCAAGCTAGAAGGCAATTATCAGCTTGGCCAGAAACACAAAATGAGGAAAGGATCTTGTTCTGGAAAATGGAGCTGCTTTAGCAAGCAGGAAACACAGGGAAGTGGCTCTAACACACTGCTACTACTTAGTTCCTTCTCTGCTCACTTCCACATCCTGTGGCCCCTGGAAAAGATGAGACCTCGGCCGGGCGCGGTGGCTCACGCCTGTAATCCCAGCTCTCAGGGAGGCAGAGGCGGGAGGATAGCTTGAGCCCAGGAGTTCGAGACCTGCCTGGGTAATATAGCGAGACCCCGTTCTCCACAAAAAGGAAAAAAAAAAAAAAAAAAAAAAAGATGAGACCTGGGTAAAACCAGTAATACCCATCCAGTCATTTGACATGTGAAAGGCCCCCAAGACTCAAAGAACTGATGCATTAGCCTTGCACAGATGCTTAACGTTTCATTATATTTACTCTTTTAGCTGCAAAGAAAAAGATGAAATGCAAACTCTTTTGAAGTAACAGTGCAGCCGAGTTGAAAGAACACTGGATCATGAATCAAGAAACCTAACCTCATTTTGACTTCACCTGAATAGCTGTGTGGCCCTAGGTATAATAGCTCACCTCATCTGTAAAGGTTCCCAACACACGGCCCATTCCAAAATCTTGGGGAGATTTAAAAGCTATATTCATTTCCAGGTCCCATCCAGATCCACTGAATCATAACTCCAGAAGTAAGATCCAGAACCTGCATTTTCAGGCTGGGCGCAGTGGCTCACACCTGTAATCCCAGCACTTTGGGAGGCTGAGGCGGGTAGATCACGCGAGGTTGGGAGTTTGGGACCAGCCTGACCAACATGGAGAAACCCATCTCTACTAAAAATACAAAATTAGCTGGGTGTGGTGGCACACGCCTGTAATCCCAGCTACTCAGGAGACTGAGGTAGGTGAATCTCTTGAACCCAGGAGGTGGAGGTTGCAGTGAGCTGAGATCACACCATTGCACTCCAGCCTGGGCAACAAGAGAGAAACTCCATCTTAAAACAACAACAGCAACCACCAACCAACCAAACAGAACCTGCATTTTCTAGTCTTCTTGTGATACTGGTTGGCATTATTTACCAACTATTTTGCGTCCTGTTGGCTTCCGGGAACCAAATAGAGTTGCATTTTGTGGCCCCCTTGTGGTGAGGTGGGGCCATGGGAACAGTTCTGGCCACTGAATGGGAAGTAGAAGGGGGCCAGTGTCTCTTCCTCACTGCAGCATGGAATTGCCAAAGTGAGACTGTCCCAAGTTCTTTTTCCCTCTGGCATTGCAATCAGCCACTTTGGGATCTCCAAGTGACCACCATAAGCAGAGCACCCTGCCTACCTGCAACGAAAAAGAAGCCTGTTGGCCGGTTATATGTCGCTGAGGTGTGGAGCTTGTTAGCACAGCCTAACCTAGCTTAGACCGACTGATAACCATCCTCTGGTGATTTGTACACAGTCAGCCTGATGCCAGGCTTTGACAACCCTTGGCTAGATGATCTTTCAAGTGCTTTCTACATCTGAACTTTGTTGGTTGGTTCTGTAAGCAGGTTATTAGCTATTAACTTCTGGTAAGATGCTTACTGGCCATCCGATAGGAAAAGCCTTTGTCAGGTCTTTCTGAGAGCTGCTCTTGCAAAATAGGCAGTGTGAAGAGGTTAGACTGGGGATGGGGGTATAGCAGAGCTCTCAGAGAGAGCAGCTATACAGGTGGGAGCAAAGAGTAGGTACATTCCCAAGAGTCAACTCACCTTTGACCTGAAGGCCAACTTGGCATCTGGAATTTCTATTTCTACTTTTAACAATTCAACATTTCTTGCCACTAAAATTTTTATATAAATGAATGGGTAATCTGCTTCAGGGGTTTTCATCCTGGGTAAAGATGGTCCCTTAAAATTTTGCTTGCCTGGAAACCCTTTTGTATGAGGCCTAAACTCCTTAGCACTGTAATTTAGGCCACTTCAATCCACCCTTAGGGTAAATACTCATCCTGGTTTGCCCAGAATTATCCCAGTTGTGCACTGAAAGTCTGGCATCCTAGGAATTCCTCAGTTCTGGGCAAACTGGGACAGTTGGTCACCCTACAGGCCATTTTGTTTCTTTCTAATAACATCACTGTGAAGATAAATTCTCCTCACTCCACCCTGATAGTTGGCAAAGTTAGGTTTCAAGCTTTTTTCGTGTGCTCTGGCTCAAGTCAAAAAAAATAAAACCTCAACAGCTTCTGTTCTGCAGAAAGAGGTTTACAGATTTCAATATGCTAGCCAAAAAGAAAAAAATTATTCTCAGCTTGATTCTTTTGCCAGCTTGATAGGCATCGGCAGAGATGGATGGTTTCCAACAGCGTTTTTCGCCCCTGAGCTGGTTTTGAGCCTCACAGCTCTGCCACTTGACGGCATCCAGGTTTCCAGACGCTGGCAGGGATGCTACAGTCTGTCACCACCAGGGCCGCTTTGAGCTTTTCTGTTCTGACAGCTAGACAAGATGTCATTTGAAGGGTGTTTAGTACTTGGGTGGTTGTTTTCAGGGTGGATGAGCCCCAGAGTAGATTTGATTCAGGAAACATTAAATGTTGGAGGCTGGTCTGTATCCTACTTGAAAAGTCAGATTAAAGGGTTGTATAAAATTAAACACTTTTTATTCTGCAATTAAATAAGTGCACTGACCTTTTGCTAAAAATGCATAATGGAGAACTGAATGGGAGCTTGTTGGAAAATAGTGAAACCCAGAGTGGCTAAAGCTGATACAACATTTGCTTCACCACTGTCTTTTTACAAGATATTATGAAGTGACTAAGGAGAGTATATTCAACTTTCAGAAAATACCTCTGAAGTGAACTCTTTGCCTGAATGTCCTTCTACTCTGCTGCCGAGCAGCCCAATGGTAAAGAATGATTTGCTGAAAAGCCCAATTTTCCCTATCTTGATCACTCTGTTCCCTCCTTTAGTTCTCAAAAAGTCCTGGGTCTCAGACAAAAGGTTGTTCCAGAAACAACTTGCTCTTGGAGAAATGCACCAAAAGAAAATAGAGTGCAAAAGGAAAAAAGTCTGTTTCTAGGAGACCAAATTAGGAAGAAATGAGAACATGAGATATGAGTAGAAAGAAAGGAAGGGAAACAAGGACCTTTCTAGAGGCAGGGACGGTTCGTGTGGTAGGCAGTGTCATTGGATCTCAGGGAATATAGTTGAAGATGTGCTGGGATAGGCTTCTTGTTTCATATATATATTCACACAGGCATAGGAACTGCAACGTCAGAACTTGTACTATTTCTTCTTTTAGATGAATTCGTGTCCTCCTGAGAAAACTTCCATTCTATGAAAACTCCCTTGGAATGGATTCCTCAGAGAGGTTTTGTTCCGCTGGCAGGAGAAGGAGGGCACCTGAAGGTGTAGGGGTACCTGGAAGGTGAAAAAGCGTAGGTAGGAGGGTAAAGGCAATGAATATTATTTTTTCTGCTTCAGTACCTTTCCAACAGCCGGCCCCATGGGAAGGAAAAGAAAACAAGAAAGAATAAAGTTGTTTGGATTGGACTTTTCTCCTAACCAACCTCCTCATGAATTTAATCTCAGTAAGACTTGTGCAAGTAGATTTTGCCTTAATGTCATTTATTTCTTTAAGACTTTGGCTTTTCCTGCCAGTGCCAAAGTGCCAGTCAGAGTGCCTTTAGGGCTTTCTAAATCTGGGGCTTTGAGGGAGGCACCTGTGTTTCAGAAGCGTGTGCCCTGAGGAAGCTCAGAAATGAGGATGATGATGATAAAAGTGCTGCCTTGGGAATCTTGTCTGCTCCAACAAGCCACATCTCTCACAGTCTCCATGGCCCCCACTTCTTGTCTCTAAAATGCCTGGCTGTTTAGTGCCTTCTAGATCTTTAAGTCCATTAGCCTAGAAAGAAGCTTATCAGAGAAGAAACCAGTCTGTGTTCTGCTTTAGACAAAAGGAGGATCTGGTTGGATGGAAGAAAAAGAAAAGCATCCAAGTTAAAGATATAGATATTGCCTACAATAAAAATAATTATTTTAATATACTTTTCAAAAAAGCATATTTAAAAAATTATTTCAAAATTAAATAAAATGTCAGATATGGCACAGTTACCTAATTTAGAAGAAACAGAGGCAAAATAAATTATACTCAGACAAACTTTTATAGAGTAATATTTTAAGTAAAACCAGAAAAGGAAGTTTAATTTAAGTAATAACTTTATAAATGCACATGGCAAAATACATTCTTGACATTTTTCTGAATGTTAGACTCTTTTAGAAGAAGTTTATTCATTCTCATAAGCAATGATTTCCCTGTGATTAGCTCATTAAGTATATCTATACATTAAAGTGAGCACTTTCTATTTTGTGTATTTGTTGTATTCTGCAGATTGGATTTCAATTTTTTAATGTAGTTTTTCTGATTATAAATCATGAAATATTTAATCACCTCTTTAGGTCAAAGAAATTATATGGCTCTTCTTACTGCCTTCAAACTTCTAAGCAATGGGTATTTCAAATAATTCAACCATGATTGTTACTGGTGGAAGGTATCCAAGTTACCAGCAGTAAATCCATACAGGTCTCTAACAACCTCAGTTCTTGCCTCCTCAGAAGAAAGAATTTGACAGAGGGGCATAAGGCAGAAAAAGAGACCGAGGCAAACTTCAGAGTAGGAGTGGAGGTTTATTTTAAAAGGCTTTAGAACAGAAAAGAAAAGAAGGTACTCTTGGAAGAGACCCAAGTGAGCAACTTGAAGAACAAGTGTGGTACTTAACGGTGATCCTAGGACTTTATACGCTGGACTCTTTCCCATGAGTCTTCCTTTAGGGTGGGATGCCCGCATTCACAGTGCCCTCCTTGCCATTGACAGGTGAGCACACACAGTGTGTTTAGGAAGTTGCACAAATGCCCATCTGAGGCTTTCTTCCCTTTTCCAGTGGTGTGCCCTTGGAAGGTCATTCTCTGCCATTATGTCTCTTAATGCACATGACAGGGAAGTTGCACCTCTCTGGCATCTGCATTCAATTAACACTTTAGTGCAACAGGTTGGACCATCAGGAAATGGTGTCTCCCTGGTACTGGTTGCCAATTTATTACTTTTAGAGAGGCAATGTGATAATTGCCAAACCATCACCTGACATTCCTAGTGGGTGGGGAAAGAGCCCTTTCCTGCCCTGCTCATGCCAGTCTAACTACCTGTAACATGATTGTCAATATAAGTGTAAAATGAGGTCAGATTTACTTATTAGACACAGGGCATTGTTTAAAGTCACCTCACCTCATCTCTGAGGAAATCTACCAATTTCTTTACCAAATTGGAGCCAGATGCTCAAAGGTTCCCTTACCAGATAATGGTGACCACCACCAGTCTTGGAGCAAATGGGAGTGGTCCCAAAGGAAAAATGAATCTTTGAGAACCAAAGCCAGGGCTGCAAGGCCCAGCTTCCCTTTCATGTCAGCTCCTTATCCTTTGCTGATCCTGGAGGATCTGAGCTTGATTTCTTTCTCTTTTCCTTCCTTCCTTCCTTCCTTCCTTCCTTCCTTCCTTCCTTCCTTCCTTCCTTCCTTCCTTCCTTCCTTTCTTTCTTCTTTCTTCTTTCTTTCTTTCTTTCTTTCTTTCTTTCTTCTTCTTCTTTCTTTCTTTCTTTCTTTCTTTCTTTCTGTTTCTTTTCTATCTCTCTCCCTCCCTCCCTCCTTCCTTCCCTCCCTCCTTCCTTTCTTTCTTTCTTTCTTTCTTTCTTTCTTTCTTTCTTTCTTTCTTTCTTTCTTTCTTTCTTCTTCTTCCTTCCTTCCTTCCTTCCTTCCTTCCTTCCTTCCTTCCTTTCTCTTTCCCTCCCTCCCTCCCTTCCTTCCTTCCTTCCTTCCTTCCTTCCTTTCTCTTTCCCTCCCTCCCTCCCTCCCTTCCTTCCTTCCTTCCTTCCTTCCTTCCTTCCTTCCTTCCTTCCTTCCTTCCTTCCTTTCTCTTTCCCTCCCTCCCTCCCTTCCTTCCTTCCTTCCTTCCTTCCTTCCTTCCTTCCTTCCTTCCTTCCTTCCTTCCTTCCTTCCTTCCTTCCTTCCTTCCTTTCGAAAGCCAGTATGCTACTCTACAATCTCTGTAGACTTACAAATTTTCTTCTTCAAATTGAAAAGTACTATGTGTTCTAGAAGATTGGCTGGGTCAGGACAGATGTGACCAGGGGTGATTGACACAGGTATGAGGTCCCAGGAGTCAAAAGGGTGTGGAGCTGGGTGAGTGCTGAAGCAGCCCCGGGCCAGAAAAAAACAAAGAGTGACCACCCTTGTGGTGTATGGATTGCCTGAGGCCAAGTCAGGGAGCTAAATGTTGTGATCGAACCTTAGGGAATGAGTACAGAGCTGGACAGAGAGACAAGCCTAAAGGTTAGAATTGGCCTAGGGATAGACTAGAGATCAAGAGCGAATAGAGAGTGATGCACGAGATTTAATGGGGTTTCATGTTCTCAGATAAAAATGTACAGTCCTATCTTTTAATCCAGTGGCATTTCCCATTAGTATAATTTTAAAACATTTTTGGTGGCTGCATGTATTCCATTATATAGCTGTAGTGTAATGTCTTTAGCCATTTCCTTATTGTTAAGTTACAGTGATTGATTTTCAAGATTGATTCTCATTTTTAATAGATTCAAAAATTAAAATGGAAAGGACAATTACTAGACAGATACAGATTCACCAATGTAAGAAGAAAAATACAGATTTTTCATTGTTAACAATATAAACATATTTAACAAGCAGGGGCAATCTTGAAGCCATTAGGGTGAATCAGTGTTTTAGACCAAGCAACTCTGAATGTTGAAAATGGTGTGAACAAGCAGGCACTCTTGGAGATGTGTGCAGGATATGGACTTTTTAAAAAAAATTCAAACCATTATAGAAGAAACGAGTTGGATATTTTTCTTAGTGAAGAGTAAAGTGAAGACTAAATTAAATGGTAAAGAAAATTCACCACATATTTGTTATCGTACTTTTAAAAATTCTTCTCTAAGTTCAGGTTCCATTTGTTAATTTAAAAAACATATCGCTGCTATTTATACTGGGTTTCATTTCTGTAGAAAAGGCTTAAATGTCTTATAGTCAAGGTGTCACTCTGTTATCTATACTTGAGAAAAGTCTGGTCAACTTGTTTATGAAGACCAAGGGCGGCATCACGGATCTCCTGGCAACTGTTAATTGAAATACATATGATATGGTAACCGGTGCCAGAACCCTGCAGACCCAGCAAAAATCAAAGGAAGTAGAACCTTGTATCTGGAGCTAATCCTATAAAAAAAAAAAATTGCTTCTAAAATAGGATTGGAGTGAGGTCTTTAAACAGGAACGAGGACTGAAATTAGGTTCAGAGTTCCTGGAAGGTTCAGGAAGGCTCTGAGCTGGGACTGTGAGAGCCCTTTCAAGGAGCAAAGGGTCACACAGAGCAAAGAGCAGTATAGCAAGGATGGTGTTTCTTCTCCCAGTCTGGTCCTTAGACATCCTAATAATATTCTAACACCATGTTTCCCAACACTCTGTGACCTTGAGCTGATTCTCTTCAGCCTGTCTTCTTGGGAAGTTCTGGTATGGTCCAACCAAGACTGCATCCCTGTGATACAAGTGTGAGTTGCATAATAGTCTATTTCTTGCTAAGGCCAAAGTAGAGGAAGTTGAAGTAAATTTTCAAATGCTATTTGAGCAAGTGGCCATGGAAATAATTATGCTCACGTTCTTCACAACAGAAAACGCAAGAGCATGCCTCACTTGCCCATCACATCCTGTGGGCAGCTCCACTCACAGTTCCAACTCTCCGCAGCATCTGTTCACCAGCTGCACAGCAAATCTCTTGAGAAGCCCACAACAGTTGAGGGTTTAGTATCCAAGCTCTTTGCACACCAACCTCCAGCTTTGACAAGTCTGTCCTTTCACATTAGGGGCATTTAATGATTAAAGAATCTCAGCTCTCCTAGTCTCAGGGAGTTGGAAGTATTGGCAGGTGAGAGAGACTGGGCTGTGATGGTAGAGGTGTTTTGGTAGGTTTCCTCCCACCAGATGTTTCATTGAAGCCTCCAGTTCCGCAGCCACATGTCTAGTAAGTCAATTCTGACAGTATATGATCACAGCAAAGTAGTGGGGTCTGGTGGTGCTGCAGCCTCTCATGACAAGCAAGGTCTTTGTAAATTTTCCCTGTGTCCTTCTCACTTGGCTCAGAGAATTCCCCTGTCCTCTCCCATGCCTGGACAGAAACAAATGCAGCCAGCCCAGGCCATTTGCAGCTGCAGTGAAAGGGACAATCCAATTCTCTGGAAATTTTTCTCTCTGAAGAGTTTCCTGGTGACAACAGCTTCAGAAGCTCCTTGCCATGACCTTGGCTCCTTTTGCCTCCTTGGCTGTCCTACTCTCACCCCAGCAAGAAGTCAATTAGAGGAACAAGCAAGTCTGAATCTCCCAACTGCTGCTCCTAAACCAGCTCCTGCCAATTCTGCATTCTTATGACCACATGCCTGCCACCAGAGATCCCATGTACAGGAAGAGATCTGTTTATGGCAGTGATTCTCCAAGTGTGGTCCTGGCTGCAGCATCCCTATCATCTGGGAGCCTGTGAGAAAGGCAAGTTGTCAGACCTCCGCCCAGACCTACTGAATCAGAAATACTGGGATTGATGCCCAGCATTCTGTGTTTAACAAGCCTGCCAGGTGATTTAGATACATGCCAAGGTTTGATAATTTGCATTTTGAACAGTTTTCTCAGATAATGCTGATACTGTTGATCTGAGTACCAGGTAGTGGGGACCACTTACTTGTGCACTTGTGGGAATGGTTATTCTATAACTAGTGGTTTGCAAACTATAGCCACTTGTACCAATGCAGCCCACCACTTCCTTTTGTAAATAAAGCTTTATTGGAATATAGCCACACCCATTAATTTACATATTGTCTATGGCCTTCTTGCTATAATGGCAAAGTTGAATAGTTGTGACAGAGACCATATGTCTTGCAAAGCTGAAAATATTTATGAAAAAGGCGTGTCGATCCCTGCTTACACAGACATATCCTTTTTGGACAAACTACATACCATCTTGCCAACTGGAGTTTAGGCAAAGATAACAATAATAACACAAAGGGAAACTGGGCACTTGCATATTTTTTCTGTCTGGAAATGAAAGGGCTTTCTTCAAACATATGAAAGCAACTCTAGCTGAGATCAGAAGCCTCTGGTAGAGATTGTTACTAGCAGTGTGCCTCTCACCCACCCCAGGTCCAAGGGATAGCCCGGGGCAGAATTTGTAGGTACACAGGAATGGAGAGGCAGGAATGGAGAGGCAGGAATGGCGAGGCAGGAATGGAGAGGCAGGAATGCTGGGGTGTCAGTTGTGTAGAGAAGAGGCTAATTTTTAGTAGTCTAAGCATTCCTTGACTTAGGAAAAAAAAAAAAACTACACTTTTTTATGGCAGCATACTCATGACTTTTTCAGATCAACATGTCCATAAAATGAAAGGTTTTATATCAAAGGCATATTTGATTAGTTTAGAATCTTAAAAAAAGGAGGGAGAGTCTTTGAACTCTTTTCCTTGGCAGCTAAGAAACTTGACTTTTCTTTGTGGATTCTTTCTTTCCCTCCCTCCCTCCCTCCCTCCCTCCCTCCCTCCCTCCCTCCTTCCTTCCTTCCTTCCTTCCTTCCTTCCTTCCTTCCTTCCTTCCTTCCTTCCTTCCTTCCTTTTTTCTTGAGACAGAATCTAGCTCTGTCACCCAGGCTGGAGTGCAGTGGCACAATCTCAGCTCACTGCAAGCTCCGCCTCCCGGGTTCACGTCATTCTCCTGCCTCAGTCTCCCAAGTAGCTGGGACTACAGGCGCCTGCCACCATGTCTGGCTAATTTTTTTTGTATTTTTAGTAGAGATGGGGTTTCACCGTGTTAGCCAGAATGGTCTCGATCTCCTGACCTCAAGATCCGCCCGCCTCAGCCTCCTAAAGTGCTGGGATTACAAGTGTGAGCCACCACGCCGGGCCTTTCTTTGTGGATTCTTTCTACAGTGATTGAATACACTTTCCCCACTCTTCCCAGTTGCGAGTGTTCCCAGAACAAGAGCAATCTGCAAATGTCTAAAGCTGGGGAGTGTCATTAAGTCAGACCTCCAGTTTAGATGTATGGTTTGGTTTCTGATACTAGTCTGTCAGGGAGTAGGACAGGGATATGCTCCAGGGGAGGGGTATTTAAGAGATACAGATAATGGGAATAGCCATTCTGTGACAGCAGTCCCTGAAGGTCAACGATGTAATGTGGTGGAGTGACAAGAAAGTTTCTGGAATTTGAATACCCAGGTTGAAATTTCAGCCCTGTCATTTTCTACTGGAGTAGCCTTGGGCAAGATACTTAACTTTAACCCTCTGAACCTGTTTCCTCATCTACAAAATAAAGATAATTATATCTATACCCGAGATTAACTAAAACTTGATAAATTCCTAATACGGTATAAGGGTACTTAATCAATATTTTCATTTGCCCCACTGGCCCATTGTTAAAATTTTTCCTTTTGTTTTATGGTCCTTTCATTTTGTTATTTTAGACAATGTAGCGGGACTCAGAAAAGGGTGACTCTTTGGCAACAAATTGTGCTGCTTGAAGAGAGCTAAAAGAACTTCCCTAATTTGAGGAAAGTGCTTCATTTATTTATCTCCACTGAGGAGCTGTCTTTGAAATTGCTTTTTCCTGGGTTTAATACCTCTACGGGATGTGGGAGGGAGAATTGTGGGTCAGAGGACAAGGATTCCAAGCATAGCCTACCACCTATGGGGAAAATAAAACGGAGTAGAAAGATGATTCTAACAGAACCGGGTTCCAGACCTGCTTGAGACATTGACCAGGCAAACATTTTTACTTCACATCTCCCTGAAAGTAGAGCAACCCCAGCTGTATTTACCTGTTTCAAAAAGTCATGTGACTTAGATGGCACAGAGGAGGGGCAGAGTGATGGCACGTGGGAGAAAAAGAGCTCCACAGAGATCATCATTATTAACTAGTATTTCAACCTCTGTAGTTTGCAGATGCCCAAAAATTTATGGATCGTTAAAAGAAGAAATGTTTTGATCTCTAGAAACAAAAATAGGTGTTTTGTTATTAAGGGCTACACCCACCACTCTCGTAAGAAATACATCGATTAGCTTGGAGAAAAGAATTGAAGTGTTCTCGGTATAAAGCATGATTTCTCATTCGGGCCCCACTCACAGACACCTCCTAAGAGAGGACTTCCAATCCACCGTCTGAGGTCTGTCGTCCTCTCCAGCCATTCTGCTACCCCTGCTCCCACCCCTGCCACCAATTGCTGTAACATCATTTGAAATTCTATGGTGTATGTTTCTGATTCCTTTTTAATTGTCAGTCTCTCTATCCAGTAGGAAAAACACCTCTCCCTTATTCACTGCTGTATCCTCAGGGGTTAGAATAGTATCTGACAGGCACTCAACAAGTATTTGACGAAGGAATGACTAAATTATTCCTCCCAAAACATTTTTTAAAATCTGGCTAGAATTTGTGTCCTATTGTAAAAGAGAGATTTCAAGGCAAACTGACTCAGTAGTCTCTCGTTTCAGAAGAACTCTCTCCTATTTCTGGGTTCAAGTTTATCAATCACTTACTAATTTCTGATGCTTATGCTTTCTACTCCTAGCCTTACTGTACTGTTTCAGTCAATACAACATTGAATATAATGATAATAATAAGCATCTTTTTCTTGTTCCCGATCTCAAAAAGAAAGCTTTTAATATTTCACCATCAAGTATAACATGTGGTGAAATACCCTTATCAGATTAGGGAAAATCCCTTCTATTCCTAGTTTACTAAGATGTTTTTTGTGATGTATGAATGTTAATATAAGCAAATAATTTTGTGGCAACTATTGGAATGATCAAAGAACTTTTTTCCCCTTATATTATCTAACTTCAAACCATCCTTACATTCCTGATGTAAATCCAACTGGGTCATGAAATATCCTTTTCATATTTTGCTGAACTTAATTTGCTAATATTTTGCTTTGAATTTTGGCATCTATGCTCATTAGTGAGATTGGTCAGTAACTTTACTTTCTCATAGTTTCTTTATCTAGTATTAATATCAAGGTTTTGTTGACCTCGTAAGATAAAGTGGAAGTTTTCTCTGTTTTTCTATTTTCTGGGAGTTTGTGTGGGATGGCTGTTATTTTTCTCTCCAGTATTTGTTAGAATTTACTACCGAAGCCATTTAGGCCTGGAGTTTTCCTGTGCTTCTATCAGAGGTTTGGGAAACAGCAGATCACACTGGAGTTGGAGGATCATCCCCTCTAAGAGGGGCTCCAGAACAGACTTGCACCAGGCAGGATGGTGGAAACTTGTCTTCCCAGGAGACTTCCTTAAAGGAGATGGCACTCATCCAGACGAACATGACTGAACTTGTTTGTAAGGAGGCATTACTTGATGATCTCCTTGGAGTTTTTACCCCTTAGGTATGTCTATTCCTCAGAGCAAACACATCCCACTCATCTCACTTCTGCACCTTCTCTAGTCACACCCTCTCTTCAGGATGCCCTCCTTCCCCCCTAGTTGCTGCTGAAATGCCACCTGACTGCCAGGTCCCACTTCTTCTGTGTACCCTTCTCTTACTAATCCAACCCCTAGCAACCATGTGCACCCCTCAGCTTTTTATTCCTTCCTGTGCTGCTTCTTGTAATAATTATTTCAAGTCAAGATTTCTGTCTGACAACCTATAGGGCAGCCTTTTTCAATGTGAGAGTCCTGCTTCCTATGCTACTATTCTTGCATGGCACATCAGTGAACACATACTCTGTGTTAATAAATGCTTATAAATTAAATAATATCAGCCAATATATGACAGGTTAAGTGGCAAGGGCTTCCTCCATTCTCTCTTTCTAGGGAGGGTAGAAGACAGGATGTTCAAAATGAAATAGCTAAATCTAGTTAAGGAATACGTGATTAATCTATTCATCTGCACAAATTGGAACCTGTCTTAAATTGCCAAGCTGAAAATGGTTACCACAGCAGCACCAGGAAGAAGATGCTAAAGATAAAAGCCTTTTTTTATACCTTTAATACGTTTCTTTTGCCAGCTGAGAGAAACACCATGGGTTAGGGAGAGACCACAAGTGCTGGAATTAGATGACCTGTTTGGGGACCTGGCTCTGCCCTTCCATTTCTTCTCTACAAAGTCAGTCAACTATTGGAGTGTTAATTAGACACCATTAAATGAGAACAATATGTACCCTGCCCACTTGAAATCAGAATAATGAATATAGTGGGTTCAAACAAGATAGTGCTATACAAAGGCACAGTTGTCTTACAGAGACAGGATTTGGCTTATGCTGGAGAAGAGAAACCTGGAAATACAAACTCCATTTGTATTAGCTTCACCATCTCCCCTAGAATATTCTAGAATGGAGCTCAGCAGTACTGAGGGAGCTGGAATAAATCAAGTGTTGATTCTGCCATGTTCTAAAAATGGGCCCACAAGAGTGAAGTCTATTTTCAAAGGTAGGGACCAGAAGTGGCGGGGGAAGTTGGGCTAAGATAGAAATGAAAAGCCCCGGAGGTGTTTCATCCTGAGAGCTATCACACAGTGTTGACTCTGGGCAGAGCAGAGGTGAACAGGGATCTCTTCCTCAGCTGGCTTGTGCAAGGGAGGCAGCTGCCACCACAACCATTTGTCAACTCCCTATCTTAATTGAACATAGTGAAGACAAGCTCTGTGGGGATAAAAAAAAAAAAAAAAAAAAAAAAAAAGAATGTTTAAGGCCAAATCACATAGAGAAGTTCAACATGTTTGCCCCATATAGATAAAGTTAAGCTGTTCAGCCTTCATGTTACCCTCAGCACGTCCCCAAGCACAGTTGTTGCACTTGTCCTTGTAAGTGCCGATTAATTTCCAGTCTTTGCATATTTTTGTTTACCAGCTTTATTCTTCTCTCTTCAACTCAGAGAAAGAATGTAGTAGGAGTTCTTGCTCCAGTGTTCAATGCAAACTTGGAAATGGTCCAGGATATAAATGAATGTAATGATTAATGTGTCAATCATCTAGTGTTATTGAAAGCAGCTCATTGCAAACGTGGAAATATTCTTAAATAACCAGAGATGGTGATTTGTGAACTTCTAAAATGCAAGCTCTTCTTGGTATTGTGCATTCTGTTTCATATAACCTTTAGACATGAAGTAGAACTTCCCTAAATTAATTTTCTTAAGTTTCTTTGGTCAAAATATGGAACTAGTAGACGTGTGCTCTTTAATCCCAAGAGTGTTGTGATCATTTTTCCAATAGTATAATTTTCATTGATTGAAACAAAAGGCTTGTTCTTCTTTTTGTGTACTTAATCAATAAATTTTCAGCTGTGTTGTAATGTGCAGTCTCAAAATCAGACATTGTTATTTGTGAAGGCCATTGTTTCCAACGTACTGTTTTCAAAAGGTAGCTAGTGCTGCAAATTTTATTTATGTATTTATTTTTCCTCCTCTAAGGGAACAATGGATTCTGGATTTATAGTGAACCTTTCCAAAACAGAATGCTTCATTCTGGGAAGCTCGCTCTCTTTGGATTTAAATATGTATTCTGAAAATGGTATGTGCAGAACATCTAAGAGACCAGCCATAAAGGGACGGACTTATGACTGTGAAGAGACAGATTCCTCCAGTGCACAGGAAAAGCAGCCACCTTCCTTCCTATTTCATACCTTGTTACCATATGTAGAAAATACCTACTCAGTCCTGCCCAAGATTGGTGCTTCTAAAAGATAGTCAGACCAAACTACATTATTACTTCCAAGAAGTTTAGAAGTTGAAACAACATAATGGTGACTGGTAATAAGAACATTAAACAATACAGTGACCCCAAAAGGTTCTTATGAAACAATCTGGCTGTGTAAACCTTGTTTTAGCTGACTCTGAAAGGCTTAAGAACACTCCTGTTTGGACAGGACTTGTTTGTTTTTCTTCTCTGAAGTCACCTTTGATCATCCTGATGGGTTGACTGACCCCAAATGGTTTTTTTATGCATAGTTAGCACTAACCTTGCTATTTGAAGGTAGGTAGAGCTAGTTCAGATAAATCTGTTTTAACATATAGACTATGCAAGTTCTAAAAAGAAAATAGAAACAACATTTTGTTTCCATTTTTAATTTAAAAACTATAAAGTTAAAATGCAAAATATTAACATCCAACAGGGCAGCCACTTTCATCCTTCTATACTTACAATGCATCTTTTCAATCAGTACGAGGCATTTCTTACCAAGTTCTGCTTATGTGTGGCCTCATCTACCAAAGAGCTCAATCACGACACACCATTATCAGTCAGCCAGATGAATCATTCAATAATTCAACGTATTCCTTTCTGCCTCCAGTGACTCCATCCTCTTCCACCAATTACCGGACCCAGAGAACATTGTAGAGGGCTTACATCTTTCTGACAAATACACTATGTAATAAAGCATGGTGCTCCTACTGCCTCAAATTTTCTGGGTTAGCTTTCTCTGCCTAGGTATATATTTGGCAGTAATATTCATTTTCAACATTTCCAATGACAATTAATTATTCTAAAACTGGGGGTGGACCGCAGTCATGGAATCACTCAAGAAGTTATACAAGCCATGCTGGGGCTGGGAAATCTGAGCTTCATGAGGATTTTATTTTAGTGGCTCTGGCATTCACATAACCAGGGACTTCAGTTCAGATGTGTTTCTTCTTAATTAGGACAGGCAATGTAATGACACAATCAAACACATATGGTAAGAATCATAAAACATTTGGGCTGGCTGCTGGCTCCTGCTGTGGTATTTACGATTGATGTGTACATGTAAAAATGTTGGACTGAGGAGTAGTAATTGCCACTCTTCCTTGAAGCAAGAGAACACACTTAGCTACCAGAAACTGCACAGGGTAATCAGAGCGAGGCCTCCTTTTATAAAGTATTTGAGAACTTCATGACATCATGAGTAAGGCAGAGTTATGTAAAATCCCCACTTCAAAACTCACTAGCTAAGAGACTTTGAATCAGCCACTGAACTTCTCTATGATTCAGTGTGTTCTCCTCTAAAAAATGGTGGAGACAGCAACTTACATGTGTTGTTTATCAGGAGTAAATGGGGTAATATATGTAAAGTACTTGGCCCAAGTTCTCTATAGAAAGAACATTACTGTGAGTACCTGGATACCTACCATGCAGATTTGAATCTCTTTATTTTGCAGATGTCTGAACCGTCTGCACATTTAGTTAATACTAACTGGAAGAAAGACCTCAGGAATGGCTCATGTGGGAAATTAAGCTGTCTTACTGAAGAAATTGAATTATTGAAGTTTTCAATGCATTTCTCCTATGCTATGTAACAGTGCTCCCTGCCTCCTGGGAAACTATAACAGCTTGGCTCACAGCCTATGTGAAGATGCATATGTTTCCTTCCCATTTCCTTTCATAGAGACATTAAAAATTACTTTAATTTGGTGTATTAAGAGCCCTCCCACACAAGAATTACAACCTCAGCTGACAGGGACCCATCCTTTTACAGGGTAAATGGAGCTTCTTTGTTCGTTATAGCCATTCTACTCATTCTTTTTGCCACATCTGTCATGATCATTAAGAACCATTGCCACACTCATTGTGTGTGTATATCTGGGGAAAAACAACTAATAATTGATTGTTTACATAAACATATTTAGTCAGCTCCCTAATTAGAATGTAAGTTCTTTGGAAATAAGAGCTTTAGTGTATGGATGGTTTGTACTATAGTAGATATTTTCAAATTGCTTTCATTGTGTGCCTTAATCAGGAAAACCAGGCACCTCCAATGAACAAATATTTATTTTAAAAATATATACATGTATCACTATGCTCATATTATAGTAACTATAAAGTTCATGTCCTTTTGCAGGGACATGGATGAGGCTGGAAACCGTTATCCTCAGAAAATTCACACAGAAACAGAAAACCAGACACCACATGTTCTCACCCATAAGTGAGAGTTAAACAATGAGAACACATGGACACAAAGAGGGGAATAACACACACTGGGGCCTGTCAGGGGGTGGTAGGGAAAGGGGAGGGAGAGCATTAGGACAAATACCTAATGCATGTGGGGCTTAAAACATAGATGGTGGGTTGATAGGTGCAGCAAACCACCATGGCACATGTATATCTATGTAACAAACCTGCACATTCTGCACATGTATCTCAGAACTTACAGTAAAAAAAATACACACACACACATACACACACAATACTATACTAATTTAAAAAATAACAGAAAGTAGAAATTTTTAAAAGAAGGGATTAGAGATGCAAACATGAGTGCTACAAATATTTTCTTCCCACACCATAGTGGGTTGTCTCCTGGGGCATATCCCATTTTGGAGACGACTGTCCCCTAGCACTGAGGAACAGGACAATCTGTTCAGGACTGAGCAGCCACAATGGCCACCCAGTTGTGTTCTGCCATGATTGGCTACCCAGATGTGTTCTCTCATTGCTTTTTTTCTCCCATCAATCTCCTACCCACCAAGCTCTCTCTCTTTAATGCCTCCCTCTTCTGTTCACATTGCCTTAGCTGGTGTTTGGGGCAACATTTGGGCAACTGATTTTTTGCTTAGCTTACATTCATGATTATTTTATTGGATATAAAAGATACACCAGCAGCCTGCCTTTTCTCCTCATCCTAATAAATACAAGAATCTTCCAGGGGCTACTTGTTCCCAAGGAGCCGCGCTCTGGTGTTTCAGTCATGTTAGGTGTGCTGTATGGAAAGGCCACCCACAAAAATTGTGGAAAATGTTCTTTCTAGAAAAAACAAAAACAGTTTTTCATTCCAGGGTACAGACGGTAGTGTCATAAAGAGGTGTTGGGGAAAGGCTGGGGTATGTGTGACATCAAGTCTGGGCCATTTGTGGGTTTCCAGCGAACCCATACAATAGCTTTCTCACCAAATATGTGCTAGAAATGCCTAAGACAGGGTGTTCTCTTTAGAGAGTTTTTAGTCTTCCTAAATATGAACTGGGGAAACTAAATTACAGTGCAAGCAGCTGGCATCTACAGGACATGGCAAAGTTATTCAGAGGAAGATCTGTGTGGCCAGCCTGAGTCTTGACAACACAACCTATGGGATCAGAGCTGCCAGAAAGAGATGACCAAATTGCTTAGAGATGGAAACTCACACTGAACAGGGTACTGAACACACCCTTCTAATGCAGCTGGAAGCCATTCTTGATGAACTGAATCTGCCTTGAAAGGGTAGACCACAAAGTAAAACTTAAGAGGTGGGCAGGTTTTATCACTAGAATTTTCCATCACTAAAAGCAGAAAAATAGAAATCATTCAATTGTAAAACAGCTGAAATCATCCAGTTCAGAAGCAGTAAAAATTACTGCACCACCTTCTCCACCATAACTCTTCCTTTGGGCTTTTGACCACCACCGTCTAGTTCAGTTACCAGCATTGTTAGTTCTTCTGCACACCCCACCGAGGCCATACCACCCCCTCGCACGCCTTCCACATAAGGGGGTCCTCTTTATGGTGGCCGCAGTTCTAAACACCTGAGAGTTGAGATGAATCCACAATTCGTTTTCCATGTGATTTCCATATGTGAGCTTTTCATTTGTTTTCAACACTTCCTGGGGGGAAAGTAAGATATCTGTCAGTGATATAGAAAGCAGAAGAAAAGATTACAAAAGTTTGATGTTAATGCTTTAAAATGTCTAAATTTCCTGAGGATATTTCCAGGAGTGGTATTCCTTAATTTGCTAAGTGCACAGGCAATGTGTTTAGAGCCTGTAAAACCCTGCAGCCTGCAAAGGTAACCACCACTGTGCCTCAGGTTCATTAGAAAGAAAGAGCCCTTGTCAATCAAAGGCAGCTGCTCTAGTTTAGACTCTGATACTTCTTTCTTTAGATGACTGAAATCGCCTCCTAATCTCCCTTCTTCCAATCACAGCCTCCTCCAATCCATCCTCCACACTGCTGTCAGTATCTTCCTGAAATGCAAATTGGATGACACTTTATCCTTGCTTAAATTCTCTGATAGCTTTCCATCACCTACAGATTACATTTCAAATTAAACAGGACATTCAAGCCCTTATCACTCTAGTTCTAATAGATTTTTTCTAGCTTTGTTTCAGGATCCCTAGCTCTACTCTGACCCACTGGTTCATCTGTACAACGGTCCCCACAATGTATATATAATGTACCTTCTTGTTTAGATATGGCTGTCTATTCAAATTTATTTCTGACGTTGTCTCCACTTTTTCTCCTAGTGAACACCTTCTCTTCACTCAGGTCTTAGCTCACATCCTTTCTTCCTGGGAAGCCTCTTTCAAATACCATCAAGCAGAGTTTCTCACCCACTTCTCTGCTCCCATCCTACCCCCTACTTAGCTCTGTTATATACTCACTATGTCACAGAATGATGCTTATTTACTTGTTCTCTCTGCCTGTATACCCTTAGAACCTGACACAGTGATACCCAAAGGCTACTCAATAAATCATCCATGACTGACTGCACAGAAGAGAACTTATTGAACTTTTAGGTTTCCTAATGAGAAAATCTCCTTCTTGGGGGGTTTATATAATTCTTGTTTTCAGGTGGCCCAATCCTCGGGTATCTTGACATGGGGGATCTCAGACCTAGTCACCACTTCTCTATAAACATCTTTAATCAAATTATGGATTTTTGGTAAATACACAGAAAGCCTCAAACTGAAATAGAATGCAAACAGAAACAAATGTCCTTCATTGCTAACTCTTCTTCTCTCCACATATGTTGGGCCCTTTATGCATAAGTGTATATGAAAACTGTGCAAGTCCCAGATGAACCAGCTGCAAGCTGGGTTTCACCAGCAGTTCTGCATCTGATCCTCTATGATTGAACCAGTCCTTGACATTGAAAGTGTACTTAATGAATCACTGAACTGGGTCTTAATTGTAGGTTTTTTTCTTTCTATTTTTATAGAGAGGCAGTGAAATTCAAGTTAAGAATGCCTCAGCTAACAGATAGATCTTGGTGTTGGAATGTGGCTGTTCTGGCCCATCAATGTCCAAGTTCATTCATTTAGTGCATGGAAAAGCCAAAATGAGGGTCTGAGTCTAGATTTTCATTCTCTTTGTCTAACAATTAGAACTCAATTTCCCTTCAGTTAATGGTTTGCTACACCAAGGCTACAGCTACCCAATAAAATCTGCCTTTTCTCTTTTTTCAGAACAGCAACAAAGGCCTGCAGCCAACTTTCCAAAGTACTTTCTCCAAAATGAGCCAAATTAAATTTAAAGATCATTCTAGAATATGTTCTTCTCTACATTTGTAAAATAATGATTGCTTGGTAAGGCAGCATTAAGAGAAAAGGTCAAAATCTCTCCAAAGATTTTCTCCAAAGATTTTCTCCAAAATCTCTCCAAACTTTTTTTTTTTTACACTAGTTAGTAGTGTTTGAAGGAGCAAATTGTGGTTTGACTTTTAAAAAAAAGAAAAGAAAAGAAAAGAAAAAGTGTTACAGGGCAGGGAACATTACACACGTTGTGCACATGTACCCTAGAACTTAAAGTATAATTTAAAAAAAGAGAGAGAGAGAGAGAAAAGTAAAGAAAAAGTGTTGTGGGTGGGAACATATTAAGAAATGCAACAATCTTAGTGTTTCATAATCCTTTGAGACCAATATTAAGTGCTATCAGAATCTAGTATCTCTAAATATAGAAACAGTATATTTACAAGTTAGTCTAAAGACTATTTTTCTGTTCACTTAGAGAAAGAAATGGGTCTATTCCCAACCTTCACATAAGCTGTCTTTGTAAACATAACTTTTGGCCTACCAGCCTTTTCATTGAAAATGTCTTGGGGAATTTTAATGTAATTATCATCAAGCTGCCCAGAGCTAAACAAACAGGTTCTCAATAACTGAATCTACATTCCTATAACACTTGCTATTTTAGTGATAAATCTAGTGGTTTCCTTTCTCCTTTTGCAGAACAGATGAGGCAATGATATGTAATTATTCAAAATGTGTTTTGCTTATCTGATAAGGATTGGGATGCTGGGATTTCCTTATCTGAGTAAGATCAATAGAGACTACAGTCCACATTAGCTTACCTCTGGCAGTAGCCTGTGTATAATACCATGAAGGAAGGCTAAATCCTTTTAATATATGAGACCAACTTGTAATTATTACCACAAGGAAACTAATCACTGTTGAAGGCTCAGTAGTCAACAAAGATTATTCTCTAAATTCGTTTGTTGGTTTTTTCCTCCTCCTATTATGGTAACTATAACTGGGAATGTTATTTCAGGAAATGTTTTAATATTTCGGTAGAATTATACTAAAATCGTCTAGAGTTTTATTGTCCGTTTTATGATTTGAAGCTTCATTCAACAAACATTTGTTGAGGATTTACCTGCTCCTGACCCTATGCCGAGCTCTGAAGATATAAGTACAGATGGGATAATATTTACCTCTACTACTTAGATATGGGGAAAAAAATTGATTTCTTGCTGATGGCTGGTGAGAAGGCACTTAAAATATTTCATTCAAAGCTAATTCCATCTCTTCTGATTTAAAAGGTAAAACTCTCTATCAGGAACCTCTCTTTCCTTTTTCCCAAAATGGTGTGGGGAAGTGGGAGAAAGTGTAGGAAACTTCCAGGCTGCCAGAGTGAAGCCTGGTCACCATGCCGTGTTGCCCTTCTGGTCAAGCCGTGCTAGTGGGGAGCTTCCATCCAGGGCTTGGAATTATTCCAGGCATCCAAGGACCTGAGGAAGAAGTACTCAGTCTGAGATTCCCACAGACTTCTCTGGTTATTTCTATTCTTTCTTTACCCTCTGGGGAGTTTTAACCATAGTGGGCAGGTGGGGGAAGGGGTGAGCCCAGACAATTACTTCTGACCTATTTTTCTCTTCTTTCCTGCAGAAGAGAGTTCTATTTTTCTTCTGGTGTAAGGCTCAAGGACACATAGCTATTAATTAGATTTGATGAGGGTGACCATATAATTTATTATCCAAAATGGGAGACTTTTTAAAACAGAAAAGGGGGGCCGGGCATGGTGGCTCATGCCTGTAATCCCAGCAATTTGGGAGGACGAGGTGGGCGGATCATGAGGTCAGGAGTTCAAGATCAGCTTGAGCAACATGATGAAACCCCATCTCTACTAAAAATACAAAAATATTAGCTGGACGTAGTGGTGCACACCGGTAATCCCAGCTACTCAGGAGGCTGAGACAGGAGAATTGCTTGAACCCTGGTGGTGGAGGTTGCAGTGAGCTGAGATGGCGCCATTGCACTCCAGCCTGGGCAACAGAGAGGGACTCCATTTAAAAAAAAAAAAAAAAAAAAAAAAAAGGAGGTGAGGTGATCCCATGCATAATTGTGTACCAAACAACAGGTGCAGGTGCAATTAGAGCCTGACCTGGGTTAACCAACGTGCATGGCCTCCAGTTAGATGGAACCAAAATTCACCTATCTACCTCCAGATTTAGGATTCTTTGCTTTATATTATAATGGCTCTTCCTAAGTACCATGCAGTGTTGATGTAGCAAGAGATTTCCCCTGAAAAAAACATGTGTATATTGGAGTTTAAAGACAATTTTAAAGCGAAATTACTTCCTAGTATCTTTTTTTTGGCCTGAATTCGAGTGAAGGTCTCAAAGCACAATGACTGAATAATAATTTTCTTTTTCACAAAACATTTGTCTCCACTTCTATTAAAAATCTTTCTTAGTCTGTTTTTATTCTTTACTGCATAACTGGCTGCACAAAATGTTTCAACTGAGTTCTTAACCATGTGAATAACTTGATTTTACTACAAAGTCTGTCCATCAGTCCATGGAACCAAGGGCTATTCTTCCCCTTGACAGCACACAAATGATGAATTGTCTGTCCCCAATTTGTTTCAGCTTATGCAGCAGCTTCTGAAACTATTAATCCCAATAGTTATTATCATGGTAATAACTAATGTCAGTAAAGAATCTAAAGCTCTGCAAACCTTTTCACATGCTTTATCTCACAACGACTTTTTGTGAAATAAATAGGTTAAAGCAAGCATTAAATGTATGCACATTTTATCCATGAAGACACTGGGGCTTGGGGAAGTTAAGCAACTATCCCAGCATCCCAGTGTATCCTGGTACGTCCTGGTGCAAGTGACATGTGGAATCCAGCCCTAAAGCCAGAGGTCCTTGCTGCTGATTCCAGCCTCCCATTACTCTACTTCCCTTTCTTCAATTTTACTTAAAATCTTTTCTGGGAGTAGGAAGAAGCAGAAGGAAAGTGTCCAGAAATTACTTCATGCAAAACAACTTGATGGCTTTGATGCTGCATGTATCTGTTTTGGGAAAATGAAAAGAAGGAAGGTATCAGCTATAAAAGAGATGTACTTAAGATTCAGGAGCAAAGCTCAAGAGAGCTCAGTTATAAACTTTAGGCAAGCCTAGAAGGCTTAGCACCTAGTAATGAATGGCAAGTTAACATTGCTAGATGGTGATAAAGTCCTCTAACTGAGACTTAACTTAAAAAAATGGCAAAAGCAATATGAACCCTGCTGAGGTTAGAAGCTCCCTCTACCTGTAAAAAGCAGGCCCAGTGAGGGGCTCCTGCTGAGCCATGCAGTCAGTCTTGGAAAAGAGCTTCGTTCCATTTGTCCAAACCCAGAGAAGTCACAGTCCCATCTTAGGCTCAGCCTAGGCAAGATGAAGGCATTCCAAAACATGTCTTCTATGCCTTCCCACCTCCTGCTATCCAGTCTTTCTGGTTATTACCGCAGGGACCAGAGCCCTCAGACTGCCAGCCCAACCCTCTGTGTCCATCTTCACAAGGGTTCGTCTTACCCATAAAGTGGTCCTGTCCCCTCTCATCCCATTCCCTTTGTACAGCTGACCTTAGCAACTAAGAGGAGGTGGTTCTATTTTCTCAGTATAGTAACTTCCGTTTTCTCATCACAAAAGCAATATGTGCTCAGAACAAAAAGTTTAGAAAATATAAATATGTAAGAAATAAAAATCAAGCACTATTTTACCACCTAGAATGACCACCACTATTTATATTTTTAGTGACTATTTTTAGGCTTTTTTATCTATGCGTTTTTAAAGATCATACTGAAACCAAATTTTTCTCTTGCTTTTTTTCATTTAACATGGTAATGCAAGCATTTTCTTGTTTTAATAAAATGCTCTTTTAAATGTAATTTCAAATAGTAATACATCTTATTGATAAAACAATTTGAGTCTCCTGTTATTGAATAGTTTTCTTCCTTTCAACCTTATAAATAACTACTATGATCCATTTTTTTTGTACATAAACCTAATTTCACATTTCTGAAATTTTCTTGTAGATTGATTATTAAAAGTAGAATTATCAAGTCTCGACTTGGAGCTTGATTCAATATATGGAAGAAAAGAGCAGTTTTTTGTAAGCCCATAGTGTCTTGGTGTGAGTGATGGGACAGTGTAGAGAATAGAGTAGAAGATACACGATACATGTTGTATAAATGAATAGGCTTAATTCTATTAGGATTATCTGCATTTTAAAAGACGAAATTTGTTAACAAATGCATCTTACATTGGTATAAATTCAGACAGCAATATTTATAAAATTGAAGAAATAGAAGTTTATAGTGAATACAGGACTGTAGACGGGGATGGGGCTTGTAATAAGCATTACCTCAATTCTCACTGTGAAAACCATAGCCTATCATGGTCAAAGTAAATGCAGATCTTATGACCTTGCCCAGCTCCTTGGTCAGTCAGTCTGCATGGCCTGGCATCACACTAGGGACTGAAATCTATCCTCAAGAAGCACTCAAGCTTGTGGGAGAGACAGATTTGCAGACAACACACAAAGAACCATGAAAAGGGCAGAACTGAGAGTTCTGAGCACAGCAGTGGAAGAAGTTACCAGCTCTTCCTAGGGAAGCCCCCTTGGAAAGGAGGATTTTGGAGCTGGATCTTGAGTAAGAACATGTGAGAAAACCTTTCCAAGCAGATGCAAATGCAAAGACACATTCTTCCTAATCCAGAGAATCCTAGTGATGAAATGCCAGTCTCGTCTTTCTTTCCCCACCCCAGTCAGCACCTTGTCATGTTGGTCACTTACATTTTAGTGAGAATTGGTTACTCTGACTTTCCTCACAGCAGAATCTGATGAAGAGAAAAGAGATAGAACCTGAGAACTGGAGGTACTTGGGACCAAAGGGGCAGGAGAGAATACCATTAAAAAGGAAAGGAGTACAGACAGGAAGTAGGGAGCCTGAGACAAGACCCCTGAAGTATTCCATAGGGAAAGGGAGTTTAGGCACATAGAGTTGTACAACAAGGCGATGCCTATTTTCCAAACCCGAAAACCCTCACCAGTATGGAAGTGTGACCTGGCTCCAAGTGAAGGTTACCTAACCTAATCCACAGAGTATCAGTGCTCTTCTAAAAGTCCTCCAGCAAAGGTTAATCCCTTGTCTGTTTTACAATTCCATTTTATTCACTCTTCACAGAGTCTGTAGCAGCTTTTGGATCTTTTCTATCTACTCTGTCCTGACTGAGAGGGGTTAAGCTGGTCGCTAGCAACCTGCCTTCTATCTGTCTCTCTAATCTCATCTAGTCCTGCTCTCCCCTCACACACCAAACTCCACCAGACTCACCTGCTTTCTGCTCCTCAACCTTGTCCCTACCTCAGGGTCATGTTATCTCTCTGCCTGAAATTCTCTTCCCCAAGGTATTTCCAAGTCTGGTTCTGTCCCTTCCTCCAGGTCCCCGCTCAAATCCACCTCCTCTGTGAAGCTGTTTCTGACCACCTTTTCTTTGCCTTTCTCCTGCATTTAAGCTTTCATAGCACCTATCATTCATTGAAGTTATTTCTTTGTTTACTTGTTTACCATAGGTCTCCCCCACTAGGATGTAAGCCTCATGAGTCAGGAACTTGGCCTGTTTTGTTCACTGCTATAACCTTAGCACCTAGAACAGTGCTCAATAAACATGAATTGCATGAATCCACCTTTGATATATGGTCTATTAAAGTTTATGTCCTTAGCTCCTTGCTCATAGCAGCTCCAGTGTGTTCATTGAATTGTACTGAAAGTCACTATTGATTTAGCCTTTTTAGGCAATGTCACCTCAGTTCTTCCCAGTGTTCCTTTCCATTCCCCTTCTCAAGCACTTAACCCCACACCCCACAAGCTGTGAACATGATCTCTTCCAGCCACATTGCTCTTCCTATCTGCAATCAGCAGAGCACACAAATAACTTCATTTTCTCATCTTTTCAAAACTGCAAAACAGGATGAAATAAGTTCTGATAAATTTTGAACCAATGTGAGTTGTTAATTTCCTTCTGCTCTATTTTCTTACTCTGTTGTTTCTGACTGAGATGAGTGACAGTTCACCAACTCCCACCACTGCCGTGGCGTCAATCACAGAGAGACTGTGGAAAGTGACAGGGGAGGGGGTGCAGTGGGGCGGGGGGACATGGAACAAACAGGAAGGCGCTGGGAGGAGGTGTGCATGAACTAGCTCAGGCAGCAGAAACTTTTATTTTTCTCCTTCTCTAGGCCTCCAAAAATGGCCAAACTCAGCAGGGACCCTATTCCAGTTCTCAGGGCCCTTCTAGGCCTACTTGTTTCTCTAGGGAATAGCTAAGAATCAGGTCACTTCAGATGGACAGATCATGTGAAGGCAGCAAGGGGCAGAGGAAGATCACACACTTCAATATCACACCATACTCCTTGCCCCTCTCTGCAACCTTCTGGATGTGCAGGACCCTGGCCCATTACCTAACCTCTCACAACCTCCTTCTCTCTCGTGGCACAAGAGTGCCTACTCAGAATGGTTGCCTGTGCTTCTGTGTATGGATGGTGTGTAAAAGCACCTAGAGGGTGCAGTGGCTCATGCCTGTAATCCCAGCATTTTGGGAGGCCAAGGTGGGTGGATCACTTGAGGTCATGTGTTCGAGACCAGCCCGGCCAACATGGCAAAACCCCTTTTCGATTAAAAACACAAAAATTAGCCAGGTGTGGTGGGGCACACCTGCAATCCCAGCTACTCAGGAGGCTGAGGCAGGAGAATCACTTGAACCTGGGAGACAGAGATTGCAGTGAGCCAAGATGGTGCCACTGCACTGTGGCCTGGGTGACAGAGTGAGACTCCATCTCCATTAAAAAAAAAAAAAAAGAACCTGAGTTCAGGTATAGGCAAAATAATGAATGTATTTATGTTCACACATTAAGTGAATAAGAAAAAACATAGTATAATAGGTTGTACTTTTCCATTTCAAAAGTCAGAGACATGTGCTTACAGATGCTAAACATTCTAATTAATGGATTCAAAGTAGATACAAAGCTTTACTCAGTTGTTCAGTTTGGCATTATACTGTCCAAAAATTAGGTGTAATTGGAGTTGTGACTAACATAACCAGCCGCAGTGTAGAAAGCACCTACTTTACATAATGATTTTCACTCTCATTATATAGTGATACTGAAGTTGAAAATTGACTTCTTTAGGGCCAAACCAAAGAATTCTCAGAGCACTAGCTACTCTACCATCAATATTGGGCTCTAGCCTATGAAATTCTGTCATCTAAATCTTGCCTAGAACCAGTCAAGTCATTCAACTTGAATAGAGTATCAGCAGTGATTTTAACCAAATGGAATTAATTACTTTAATTTTCTGGGATGGGTTAATTCACAAATGCATAAAGTAAGTTTATTTCATAGGAGTCTATAGTTGCCATACAGTGATTAATTAAAAATGCTGAAGTCAATTAAAAAACGTATTTGCAGTAGTAAAAATTCACCCTGGCCCAAGGAGGGGTAGCTTTGATTTCATTTGCAGGAGAACTTCAATTAGGTTTTATCTTAAGGCCCTAATGAATATATTCATCTGGTGCCTTACTGTATCATGAGAGGACAATCTTTTCACCTTTCCTCCCTTTCATGTGTTTATGGGAAGGAGTTTTCCTTTTATATCAAATAAAATCAGGATTCGCACCAAAGGACCTCTGCATTTAGAAGGGCAATGCCCACTGCTTGTTGCAGGTATTTCCTAGTCATCATGAGAAGGCATAATGCCTGGCACTCTAGTCAGACATCACTTCGCTGCTGGTCACTGCGCAATGAGATACATACAATACCTTCACTTTTGAGACACAACAAACCAAAAAATGAAGAATAATAAAAAGACCAAAGTAGAGGTTCAAGAATAAAGATAAACTAAAACCAGAACTAGCCTGACCAAGCATTAGTCACTTATAATGGCTCAAAGTAGCCATGGGCCAACTGTATTCAATGTTATTCTTCTGGAGAGAAAGAGCATCATTAACTTCAAAGTCATTTACTAGCTTTTGATGCATCTTAGTAGCTACTGAGTAAGCATGTGCTGGATTAGAAAAGAAAATGAACAAAAAACAGAAACAAACCAAAACCAATGTTCTGGCAATGTGAGAACGTTTGTAGATAAAATGAAATTAAATAATGAAAGGATGTTGGCTTCAAGAGATCTTCAGTTTTCTTCTGCTTTTATTTAGGTTTTGGGTCTACTCTTCAAGGCTTCCTTACTACATTTTTTATTTGTCAAGCCTAGTATTCAACTATAGTTTCAGAATTGTTAACTCATAACCCTGTGAAAAACAAATTTGCCAGGTAGAGTACCGTGTTTGTGTATAGTTTTTTTGTTATTGTTGTTCTTAGCTTTACAATATCCAGTCAAAAGACTGGTTTCCAAAATTATTTGTCAGGCCTTTGCTCCCGTCTCCTTCAGTGTGGTATGCCATTAATCTGTAATACAGTTAAATTCATTTATCACAGTCTGTATTTCATCTTGGGTCCCTCCAACATTCTGGTAGATATTTTTTAATTTGCATAGAGTGAAATTCACTTTTTGTGTTTCTACAGTTGTATGGAGTTTAATAAGTGCACAAAGTCATGCTATTGCCCATTCAGAGCGGTTCCATAATCTCTCAAATTCCCTCATGCTGCCACTTTGTAGTCAAGCTCTCCCCACCTCCAAATCCTGGTAACTACACACCTGCTTTCTGTCCCTGTCGTTTGTCTTTTCTAGAATGTCACGTAAGTGGAATCATACAATATTGTAGCCTTTTGAGTTTGGTGTCCTTCGCTTAGCAAAATGTCTTTAATTCTTTTATTGCCGAGGAGTATTCCTTTGTATGAATGTACCCAAATTTGTTAATCCATTCATCCGTTGGCAGACATCTGGGGGACTTTCAACCTCTGGTGTTTGTGAATAAAACTGCTATAAATATTTATATGCAGTTTTTTTGTGTGTGAATGTAAGTTTTTAATTCACTTTGGTAAATATTTAGGAATGAAATAGCTGAGTCACATGGTATAGATTGTTGAACTTTGTAAGAAACCTTTAAACTGTTTTTTAAAGTGGGCTGTACCATTTTGCATATCAACTAGCAATGTATGAGATCCCATTTGCTCTGTATCTTTGCCAGTACTTAGTATTGTGTGTTTGTTTATTATCTTATACTTTCTAACAAGTATATAGTCATATCTGATTATGGTTTTAATTTATATTTTCCTAATGGTGTTGAGCATTTTTTTTCATATGCTTATTTGCCATCAAATATCTTCTTTGGTAAAGTATCTGTTCAGTACTTTGGCAATTTTTAAATGGATTTTTGCAGATATTTTCTTTCAGCACGTAACTTGTTTTGTCATTCTCTTAATAGTATCTTTCTCAGAACAAAAGTCTTAAATTTTTATAAAGTCCAATTTTTAATTTTTTAATGGATCATCTTTTTTATGCCATATCTAAAAATTTTGTCAAGACCAAAGTCACACATATTTTCTCCCATTTTTTCTAGAAGTTTTATGGTTTCATATTTTACGTTTAGATCTATGATCCACTTTTCATTAATATTTGTATAAGATGTGAGGTTTGTGTCCAGGTTCAATGATTTTACATAGAAACAATTATTTCATTTGCCCCATCACCATTTGTTGAATAAACGATCCTTTCTCCATTTAATTACCTTTGCATCTTTGTCAAAAATTAGTTAATTGTACTTATGTGACGCTATTTCTGACCTGTCTATTCTGTTCCACTTACTGTCTATTCTGTTTCATTTATATGTGCTTCACTCTTTTTAACATATGCCACACTGCCTTGATTACTGTAGCTTTATATTATATCTCGAAATCAGATAGTATGAGTCCTCCAATTTTATTCTTTTTCACATTGTTTTGAATATCTGAGTTCTTTTATCTTATCATATACATTTTTAATCATGTTGTTGCTGTCTACAGAGCATTTTGCTAGGATATAAATTGGGATAATATTTAGTCCTTTGGTCAAATTGAGGGGAATTAACATCTTAGCCATATTGAGTCATGCAGTCCGTGAAAATGACATGCCTTTCTTTTTAGTTAGGTTCTTTTTCATTTCTTTCTT
Source organism: Chlorocebus sabaeus (assembly GCF_047675955.1). Taxonomy (NCBI): domain Eukaryota; kingdom Metazoa; phylum Chordata; class Mammalia; order Primates; family Cercopithecidae; genus Chlorocebus; species Chlorocebus sabaeus. The sequence goes on along the minus strand of NC_132918.1, from coordinate 34,566,295 downwards.
CAATGTTTTTTAGTTTTTAGTATACGGAGACTACTCATATTTTAATAAATTTATAAACAAATATTTCATTTTGAGGGTGCTATTATAAATAGTATTACTCTTTTACATTTTGAATTCCAATTGGTAATTTATTCCTAGGAATATGATTGACTTTTATATCTCGATCTTATATCTCACAAACTTGCTAAATTGGTTATTAGTTCTAGGAGATTTTTGTAGATTCTTCGGGATTTTTTTCTACATAGACAATCATGTCTTTGATGAGAGACAGTTTTATTTCCTTTTTTAAAATATGGATGCCTTCTTTCTTGCCTTATTTTACTATGACAGTGAATAAGACAACAGAATTGTAATAGTCAATCTAAACATAAAAGAATGAAGAATAAAATAATATCTAACTGTGGGCTCCACATCAGAGAGGTAAGAAAGGCTTCTCAGACTTTGTTATTGGATCATTCCTTTAGTCACTGAAGTATTGAGTCGCACGTCCATGGTACTAAGTATTATGAGGAAGACAAATATAAATCAGGCTTGGAGTCTACAACTGAGTACTTTGCAATTGAGGAAAGGTAACAGGGCACGAATAATAGTAGCTATATAAAAAGAAAGTGGTAAAGCTGCTCAGAGGTAAACAGAGAGAGAGAACAAGATTGAATCTAGAGGCAGAAGAGCAGGCCAGGAGCTATCTGTCATGAGAGTCTGACCTGGTAGTGACTGTGAAGAAGTCAGGGTGGTGCTGGAGGAAGCTGGCTCTTCTGGATTTGCTGGCTCTTCAGGATTTGCTGACTGGCTGTAGAGGCCAAGGGAGAGGAAGAAGACAAAATATGCAGGTTTGAGCTTCATTGTTTGGATGGAGGCTGACCCACAGACTGACGTTCTGAATTTGAAATATGCACTGAAGATTCAGATGAGGTGACCAGCGGGTGGTGTAAAGTCCTGGAGTTACTAGAACTAAAAAGTAGAGTCAAGGCTGAACATAGGAGTAGAGCATGGTCAGGATTCCCCCTTTCACCCCAGCCCCAAACTCTAAGGTTGCAAACACTCGGGACCTGGGACTTGGCCCTTCCATTGGAATAGTGACCACAGTTAACTGGAGAGGTAGAAGGACAAGAAGAGTCTGAGAGGGGATAGGACCTGCTAAGCAGGTTCATGAGCTCCAGCCTCTTGTAAAATTAAAAGAAGAAGTCCTAACACCTATGCTAGTTAAAAGAAAGGCCACGATGTTTACTATGTTCCTCCACTCAAAGCGGGGTTCGAAACTCACTTATGGAGGCAGGAATCTGTCTCCTGAAATAAGGTGAAATGAGTTGCCCCTAAGTACCAGGAGCAGAGCTTGGATTCATCCTGTGTTTGTCTAATAACAGCTTGCACTTACAGAGCGTTTACCATGTGCCAAGCACTATCTTAAATGCTGCAACCCTTACATTGAATCCTCACAACAACCCTATGAAGTAGTTTCTATTATTATCCCCATGTAACAGATGGGACACAGAGAGGTTCCATACATTTCCCAAGGCTTTGCTGATAGTAAGTGATAGAGGCACTGCCGCACTATATTGCATTTCACTCAACTGCCCCATGTCTTCTGGCAAACCACAGAGCCTCCCTGGCCAAAAAGAAAGTCACAAGTGAGTAACAATACTGTCTGTATCCACAGCGAAGCGATAGCATTACAGCACCCACTGCGCCTGTTATGCACCCAGCACTGTGCTAGGTGGTAGGAATATGCAGACACCTTAGACACAATCCTGGCCTCATGGATCTCAGTCTGAAAGGGGAAATAATCTCGTACACAATAAGCATAAGATTCACTGTGATAGATGGCACTCCGACGCAGATGTGAAAGACATGGCACTTAGAGAAACAGGCATTAATTTTCTGTTCCTCTGTCAAGGAAAATGAAAGGCAGACTAATGCATTATGGCTGAAAGCATTTACTTTTGATTAAGTGTATATTTAAATATCACCCTCCTCCTCAGTCAGGCTCATTCCTCGGTCTCTGCTGCATTGCTGACTTTGCTTTCTAAAGACAAAGTGAGATATTCACCCACAGCAAATGGAATAAGAAAGATAAAAGGCATAGAACTCCTACCTCAGATTTTTTTTTTGTTTTATTTTGCCTTTGAAAACTCATTACGGTGAAAACTAATTACAGCTCTCATCACTAAGTGAATGCCAGAGAAGGCTTTCCCTTCATTTTGTGGAAAGAGCTTTTAAAAACATTACATAAAATACACAGGATTCCAGTTAATTTGTAGTTCAAAATATGTAAAAACCAAATCTGTGACCTAGTAATACTTGCACTTCTTTATTAATGTATTAACAAGTTCTAGGTGTGGGTCAAATACCACAATTTGCAAGTGGTAATGAGTGTAAATGGTGAGAGAAAATGATTTTTTGATGTCTCCAAAGAAACTCTGAAGTGATACAAAAATACCTGTAGTTTTTGATGGTGTCAAAGTCACAAGCAGTAACATGAGGACTTACGGGGTTTCTTGCCTACACTGAGACTGGAAGGATATGCTAACTTTCAGTTAAAACGTGGTGAAAAATAAAGATGTATTTTTCCTATTCAAGTTTATGTATCCCCAAATTATACGCCCTTGAGACAGACATTCCAGATTCTTCTGATTTAAGACTTTTTGAGTTACTGATGTCTAGCTTTTCTGCTGCCTTAGATGCTTGAGACAGGAAAAGCAATGAGTAGCTCTTATTTAAGGGCTAAGTAGACATGAGTGGGCACTTCTCAAGCCCACCTCCACAGAACACTCAAGTTTGTATGGTTATATCCACACAACTTTATGTCACAGCTTCATTTTCCCTGCTCTGGTGATCATAGAAACAGTTCTAAACGCCTCAGACCTCTATCATTTCTCCAGAGTGCCACCTTCTTCCTTGCCTCTTTTATCTATCTTCGTCCTCTCATTCCCACTTTTTCTAATTCCCACTTTTTCTAGCAAAATAATTTACAATTCACATATAATAGATTCAGGCTATCTGTAATGTCTAAGCACAAATTCATCTAGGCTGGAAGATCATTAGGGCAACTGAGAGGATCATTAGGTCAGGGAAGTGGGTCTTGAAAATCACAGAGGCAGCCTCCTACCAGATTTTGTACCCATACCAGAACCAGATTCAGTGTTTAAAATAGAGCTTTTCCTAAGAAATAAGAAAGGCAGAAAGCAACTAGCACTAATTGAACACTGAAATATGCTAGGACTGGTACTGCATTTATATTGTCTCACTTAACTGTCAACAAAAGTAGTGTGCTATGATTACCTCCACTTATGAATGAGGAAAGAGACTTTAAAAAGCCAAGCAACCTGCCCAAGGTCACACACATCTGGTGAACAGCATTTCTACACCTTTCCTCTCCTTGGCCCACTCAGCCCGGCTTCCCATCCATGACACAACTAAAATGGCTGCCACAGAGTCAACAGCAATCCACAAAGCTGAACATGAAGGGAATTTCTCCACCCCACTCACTGTGCTCTATCTCACCGCAGCCTTCAACACTGCTGCCCACTCACTCCCTGCTGAGACCATCCCCTGCTTTGGCTTCTCCACAGACACTTTCCTGGTCTCCCCCTACACCTTTGCTGCTCCTTCTCAGTTTTCTGTGCCGACGCAGCTTCCTCTCCATCACCCATAGTGCTGGAGCTCCTCAAGGCCCCATCCTGGGCCCTCTTCTCTAACAGAACATTGGTTCCCTAGGCAGCTGACCCAGCCCATGGTGCCTGTTACCTTGGATACTCAGAAAATCCCTCTCCCTACTCTGAGTTCTAGGCAATTAACCTTGGATGTCTCAAGGATGTTCAGTCCCCACGAGATTGCCCAAAGAATCAAAACCCTTGTTTCCCCAATGTCCCCAGTGAACACTCTACTTCAGTAAAAAGCACCTGTCTTCACCCAGCTGGCCAAATCAGAAATGAGAATGGCCCATTATTCCTTCTTTTTTCACTCTCATATTCAATCAAAATACTAAGTCCTATAGATTTTACCTGCTGGGGATATCTGGAATCTTCCCCATCCTCCCTACTCCACTAAATCCGATTTCAAGGTAGCACCATTTCTCATTAGGATTAACTAAGCAGCCTTCTAGCTTCTCTTCTTACCTCCCTTCAACCCATTTTCCCTGCTAATGTCTTCCATTACTCCATATTAAGGGTCAAAATCTGCAACATAATGTTTAAGGCACTGTTTGATCTGGCTCCTGCCACCCCATCAGACTCATGTAGAACCACTCAACTATTTGTTTTCCCCTTCTCTATTGCCTGGAACGTATTTCAGTTCTTCAATTACCCATGCTTCTTCCAGTCTCTGAGCCTTTGCACATGCTGTTCACTCTGTTTGAAATGCAGATCCCTCCTCTCTTCACTAAGTTTCTTCCTACTCTTCCTTTGGATCTCAGTTTCAATATTACTTCCCTAGAGAAGCTTTTCCTAACTACCCATATTAGGTCAGTTTTCTCAGGGTCCTAATTTTGTATTTAGGGCCTACTGTCCTTTTATTTAATATTATAATCAAATAATTAATCTATTTAATATCTGTCTGCCCTCCTATGACATAAGCTCCATAAGAGCAGCAACTATCCGCCACTCAGCCCAGGCTCACAGCCTAGTCTGAGGCCTGGTATGTAGGTAAAATTTGGTACAACTCCTTTGACCTAATTAATTAATTATAGGAAAGTCTCTTTTTTCCATACTTCTCTAGACTTTTCTAGAAAGATATAGATCATCAGGTGTTTTATATGACCAAAGAAAATGAATAAGGACCTAGTTGGAATTTACAATTGACAAATGACTTAAAATTTTAAATCAAAGAATCTGGAAGAATCCTATTCTACTTTGTTGCTATTTTTAAAAAGGTAAGAATAAAAGTTTCATTGTGCCACCTGTTAATGTCTGTCCTCAAAATGCCTGGCTAAATCATTTATATGCCTGGTGAGTCCCAAATGAGTCATTATTTACTTACCAACAATGATGAACAGTGCTCTCATAAGAAAATGTTACTACTATTTGTAGCCACCTTCATGGCTGTCAAAATGTATGTTACCTTGTAACTATCAAAACCAGCTGACTGGAAAATGAACATGATTTCTGCTCATGTACATTATTAAATGTGCATTTCTTTTAAAAAAAAAAACCAAAACCAAAAAACCCAAATCTCATATTTGATTAGTAACTTCCAGGTAAGGCAGAGTATGATTTAGAAGGATCAGAAAGATGTTCAAATAGAGTGAGACAGCAAATGATGTAATTCTCTGACCACATGAAAACCAGGTCAAACCCAGCTTGTTTCTGCCAGCCTGACACAGCTGCTGGAGCCCCTTGCATATGCTTTCCAGCTGTCCCTGTTACGTCAACCTTTAAATCGGGGATTTTGCCCCATGCATATGCTTCTTGCTTGGTCAAATGTAAGGCACATATTTTTGCAAGCTACTTTTCTCAGCCGTTTAAAACTGTGAATAAGGTCTAAGATACATACAACGAGAAACAAGCCATTTAAAACAAAAAAATTTGGGTTACTAATCTGCTTTAAGCCTCTTTGACTTGTAAAGAAACTGTGAGCATCAGAGTGGCCTGCAATACTGAGCCTAAGTGATGCTTGATTTCAGTTCTCACTACTCCAGTATTGCCTTAAAAGCAAAAAAAGCCCAGTGGATGCTCCATAAAATGAGGCTAGGAATTACATTCAATGCCTCTGCCATGGAACAAATTATTGTCCTGAAATAAGGTCAGCCATGTGTTCACTGAGTGGCGAGTCTGCCTTCAGAAAGAAAGGGGAATCACAACCTTTGAGCTCTCAAGAAGCTATATCCCTTCTCCAGATAACTCTTTACTGATGCTTTAGGATTTCCGAAATTTGACTGACAAAACTCAGTGTTCTGTGCCTCCACATTGATGTCATTTGTTTCTAATATTAGCAGCAGAGCAGTTCAGGTTCACCTGAGAAAAAGGAGACTTTATTTTGAGTCGAACAGGAGCAGATACTAAAAATGAACATGGTGAGCCTTGTTTCTGGTATATCTGACACAGATAAAATAGTTAAACCTGTGCAGTGAAACAATTTTGAATCCAATGGAAAAATAATTCATTCTAATTGGCAATTTGATATGCTTACAGAATTTTTATGTAGCCTCACTTATGGGAACACTAAGGAATTAAGAAATAGAATAATATTATATAAAGTTGGCTTTTTACACAATGTCACATAAGATTATGAGGTATTTGTGAAAATTCTGCATGAGTGAGATGAAGGTTCCAGGGTATGCGTTATAGCCCAGCATGATTAGCAAACTTGGCCATTATTTGATGTTAAAGCCACACAAGCTACTGAACTCATGAGATCAAATGTGTCAAGTATTTGGGTTTCTATTATACAGCAGATTTTAAGTGGCTTAGAGTAACTGGAGAACAGCTACATCTTCACTTAGTACTGCACAAACATGGATAGCGACAGGACGATGCAGACGTGCCATTTGGAATAGCAGAAATCTTGTTGGGATTTCATGCTCTGAATTGGAGTTAGCTAGTTCCTCCTACCTTCTCCAGCTGCAAAGTGAGCGGCACCGTCCTGTGTTGGGAGTGTCTTAAGTGGTACACACCTCACAAAGAGACTTACATCTGGACAAAGTTAGGGCAATGCACATATAGACCCAGATATATCTCATGCAGAGAAAATGCCTCTCACTTTAAAAGTGACCACCTGAATTTCATAACTGTTCTCTCTAGAGGATGAGGGTATTTAGAAAAAGCATTAAAAGTATTAAAGAGTTACGGGAAACAAAAATAGCAAGTCTCAAACTGGGGACCTATCACCACTATAGCAGTATTAGTCTGTAATTGAATTTTTCTTACATTTAAAATCTTGTAAAGCTTTCTTTCCAGAAAGGCCATCCTGGGCGTTTAAATAGCAGTGGCAAGAAAATGGGCCATTAGTACTTGCTAGTTTGCAGTTTGTTTTTGCTGACAGTTCTCAAGTTTGGTCTTCAAAACCCATAACAGAGTGATCATTATCTTAAGTTGCTGCCATAAGGAAAATAGGACAAGTCTCCCCATTTTGGATGCGAAATGTTGCTAAGTACCCAGTGATATAACTTTGCCTTATTTGAGTTTGTTAGAAAAATCTCTGAACTGTAGAGACTTAGCCTTAGAACTGTCTTGCTCTGTAGAGTTTTCTGCAAGTCACTTCTCCCTACTGAAAGACATTAAAAATACATGAAAACCCTTATCTAGATCCTTTTCTCCATGATACCCACAAAGTTATGCAAATATAAGCCCGAGGAAGCCACCACCTCACGTGTTCCCAAAGATCTCCATGGTAGGATGTATCTGATGTTACTGGAATTACATGTTTGTTTTTCTGTGTCCCTCACTGGACTCTAGGCTCCTTGAGGGTAGAGGACCATGCCTTGTTCTTCTCTGTATCTCCATGACTTTTTAAAAAAATTCTCCCTACAATATAGCATTTGCTCTAGATTCCAACCCTTCAAAATCAGTAGACTTTTAGACTACCAAGAAAAGTCTTTTGTCTGTACATCTATTGATTTCTGAAAAACTACTAAACGAACAATTTCTTACATAAAGTGTTTTCACTGGAACAATCCAATTATTTTTCTCCTATTTAGTTGTTCAAAATATTTTCCACATGCCTCTTTATGCAACGGTTTTCTTCCAGCTGGACATGTCCAATTCATATGGGAAAATTTAGCACCATGTCTGTTGGAGGGTAGGAGTCAGAAAGCACCAGAAATCACTATGCCTTGCATTTGTTTACAGTGTAACACTTTAGCACACATTCTCATGCTCTGGCCCTACAAACAGTGATGCTAGGCAAATGTCATAGACATCAACACTACATCTTCCGAATGAAGAAACTGAACCCCAGAAAGAAAAGGGAGCAGTTTCCACAAGGTCACTCAAGTAGCTGTGGCAATGGGTCAAAAGCCCGGGTCTTTCAACTCCTTGCATTTTTATGCAGTTTTTATTATGTTGTGCAGTTGAATGTGTTGCTTAGGAGGCATTTTACAGAAAACATTAATAAGCAGTGGAAAAACTTGTGATGCCAAAATGGGAGTACTAATTGCTAAGTCTAAATAAACCAAAACTGATGACAAATCAAGGGAGAACTTGGAGTAGTTCAGCTGTGCCACCGATTTGGAAGTTTTATTTGTGTTGTTTCCTTTGGTGTGGGAGCAAGAAGGGAAACTGTATTTTTATGAGAGCCTCTTATCATAGAATAAGGGCGCACTTTTCTACAATGTTACAGTTATTTCAGCTTCACCTGCTCACTTTGGACCTTTACACTAATGCTATGAGGCACCCTGTCTCTGAGAATTTGTTTTCTTCTCTAACAGCTGCTAGTCAGAAGACGGAAAAATGGGTTGAGTCTGGATTTCCACGAAGACTTATAGGCAAATGCATACTAGAGCTCCTAGTTCTATCCTTATTTAGAAAGCAAAAATATATTTCTTTTCCTTAAACTTTTGGGGATAAAGAACTATCTGATGTTCCCATGGTAATTTTACGTAATCTTGAGTTTAATATATATATATACACACACACATACACACACACATATAGAGAGAGAGTTAAATATGTATATTATATTAAATATAGGATATAGTTAAAATAACCTAAAAGATAATTTTGTATTTATTTTAATAATTCACATCCATTAGAAGTAATATTCTGTTTTAGAAGTCAGTTTGTTAGTCAATAAGTCAAAAATATTTATTAAGGCTCACTGTGTGTCAGGCCATTCAACACAAATCAGAACTGTCTAGTCCAGGATGGTAACGGAGGAAGGAGTGAGAAGTGGTCAGCTGACAAATAATGAATGAATGGTTGGTGAATAAGGTAAAAAAGTTTACCCTCAAGAAACTCACATTCTAGAAGGAGAGAGAAAGCCAATAAATGGGTAAACAAGTTAATAAAGAAGACAATATGGGACTGAGAAGCTATGTTCTGTGAGGAACATTTTGTTCTGTGCGGCGCCTGAACAGATTTTGAGCTTCCTGGTGCCTGAGTGGCCATGCAAGGGAGACTTGTCTCAAGACAATATGCCTGCATCTGTGGCTCTGTCTCTACCAGGACTTGTCAAGAATCATGCCAAAAGGGAGATACGATATTCACTTAAGCATGTACAGTTTCACCTGAGGAAATGATGACCAAGTGTTGCTTTGTTTTTATTATAGGAATCTTGGAAAATCAGGACTCAGAGTTTCTTGCTTGGGTCTTGGTAAGTACTGAGGGTGTGGTGTGGGGGTGGGCTGGAAGGTGGGAGACTGGGGAGGGCACCAGGGGATGATTGTGGTCCAGGCCAGGACCTGGTCTCAGGTGAGGAGGAGGCTTCCTGGCCAGTATTGCCCCACTTCTCCTTTTAGCCTTTCTCTTCCCATCATGACCCTCTCCCAGGGAACCACCATGTTCATGGTTCCTTACAGGGGCCCATCGAGCATAAGGCAACCTAATGCTAAAGAACACCTCAGAGAAAGGGACTCATGTGTCACTCCCATTTAGCAAGTATGAAGGACTGCATGGCATGCATTTTATAGGTTCAGTTCACCACTCCCTCAATTCACCTGAATTTTTTCTATCTATCCTTGTTTTCCCTTTGCCTAATTTCCTCACTTTTCTATATTATTATGCATTTTATATACTTTTACAATCTGCCTTAAATATGTGGGGGGGGCAAGGTGAGATACACACAATCACACATACATTAATATGCATTAATAAATAAAAATTGTTATTCCTCCCAGTCAATATTTAAAGAGGATTAAATAGAGATGGCAATTCTAACAGCATAAAGTCGTGGAATCTGACTGTGAAACTTGGGGAGGCTTGAGGCCTCCAGATATCCCTCAGGCCCAGGAAAAGGCAGCCTTGGCATTCTGGCCATTCAACACAAATCAGAGCTGTTCTGTGACCTAAGTCTAGACCAGAATGGTAACTGAGGAGGTATTGAGGAGTAGTCAGATTGTGGCTATGTTTTTAAGGGAAAATCCGGAAGATTTTCTGTTGGGTTCTATGTGGAAGATGACAGAAAAGAGAAAAGTCAAAGATGACTCTAAGGATTTTTTGCCTGAGCAGCAGAAAGGAGGAAGTACGAGTAAACGAGGTAGCAGAATGAGAGAAAAATTTAGGTAGATTAGGAGATTGATTTGGGACATACTAAGTTTGAGATATCGATTAGGCCTGCAATAAAAATTGTCAAGTATGCAAATAGACATATGACCCAAGTTTAGAAAGGGGAGCTAGATATATTAACTTGGGAGTCATCAGCAAGTAGATGCTGTTTAAGCCTGGCTCCTGGATGACAGCACTACGGGTGTGCGTATAGACAGAATAGAAAACAGAGGCACATGGTCTAAGACCTAGGAAATCCAACATTAAAAAATTGAGAAACTGAGGAGGAGCCAAAGAAAGCTGAAAATAAAGCAAGCAGAGCAGCAGGAGACCAATTAGAAGAAAATGGAGTCCTGGAATCCAGATGAGCATTTCAAGGAAGACGGAGTGACTAATCCGTCAAATGCTACTCATACATCAAACAAGATGAGGACCAAGAATTGGCCATTAGGTTCAGCAACATGGAGGTCATTAATGACTTTTACAAGGTCTGTTTTGGTGGAATGGTAGAGTTTAAAGCATAATAGGAATGGTCTCTGGGAGAATGCAAAGAGACAAGCTGAAGGCTACTCTTTTGGATGATGATTGCTATAAAGAAAAGCAGATAAATAGAGTGGCACTGAGCTGACAAGGGGGATCAGAGTGGTAGCTTTTGCACATGGAAGAAACGACCACATATTTATGCACTTATGGGGAAATCTTTTTGAGAAGAAAATATGATGCAGAAGGAGAGACAAGAATATCTGGAATGATTTTTTGAGGACACGAGACACACACAAGGAGAGAGTGCATGAAAGAAGGCAGAGTACATGGGCTTTGAGGCTAGCAGGGCGATTGATTGGGTAGTGGAGGGGGAGGTATCTTGTCAAAGTTCTCTTCTATTGCTTTTATATTCTCAGTGGGAATCAGAAGCAAAGTCATCAGCTGTTAGTGACGATGAGAAGGAAGTGTTAGAAGTATGGAGAGAAGACATGCAGGAGAGAAGAATGAATTGACCAGGGCTAGGCCACACAGTGACAAGACAGCATTAAGGACCAACTTAAGATCAGTATGATTAAATTTGAAGTGAGACCATGTCTATAGTTATGTGTTTTTCTTCTAGCCATGTTCAACTGTGCAAGTCCAGGTGGGTTTTTGTTTTTTTAAATAAGATGATAAAAGGAGGGCAAAGATGCTGAGGGCTTGTGTAGGGCAGTCATTTTAATGGTGGAGTTGGCATTTAAACTGAGTAGAAAGGAAAATGAGGACTAGAGTCAGGAAATGAGCCAGGAGCTAAAATGAGGGAGCTGAGGGACTGTGAAAACTGGATAGGATCAATAAAGTATACATCCCAGAGGGACCAAAGAATTGTTGAAGCAAAAACATTAGAGAGTGGTTGGAAGGATAGAAAGTGGTTGAAAAGGGAAACATTTGAAACTGGGGTTATAGAGGGGTTCAGTTATTGTTAGTGACATAGTCTATGGTGTGTCCATTGGGAGAGAGTTGTGGAGGTTGTATAGAAGGCGAGATCAGTGAAGGAGAGAAGGTTAAGGAACTTGGAGGTAAAGGTACAGGGAAGATCATCTTTGGGGTCACTGAACTCACTGAAAAGTACAGCAAAACTAACATTGGAGAGTGACAGTGAGAAATGAGCTAAAATTTTCAAAGAACGAGAGGGAGTCACCAGGGTGGGTCAGTAACTACAACACGAGAGCCCTGAGGATGTGTGAGATTCAGAGCTGGCATGTGTGAGGGGGTATTTCAAAGACATGGAAAGCCACCAGTGTCTGAGTTTTTCTGATTTTTTCCTAATAATCTGACTTGGGAGGTGAAGGCAGTAATTGTTCACCATAAGTCTAAGGTAATTTGACATTTGCTTAATTTATGGCTCTGATATTGTTACTATTTACTCATATTTGAAAGACCCCGGAGATTCATTACCAGGGACACTCTGACCTTATTTTTTTAAGAATATCTTTACAGTAAATAACTGTTCAGTATTCATTATTGAAAGGAATTACCTATTAATGTAAAGTAAGAAATACATGTAGTGCGAAAGCATTGGTCAACTATTTACAAGCTTGTATCTATGGTGGAAAATAGTTTAGTCAATAAGTACACAGAAAACTCAACTGAAAGCCCTTAAGACAATAACAGATTCAGGTGCCTGTGCAGTCCCAGTCTCCAGAGACCAGTCTCCAGTTTTTGTTTATTTATTTATTTTTTAAAACTGTGGACTGTATATGAGCTGCAGGCATTTTAACGAACTTTGAAACAGACTTGATTCAGGAACAGCAAATTCTGATTTGAGCTTCAAGTTTTTCGAAGAGCCTGAACACTTGTGATAAGACACTGCATGAAAAATAAGAGGAAACAAGGAAGATCATGGGGCTGACTGGCTTCATTCAAAACAGGTAACAAAGCTTGACAACTTGAATAAGCACTCTTTGAGAACTTTTCTGAACTGCCTCTATAAGCCAGAGGAGACAAGAAATTCATAGAAAGAAATAATGCACCAGCCTTAGATAATTTGTCAGGCTCTGCAGACCCCAGCTGTCAAATCCAAATGGAGCTGGGTTTACTGCTGTAGGCTTAGGATGTCAGTTCAGTCACTACCCATGTTCAACTGAGGCCTTAGAAATTAAGTAGTAAAACTGCCAGGAAATCAAAAAGCTATAGATGTCTTTTCTTGAAATACTCTAAAAGTCATAGTTAAAGCTAACAATTCTGACTTTCCTCTCTACCAGAGAAGGAGCAGCTGGAAGTTCCTTGCTCTGCTAATTTTCCTTTTGGTGAACTAAGAGCAAATGTGTAAATGGGAGTAGAAAGGTGAAGTAACTTGAGAGTGAACTGATGGTACATCCGAAAGAACACAGCTCTGCCAAGGAGAGAAATGGGAAAACATATTAATATTATGTGGTCAATCCCACCTGTGGGTTGCTGTGGCTGGCCTGCTCTGTAAATATACTGCCCATTATTGTCAATACTTGAAGTCAAAAAACTCATGGGAAAGGAATAAACTCAGAGTGACCAAACTTACCCCAATCTGGTAGGAGGTGGAACTGTCTTACAAGAGAAAAATGGTAGAATTTACATTAATTCACTCATTCGTTTATTCATTCTTAAGCAAACATTTATGAACCCAGGCATTAGTTACAGGAGATATGAGGACAAGACCATGGAGCCTGCCCTCAAATTTATCATAGTGCAGTGGGAGTTAGGCTTGCAAAAAAACAAACTGATAATGTATCTGACAGATGCCATAATGGAGAGTACAGGGCAAGTGAAGCGCGAAGAAGGTCTCCTGGGGGATTTGGGATAGCTTGATGTGGGAACAGGGGTTATCACTTGGCTTGACACTTGAAGGGAGAAGTCAAGTGGAGAGGGAGGGCAAAAGGTTTAATACAGGAACCAATGCAAGCAACGGCGACTCCAGAGGGAGACTCCACCAAGGGGAGGTACTTGGGGAAACAGGTCACATTTATAGAATATTATGAGTACAATGTATTGGGGAACAGCAAGAAATGAGCCTGGAAAGAAAGCTAGGTCTGATTATAAGAACCCTTGTTTGCCTTGCTAAGCCATTTAGCTTTGTCCTCTATGTCTCTGGAATTCCTTCAAATCCAAGGGTCCCCAGATCTCAACAAACACTTGCGGGACAAGGAGGAGCAAAGGCTCCATCTCTCTCCACTCTCTTCCTTCCATCTGCCACAGCTTCCATCAAAGCAACTCCACTTTTTCTTCATATTATTATTTTTTTAAAAAGTAGACTATGTTTTAACACAGTTTTAAGTTCACAACAAAACTGAGCAGAAAGCACAGGGAGTTCCCATACACCCCTGTCCCTACACATGAATAACCTCCCTCATTATCAGCATCCTTCACCAGAGTGGCACATTTGTTACCTCTGATGAACCTACAGTGCCACAACATTATCAACCAAAGTCCATAGTTTACATTAGGGTTCACTATTGATATTGTACACTCTATGGGTTTTGACAAATGTATAATGACTTGTATCCACCATTATAGTTATCATACAGACCAGTTTCACTGCTTTAAAAAATCCTCTGTCTTGCCAATTCAATCCCTCCCTCTCCTCTAACACCTGGAAATCACTATCTTTTTACTGTCTGCTTAGTTTTGCCTTTTCCAGAATGTCATATAGTTGAATCATACAGCATGTAGCCCATTCACATTGGCTTCTTTCACTTAGTAATATGCATTTAAGTTTCTTTTCATAGTTTCAAGTTCTGTGTCTTTTCATAGTTTGATAGTTCATTTCTTTTTAGTGCTTCATATTAAATTTTGGAAAACAAAATTCATCCTATGCCAAAAACAGTTATCAAAACCTTGCTCAAGCTTGCGATAAGCCATTGAAAACCTTGAGTCAGGAATAAGACATGATCAAAGGTATTAGAAGTAACATGAAGGCTATAATAGAGGAAACAGGGTTGAGGCTGGAGGCAGGAAAATTAATTAGGAGTTGATGATGAGGCAGTGGTATGAAAGATGTAGAGGAAGGAGGTGATTAGGAGAAAAGAATAAATAGGACTGGTAATCTCTGGATACAGAATAGGAGGTCTTCCTGAGTGGAGGAGGATGCCCAGATTCCTGGATTTGGCATGGAGGTGGATGAGCTGAAATCTCAGAGACAGGAGACACAGGAGGGAGCTGTGAGGGCAGACAGCACTGTTGGGGAGTGGTGACCAAGGAGCTTGTGACCTCCCAGCTTCAGACATCTAGAGAACAAGGGGAACTCTGTGGAGATCTCTAGGCTGGAAATGCAGACCTAGGAACTTCTAACAGTGGTGACCCTAGGATTGTCATTGAGATCACCTGGAAGCACAGAGGACTGAGGTGTTTGGACAGGTTTAGGACATCTGGCTCATGGCGTCTGCCTGACTGTATGCTCCCTGAGAGCAGGGACTGCCTATTTTTCTACACTCCTATTGCGCCTTGAGCAGATCACAGTATCTGGCTAGCAGCAGGTATTCAAAAATATTTTTGAGTGAATGACTAAATAGATGATCAGTTGCTAAGAAATGACAAAAGGTCCACTGAGTAATAGCAAGGATACAGCTGAAGTCAAAAATCATGAATTGCTGAGGCCCAGCCCAGTTCTTTGACTTCCTCCAGTGGCATATCAATGAAGAGACAGAAGTGTAGGGTAGGGAGTGGAGATAGAGAGAGGCCCAGCATCAGGGATTGTCTTAAAAGGTGGTTGGAGACTGGGGAACCTACCGCATACACAGGTGACATGGGGTCTAGGCTGGGTTTAGACCCAGAGCTGTTTCATCGGGGCTCTTGCTTCTACAGTTAGAAAGGGGCACCTGCCCACACTGACTTGCTCCAAAAAGTCTCCCATTAGGAACAGTAGGCCAGTCTGATTCATTTCATGGGAGGTAACACACCACAATGTCCAGCTCACCTGTGTGTGCTTGAAAGGGGCTGACTTTACCTTGCAACATTCACTCTGGAATGGGCATGCTTCCTAGCAGGCAAGATGCCTGCAATGAAAAAAGGCACATCATGGTTAATTTGATGTGTCAACTTGACTGAGCCATGGAATGTCCAGATATTTAGCCAAACGTTATTTTGGGTGCACCTATGAGGGTGTTTTGGAATGAGATTAACGTTTGAACCTATAAACTGAGTAAAGCCGATTGCCCTCCCTAATGTGGGTAGCCCTTTCCTCATCAGTTGAAGGCCTGAATAAAACAAAAATGCTTACCCTCCTGTGAATAAGAGGGAATTCCTGCCTGACCATTTCAAGCTGGGACATTGATCTTTTCTTGCCTTCAGACTCAAACTGAAACATCAGCCTTCTTGGATCTTGAAGCCTGCCAGCTTTCAGAGCAGAGCTATACCATTAGCTCCTTGGAGTCTCTAACTTGCCAACTGCAGATCTTGGGATTTCTTGGCCGCCATAATCACATGAGCCCATTCCTTATAATACATCTCTCTCTGTCTCTGTCTGTATACACACACACACCCTATTGGTTCTGTTTCTCTGGAGAACCCTGAGGAATGATTTTTGTTGATTTTTTTCAAAACATCATGCAAGTGTATGTGACCAACCAAACAGAGTCAAGTATTTGTAAGGATATAGGTAGGAAGATACGGAAGACCCAAATGAGGAGTAATGTGGTCACTTGCTAATTTTTCAGCTGGGCACATATTGAACATAATATAAAATACCATCATCCAAATGGAGCTTTCCTGGGCTGTTCGCAGGTCAAGAGGACAATTTATGCAGCCCTGCCAGATAGGGTTTGATCTGGATCTAAACAGTAAAGGAGAGAAAGAACACCCCCATGCCTTTGGGTCCCTGTTTCACACATCCTCAAGGCTTTAATTCCTAGGGCATGCAAACTGATTCCAAGGAGATGTTCTGTGTCCTTTTAGGCAGCTGCTTCATGCCATCCTTGAAGAAGTAAAGTCATAAAGTAAAATACTCCTTAACAACTTGGAGGACTTATACGAGTCTCTCAAAAGGTGTTTCTTCTCAACTCTGGCTGCACATTGGAATTACCTGTTTAATTTAAAATTCAGATAATCCCATCTCAACCTAGACCTTTTGAATAAGGAGCTCCATGTGCATGTGTTTTTAAAATGCTGCCCTGACAGTTCTGAGGCAGTATCAGGGTTGGAATACATTGTCTTATCTGGATGGAAGAAGATAGAAAAATGTGTGAACTGATATCTAGTGTGCCCAGTGCCAGCAGCCATGATTCTTCTCTACGTAGTAGTAGCCGCCCCCAGATCTAGGCCTGGGAGCTGGCCTGAGGCATTTCCAACTGGACTGGAAAGCCTCCAAAGAGGAGAATCTGCCCTGCTTAGGGCTGGCCTCAGGGCAGGTGGGATGAGCTGGTATCCCTGCCATTCGACTCCTGACATCTGGGTGCCAGTCTTGCCTTATGCTCCTCCCTAATCAAGAGAACTTTCTAGAGCAAAAGCAGTTAATCTTAAGAATAAACTGTGTGGGCTTCTTTTTAATGCATTCATATGTGCAGAATATAGTCCTGGCTCATCTCCCTCTGCCTTAGTGATGCTCTCACTGCACTAAATATTTTGACACTAGGAGAACACGACATTAAATATTTAACATGGATGGTATTATTTTTATGACACCCTTTGTGATTCCCATTCTTGTTGCTTAGGCTGATATAAACTAGCTACCTCACCTATTATAACAACATAAGAGCAGCAATAATAAATATTTATGAAGTGCCTCCGAGGACACTTGAGAGGTGGTTTTAAAATGCAAGCTTTCCCTGAAAGAGTTTACCAATTTTTCTGCATAACACAAACAGAGTGAACTATCTTAACTCCAAAATACCCATAGAATTTAAATGGTGTATGAATATTAAACATACAAGAGTGCTTTAGGCATGTCACTCTTTCTGGAAAGTCTAACTTGAATAAATGTCATGATGCATACACATAAAAAATGAGCAGACCTTTGTATTTTTCCAAAATCGTCTAAAAATATTTCTTCCTAGTTTCCTAATTTTATGGATAAAATCCCTCTTAAGAATTGCTGACAAGAGAAAGAAGGGGAAAGAAAGAAAGAAAGAAAGAAAGAAAGAAAGAAAGAAAGAAAGAAAGAAAGAAAGAAGAGAGAGAGAGAGAGAGAGAGAGAGAGAGAGAGAAAGAAAGAAAGAAAGAAAGAAAGAAAGAAAGAAAGAAAGAAAGAAAGAAAGAAAGAAAGAAAGAGAGAGAGAGAGAAAGAAAGAAAGAAAGAAAGAAAGAGAGAGAGAGAGAAAGGAAAGAAAGAAAAAGAAAGAAAAAAGAAAGGAAAGAAAGGAAGAAAGGAAAGAAAGGAAGGAAGAAAGGAAGAAAGGAAGGAAGAAAGGAAGAAAGAAAGAAAGAAAGAGAGAAAGAAAAGAAAGAAAGAAAGAAAGAAAGAAAGAAAGAAAGAAAGAAAGAAAAGAAAGAAAAGAAAGAAAAGAAAGAAAAGAAAGAAAAGAAAGAAAAGAAAGAAAAGAAAGAAAGGAAGGAAGAAAGGAAGAAAGAGAGAGATTGCTGACAAGTGGTTGCCCTCTAAATCAGCAGGGACTGCTGGCCACATGGCTTTGCCTCTGCTCCCAGGAGTCTATTAGGAGTGATGATACAGCTTAGGTAGGAGTTTGGCAACCTGATATTTCACATGCTGTCAGAGTTTGAGGCTTAGGGGAGAACTCAGGGAGAGAAAATAGAAGGGTCTGTACACAGAGGGGTTTATTCAACAATCTGGGCATGCAAACAACCCACGTGCACACATGCACGCACACACCTCATCTCTCTCCACGCAGCCGCAAAGGGATAGGTAGCCCTCATTTGCCAACCTGTGATTCAAAAATGAAACAAATGGTTTCAAAACCATTAGTAATGGGGAACAAAAAGTCCTCTCTAGGCCCAGATGTGGGTAATTTGCTGAAATTAATCATTCATAAAGACGATCTCACTAAAGATCATCACTGCTATGAGAGGGAGAATTAGTCCTTGCAGCCACCAGTTCCTTGATGAGAAAACAGGGCCAGGAAGAGGCGATATGTCTTGTTCAAGACCAGTGGTAGAGATGGCAGACTCCCCCATTTTCTGTCCCTCCCCCCTCCACTAGCAGCTTCATCCCTTACGGCCCAGCTACTTCCAGTCTCCAAGCACACACAGCCACTGCTGTCACCCACATCTCTTAATGTCCCGAACTTCCGCTTCCTCCTTGAAATGAGAATGGCTGCACCAAATGTGTAGGGCCCCTTGTGTCTCTCTCATTCAGGCAATAGTCAGATGGTGTCATGATTAGGTTCAGCATGACTCTGGGTTGGTAGCTGGGTGAAAATGTCTTCACTTTTGAACTAGAAAATGTCAGAACCTGAGTGACTCCTGGCATCCATCTCCAGAGTTAGGGTAGACGATGACTTATGAAAGCTCCATAGACAAAAATGGGGACCAGAATCCATGTCTCTTGGCCCACGATTAGGTGTGCTTTCCCCATGAGAGATTTCAAAGTAAGGATGCAATTGAGTGCAGGCATTTTGGTTTTTGTGGATACCATCAATGAAGTTCCTAATGCTTGCCTTTCCCTCCTTTGCACACTGCCCTAAAGGTTTCATGAGGTCCCCATAGTTCCTGTACTCTAAGCAGCAGCCTGACAAAGGCACATCTTGTGTATGTACAAGTCTATTCATATGGTTTGCCTTGTACATTCTACATTTATATAAAGATTATTTTTCTAAACTCTGTGCATCATAAAAACCCAAATGAAAGTTTTGTAATTTCAATCAATAATGCTATTAAGTTTATCTAACAGTGAGGCAAGAAATGGAGAAATCATTTGAGTCCTGTCTGCCAGTGGGGTGGGGCTGTGTCTGTGCCTGCCTCTGGTATGCTCAGGTGAGGAGAGCACAGGGCTGCAGGCAGTCACCTCTGAAACTGCAGCGTATGTGGCTGAATGACCCTCCAGGGGCCAACACACTGAGGATGACTGTGCAGACATTCATAGGAATGCCTTAAGGGCCTCAGCTGGATGAAGAAAGAATAAAGTCTCAGTTCTTTTCAGGCCTATTGAGTATGAATGAATCAGAAACCTTCCACAGTAAGCCAACAGAAAACCCAGCTCAAAGCAAGCCAAAACGTCAGCTCTAGCAAAACCACAAATTTCTAGGCCCACATGGAAGAATTTCTAGGCTTACCTGGACAGTGGACCCATATGGGTTTATCTGGGAATCAAACTATGAATTCTATGAGCTGCAGGTTGGTTCTATTCTTAAGCTGTCCTGAAATTGGCAAGAGGGCTGCAGAGGCTTCAAGCCTCACATCCTGTTGGCTCTGGTTGGTTTATGTATCCATCCCTGAGCCAACCATCAAAGACTTCAGTCTCTCAAGACCCACCCTGACACTGGGGAAGGGTACTTTAAATCCACCCAAACTGCGTTCTGGGAGTAGGGAAGTGATTCATTCTCAAAAGAAAATGAAAGAACTCTTACCTAAAGAGGGGAAATAGTGGCTGAGGTAATAAGCAGATGACCACCATGAATAGTTAAGAAGAAAATATATTCCTGGATCTGGGATGCCTTCCCCCACTTATTTTAGCTTATCTGAGCCATTTCTATGTCATTGGTAGCCATAGTTGAAAATTAAAATTCTCCCAGAGTTTTCTATGGCATGAGGTATGCTCAGAGTTTTGTGAGTCAATTCAACCTGCCTAATCGACAAAATTTTCCATTGCAGGGTAAATATACAGCTTTGCCTTTTTAATATACTCTCTCCTTTCTATGTTTTTAATAATCTCAAAGGATTAGTGAGACCTAAGACTCATTTACAGATAAAAGCTTTGTCCTAACACCTGGATGATGAAAATATGCAAAGAAAGACCTGCATGAGAGAGAAGCAGAAAATACCATCAATACTCATTTCATATCTGACAACTAATTACAATTAGAGGAAAAAGAGGCTACCAACACATAATTATAGGAAATGGGTGATGAGGTAATGAGCAGTGGCTGAACTGGAGCTGACAGTCTAACCATGGGGATTTCTTTAGCTGAAAAGAAAGAGACAGGACTTGACTTGGTTCTGTGGCTGGAATTAGCTTCATTTTTCTTCATAGTCTCTTACTTTGCCTCCCTTCCCATATCTCGACCTTATGCTCAACAATAGCCTTTCCTTTGGCCCTTTCTGAGCTGTTTCTTTTGGCAGCAATGTCTGTAACTGCTCTCTGAAGAATAGAGGACACAGGACTGGTCTCGAGACATGTTGCTACAGGTGACCTTCTGTCTGACTTCATTACCTACCCCCACCATCCTCAGGGCAAAAGGGAGGAGCACAGCAGCCCCCCTCCTTTTCAGTGCCTTCCAGGGAGGACTGGTTGGCTGTCCTGGCCCTGCTGATGGATTTGCTGCCTCGGATGTTGCCTGCATCTCAGTTTGTGAACTCTTAGACACTGTGACTGACTCGGTCATCCCTGTGAAGCACCGACCAGGCACTTTTTCTGTCATTTTTTCATGTGTTCATGGATTTTACAAAGATGCAGTAGACGCTGTGCTGGGGAAACAGGGAGAAACGACACACAGGTGCCTGCCCTCAGAGAGCCTATCTAGGGGGTGGAGAAGACGTGGTTCTCAGGATGGATCAGATCCTTGGGCTATGTGCCCCTAAAGGACACCCTGCATTTTTTACTTGTGTGTGATGATGATTAATTTTTTAGCCTGACTTATTTCCTGCTGGATTATCAGTTCAGAACACATGACTAGAACAGAGAAAAAGTTTCTCAATATCCACTCAATTATGGAAAGACGAATGAATGAAAGAATGCAGTACCACACAGTCGGTACTCTGAAGGAAATATAAAGTGTCATGGAAACACGTAAAAGGGCTGCCTAAGCTAGGGTTAAGGGAGGTCATGGAAGGCTTCCTGGAGGAAGAGTAGTAAAGGATAGATTGGGAAGGAGCCAGGTCAAGGAGAACACAAGGAAAAGAACAGTTAAACAAGAATGTGATAGAAGTAGACAGGCAGAGAGATAGAGGTACAAGATATAGAAATGGCCCAGGTGAAGAAGTAACCACCTCTTTTGGGGGAGTAGGGAAAGTGCTTCTGGAAGCCACCTGATGTTGAAGGATGAATAGCAATCTGTCAGCTTGACAAGGGAAAGAATGCCACAGTCATATCTTGTTAAATTTTCTACTTACTCCTCACTTGGGTTTTGACTTGATTGTTGCTTTCCTGAACATTAAAGTCTGGGCTAGAGGCTTCCTATAAGCTCCCATCACGATCCCTCTTATCAATATGTTGCCCTGTGGTTGTGATTATTTTCGTATTTGCCTGCCTTACCACTGGATTGAGAGTTCTAGGAAAAAGAGACCATTACTATCATTTACCATTTTGACACCACCATCTGGCATGGCTCTGAGGGAACACTGGGGGTTTAATAAATATTTTCTAAGTGAATTAATATATAAATTTCAGGAAGAGGAGAAGCTGGGAAGCCTCAATTAGTATGACCTGGAGAGGGAGCCATATGGGGGATAAAAATGATGAAAGATAACCTCTGAAAGATTAAGAAAAGCACTGAAACCATGTCACAAAGCTTGGTGTTTATCTATTGTGTGACTGGGAGTCATGAAAACATTTAACTCCAGGAGTCACTTGGCCAGATACATTTCAGTCAGCTCATCCTGGTCACAGTGCAGATGGCAAGGTGGTGAGGGTTGAGAATAGAGGCAGGGAGACAGGCTCAATGACTTGAGTATTCTCACTTTTACAGAAGATTAAATGTAGCAATACATCAATTGCCCATGCGCTGTAAGCCAAGCTCATCATACTGTGAGCCTATACAGACAGCCCATACAGAAGGTCTATCAGGGCAGTAAGGTAAATGAGGCTTGACCAAATTGGCAAAAGCAGGTAGAGAAAATACAAAGGGAAATACCTTTAAAAGCCTAAAATAACATATCCGGAAAAGATCTCTAATATAGGTGTCAACATAGTAAACTACAAAGTTTCTGAGATTGGGTGGGGAAAAAAATGCTAGTTCCTAGATATTTTCTGTAAGGAAAAGGTCAAAGATAAATAGAAAATAAATAAATGGGCAAATAGACAAATCAAAGAAGAAAAGGAAATCAAAGTTGGGATGTAAAATTAATATGAAATAAAGTAGAATTCAAGGCAAAGAAAAGACATCGTAATGAGAGGTGATCACTGGTGGAGTGGAGTCCCTGAGAAAGAGGAAGTAGATGGGATCCATAGGATAAGTGGAAAAATAAGCATTGAATAGAAAGGACAGCCTTCCACAGTGGCAGGAAGAAAGGAGGAGAAGATGGTACTGTTCTAATTTATGTTCTCTTTGAAGCAGGCTCTGAAACAAGGATTTGAAGGCAGGTGGTTTGATGATTTTTTGAAATGTGAGTTTGGAAAGGGAAGGTCATAAAGGGCATATAATCAAGTCGGTGCTAGTGTGGGTAACTGAAACTGGAATTCCCCTGGGACTCTGGAGCCAGTGTGGAATGCACACCTACCTGAGAGTGAGGGAGATGGGGTGTTTCCATACCAGAGAGAGTTATCAAGCACCTGGAAGCCCCAGGGAAAATGGGCAGGGCACCAATTGTGTCTGCTATGGGACAGATAGCAGGGGGTTATAATTTGTCTTCTTTTATTTTCTTTGTGAAGCAGGAGGCACTGTTACCTGCTGAGGTTAAAGGAAAAGGAGGTAGGACCTGAGGTTGAGAAAAGTGGAGCAGGTTTGAAATGCACACTTTGGAGAAAACTGATTAGAAAACAGAGGACTGTTGGGGGTCTATGAGGGTCTAGAGACAAGTAATTTACACTGTGTCAATCTCTATAGTTTGCTATTTTCTCCAGCACAGCTCAGCACCTCGGTTATAGGTGATGAGCAGCCAGACAGTCAGATTTAGAAGGATGTGGGTTTTTGTCAGGCAGGTGCAGTGAAAGGACAGTGAA
Source organism: Chlorocebus sabaeus (assembly GCF_047675955.1). Classification (NCBI taxonomy): domain Eukaryota; kingdom Metazoa; phylum Chordata; class Mammalia; order Primates; family Cercopithecidae; genus Chlorocebus; species Chlorocebus sabaeus. The sequence goes on along the minus strand of NC_132918.1, from coordinate 34,542,742 downwards.
TCAATGGACTTGAGAATAAAGCAAGAGAACCTTCTAAATGGTGAACCACATCATCTAGCCACCCTGACCCTCCTGGATAAGGAAGGAATTGAAGACAGACATCAGATAGAAGAGAAGGGAAAGAGTTTGAAGTCAGAGTATGTAGGGAGAATGTACAAAATCTGCAAGAGTGAGATTCTAGCACGTGGAGATTAATGACCAGCTCTTACATATATAAATATATTTGGAATTAAATAAGGCATACCTTCATCCAAGTTCTGTTGTGTGCATGTTCAGTTCTATTTTTCATGGCAACTTTGCTATCTTGTAGAATTTCCACCCCATCAACATTTTCTTCTGCTCCATCTAATAGTCAATGTCTTTTTATTTTATTTTAGTTCCAGGGTACATGTGCAGGATGTGCAAGTTTGCTACATAGGTACATGCATGTCCTGGTGGTTTGCTGCACCTATCAACTCATCATCTAAGTATTAAGCCCAGTATGCATTAGCTATTTTTCCTGATGCTCTCCCTACCCCTGCCCACCCCCAACAGGCCCCAGTGTGTGTTGTTACCCTCCCTGTATCCATGTATTCTCATTGTTCAACACCTACTTATGAGTGAGAACACGTGGTGTTTGGTTTTCTGTTCTTGCATTAGTTTGCTGAGGATGATGGCTTCCAGCTCCATCCATGTGCCTGCAAAGGACATCTCCTTCCTTTTTATGGCTGCATAGTATTCCATAGTATATATGTACCAGATTTTCTTTATCCAGCCTATCATTGGTGGGCATTTGGGTTGACTCTATGTCTTTGCTATTGTGAATAGTGCTGCAATGAACATATATGTGCACGTATGTCTATAATGGAATAATTTATATTCCTTTGGGCATATACCCAGTAGTGGGATTCCTGGGTCAAATGGTATTTCTGGATCTAGGTCTTTAAGGAATCACCACACTGTCTTCCTCAATGGTTGAACTAATTTACATTCCCACCAACAGTGTAAAAGTGTTCTGATTTCTCTACAGCCTCACCAGCATCTGTTGTTTCTTGACTTTTTAATAATGGCCATTCTAACTGGCATGAAATGATATCTCATTGTGCTTTGATTTGCATTTTTCTAATCATCAGTGATGTTGAGCTTTTTGTCATATGTTTGTAGGCTGCATAAATGTCTTCTTTTGAGAAATATCTGTTCATGTCCTTTGCCCACTTTTTAATGGGGTTGTTTATTGTTTCTTCTTGTAAATTTGTTTAAGTTGCTTGTAGACTCTGGATATTAGACCTTTGTCAAATGGATAGATTGCAAAAATTTTCTCCCATTCTGTAGGTTGTCTGTTCACTCTTATGATAGTTTCTTTTGCTGTGCAGCTCTCTAGTTTATTTCCATTTGTCAATTTTTGTTTTTGTTGCAATGGCTTTTGACGTTTTTGTCATGAAATCTTTGCCTGTGCCATGTCGTGAATGGTATTGCCTAGATTTCTTCTAGGGTTTTTATAGTTTTGGGTTTCACATAAATGTCTGTCTTGCATACATTTTTTTAAATTGAAGTTTATTCTTGAAAGTTTGTGATATCCACAGTGTCCTAAACGCATGTAATTTCTATAACCAGTGTAAATTTAAGAAGGATTGGCCTTTTATTCAGGGGGATTAGTGGCTGCTGTGTTTCTCTTCCAATTGACCCACTGGAACCACATGAAAACTGGATTTTCAATTACCTCTGCTAAGAGAAGGGAACTGTGACATAGACTGTATGTATTCAATCTATGTTGAATTAGATGTATAAAAATACATCTAATTGTATTTTTGTTTATCTTTGGAATGCACTTTCTATTTCTATTTGAATCTAGGTGCCACAGGCATAACATGTCAGTGGAAAATCAAGAGTCATCTGCAGTTAATAAAATATGAAGGAGCAATATAATGATCTAGTAGCCCATCTCAGAGTAGCATTCAGTCAAGCTTTTAGATCTCCATAATAAATTAGTCATTCTGCATGACACCAGTGGGAGAAATTCCACCCTGACCCCATCAAAGTGATGCATCCCACTTGCACCTTACTGTAGCAGAATTGGTGGCCCTTGTAATCTTGTCCCAGAAAATGAGACTGCTGATATTATTGTTTTATTTCACATTTTAAAAAGTTCTGCTAAGTTTCTTTTGCTACAGTCATTTACTGCCACTGGGATTTTTGCAGAAGGTTAATAGTACTAATAAAATGAAGGGCAAAACATCAAAGAGAATCTTGAAGGAATAGTCTGTAATTCTTTATTTGATCAGGGCAAAAGACTCTGCAAGGTATTACAATCTCCATTTTGGGGTCAAGGCCACCTTCAACCGTCCAAATTGTTCTTCATCCTCTAGGACCAATATTTATTGTCTCTCTTCCTGTCACTCCAGGGCTTCTCACTGTATTGGGACCTCATAGAGTTCTTTCCTACAACATCCCAACCCACTACTTAGACAAGTTGTCATCTCTGGCTGCCATTACAGTCACATGTGGAGCTTTTAAAAAATACCTGTGCCTGGACCTTTCCTCAGACCAATCAAACCAGAATCTATTGCTTTGGAGCAATACATCAGCTTCCCAGGTGGTCCTCCTAATTGGGCCACAGTTGAAGATCACTGGCCTGGATAAGGAGCTCCAAATTCTGGCTTCCTGTGCAGTTGAAAGGTGGCCTGGCTCCCCACCTAAGTTACTTGCTCATCCAATGACTGAGTCCACTGGAGGCTTTGAGTACCTGGGAACATTTTACTTCCCAGGCAGCATGCAGCAAGCACAGCCAGAGAGCAGGGCAGATGGTCACTTTTGGTGACCAATGCAAGAAGCAAGGAGCAGGTGAGGTATTTGTTTTTCAATTTCATCCCCAATTAAAATTCAGAATTTTGAATAATGTTTGAATGTTTTAGTCTATTCATCATTCTCCATGTGTCACTTAAAAATAATCCATAATAAATAATACATTTTTCTAAGCTTTGTTAAGATGGGTATGTGGTTAGAACTGATACATTCCAATGTTGACTTTGGCTTTCACTGTGGGTTCTGAAAAAGTCATTTATGTTCTTGTGGAACTTCTGCTACTTCATATATTATCTCTTTGGAGATAATAAGGAAAGTAGCATTTAGTGAGCACCTGTTGTAGGCTTGTACTAGTACTATTTGTCTAGTACTATTGTCTAGTACTATTCTAGACACTGACATATACTATTGAAATCATTGACAGTTTTGGCTGGCCGGGCGCAGTGGCTCACACCTGTAATCCAAGCACTTTGGGAGGCCGAGGTGGGCGGATCGTGAGGTCAGGAATTCAAGACCAGCCTGACCAATGTGGTGAAACCCCGTCTCTACTAGAGGTGCAAAAATTAGCTGGGCGTGGTGACACCTGCCTGTAGTTCCAGCTACTGAGGAGGCTGAGGCAGGAGAATTGCTTGAACCCAGGAGGCGGAGGTTGCAGTGAGCCGAGGTTGCACCATTGCACTCCAGCCTGGGTGACAGGGCAAGACTCCGTCTCAAAAAAAAAAAAAAAGAAAAAAAAGGAAAAGATAGGTCATCAGACTGCTTGGACTCATCCTGGCTCAGTCACTTACCAGCAAATAAACTCAAATCACAGATTGGTTGTGGATTTTAAACAAGAAAATGTCTATAAAGGGTATAGCACTGTGCTTGGAACAATGTAAATTCTAAAAAAAAAAAAAAGTATTAATTTGCATCATTGTGGTTTTTATTTTTATTTTTTGGTTCTCACAATACTGTGAGTAGGTATCATTATCCATTTTAGAGATGAACAGGTCTCAAAATGAACTAATTATCCATGGGCATAATCAATCTCAGGCATATTGGAAGGAGGATGAAAAACTTACCTTTCAGAATTGTTGGAAAATAAAATAAATAATTTCAGAACGTGTTACCTAGTCTGGGAGATAGTTAACCTGCAAAGCCAGACTCTATTTTGATGTTGGAGAGACAGTGATGAACAAGACAGACAGAAGCCCTGTCCTTGCTGAGTGGACCCTAAAATCTCCATCTGACTTTGACACTATCACGCAGTGTACACACAGGCCTTTTGATGGCATGGTCTTTACCAGAGATGTATACTCTTTCTGAGTTAACAGAAAGTTCTACTCTCTTATCTTAAGCAGTCCTGAAATTTGGGCCAATCATAAAATAATGAAAAATGGAGCATCACCAGACGAAATCTTTGCTCTCCAGGAGCCCTCTGGGAACATTTCCCTCGTTTCCCACAGCCAGGGACCCTGGTGCCAGCAGGAGGAGAAATGGATGCCATCAGTGCTTTAAGATGGCAAATGCAAGCTTTATTCTACTGTCATAACTCCCTGGATCAATGCTGACCTCCCAGCCACCCTCCAAAATGCTCTCCCATTGTGTATTCAGGTGTGGTGGCTGGTGAGTACCCAGACCACTAATTTACATAAAGGCCAGGAATGGATTCATTTAGATTAACTTATTTCCAAGCAATGAATTAATTAAGAAAAAAGCAGCTGCAGGCAATACACGAATTCACTGGACATTACTTCTCTGCTCATCACTTCTCCTCTGCTGTTCTTGAATTCTATCATTCATATAACATTGCTTAAGCACCTCCTCTATGCCAGGTTTTATATAGTCTCTGGGGACACAGAGTTCATCCCGAGATGTTGGTAATCTTGTAAATGTCTCAAGAAGGCCCGCCTTGTATATTTGAGAATAATCCAAAATACTGTTGAGATACAAATATAACATTTATATTCTTTGATGTCTCTAGTTACCTAAATTTCTGGATAACTTTTCATGCAGCTTGTTAGGAGAGTCACTTCATTCCTGTACAATCGGAACTATGGTTATAACATCATCACCTCCATGCCAAAGCCTGGCTGGAAATACCAGCATTCTTGCAACGGAAACTTGTCTTCAGGCCAGGCTGCTAGGAGCTATTCTTTGCTTTTCCTGAACCATAATTAATTTATAGTCTATCATTTCAAAGGAGAATGACTCTGTAGAATTTGGACTAAGTGCAATCTCCCAAGATTGAAGATGTACCAACATAGTTTTATGATTTACTATTGCTCCATTTTCTTCTTTGACATGTTAAATTTCTGCATATAATTACTGCAAAGGGAAGAAATAGACTTAGAAATAGACTAAGAGTCAGTGCATAAAAAGAGAATCTATGCATAGTCCTATGGGTGATGCAAAAATATCCTGTCCACTTGGTACAGCTATAAATTTTCTTTAGGAAAAGGACATTATAGTTTTTTTTTAAGCTGAAATCAGTTGGTATCTATCAGGTACAGGTAAAATAAGCTAATCCTATATGTAAATCTGTAAATCTACAGAGAAACATGAAAACTGGGTAAATTTGAGTGTAATATGGTTGGGAACTTTTTAAATCTTTGGGTTTTTGCTAAATTATCCCTTATATATTCCCTCAGTTTTAATTTTTCTGTATTTTAAAAACTTATTCAAAAGCACATGAATCATTTTATATTCCTCTTGAGTTTTTATTAATGATATTTAATACTCGAAATGTCATGAAGTTCACACATACCTCAAGAGGAAGAATTTGAAAGGACTGCTGCCATATATTTTTCATTCTTTTTTACAACGTATTGTCTTGTTTTCACTAAGAGAGTTTCTTTGCCTTGCTATGCAATTAAAATGTATTTCCCAGCAGATTCTGACAGGTCTATCAGCACACACTGTGTTTTTTATGTACAGATAGAACCAGAGTTACTCAAAATTATTACTGTTTGGGGGAGAACAATTCACTGAACCATCAAAAAATATATCCCTGCACAAAGATAAAGATTTGACATTAGCTTTTCACAGATAAAAGAAAGTATAAAGGAGGTCACATTGACTTTCAAACTTCTTGACAGTAGTGCTTTTCCAGAGACTTCTTATTCATAGTAACTTACTGTGGAAAACCAAAAGATAAATAAAAAAGAAATAAAAATATATATTTAAACATATACTATATTCTAGACACTGCACAAATATTTCACCGGAAAAAAATTTTCAATCTTAATAATAGTTCCTATTTTAGAAGAAGATATTGAAAATATTTAAATTTGCTTTAAAAATCAGAAATTGCCATTTAATCCTAGTGTCACATGGAAGGTGTCTAATTTTATTCTAAGACTGTATTATTTTATCTACATTAACTATTCAATACATTTACTACAGGAGTTCTTCAAAAAACAAAATGACTAAGGCATAGTAATGCCTATTGGTTTTAACAGCCCTGGAAACTTGATTGTGAGAAATAATTTTAAACATTTAAAATGTCAGCAGGAGAAAATATGAGGAATTTTGACCAAGACATTTAGGACAAAATATTAAGAAAATGTGAACAGTGCCTCTTTTTCATCTCCAAAACGTAGAAAGAGCTATGATTTGTGGAAACTCTTGTTCATCAACAGATTTTCTAGTAACAAGAATATTTTTAAAATAAATTTTGCTTCTGATTATAAAAGTAATAATATTTATTTCAATAATGTGGGTCAAAAAACTAAAATATTTAGAGAAGAAAAAATTTATCTAAGGACTTTTTGGCTTTATTTTATTTTAAATTTTCCTATGAGACTCAAGGTGCTAACTTAATCAGTTTGGGGGTGTCATACATACATCAGGAAATTTAAGGAGATTAAGTCATTAATTTAAGTTACTACATATCATAAATTCTAACATCCAAGTATGGAGAGTAGGTCATTGTTTCTAGGGTTAGATTTAGTGCACCGAAATTTCATTCCTGTTTTGCCCACACAGCCTCTAGAGAGCAATGTCAATCCTTGCAGTCTGCTTTATTACACAGAACTGCCTCTTCTAAACTTCACATCCCCACCGTTCATCCTATTTCCAATGTCATTTCCTTGTCTTTAAACTGTACTGATCAGATTAATGGAGAAACAGAACAAAATGGTTCTATACAGATTTGCCCTGAAACAAATCTTAAAACAAAATGGAGCTAGCAGTATCCCTTGGCACTGAAATACATAAATCTTAAATCTAAGAAAGAAAGAAATATCAAATATCTGTACATCTCTATAAGCATCATGAGGAACTTTAATCAATCCCGGACGTTTAACCCTCAAAACCTCAAGCTATGCACAGGCATTGGAAGGTCAGCCTCCAATTCTCACAGATTTTTCTGGGAGGCTCAGCCAGCCAGTCCCCCACCGCCCCCCCCCCAGCCTTTCCTAATGAAAGACTGGACTCCCCTCTCCCTCTGCCCTCCCAGCTGCAGACAGCCTGCCTGAGGATCCCTTCAACCGTGATCACGTGTCATTGTTGCCCAGCTCTCTGCCCTGATCCAGAGTTCTTAAAAGGGTTTTAGGGCTAAAAGTCGAGGATGGTTCTGTGCATGAGGTTGGAGGCAATGCTCTTCAGATGGCAAAAAACCTGAGATAAATTCTGATCTTAGGTGGGACTGAGAGAATCTGAGAGCAGGGAGGTGGTCCAGGGCAGTGAAGGCAAACATACAGAGTTCTTCATCTAGACAGCCAGTTTTGGGGCAGAGATAGGTGCAAAGCTTTTTAAAAAAAAATTCATTTTTAGTTCCGGGATACATGTGCAGGATGTGCAGGTTTGTTACATATGTAAACGTGTGCCATGGTGGTTTGCTGCATCTATCAAGCCATCACTTAGGTATTAAGCACCACATGCATTAGCTATTTATCCTGATACTCTCCCTCTCACCGCCAACCCCTCAGCAGGCCCCAGTGTGTGTTGTTCCGCTAAACAATGGGAACACAAAGCTTACCATAGGGAAGGAAGGTTAGTGGGGAAGGCATTCAGCAGAGGGAAGAACATGGGCAGATTGTAAAGCAGGATGCTGTTACAAGCATTTAGAGCAAACGCCGGGCCATACCATTTGGCTGGAGCAGAGCACAGGAGCTGCGGGGAGGTAAAGGAGCATCATCACCAGGAATCAGCATGGGGCTGTGGAGCACCCGCTAAGCAGCTGTGGCAAGTCACTTCTTATCACTCACTGTCACTTCCTTATTTCCTCAGGTGAGGAAAATAGATGGAATCATTCGGACCCTGCAGTTGTGATAGGGATTAGAGCTGATGTATGTAAAGAACCTAGCACCGAAGGAGATAGAAAAGCATGACGGATCTACATCGTGGAGGCTGAGGATGTCTTTCTCATTTGGCCGTAGATTCCTATTTTATTAAGTGCTGACACAGCAACTTTAAATAGTGGAAAGGGTTCTAAGTAATATTTAGTCCTTACACACACACACACACACACACACACACATTATTTTTTACTTGTAAATGGAGATGCTGCTTACACTTCACCTGCATGAGGAGGCCCACCTTTACCTCTCCTGGCCTTTACCATTTCCTTACCTACTTTTATTGCTATTTCAAGCTCTTCTGTAAAGGGCAGGTGTGAAAGCATCCCACCCCCACCACCTTGAGGACCTGGGTGGTTCTTGCAAGAAAAGGTAATGAAAGTAAAAAAGAAAAGGCTAAGTTGCTATCACATTTGTCAACTCTGGCCAGATGCTCATTAGCAACATGCTAGAAGCCAAAAATGAAAGACCAGGCTGCAGCTTGGATCCAAAAATAAGGGCCAGGCTCTGTGTGAAATACTGACAGATGCAAGCCAGAACAAGGAAGAATGCTTTGTCTGCGTCATTTGAAAAAGAACACGTCCAGGCACCCAGACACAGGTCTTCATGCAGTTTATCTTAGTGGCCACAGTAGGGTTGCTCAGAGCATTGTTTTGCCTCCAAATCATATGGGATGCTTGATAAACATACAGATGCCCCAGTTGCAGCTCATATCTGCAGAATAAGAATCTGTGTGGGGGTTCTGGGGGATTTGAACACACCCTGAAGAGTAAGACCTGTTGATCTGAGATTGGGAATTAATGCTGAAGCTATGATGGAGGCTGGTAAGCACTTAGGAAATTAATTTCACTGCATTCTCCTAAAAATCCTGTGAACTAGTTGTGATTATTACCATTACCATCCCATCTTGCTAGAGAGTGGTGGAGTCAGAATTCCAGCCCAAGCCTCCTGATGTCCCCCTACTTACTTAGTCCTTCACTCTAAGCCTCACCAGCAAGAGGGTATCTTCATTCCATGCCCTTCAATTAGTAGAGAGTGCCAAGGGCAGGAAGCCAATTCTTCACCTCCATCACCTGTCTTTACCTCTCAGCACCATCATGGGCCTTCCCCTCAGGCCAGATTTCTAAGAATTTGGTTCTGTTTGTTTTGTTTTGATTCTGCATGAAGTAAAGAAGGTTAAGGTAACTATGTAACTTACCTCTCTTATTGAAATAACAGCGCCCTCTCTACACCGTCTCGTGATTGCCAGGGCGCAGGAGCATGTCTGCTGGATTTAAATCCCAACTTTTACTCCACCACTTATTAGTTATTTAAACTTTGGGCATGTCATTTAACCTCTGGAAAATGGAGATGGCACAACTTGAGTAAAAGAAGAAGAAAGGCAAGTCAGGGTGTAAAGAAAAGGATGGACTGGGTGCAGTGGTTCACGTCTGTAATACCAGCACTTTGGGAGGCTGAGGTGGGCAGATCACAAGGTCAGTAGTTCAAGACCAATATGGCCAATATGGTGAAACCTCGTCTCTACTAAAAATACAAAAATTGGCTGGGCATGGTGGCATGTACCTGTAATCCCAGCTACTCAGGAGGCTAAAGCAGGAGAATTGCTTGAACCTGGGAGGCGGAGGTTGCAGTGAGTCGAGATTGTACCACTGCACTCTGGCCTGGGTGACAGAGCAAGACTCTTCTCTGAAACAAAAACAAAACACAAAGGAAAAGGATGAGATGCTACTAGTATGAGAAGAATCTAAACTGTGCTTCTCAACCCTGACTGCGATTAGAATTATCTGAGGATCTTTTAAAAATACTGATGCCAGGATTCCATTGCCAGAGATTCTGATTTAATTGGGGTCTGGTGAGGAATCAGGTCAGCAGTACCATTTAAATCTCCCCAGGATATTCAAATGCACAGTTGTGGTTAAAAACCTCTTGTTCAAGGTAGTGAAGAAAACGACCAATGTTCCACAAATTTTCTTAGTAAGGGTGAGAATGCTTACTGATTGAACAAACAATTATTACCCACCTACCCTGTGCCTGGCTCCAGGGCAATGGCTAAAATTTAAAATTTTAATTAAACTTAAACTCAGTCCCTGATCCCAGGACAGTTGCAGTCTAATGAGGAAGTCATAGGCAAAAATAAACTATGTAGTTACAATATAATGTGGTCAATATGGTAACAGCAGTTAGTTCAAAGTGGTAGGAGAAGAGTAAATGGAATGACTTCCTATCCTTTCGAAGAAAAACCATAGACTCATGAAATAATAGAGATGAAGGAAGCTCAAGGTTCCTAATTTTGTGCATAAGGAAACAAGAAATCAAGACGTTGGAGGTTTCTCAGAGCCACAGAGTTAATGCAACAGAACCTAAAAAATTCTAGTGATGTAGCAAGACATACTTTAACTCACCAGGGGAAGTGCTAAGAAGCTACAGCTTAGCAGCACTGGACTCTGAAGCTGGAGTTCTGGGTCCTGAAGAGTAAGTAGAATTTGGACAAAAAGGCATGGGGAAGTTCACATTTTCAGTGGAAGGCTCAGACCATAGCTCAGAGGAGAAAGTGCTCACCCGGGTAATAACCTGGAGCTTAAGGATCTCAGGTGGTGGCCAAAAGCTTAGGACTCCCTCCTCCGCATCAACTCTAGTTTTGGACTTACACCTATTTCTTGCTGGATATACAATTTAGAGGAATGTTCCCACCTCCAGTTCCACTCCTTTTTGGGGGTTACTCTATACAACTGAGATATTGAACATGTTAACTTTGCCTGGTGTATTGCTTAATGTCAATGTGACCTAGGGTTTGAATCTCTTATCTTAAATTATTTAGCGATGTAACAGATTAACACCTCAAAACAGATGAAATATCTCTCAATTATGACTACATTTGGTCAGTCTTGACTATATTAAGCTGAAGTTCACATACGCTCTGTTTACCAACTTAAAATTATTAAATCCATATTGAAATGTGTTGAATTGGCTCTCCATTCTCCCACGCCTTGACCTTGGTGTTCTCCTAGAGGTTTCACCTTCTCTCACACCCTACATCCTTTTACATCAGTAAATACTATTGCCTCCCCTTCAAAATTTATCCAAAATTCAACCACTCCTCATCATCCTCACTACCACCACCTTGGACCAAACCACTGTCATGTCTCCCCTGGATTATGGGAACAGCCTCCTAACTGGTCCCCCACGTTTCAGCCTCGCCTCTGCAGTCTATCCTTAGCACAATAGCAGAGTGTTCCTTTTAAAAGAAAGTCAGATTATGTCACTTCTGTATTCAAACTTCTTCATTAGCCTTTCCTAGGTCCTTCCTATGATTGACATGACATGATCTGGTCCCCATGAACCTCGCCTTCTCTTCTCTGCCACACTGGCTTCCTCCTTGTCTTTGCTCATGCTGAGCAAGCCCCTACCTCACTGCTCCCCGCAACTGGAACACTCTCCCTCCAGATAAGCGCCTGGTGAACCCCTTCACTTTCTTTAGGTCTTTTCTTGAAAGCTCCTTTCTTAGTGAATCTTATCTGGCCACCCTATCTAAAATTTCCATACTGATCCCTAGACATTTCTTATGCTCTATCCCTGCTTTATAAAACTGATTCTCTAACATTCATCAGTAAACACTATGTATTTTATTTTACATTTTATTTGTAAAATTAACATTTATAAATACTATATATTTAACTTATTTTTGTTATTCCTTTTTCTTTACCATATATCTGTTTCATGATGGGAGAAATAATTACCAGTTTTGCTCACTGTTGCATCCTGATAAACTAAGTACAATACCTGGCACATGGTAGACTCAATAAATACTTGTTGAATGAAAGAGTGAGGAAATGTTAACTGTGGCATAATTAATATTAATATTACAATTGCATTCATATATTATCTTCTTGATAGCTATAATAATATATTCAAACCATAGGCTGACCAACCTGCAATATAGAAAAGGAAATCACCAACTTTATAATCTTAAGATGATTTAGACCCAAATTAAGGGACATTCTGCAAAATACTTGATTAGTACTCTTAAAAGTGTCTACACCATGAAAGACAGACAGAGGAACTGTCACAGATTGGAGTCAGTTAAGAAAAAATACAATTAAATGCAATGTTGGATGCTGCAGAAGATCCTGGAAGAGAAAAAAAGACAATGAAATTCCAAAAAGGTCTGTTGTGTTAGTACTGTACCCATGTTAATTCCTTGGTTTTGATAATTGCACTACGGTGAGGTAAGATATCAAAATGATCTCATCTAAATGTCTAAATATCCTTTATACTCAAAACAAGGCAGTCATTTAAATGATAAACATGTTTTTTGAATGAATATGCAGGAAGCAATTAGCCTGATAATCACCAAAAGATAATGATGTAACCAAGATAGATGTGTGTGGGTGGGCAGTTTTCTTCTTTCTACCTTTCGTCCATCATTTTTCTTTTTTGTGTTTGTTTTTTTGTTTGTTTGTTTTTTGTTTTTTTGAGACGGAGTCTCGCTCTGTCGCCCAGGCTGGAGTGCAGTGGCGCAATCTCCGCTCACTGCAAGCTCCGCCGCCTCCCGGGTTCACGCCATTTTCCTGCCTCAGCCTCCCTAGAAGCTGGGACTACAGGCGCCCGCCACCACGCCCGGCTAATTTTTTTGTATTTTCAGTAGAGACGGGGTTTCACCGTGTTCGCCAGGATGGTCTTGATCTCCTGACCTCGTGATCCGCCCGCCTCGGCCTCCCAAAGTGCTGGGATTACAGGCAGGAGCCACCACACCCGGCCTCCTCCATCATTTTTCTATGCTATGGTAGATGTACTCCAAGGGACCTAACAGAGGTTTTCAAAGCAAATATTCCTTGGTGCATAAAAGGGGTTTAATCAGAAGACACAAAATAGTTCAAAGAGTTATCTTTATACTCCCCCTTCTTTTAAAAGGTTAGAAATAACAATTGTCAGTTTAGTAAAATCATCTTGTAAATAACATCCCGCTAATTTGAGATTACACAGTGAAATAATTGTATGCCATCCTAGGTCTCAGGAAAGCATGTGCTCATTAGAGGCAGATATATGGTTAAGAAAACTGTCACAGAGGGTTTTTGAGAATCATATTAACTAACAAGTCACCTTAGTTCTTCTGGAGTGGAGCATAGTAGAAAATAAAATCATAGAAACAGAGTTCTTCTGTCTAGAAGGCTGGATGGGGATGTGTCCTGTCTGTGAGAGGCAACTCCTCCTCAGGGGCAGTCGGTAGACCCCACCTGCACTGGACCACCTACCCATTCCCTTGCTGGAGGCATTTCAGCCAAGGAGAAAGAGTTTCCCTTGGCCTTTTTCCACAGAGGGGCATAGCTGGGTGGGTACCCAGGGATAGGGAGAAACTTTTAAATCATCTAGAGACTAGAAGAACTAAAGATTATTGATGAGCATTATTCATTTTTGTATAAGTCATAATAAAGATGTTTGTTTGGTAGGAAATTATCCCAAAATTTTAAAGATTAATAGCAGTCAAAAAGGCAATGTAATTCAATTTAACCAACATTTACTGACCGTGTACGAAGAACCCACTTCTATTCTAGGGCTGTGGAGATGCAAAGAAGAATGAAATAAAACTGTAGCCCTCAGAGAGCTTACTCTCTAGTAAAAGATACAAACTCTATAAACAAATAGCTAGAAAACAAATGAGTAGCAAGTGTCAAAAGAGCCAAGGAGGTAGTCATCATGAACAAAATAACCTGAATGTAAGAATGACAAACTCCGGCCGGGCGCGGTGGCTCAAGCCTGTAATCCCAGCACTTTGGGAGGCCAAGACGGGTGGATCACGAGGTCAGGAGATCGAGACCATCCTGGCTAACACGGTGAAACCCCGTCTCTACTAAAAAATACAAAAAGCTAGCCGGGCAAGGTGGCGGGCGCCTGTAGTCCCAGCTACTCGGGAGGCTGAGGCAGGAGAATAGCATAAACCTGGGAGGTGGAGCTTGCAGTGAGCTGAGATCTGGCCACTGCACTCCAGCCTGGGCGACAGAGCAAGACTCCGTCTCAAAAAAAAAAAAAAAAAAAAAAAAAAGACAAACTCCTAGAAATGGAAGCAAACACTTTATTCTTATTAAGTTATGGTATAGGTATGTAACAATGTAAATTTATATGATATTCATATGCTATTTTATATTAAATTTTTAAAACTAATTGAAAAAGGAAACATTTAATTATTGCTATATTTTTATTTCATAATTCATTACTGCTTTGACTTCGAATCAGAAACCTCACATCTTTTTTTCTGTACCAAAACATGTTTTGGGCCCTGTATTTTTCACTGTGATGCACAGAATACAGCCTTAAACACTTAAGCCAGGCGGGTAGTTGGTAGTTTTCTCAGATTAATTTTGGAGTTGAACTACTCCTAAACGTAGGCTCTTCCTGACATGGATGGAATTACTGTAAATGATTCTTATATCTAGAATCACCTCCTCCAAAATGTATGTACAATCCTGGCTTTCAGCATTGTTCTACTTAGACTTCAAATAGACTTCAGTATCATTTTTGTACTACAGTTTGATAATGTCAAATCATAGCCCAACACAGGTACTATCAAAAAATAGGAAAGGTAAGCTAAATAATGTTAGTTTATTTTCATAAAGTTTGAAGTCTGAGAACATTTTTAGAATTTGGTTTTCAATGGCATAGTTTTAGAGAATAAATTTTAGGGTATCATCTTCATTTCTGGAAACTGATCGCAACGTAGGAAAGTAGATGAAATTATTCCTTTACAAATGAACTTCCCAAAAAGTTAACTTTATCAGGACTGAGAAAAGCTCACAAATGAGACATTTGTGCAATACTTGCGACTGCACCTATAGAAAAATTGTCAAAAGATACAGATAAGTGGTAGAGTCTGCCACTGCTAAGCAGAGATAGGGCTATCCCCTGTGATTACATTAACAGTTAAAAAATCTCTTCTGCACCACAGTGCAAGTAAGCCAGCAAATTCATTAAGCAAATGTTGACCTGATTTTGCTCAAAGACATAGAAGAATAGCCAGTTTGTGGTATTAGTTACTGAATCCATGACTTCTCCCATTTTAGCTTTGTGCCCAAAGGGATTTCTGATGAATGAGGAAATTAATGGACTTAGGGATAGTGTCCCTACAAAATAGTGCCACCTATGGGCTGTTGCTTGACAGGCCTGACATTAACTCCACCCATCCTGAGAGCTCCATCTGTAGTAACACTTGGTGACTTTGGCCAATGCATTCTACATCCAAATGGTCTGAGACCTTTTTCATAACATAGCCATTTCCTGATGTTTTGCCTTTCATGGGCTCCTAATTCTGAAATTCCTTGACCCATTCAGAATTCTCACCACACCACAAATAAATATAGTTAACAGTGTGCTATTCTTTATATCTGTGTTCTCATTTGCCGCAAGAGAAAATGCCACCCATAAATTAACTTGTCCTGACAGTTCTCAATCTTATTTTTAACCTACCAAGCTACAAAGTTGCTCGTTAGACACATAATTTCTGCAGCATTCAAAAGAGACTCTTATAAACTGTGCTGTCTGTAAAAAGGTTTTGATGCCCAGGCAATTTTTTCACTTAATAAAGAACTATATTTCACAGCAGCTCACTTATTCTCGTTCAAAAACAAATGCTGCCATTTCTTCAGTCCATTAAATTTTCCAACACCCATCTTTTCTGTGTAGTAGTCAAGGCTGACATATTTTTTTATGGTGCCTTAAGATGTAATTTTTCTTTGCAAACATTCTTTGGTTGGATACTCTTCCCATCCACCCCCCACCCCTCCCCCCAAAAAAGGTATGCTCCTATTTTTTTCTTATAATAATTGTTTTTTAGGAGATGTACAAGTTCATTTTCCTCTTCTTTTTACAGTAAGAAAAATATCAGTAAACACATGGTGGTAAAAAGCTACTACTCTCTGATTTCAGTGCTGGGAATACAATAGGAAGATGTGGAGGCTTTAACTGAGAGGGCAGAGTCCTCTGATTTAGGGGCTGTCTACCTGGTGAGGACATCAACCCTTCACTGTCAAAGGCAGCTGGAAATCAAAACATTTCAAGAAAAATCTTCTAATTGTTTAAATGTTGGCAACTTATTCAAAATTTATTAAAATACCAAGTGGATCAACACCATTCTAATCAAGCAAAACAAGGCACCCTGTGGCTGCCCATCTGCAACCTCTGGATACATAGAGTATAAAAGTAAAACAATCTATACCCTACTTTTATTTTAGTCCCTGAGAAGTAAGAGAAAAGGCACAATTATATCAATGTATTTCTATGAAGTATGAAATCCAAGAGCCATAATTAATTTGGAAATGGTCTAATAAGGCAGGGTGGTGTGCTGAAAAGGATACCCTTCTTGAAGCCAGTCATGTTTGGGGAATCCTGGGTATTTCACTTATCAAGTTGGTTAATTTTCGATTCCTCATCTGGAAATAAGGATAAAGTGATCTGGTAAGCTTCTTAGTATACTGTCTGGCATTTGGAAAGTGTTCCATAAATGGTAACCAGGACTGTTATTATGAAATGCAAAATATGCATTTTCAACCACATTTCTTTGTATCCCTCCCAAATATCACTTGTGCCCAGGCCCTACTGCTCTCACTCCTGCCATCCCTTCCTGTGCTCCCATGTTTCATCTCATGGCCTGATGGTGTAGACCTCTGCTCATAAGTACTCTCTGGAGTTTCCCACATCCTTTCCTGGCCTATGCTCTTGCCTCTCCCTAGAACGTCTGTCCATTTCTTCTTCGTTCAGTTAACTCCTGTGAGACTCGACCTAGCTGTCACCTCTTCTAGGAAGTCTTCCTTCAATGCCACCACCCTCCAATCTAAATAGAGCACTCCCTTTTTTTGCCTTGTGTTTGCCTCAGTCATAGCATTTGTCAAATGGTCTTATAAACCGTGAGCTCCTGGGAGACAGGAACTGGGCCAATCATCTCACTGTTCCTCACACGTGAGTGCAATGCTTTTACGTGGCATGTAATTAGGAATCAGAAGAATTCATTCCCTCCTTTATGAAGGGAAGGGAAGGGAATAAATTCTCCTTTTAGGAGGATCTATCCATAAAGGATGGTATGAATAAATGAGGTGAGTGGAGACCAGCATAGCAAGTGCTCACTCCACTTCAGCTTCCCTTCTGCTTTACAAAGTTTCAAACGTCTTTGGCTACCGAGTGTGCATTTCTTCCCTTGCCTTCCCAAAGCTTACTTCTGCTGCTCTCTCCACTCTCACCCAAACCAATGGAGATTTCCATTCTGGAATGGCAGGTCTTGACAGAAGAGGCACGTTAAGTGTCACCTCCTGAGTCTTGTAAGTGGGCACTGGAAAGACCTCTAAGAGGGTTTCTTTTGAAAAGTAACAATGAATAAAATACAGCCACTATTTGGAGGTGAAGAAGGGGAGAACCATAACCATAACCCAAGGTCTTATCTTCACTTTCAGAACATGTGGCTTCTTAGCTCAGTGAGAGCAAGAATGCGTCTTGTACACTAGCATCCATAGTCCTATAGCAGAAGAGAAAGCATCTTCTAGGATAGGGCTGCCAATAGCGTGTACGGTAGCTTTCAGTAAAGAAACGGCACCCCTTTCTCCAGAGGGATGCAGACCCCTTCTGGAATCCTTAGTGAGAAGAAGACAAACTAGACCACAGCCCACATGTGCCCCTCATCCAGGTACCTTTGTGAACTACCCATACAACCTATTGAGGTAGTCCCAAGGTAAGAAATTCCCTTATTATGCACAATATTAGAAAAACAATGATGAATAATATGCAAATATTTATTCTTTTCTAGGAACATGGGTGACATTTGGAGGTCAAATTTCAGATGAGGTAAGTTACCTTTGGCCTGTATTATGCTGATGAAAGAAAATGCAGAGACAGCTGTATAGCGGGAGTCCTCTTCCTGGGACTCTGACATTCTACAAGGATAAGGTTTAAATCACAGGAAATGGTTAAATTGCCTCAGAGATTATTGTTGATTTTATTTTGCCTGTTGTATTTTTTCCATTTAGACTATTAATAGCCCTTGAAGCTGTACACTATACATGCAGGTTGAACAGTTAGAGAATGAAACAATTTGGAATAAACATTAGTCACTTTACGAAAAGATTGTATTGCTGTGATGTGATTTTGCTTCATTTATTTGTTTATTTTTAGCTGCAACTAGGATGACTAACTTGTCTCAGTTTGCACAGAAGTTTCTCAATTATAGTATTGAAAGCCCATGTTGCAGAAACCCTCTCAGTCCTAGGAAAACTGAACAGTTGGTCACCTGCCTTGAGCAACTTAATCTAACCTCTCTGAGCCTCAGTCCATCCTATATAAAATGAGATGCTAATGCTAACCTTCACGGTCTGTTAAAAGGATTAACACATCATGCTTGTCAGACGTTTATATAGTCCTCTGACTAGCAGGTAGCAGACACTCAATAAATGGCAACTATGGTAATTATATTTACCATAAAATTCCTTTAGATGATCATTTACACAGTTAAAACAGTACTTACCAAAGTGACATTTTTATTGTTTCCTTTAAGGACTACCTTCATGGCACAAGTGAGGTATGCAGGCGTTGAGCACCAAGAACTCCCCTGAGGGCAATGCCCTGAGTCCCTCTGATCCTTCCTTGTCTACTTGCAAGAAGAGTCAGGGATAGTGTATCTGAGCGGGATCCAGTCGCACTCTACCATTGACCGACCTGGTTTACTAACATTTGCGTGTATTAACAGCGGCCACATCAATAAAATGCTCATACCCTCTGTTCAGCAGGATGGTGGTTAAGGTTAACGAGATGATGCCTGTAAAGGACTTAGTGGGGTACCTGGCCCAGAATAAGCCCTTTACAAAGGTAGTGCTTACCATCATTCCTAACAAGACACTTGGGAAACGGAGGTTTTTCTCCACAGCTCCCAAAATCACCAGTGTTATTTAGCAGATCTGAGAGACAAGTCTTAACTGTCTATTCTTGTCTGTCCTAATGCCTGTTCCCTGTATTGGGCACATGTCACCTTAGAGGGCTTGCCTCATGGAGGCTCCCCTGGGATGCAGACTTTAAGCTAGAGAGTAGCCTGCAGGACAGTTATTAGGAAGTGTTCTCAGGATCAGCACAGGGCAGGGAAGAAAGCAGCACTGGGCAGACAGAGAACTTGGGTCATGATGCAGCCTCAACAATGACCTCAGCCAACTCCATGGGGATCTCCGAAGCTGAGATGGTTCTGCAGAGTTGTCTCAGTCTGGCACAACATAAAGGATTGGGCCTTTATGTCCTTTTACTGACCAATCATTGGACCAGAGGCTGATCAGGAAGCAGGTCTGACCTTGGGCTAGGTGACTCTCTCTAGCCAAGTGCAATTTCCAGAGAGGGCTGACAGAGGAAGGCCATTTAATGGCAGCATTCACAGCAACTCAGGGAATAAGTCCTTCAGTTCCAAAGGAGAACCTGAGGGCACATCCCAGAGTCTACTACAGGGCTCTCTCTGACCGGTACCAGGAAGGGGTGTATGGAAGAGGCACAAAGGCAAAGCCACAGAAAGCAGAGCACAAGCTACGGACTTGAAGTCTCATACACAATAGGTGGCAAGCAGGGAGTGAGGCCTACAGTTAATAATCCTCTGTATCCAGCACATGTATTACCTACTACTGACTGGATGGTGCTTGGAAGGGAAAAGGACAAAAATATGTACCCTTTCTGAGCAGAGGGGCCAAGTAAAGTGCATTATTTCCCCCTAGTCTTCACTCTCCTCTTCACAGTGTCTGCTCTCTGCTGCAATGAGCCAAGCTTGCCCGGGTTGTAGTGTGCAGGGCTGACCTCTGAGATGAATAATTTCAAAATTTCAAGTCTAAAAACTACAATAAAGCTGTCACGAATGGCTGCTGAAGCGCTCACCTCAGATGCAGACCAGGTAAATAGCTACTGTACTTCCAGAGAGCATCTGTGGCTTTCCGTGGGTCCTTGAAGAGAGAATACCAGCAAAGAGAAGAAGGGAGACACAGCCAGAGTTAGTCTCACCCATTATAGAATTCTTTGAGCTCAGTGCTTTCCATGTAGCAAAAATGCGGATCAATAGCAATGAGTTGACCTACCTCGATTTTTCTGCTTTCTCTCTGGCTTCAAATAATCTCAACACAAAGTACATGCAAATATGGAATACTAGGGCTGGCCATACTACAGTGTGCTGAGTTAATTGTTGACAATTACATCATTGTCAACACTGTCTCAGGAGGTGGGGATGTCCCCATCACTGGGAGAGTTCATTTACTGAATTACCATTTGGCAGGGATATTATCAAAAGGATACAAACACCAAACTCTGTAAGGTGCCTCTCAAAGATGATTTGGCTTCATCATAAAATAAAGATAGATGTTACTGATATGAATAATTATTTCTTTAAAATAATGATGAGAGCATATTAGCATCTTACAGCCTTAATTTTCAGAGTTTTATTGATTTTTTTTTTATCTGTAAGGTAGTTAAGGTGCCCTTAACTGTAGGTATCAAAAACCCAACTCAAATCAGGTTAACCCATAAAAGAAAAATTATTTTGACTTTTAAGCTAGAAGTGCAGACAAAGAGCAAGCTTCAGGGCTGCCTCTGTCAGTGACTCCCAATCTGCTTCCCAGAGAGTCTCTTGGCCCGTGGGGCTTTGTGTATCAACTGCTTCTTCAGGCAGAAAGGCAGCTGCCGGAATCCCAGGCTTCAATTAGAACTGTAATTCCAGGGTAAGGGTGTTGCTCCTAGAAACTCAGTAGGAACAAATAAAAATGTTCCCAGAAGTCCCCAGCAAACTTCTCCTCATATCTCATTGGCCAGGGTGTGTCACATGACCCTTCCTGAGTAACTCACTCGTAGGCCCCCCAGGCCCCCGCTAGAGGGAGGTGAGGTCAGCTTTGCCTGAGGCCTCTGGGCTTCATGCAGGAGGAGGAGATAGCTGAACAAAATCATCCCCATTTTGCAAACGAGGAGGCTGAATCTACAGAGAGGTCAGATGGTTTGCCCAGATTTATCTATCTAGTAAGTAGCACCCTCAAGGCCAGAAACCACTCTTCAGACTTAGTTGGTGATGTTTTTCATTATTTCACATTCAGGCCTTCAAGTCCAATGATTGGGAAACATCTCTGTCATCGTTTAGTTTAAGTCTCCATGCAGAATTCTCCATCTTATCTTAAAAAAAACTCTCTAGATAAGATTTGTGTACATTTTCCAATAATAATATACCAGTATGTCATATGACATAACACAGGCTAACATAAAATACATGCACAATAATGGTTAAAAATAGAACAGTCATAATGGGGAAAACTTGTCTTAACTTTTAATCTCCAGTTAGGATATAATTTAAAAATTATAGGAATACAAGATAAATGTTTTAATGGTACTAAATTAAAAGCATTAATAGCATACTATTATGCTAAAGAAACTGGATGGACTCCATTTTGCTAACTTAACATTTTTCTTGGTAGGCTAATTTTTATAGCAAACAGAAAAATAGTTCATTTTGGAAATGCTGATGAAGCAACTTCAGCCTGCCATTAAAACATAATGGAAAAATCAATTATAATTATTTGCGAGGTGTGTAATTTTCCAAATGACTAGTAAGTCAATTGGCAAAATGAAAAAATGGCCCCTCTCCACTGTTGTTTGTGGCTATCCCTCTCTGGCTATTCCTTAAGCTGTGTATAGCTATTCTCTACTCTTCTGTCATACTCACTGCTTGCGTTCAGCAGCACAAAGCAAGGAACAAGGAGATTTGAGGTCTGTTTGCAGGCAGAACAGTGAGGAACTGGGTTCCTGGTGAGTCAAAGGCACACTGCCCCCTCTCTGTGTTGATTCAATGGCTGCTCTACGATGGTGCCTGAGATTTTGCTGAACTGTGGGTGGCAGGAATTTTATAACAGTCACAGCTCTGTCTCAGCATCAAGAAAAAAGTCACAAGCCTTCAGGTCAGGAGTCACCTAGCTGCCAAAACTTATGACTTGGAGAAAAGAGTTGAGGAATGGAGTCACCAGTGATACAAATGGCCCCCCTCTGTCAGAAAGATTAAGATGCCATAAAGAATGTTGTCAAACCAGCTCTTCCCAGAAGAGTGAGAAACACAAATCTATCCACTTTGGTCAGGCTAAATCCCAGCCTTCACGTAACTCCTCAGTGCCCTATGTCTGAAGGAAAGAATACTTCAGTCCTAAGGATACTGGCTGAGCCTTCTTTCTTTCCCTCTCTTCACTAAAACTAAGAAAAATAAGGAGTGGTTAGTGAGAGGTCAGTGTTCCTAAAGATCAGTAGAGGACTCAAAGTTGCTTCCAGGTTTGGAAAGCACTTGACTTTTCTGACTGACCTTCCCATCCCCTTGCAGGTTGCTGAACGGCTGATGACAATCGCCTATGAAAGTGGTGTTAACCTCTTTGATACTGCTGAAGTCTATGCTGCTGGAAAGTAAGTCAGTACCTGTTTGTGTCGCTCAAATGGCATCTGTAGCACCAAAAGAATCAAACCATTTCCAACATGTTGGTGAAAAGGTTCTGTCCTTTCTCCACGTGTTGATGGCTCTGCTCTGCCCTCTACCACCATTACTAGAATTGGGGATACTGACTGTCTCTGGAACTCTCTGCTCACCCAAACCTTCCTGCTTCTGGTCTCTGTATGAAGAATGGGCTGAAGAGGTATATGACCAGGAAGCAATTGCCATGTCTATGTGAGGGACAGCAGAGTCTGGTGCCAGAGTGGTGGCAGTGGAGACTGAGAAATATTAGTTGAATACATGAGTGACCAAATGAATGAACAGGTTCCAAAATGGTTGCTCAAAAGTTAGTGTCGTTATTTCATAACCATATCTCATAGTTCTTCAGCCCCTGAGGAGCTGGGACATCCTCCTTGCAGGGAAGCAGAAGCTTTTCCTGTTTACCTCCCTGTCCCTACACTAGCATTACAGGAAGATCAGACGTCAAAGTCAGGATCCCCCAAGATGCCAAAGAATCTGTTATCTTTTGTAAGAGGGGATCTCAGAGCCCATTCTGAGGACAGGAAGGGTTGTAGAGAGTCCTTGCTTCGTTTGTGAAAGGAGTCACATCCAACTGCAACCTTCCTTTGAATCCAAGGCAGATTTGGAGCCCTGAGACAGGGCTTGTTAAACTAGAACACATAGGAAATGGGCCAGGCCAGGCCTGAAGGTTCATGCCGTCCAGGTCCCAGCCTAACCAGCACATTTCAGAATAGATCTGGGACTCCCTGGCCTCCTACTGGGAAGATGGATGTCCAGCTCTTAGAACCAAGGAAACTAAATAGCTGCCCAGCTGTTTGAACAGCTCTGCAATTTTCTAACTGGACTGTGAGGTATAATCACCTGCAGGCCTAATTCACCTCCTTCCAGGTGAGAATTACAATCAAATTGCTGGACTTGCTGAATCAGGATGATCAGTGGATGGTCCCAGTGCATTTTCTTTGCATGAGTTTCCTCCTTTTCAAGACATGTATATGTTTAAGGACCATCAAGGAGGTTCATAGCTCACATTCTTGACGCTTTCTGTTGAATCCAAGGAGAGAAAGTAAAGGTTATAGGGTCTTGCTCCTTTCTGCCTTCTACCCCTTTCCATTGTTTTCTTCTTGTGGAATCCTGCTTAGTACCAAATGGCACTAAGGTAGAAAAAGGGAGAAGTAAGTAGCAAGTCTGTTAGAGTCCTGTTTGTATTACTCCTGTGAGGATAATTGCTCTGATTAATTATTGATTGTCAGTCTATAATTGAGATAGGTTTCCACTGTGAAATGCAAGGTTGTAAAAGGTAACAGAGAGATCGGGAGAAGCAAAAACAACACACCAATGCAAGACTCAATGCTTGTCTCTTTGGGGCATACTCCACAGCTAACCTGCATCATAGCTTATTGCAAGCTATACACTCTAACAAAGACAGAACTTTCAGTTAAAACCAATAATGATTAGCCATGACTCCTCTCCACAGCATCCTAATGGGCAAGGTGCTAATTCCACTGATCTCCCATTCACTAAGCCTCTGAGAGCCCAGCTGCTTCTGACAATGTTGGTCATACTGGGAGGGACATAGAACATCTGTCTACTCAATCTCAGGTCCCAGCCTGGGTAGGTGGAAGAGGAGAGGACAGTGGATGCCTTCAGTATGCCTCTGCAACCCAGCCTTAGGGGCAGGAAGGACACTACGTTATGTCTTCCTCTGTTTTGCTCCTATGACAAAGTTGGTCACTGGAACCTAGGATGTTCTGTACGTGAGTGGTCTCTATGTGGGACATCTAAACCCACAACATCGTTTTTAATTTATACCTGAGAGCCAATATTTTCTATCTAAGCAATGTGAGGTCTCATTGTTCTCCATGGTCACAATTGAATTGCTTCATAGCAATTAGAAGGAAAACTTTGACCTCCTTTGGACACTACCAAGCAAGACATTTATATATGGGATCATTGGTTCAAAAACACCAAACTGCAAAATGACTGCTGCTGCTTAGTATCAGGACTGCAGGCGGTCTCCTGCCAGCGTGTCAGGATTTGGCAGGTGCTTCTGGAATGCTCCGGAGCAGGATTCTGCAGGCACAAGCAGAAACAGCGGAAACTGTGCTACCAGCCGAGAGCGGCTTCTATTTTCGGGATATGTAGGCACTGAGAGTTCAAACAAGGAATGGTTCTTGTGTTCTGGATTGACTCTTGCTTTTCCAGGACACTGCATCCTAAGACATTATCTGTTTCCCTCTCCAGGGCTGAAGTGATTCTGGGGAGCATCATCAAGAAGAAAGGCTGGAGGTATTGCATTTACCATAATTATTTGTTTGTTTTTAAAAAGATATTGTTTTGCACCAGAGAAGGAAAAATAAAATTATATGACATCTGACCAAAAGGCTGTCAAAAAAAATCAACTGTTGGTAAAGCAATCATTTATAGTGGCTTGAAAATAAATGCCGGCAAGTTCACTTCTGGCGCTTCAAAAATTAGTCTAGTCAATGACTAGATCAGTGACTAGTCATTGATCACAATGAATTACCAAAGAGTTGAGCAGAGAAGGAGGGGATGTTCATGAAATATTTGTGCATAAAAAGGTGACAATTTCATGGCTTCTGACTGCCATTTGTGCTAATCTATTGTAGGAAGTAACTTGACAGGAAACTATCCCCCCACACACATGCATTTATGTTTGCTGTTTATTTTATTAACTCTGGATGCAAAGAAATGATGAAACAAGAAGACTTTGGGATAAATACCCCAAAGCTTTCTTATCTGAACACATTTAGTCAGCGTCTCTCCTGTGTGCCCAGGAACCCTGTTATCTGGGTATTCAGAAAAGTGCTTCATCTGCTATCCTTGAGAAACACAATGGCTATGCTGACCTGTCCCTTTCCATCACCTTCTGTAGCCAAAGACAGTGGTAATAAGGGAAGCTATAACATCTATGGACAGTGGGGAGGTAATACTTCCCCATTTCACTATAGATTTCAGCCACAACAGCCACTACTTCCCCCGCACGAATACAGAATTAAGCAAAGCTCAGCAAAGATTACTGGACAAATTTGGGGTCCTCCTCTGCCCTGGCATAATATCTGCTGATTACCAAATAAGTGACAGCGTAATTGTATTAGTGAAGACAACTGTGCAAAGAGCTGTGTACTCATGCTTCAACACTTAGCATGTATTTTCTAAAATTTAGTCTAGGGAAGATGGACATTCTCAAAGAGTTCAAAAGTGGTTTTATTATGCTTTTGCACACATGATTTAAACTCTCTCTAGGAAGCGAAACTAAGAAGGTGAAACAGACCTGAATGTATTTTTAAGGCTGCTTACTCCCCACTCTGAGACAAACTTTTGGTAGGAATAGAGGGCCCTGTGGAAATGGAAAAGCAAACATTTATAGAGATATGAACAAATAAACTTTGATGACCTACTTTCTCCTCCCTTTTCCTTCTCTCCCACCCCAGGGAACTGTAAGGATGTTAATAGAAAACTATATTCCACCTTATGTATGGGAAAGCATTCATGTTCCCACTCAGTCCTTCACCTTGCCTGAGTTATCTTCCCACTCAAAGTATTGGTTCACCCATCACTGCCTAAATAGGGACTGTATCCATTCCCTATGGTTGCTGCAACAAAGGACCAGAAACTGGGTATCTTAAAATAACAGAAATTTATTCTTGCATGTTTCTGTAGGCCAGAAATCCAAAATCAAGGTTTGACTTCAAGGTTGGCAGGGCCGTGCTCCCTCTGACATTCTGGCTAAAGTTTAGAGTTCTTCCTCGCTTCCTCTTAGCTTCTGGCGGTTGCCAGCCATCCTGGGCATTCCTTGGCCTGCGGCTGCAGCACTTCAGCTCTCCTCCCATGTGTCTGTGTGTCTTCTGATAAAGACACCAGTCATATTGGATAACGGCCTAGTCTACCTATTAACTAATTATATCCGCAGTGATCCTATTTCCAAATAAGCTCACATTCTGAGGTTGTGTGGGTTAGGACTTTAACATATCTTTTTGGGGTACATGATTCAATTATAACAGAAACCTTGGAGATAATTCCACTAATAGTACAGTGAGGTCTGCAACAAGGTGTAGGCTGCTGGAGTACATCTAAGGAAGAAGGGAAAGCATCAGCGCAGTAGCTATTTTCTTTCTTAACACTCAGAGAACATTAAATGATCACTCTCCGTAGCTGCGGAACCTATTTTATATACCTTTTGTAGAAAATAGATTGCCATGCATATTCCACAAACTGCCTTTCATTCTTGCAAATAAAAACTCAAGCTATAATTATACTCCAGAATGTTTATATTAGTTCACAGTTGCCCCCATGAGACTGGTGAAAAGATAAACCATAGCATCATAGCTTTGAGCCTATGAAAGCTGTTTCGACTAGCACACTTGACTTCTGGTTCTGGCGTTACCACTTGCTAGCTATGTTATCCAGGACAAGTTATTACACTTCTCTGATCCTCAGTTTAACCACCTGTAAAATGGACAGCATAACAGTTCATGAAGTGTCATGCTGACAGAGTGAGATAAGGTGTGCAAAAGCATTTTGAAGGCTGTGCTATATCACTGTAAAATGCATTATCATTCTCTACACACTCAGAAGAGTTGCTCTAATAGCCTCTGTGGGAGTCAGTGATAATTTGCCAGGCTGCTGTCTACTCTTGCTCTTTGAACATATATGTTGGTGTGCATACCCTTATAGGCCAAATGTTTTACAGGAAGCCTAACTTTGAAAAACTAAGTCTGTAGCAGTGTTTGTATAGAATGTGCAGCTTTCAATAATCAAAAGGACTGCATTCAGTTTTTATAATATTCTATCCAGCTTTTTGTTGAAGGTTGAAAGTGCTAAAGGAGACCAGGCTCGCCTGTGGCAGATTGCTATTATAATAGTTATCATGAGGTTGATGTATTAACCTGGAAAGTACATCAGCCCTTTCAGGTTGTGTGATCTCCAGGTACATGTATTTATCGACCTTCCATTACAGTGATTCAAATTACTTTTGGGGGGATTAACTTCAGTGGGATGGGGCTGCTAACATTTTCAACAAATTTTTCTTGTTGCAACCAAGTTGTCAGAGTTGTCACCGTCATTCCCCGTTGGTTATCATTAATCATACTAGGCTTTTATACCCGAGAGCCCTGAGGCGTTGACTTTACAGATGATAGAATTATAAATGCCTTATTTCAAGTGCTCCTGAAGATTGGCCTTAACCTTTGAATCTCAAATGATTTTTTTTTCTAGACCAGTGAGATCAAATTACATACTGAGAGAAACCAAATTGCACTGAGATCTGTTTCCCAATTTTATTGTATCCCTGTAGTTCTCAAGACATATTTTTTATTCCATGATCATAATACTAGGATTGCATTTCCTGCCCTTGGTTGTGGCTTTCAGAAGGTAATAAGTTTGCTGATGAGATTTGCACATTTCATTCCCTTAGCAGTAAAATGGTAGAACCTTGAGCTAAGGATTTTAGGACTGTTTTCCTAAAATGTCATTTCCATTTAATAAGACACTCAAAGACATTTTTTTCCTGTTTGTTCTAAATATTTACTATTATAATTCACTTCATCATTTAGATTTCTATGTAGTCAGTTCCTGCCTGTTAACGTGATGTTAGAAGGGATAATAACCCAGAGCCACAAGGGTCCATGTTCCTTGGCAGAGAGTGGAGTCCTCCTGGGAGGAGTTCGTATGCAATCAGCGTTAGGCCAGATGCTGAATACACGTGTTCATTGGTGTTTGTTCATTTGACCTACTAAAGCAATTCATCCCCTCAGTCCTTTCACTTCCATCCCCACACGCCATTTCTGACCCTCCATGCTGGCCCACCACTCACCTTCACTTTGCTATGTCCACCTGGACTTGCTGTCAGTTCTCAATCTGACTTGTTATCACTGCCCTCCACCTCCTCCAGGCAAAGATCATTTCCATTCAGCCTCTTCCTCTAGGATCCAACTTTGAGTCCCCCCTCACTAGCTTCCCTTTGTCTTTATTTCAGTGAGATGGATTAACAAATTTACCTCTTTACCAATTTTTAAAATGTGAGGTACAATAACAAATTCTTTCTGGTGCTATTATAATAATATGACTCGGTACAATAACCTGTATTTATTTACTACTTCTCTGTGTTTGTCTGTTTCATATACAGGAGGTCCAGTCTGGTCATAACAACCAAACTCTACTGGGGTGGAAAGTAAGTTATTTTTCCTACTAAAGAGAAAACCACTAGTAGTTCCTGCTTTTTTGCTGTTAAGCAGTTATATTACATATAACATACTAAGATTAATTGGCTTAGAGAGAGGATTTTTTTTTTCTCATACTAAGGAAATACCAATTAGCCTAAGATTTAATTTCAGCAAGGTACTCCCAAAGAAATTTAGTCCAAAGCATGTGGTCACTTGTTACTAAGTGATTAATGTAGATTTTTCAAATACCAGTCTCATACTTAGAATCATTTCCAAAATAGAGTTCAAAATTCAGGAAAGGAAAATAGGCATGAAGCATCACAGAAGAAAAGTCACTCAAATCTGCCAAAACTCAGAGACTTCTACAGAATGCAAAGATAAAAATATCTTGTCTGGCTCCATGTCTAAGTCTCTGATCATTTCTGCAGAGGGCTCTGAAAGTGCTGATCAAAAGGACCATCTCATTGGAGAATAACACGGAGCTACCTGTATCACTCGCTGTCAGGCCAAATGAAAGAGAAATGTGCTCTCTGTTGTGGGATGCAGAGAAGATTTCATGGAATGAATTGGCTTCTTATGGGCCTGCTGGCATTTGAACTGATACTTACATTATTCAGCAGGACTTAGAAGGCTGGCCTTTTGACAAACATGTAAGAAGACAGCAAGCTATTCCATATACCAGAGCAATCATTGGTACTGTGCTTTTCCATCTTTGAGACAGAAATCATAACCAAAAAAAATGCTGGAGTTTTAACAAAAAGCAAAAACAAACAAAACCTTATTTACCTTCCTATAATTGATAGGGAATTTTTTTAATTGGAGGCAGAGGCCAATTCTTCTTTAGGAACCTTCTAATCAAAATGTATATGTGTATATACACACTTGCAAACATATACTCTGTTTTGTTGTTGGTTTTGAGCCTATTTATAATGATATGAAGACAGAAAGATGAATTTAAATTTGTATTCCTGTAGTAATCTGTACAAAAATAAAGCAACATCATGCCTATGAGAAATGCGGATTTTCATTGCCTGTGTTTTGATTCACAGTGCCATTGCTCAGTGCTTTTGCAATGCCACAAAACCTTGCAGGAAATAAGACAGTCTGCAAGAACCATTATATCATAGAATATGTAGTAGAATACTACCTACAGTATTACTAATATATTTATTAAAAATACCAAATAAGAAAACATTCACAAAAGTGAATGGTAAATATTATATTTAAAAAGAAGCTGCCAAAGGTATTGAAGATGAAGAAACATGTTATCAATACTTTAAAATTCAAGTACCATATTTCATTCAAATTGGCCAGAGCTTGAGAATTGGGAAGGCAAAAGTCCTTATGATTAAGGGTCTGTCTTCTGGAGATACTAATTTAAGGAACATTTGCTTCATCGCATTTTAATTTAGTTTTAAAATTTATTTTGGAAGTCAAAGACACTTCCAAATTTGATTCCTTTATCAGAAAAGCTAACAAAGAAACTTCAGCAGCCTGGCAATCTTACAATAAGCTCACAAACCTATGTCAAGCCTTTTATTTTCTTTAGATTGGTTAAGAACAAGGTGAAAAGGTTGTACAGTTGTCTTGAGTTAAATATGGACAGAGTGTACGTGGCTGAGTTGCTGTTTACTGGAGCCTGGTGCTGAGCATGATAGAGGCATGGTGACCGTCGTGGATAATTCATCTACTGAGGTCTCCAAAGGAAAGGGGTTCAGTGTGTTGCCCACCAGACTTCTCAGCCTCCAGTGGTGCAGAATTTGATAAGAACAGGGTACAAAACTAGCATTTCAGATCAGAGATTTAGAGAAGAAAAGAAAGCACACTCTCATTCAAAGTTACTTGCTTCTTTTTCTTGGCAGAGCTGAAACAGAAAGAGGGCTGTCAAGAAAGCATATTATTGAAGGTGGGTGCTTCTGCTTCAATTTTATTTTTGGCTGTGGGCCCCTCGTTCAAGAAAGGTCTCAACCAAACAAGTTCAGAATACACTGGAAGAGGAAAATGTTCTATATGAAAAGTACCACAATCAACCAAGTTTCTTCTTGGGGTTAAATATAGGGAATGCAGGGATATAGAGGGGAGACTGGGAACTCGAAAGGAAAAGGCAAAATTGTATAGAACTCTTCTCATTTTCAGCTATTACTAATATTAATAAAACATTCCCACAGATTTTTTGAAAGAGCTTTGTTGAGATATAATGTACGTATCATAAAAGTTTACCCATTTAAAGTGTACATTTCATTGGTTCTGAGTATAATTACGGAGTTGTACACCAAACACCCTAATCTAATGTGAAAACATTTTTGTCACCCCTAAAATAAACTTTATACTCACTAGAAGTCACTTCCTATCACCACCTCACCCCCTCCCAGAGTCCCAAGCAACCACCAATCTACTTTTTATGTCTATAGATTTGACAATTCTGCATATTTCATGTAAATTAGATCCCATGATATATGATATTTTGTAACTGATTTCTTTCACTTAGCATAATGTTCATTCATGTTGTAGCACATGTCAGTATTTTACCCCTTTCTTTGCCAAGTAATAGTTCACTACATGGATAGCCACATTTTGCTTATCCATTTACTAGTTAAACTACATTTGGCTTGTTTTCACTTTTTGGCTACTCTGAATAATGCTGCTATGAACATTTGTGTGCAAATTTTTGTGTAGACAAATGTTAAGACTACTATGCTTTTTAGTTTTTATTTTATTATTGTTTAGATTTTTTTTTCAAATACATATATTTTTTATTTCAATAGCTTTTGGGGTACGAGTGGTTTTTGGTTACATAATGAATTGTATAGTAGTGACCTCTAAGGCTTTAGTGCACTCATCACTGAGTAGTATACTCTACTGTTTTAGAAGGGTATATACATATGCATAGAAAAATGTATAGAAAATTACCACTAGGTAATTGATTCCTGGTGCATTACATTTGCAAGGCACTCAACATTTTGTGTAATTTAGAAATAAACAGGAAATAAAACAGTCAACAAGAACCATTATGTAATAAAGTACTACTACTCTACTTAATCGTGAAGATTGTGAGAATTGTGAGTAATTTTTGTTTATTTCTTGCTTGTCTATATATTATAAAATTTTATACTTATACTTTTTGCAGTAAAGAAAAATGTTAAGAGTTTATACTAGTTTGTGAAGTACAGATGCTCCTCAATTTATGATGGGATTACATCTCAACAAACCTATCTTAAATTGAGAATATCTTAAGCTGAAAATGCATTTAATACACCTAACCTACTAAGCATCATAGCTTATCCTAGCCTTTCTTAAATATGCTTAAAACACTTACGTTGCCCTACAGTTGGGTAAAACCATCTAACACAAATCATATTTTATAATAAGGCCTATTTTATAATAAATTAAGTGTCACATGTTTTAATAATTTATTGAATACTGTTCTGAAAGTGAAAAACAGAGTGTTGTATGGAAACTGGATGTACAGTTTCTACTAAATGCATATCACTTCCACAACGTCATAAAGTTGAAAAACCCTGAGTCAAACCATTGTAAGTTGTGAACTATCTGTATTTTTTAAAAAAATCCAAGAACTTTGTAGCTTTAGGTTCATGATTGATCATTGAAACAAGTGATTTTTCTCCTTTTTAAAAAATAATTTCATTTACGAAATACTAACATCACCAGAAATGTAAAATGTGCTCTAATCTCACCACTTCAAAAATAAAAATAGATAAGGAAGCCAGCTTCTCCATTTGCTCATCCAGTCTCATCCCATCCTAGAGTTTGAGAATCTGTATATATCTTCTTCACCTTTTCTCTATGGTTGTACTGACTTATCTATCTATCCATCCATCCAAACACTTGCTTATATTTTAAATATATATATAAACAGTAGAACCAGGCTACAAATATTAACTTAAGTCTTGATTTTTTCTCAATTAAAATATATAACTTACAGATTATTTTCAGTTTTTAGCGTCATAAAGAATTATACAAGTGACCATCCTTAGGTAAATGAGGTAGATTCCAGAGTGGCATTTCTAAGTCAAAGAATTATACAAATTTTAACACAAAATTACTTTCTAAAAGGAATATGCCATCCTGTTAGATGAGTTGATCTTGTCTCCTTATGTATATATTTATTTATTGGTGAGTTTGAGCTTCTTTTAATAATTTTGTTCTTCTTTTTCTGGAAATTCACTCTTCATGTTGTCAGGCTGTTTTTCTTTTGATTTGTCTGTCTTGGTCATAATAATTTGCAGGAACTCTTTGTATACTAGTGATGGTCACTGTTTGCTTGGTTGTATGTATTGCAAATATTTTCTCCCAGGCTGTCATTTCATTGTGAACTTTTTTCTCTCCATGAACCTAAGAGATAATGTTTCATTCGAGTATTTTTATTCCAACTTGGAAGCTGATGATCTTTATTGACCTATAAACAAAACTACATTGAAATATCTTAGACTTACAACAGAAAAAAAAATAGTTTCAGTATTCAATCACTGAATTTAAAATGAAGACTTTTGAAGCCAGATCTCAAAGTGTGTGTGTGTGTGTGTGTGTGTGTATATATATGTATTCTTTCTCGATTGCCAGTGTGAACCATATGTGTGTGCATGTTTGTGTGTGTGTACATAGATATATACCATAATAATTACATCACCCCATTGTCTCCAAAGTCTTTATATAGGTTTGGTATCTCTCACTGACTATTTTTAAATATAATTTTAAACATATGTGCTTTGAAGTCAGACAGACCTTTGTACAAGTTCCAACTCTGTCATTTATGAGCTAGTGACTTTGTGCAAGTTCCTTAACCTACCTAACCTCTGTCTTCTTAACTATAGACTATAAATATAAGGGTTACTATATGGGGATAAAAATTATATAATTCACATTGAGCACAATGTCTGTCACATAATAAGCACTTAATACATGTTATTTTTGTCATCATCCTTGTCCTTATAAGTACAACTGCTAGTCTTCATTCTGTGGATAAGGATACTACTAAGTAGTGACATTCTGAAACAGCCACGATCAATGACAAACTTCTAGCCCTCAGAAAAACCTCCAGATTCCTCACCCAAACAGCGTCCTTTCTCAGGCCTTAGTGTCCCATTTGACATTGTAAAGTCAAAGCTAACCTGCCTCTCAAAACTGTTACTGCCCTAGCATTCCTGCTCCAGCACTTGCCCTCATGACTTGTGTTCTCTTCCATGGAGTTTGTCAGTGACAAATCACCCAGTCAGCTTACAGAACCATGCTGAATGAACAGGGCAGCAGTTTGCTGCCAGAAAAGTTCTTGTTTTTTGTTCTTTTCTTTTTAATCTAATTAATTAGAAAAGAGAGATTCAGAAAATGGTTGACACTGGCAATTAACAAAGAAATACAAAATCGAAGAGAAAAAGAAAGGAGAAGGTATGCTACTATACTCATCACTGAATCTCCATGGCTCTAATATTTACCAGAGTGTGTACATAATTTCAGGGTTCTTTCTTCTTTTTTTCTTTACTTTTTTTTTTTTTTTTTTTTTTTTTTGAGACGGAGTCTTACTCTGCCACCTAGTCTGGAGTGCAGTGGCATGATCTCGGCTCACTGCAACGTCCGCCTCCAGGGTTCAAGTGATTCTCCTGCCTCAGCCTCCCAGGTAGTTGGGACTACAGGCATGCGCCACCACGCCCAGCTAATTTTTTTGTATTTTTAGTAGAGATGGGGTTTCACCATGTTGGCCAGACTGGTCTCAAATTCCTGACCTCAGGTGATCTGCCCGCAAATAAGCATTTTTTCAAGCCTTATATGACATAATAGAAATACCTTAAATTCCCTCCACCTTTAAATCAGTCAGGAATTCTCTTAGGAACTAATCTCTGAGGATGGATAAACCAGTTCAGCTGAAATTCAAGCTGACCCAGATTCAAACTTTAACACAAAATTTCAAACTTTTGAGATGGAAGAAGAATTGAGATCATTTGTTATTATGTTGTTGTTGGTGGTGATTTTACAGTCCATAGTTTCTGCCAAAGATAAAGCTTTGTGATTACAAGAGAATTAGCTCAAAGTATTTTCTAGGCAGGCTGAAATTAGGGAATTGAGTGAATTTTGCAGAAAAGCAAGGACATGAGATGAGACCCAAAATAAAGTTTATAAGAGTTTACAAGTCATTATCCTTGGATTTCACTAGTACTTGGTTCTGTGATGAAGGTGACCTCATTCGACATTGGAGATTTGTATACAAATTAAATTTGAAAAGTACTATTAGAGGATAAGACAGAAAGTTCAAATTGATACAGAGTTCAGGCCACTTCTGTGCTGGCTGACCTGAACCACCTGAATTAGTTTACAGAGTATACGATGAGCTTGACTTGTGCATAATGTATGTTTGAAAGAGTTCATGCTGAAAGGCCTTTTTAATGAGCCCAAAGTTCTTGACTTAGATCTGCTTAGGTGTAATACTCTCCTTAGATTCACAAGGAGGAGGAAGAAATTTCACTAGTGGATTGATTACACTCATTTAGAATCCCAAAGTCCCCTCGGGTTCTAAAATCCAGTTTACTCATTCAACCATTCCACAAACATTTGTTAAACCCCAATTTGAGCCAATGTTGGAATGGAGCAGAGCAGATTCCTTTGGTGCTGGCTCGGCATGGTGGCTTATGCCTGTAATCCCAACGATTTAGGAGGCTGAGACGGGAGGATGGCTTGAGGCCAGGAGCTTGAAACCAGCCTGGTCATCATAGTGAGACCCTTGTCTCTACAGAAAAAATAAATAAATAAATAAATAAATAAATAAATAAATAAATAAATAAAAAATAAAACACGTTCCTTTAGTGCCTAATGTAAACGAAAAGAAATAGTTTGGTAGGTCACTAAGAATAAGTAAATCTCTTGTGTATTCCAACAGCCAAAAGCTGTGTCTGACTCTACATTTGCCTTTCAGATAAACAGTTTTGTTATGCAATTCAAAACACAAATCCACTGCCATTGTTTTTGGAGTAGGAGACGGAAATAATCTGAGAAAGCTCTGCTTGAAACTTTTAAATTAATAACAAATGTTAAACTCTATGAACTTTAAAAGAAAAAGACAATCTGTGATTTTTCAATTAAAGAATACATTTCTGAACAAATGGATTTGCCACAGGATTTTTTTTCCGTGTACTACATTCATGTAAACGTACATCACCCATCGAGGATAACCATGTTTCATAACAGGAGGCACAGCCACATGCTGAATATGATTCCGATACAACTCAGCCTTAAAAAAAGAAGCAGATGTCTCAAATTATGACGATAGGTCTGCTGAGAAAAAACTAGAAATTATATAAACAATGTATATTATTTAAGGCAACTTTTTTTGCAAGCTAGATAGAAAAGCAAGTGCGTGGTAGGTGTAAAAGGTGACGACACAGCATGCTTAAATAGAACCCTTGCAGAATCTCCAAACTACTGATTTCCTTGCTTCCACACAAACCTGCAACACCGAACACCCCATCCACCTCTAACTGTGCCAATCTGCTGACTGTCTGGAATAAGCATATTTCTTTAGAAACCTGTGAAATATGCTTAAATTGAATTAAGGTTACCTTCTAAACATTATGGTTCTTGTTAAACTTTGGAACCTAAAAGAAAAATGGACTTAGATTTTTTTTTTTTTTTTTTTTTTACTGTAGTCACTTGAAAACTATTTTCTTTAAGTAATTTATTTTCCTGTGAACTTTTGAGAAATTGCTGGTTTACTTCTAATTATCTCCTCAAGGTCAGGGAGCATTTCTGCTGTTTCTCCTGTTTTCCCCTCCCACAGGTGCTGGGTTAGTGCAGAGGGACAGGCTAAGGTCAAATTGCCTTCAGCAAGTGCATTTACTGCACTGGAGCACTTAACTCCTTAGGTTAAGATTGGCTGCCCAGCTGCCCTTCTGGAGCCAAGGTTAATGCATTTTTGCATGTCTACTTAAACTTAAAACAATACCTGGCCCGAAGCCAGTGCTCAACAAACATTTGCTAAATGGAGATAGAACACGATGACTTGTTTTTTTGAAACTAAATGTAAATGACTCTGAAGGAGATACTCATGAAACATATCTTAATGAAAAAGCAGGAATACCTGCTTTGGTTTGTAGTCACATGAAAGACCAAAGCAGGAAGATCAGCTAGCACCATTTCGTCCTTGGACAGATGAGGAAACTGAGGCTCAGAGAGGCTAAGGGATATCACAGGGTCATTCAGGACAACCCAAATCAGTACCCTGAATCCCAGACCCTGTGCGTCACCTCCTCTGAACGCCAGACTGGTCCATCCAGCTGCCAAGAGCTCCATGTAGTGACTGAGGTGCTGCTTAGACTAAACTTGGCTCCCGACCACCTCCGGTTAGCTTTCCCCCTGACTGCCCCATTTAGTAACAGTCACTTCACTTCTCAGGCCCCAAATCTAGGAGTCATTCTTTTTTACTCTAACCTCCACACCCTATATGCAGCACACCAGCAAGTCCGTGTATTTCTACTTACACCACTTGTCTCAAATTTATACACCTCTCACTAACTTTGTCTGAGCTGGATGGGCTGCAGTGGCTGTGCCTGCCTTCACTCTTGTGCCTTCAGGTCCCTCTCAGCAGGTGCAGCCATCGGTTCAAAATGGAAATCTGATCATATTATTTCCCCTGCTTAATCTCCTCCTCACTGGAACCTCCCCTACCAGTGTCTTTAAATCTCACACAGAATCCAAAGTTCATACCATGGATTACAAGACTTTATGTGATTGAGGTTTGTAAAGTGAGTGGATAGTGTCCTTTGGAGGGACAATTTCCTTTCATTCCACTTCAAAGTCAGAGGAGGGATCACTGGCCTCAGATACTTGAATTTCTTGCCAAATATCAAGAAAGAGTGCTTTTCAGAGAAAGAATTAAAGAGGTGGGAATGACCAAATACCATGAGGCTGACCTTAGTATCAAGTCCATATCATTACTTCCAGGTACACATTACAACCTTGAACAAGGAACCTGTGCCAATAGATGCTCTCAATATGCACTGTTAGAGCTCCTTGGGATGAAGACTGTGTCTGTGCATCTTTAAACGCTGAGAGCCTGGCACAGTCTCAGGATGAAATTGGGACTCAATACATGCTCATGGGATGGAATAATAAATGACAAAAAGTCACACCTGTCTGTGACATGCCTCATCACACAGTGCTGTAACAGTGCCAGGTTATTTGTAGCTTCTTCTGCTAGTTACTCTCAGCCCACACTGAGCTGTTTAGAAGAGAACAGGGAGAGAGGGCCATTGTCAGAAAACAAGATACTTATTTCGTCTGCCAAGCACAGGCCAGAACTGTCATTAAATGCCCCTCTCCAAAACAGGGGGTCTAGTGCAAATTTTTGGCATTTGGTCTTTTGCTGTCTTCCCCCTGGAACTTTCCAGATGTGAACACCACGGTAAAATTTCACATTGTGGTTCTGTAGACTGTGTTACACAGCTCTCCCAGGAACAGCAATTCTGAAGGTGTCAGTATTGTGCAGTATTGGCCCACTGCAGACTAGAGAATTGAGTCTCAAAAAAAGGTCAGAGAACCCAAGTGGGGTCCCAAGCATGCTAGGGTGCAGATTTCCAACCTTTCAAACCTTGTGATATACTGTTATTTGTTTACTTAGTATTCCTGTCCTTTCCTTACCTCTTCCCTGCATACAACTGTTCCCAAAAGTGGCTCATATCGTGATATTTTTTCACGTTAATTTAATTTCACACCGTTTCTTGAAATAGCTGGTGATACCCTGTGCCTGAGCATCACGGAAGGTTTATAAGAGCAGGCATTAGACCTCATAACATCTGTCTGCCCTAATCTCTTCATCAAAGCTTTTAATAAGCTGCCATCACAGACAGTCCTTTCTCAATGGATGCAAAATATTTCCGGAACAATATTCAAGCACTCCATTTTCCTGTCAGAAAACTAATTGTGGCTGGCTGATAAACCAGTATGAAAAATCAAATTGAAATGAACCAAATTTAAATTTATAAGAGCCTCATTTAACATGCAATTAATTTTATGTCTATAATAAAGAGAGTAAAGCCTCTGGTCTCCCTGAGGAATTAAAGAGGCTGATAAGAGAATGCTAAATGCTGTGCCCCATGGAAATGGGATAACATGATTCTCAAACACTGTCATCCTTTTGATTGCATAATATTATATACAATATGTTCTATTTCAGGGAAGTATTAATTTTACTAAAATTAATTTTTTTCTGAGTATTCATAGAAATGCGACCAAATGGTTAGGGCTGAAACATAGGCTGTTGGTTCCTGACTCCCTTTTCAAGTTCTTATTCTCTCCTTTATATTACCTCTTCAGTCTTTATAGCTTCTAGTGTTTTTGTTTCTTCCCCCAAAATGGGGAATAATAGAAATGTTAGAGCTCAGCTATATTTTATGTTCCTTAAACTTTATTCCAATTAGTAAAATGTTGAGCAAAGGCTTCATTTGCTAACCCCTTTATATTACTATTAAAACCAACAATTTACATTAAGATGGAGTTGGGGCAGTCATTTATTTCTGATTTAAACCATTCAAATGAGTTTTATGTGTAATAAATGTATCTCTGGCTCACTATAAGCCTATTAAGTGATCCAAAACATAAACATTAATTTGCATTGTTCAAGAAGAAAAACACTAACTGTTGGAAAGAACCTGCTTTTTTTCTAAATTTTGCTTCTGGATATTGCCGCATACAAGTCACTGTGAAGGTCGTTCCTAAGTATGTATTTTCCTGTGAGAGTGATAATATTCCTGAAAAAGTTCTAAGACTTTTCTTGTTGGGGGAAGTCAGCCCTTGATGTAATTTTAAGACGTTCTAGGGTCAATTAACAATCATTGTATTCAAAGCATTTTTGAAACTATTCCAATTCTATTTTTTTTAAAGTAAATTCTTGAAAGAAACCAAACTTCAACTCTTTGAATACTGCTCATATTTAGATTTTGGGGTTTGTTTCCTGCTTCTGCTCCCAGGATTGAAGGGCTCCCTCCAGAGGCTGCAGCTGGAGTATGTGGATGTGGTCTTTGCTAATCGACCAGACAGTAACACTCCCATGGAAGGTAAGTTAAGAACTTTAATAAAATACTCTAGAATTCTTGATTCAGTTTGAGGACTTACTCTGCTCACAGTAGGAAATGAATTGTATTCAGACTGATTGAACTGAATGTGGAAAAAAAAAATATTTCTGACTGATGCCTTTTGGCCTCAGCATTTACCCCCAAAACCAATGCTCTGTCTGCTGCATCTTCTTATTTTAAAGCAGTTGAAGGCATTGGGTTTGTGGCTCCCGCTGGTTACAGTGCTCACCTTTTCCAGGTTCATTTCACTTTCATGATTTCATCAACTAAAACAATAAAGTTAATTGGAAAGGGGCTTTATAACTCAGCCATCATCATTTCACAGTAAATCCTTTGAGGGTCTTCCTATTTTATAATGGCTCTAAGTCTGATTAGTTTCCAGTCTGTGGTAGCAATGCTCAGTGGTGCCACCAGCAGGGATTCCACAGCAGTAACTGCTTCAAAATAAGATTTCATTGCAGTTTGATTGTTGATTCTCAAGGAGCTGCAACATTTTATCGCCTTTCTGTTATAACTGTTTGAGGACCACAGTTTAAGCTTCTTCCTGTGGAAGCTTTCAGAATGTTTCTAAAACCAGATTTTCTTCAATTTACATTTATTTACGGAACTTGCTAGGATGTTTGAGGCAGAAGATAGTTTGAGAGGATGAAGATGAATTGAAAAGAATGTTCCAGTTAACTGAAGTTTAAAATCACATGGGTTATCACTTACCTGAGGTGACTGAGAATGAAGATATTTGAGAAAAATAGCAAAAATGAATATTCTGGTTATTTGAACAATATGACATGGATTACCACTTTTAAAATAATTAGAATAGTTTGATTCACATGAGATTACACTGAAGGTAACTTTGTCCTTGATGATTCAAAAGGCAGGATGTTGTAATAAACCAGATTCTGTAAAGAGTGATTCTTCTTGTTATAGGGTTATAGAAGGGTTATAGTAATGGAAAAGTATAAATGATTGCCATATTATAAATTTTTCTAGGTTGTATTTCTGACCATAAAAAAGTTATGGAAATTATTTTCCTTGCCATTTATCTCGTTCTCAACTACAGAGAAATGTAAAATATATATATTCTTATATCTAACTTTCTCCTAGAGTTTTCTTCTTTCTTGAATCTGGGTAAAATTAGGAGTTTATTATAAACAGTATCAGTGTTGGAAATTTTCCATGGAAATGACATAAAACTGCATATTTTTTGTCAAAGCAAAGATTAGGTGTTTGATAAAGCAAATCATAAGCATAAGAAGTATTTATTGCAAGGATAATATGATGTCATACAACTCTTTTTTATTTTTTATCTTATTTTTCCATAAGTTATTGGGGTACAGGTCATACTTGGTTACGTGAGTAAGTGCTTTAGTGGTGATTTGTAAGATTTTGGTGCACTTATCACTCGAGCAGAATACACTGCTCCATATTTGTAGTCTTTTATCCCTCGCCCCTCTCCCACTCTTCCCCCCAAGTCCCCAAAGTCCATTGTAGCATGTTTATGCCTTTGTGTACTCATAGCTTAGTTCTCACATATCAGTGAGAACATATAATGTTTGGTTTTCCATTCCTGGGTTACTTCACTTAGAATAATAGTCTCCAGTATCATCCAGGTCACTGCAAATGCTATTAATTCATTCCTTTTTATGGCTGAGTAGTATTCCATCATATATATATATATATCTCACAGTTTCTTTATCCACTCATTGATTGACGAGCATTTGAGTTGGTTCCAGGATTTTTGCAATTGTGAATTGTGCTGCTGTAAACATGCATGTGCAAGTATCTTTTTCAAATAATGACTTCTTTTCCTCTAAGTAGATACCCAGTAGTGGGGTTGCTGCATCAAATGGTAGTTCTACTTTTAGTTCTTTAAGGAATCTCCACACTGTTTTCCATAGTGGCTGTACTAGTTTACATTCCCACCAGCAGTGCAGAAGTGTTCCAGTCATACAATTCTTAATGACACATGAAAACAGAGCACTAAAGTTATTTAGTCTGCAAAAGTGTCAAGTAAAATGCCATTTAGTGAGGTCTATGAAAGACTGGAATTGCTTCACATTTTAGGTGCCTAGTGACTATTTTCCTCTTTTAGACAGTGTTCTTTGCAACTATACCATGTACAGGATAGCAGAACATCTAAGATTTTTAAGGATTTTTTTCCCCATCTTACCTCTGCCTTTTATTTTTGGAATATATTGTAGGAGTCTCTCAAACAGAAAACATAATTTGCATTACATTTATAGAAGAAAGAGGAAATCCTCAATTAGGAGTCAAACTATATGACACCAACAAGATAATGATGTCTCTTGTATCAATATTTATAATATGTTGAAATTTATTAAAAGAAATCTTCAAAGTGTTTTAAAAAATAATTGCTGCTGTCTGGTGGAGTTCACAACATTGTTTAGCCTTTGTGGGAATCAGAGAAAATTTACATTTTCCCCAAGTAGTTTCTTATATACAATTCCACAAAGCGGAATGGGAAGCTATTTTATCATGAGTCATTTTCCAAGTTCAGAAGCATAATGAAGAGTGTCAAACAATGGAGATTTGCCACTTGTTGATAAGGTCAAGGCACATGGCATTTTGTAGCACAGCAGCAATCAACCACCTCATGCTGGAATGTAGCCTGCTTCCCCTCACCAGCAAGAGGAGACTCACCCAAGCAGGCCAATCAAGTTTTGAGGCTTATTCTTCTGGGAGGACCTAGCAGGGACATTCCACAGGCAGCTCCTCATGCAGGACTTGTTCCAGATTGAAATAGCATCCATGTGAGTTTTTTCTAGCTTTCAGAAAATGTTTATCCTCAAACTTAGTACACTCATTTGTTCCAAGGTGGGTCTACTGGAACAATCAGAGTTTGATGTAAGTCTCTGGGAACACATCTATACATATAGTCTTTTCTACTTTACTGTGCCAGGGGAAAGTACTGATCTGGGAAATAAAGAAGCAATAGGAAATAAAGAGACAGGACTGTCAGGTGGATTTGGGTACATTTGGCACCCTAAAAATGGGGGAAAAATAAGGTGCCTGTGTTAGTTCTGGATTCCATGTTGTTGAGAGTCACCTTTGCAACAATTTTGTAAATCATACTGTGTATGTATGGGAATAAAGCTGTACATGTACAATGGGGGTATACCTTCGGAAGACTATTAGTGTTTCTAAAAACATGACAGAAGTCAAATGTTATTTATAGTCAAATTACCCTTGAAAACACTGCAGTAACTCTGTTAGTCAATGATATTCTATTGGCTTTAATTAATTATTCAATTTATTTTTCAAATGTGGTGAAAAAAATCATCACTAGATAGTTGTCCAACCTTTTTATTTTTTGGTAGTGGCAGAAAAATCCTTAATATCAAATGATATTACTTTTTTCTTGTTTCAGCAACTCACATTGGCTATTTTAGGCTCACTTGCATCCATTTCTGTTTAAGTGACAAAACAATGGTTGCCAAGTATATATTGTTGCGTATTTATATATTAAATCTACATGTATTAATACTATAGACCCTTAGCGTTTGTAAATCATTTTTATTGATTTCAACTATTATTTGTCAACTCCATGGAGTCACAACACATGCTGACATAAGGGGACATAGCACTTTCAAATGAGTTCAACCCAACTCAGTGCTTGCTCTTATTTGTCACTGATTACCGAGTAGAGTAGTGTTCAAGAACTTGGAGACACTGAGAGTCTCCAGTCATAACCTATGCAAATGTCAAGGGTCATGTGTGTGCCCACAATGAGCATCGCTAAGACACGTTTTAAACAACTTCCATTTAAACATTATTAAAATGCCAATTGCATTCATGTGATTTCTACCATGAAATGATGTTAATCGGGAACATTTTAAAAATAAACCAAGATGAGTTTCAGCCAGTTTCTACATATCGTATAGCAACCATTTGAGCCAGAAAAAGATTAACTGCAGCATCTTTATAATATATTGGCATCATATATCCAATTAGTTGTTTCCTTCCCTTATTTCTTAGAAAATCAATAGACAAAAAGTGAGTCCTCTCAAAAGAATGGCTGTAAATTCCAAAGGTGCAATCAGTGGAGAAAGGGGTGAGACACTCCATTCGCAATCTGCAACCCCATGGAATACAGTTAGACATTTTCAGGCTGTGGGAAGATGTTCCTGACAACAGAGGGGAGCTTGTGTACTTTTTCCTCTGTCCCTCTTGTTTATTTTTTCTGGTTCACCTAGTAGTAAGTCATTTTTCTTTCACAGCATCTGTCATGCCATCTGTCTCTGCTACAATATCTGGCAACGATGGCATGTTTTCCAGTCCTAGAAAAAAATCAGCCCCACATCCCATTTCTTCCTTCTTATGGGTCTGGGTTCCTCCCAGTAGAGTCACTGACAGTTTTTTATGCTCTATGAAGCTCATATCCTTAATTCTCTCACTTCCACAAATCCCTAATATGTATTTCAAAATCTTCTCTCGAGCTCATTAGACAAGAAAAAGTTCAGGCAATAGAGTCAGTCTGGACATGGATGGACAAAGAGCATTTGCGTGTCCAGGGACCTGTATGAGGAGTTTTTTGTTTGTTTGTTTGTTTGATTTTCTGTCATTCCCAAACACCAGGCTAATATCTCTACCTATACTGTTCTCACTGCTCCAGGAAGAAGAGATTGAGCCTCACTGTGGTCATGAAAGGAGAGTGTAAGCCTGTTCCCCTTGTAGACAAAAGCAAAAAGAGGGGACACACTAACTTGTTGATCTAAGAATATGATTTTTAAATTAAATTAAATTTTAGTTAGTATTTGATTTTGAAAACACTTGGAATTGAGTCCTTACTTTTCACATAGAGCTTTTTGCCAAAACTGATTATTCTTACAGAATTCCTGAGTCATTAAATATTATTTCCATACTGATTACAGTTCCAGTTATTTATTTTTTCCTGCTAGCAGATCAGTGCAGACATAAAGCAGCCCATATGTCTTCATTTCAAATAAGAGAAGCAAGACCAAAGTTAGCTTCACTTATTCCCATAGTATCATCTTGTCAAATAACCCATTTCATAAGTATTTCTTTCTAAGCCATC
The DNA here is from genome assembly GCF_047675955.1 of Chlorocebus sabaeus. Taxonomy (NCBI): domain Eukaryota; kingdom Metazoa; phylum Chordata; class Mammalia; order Primates; family Cercopithecidae; genus Chlorocebus; species Chlorocebus sabaeus. The sequence goes on along the minus strand of NC_132918.1, from coordinate 34,497,905 downwards.
TTTTTTAGTGTTGTCATGTGAAAGTAGCCATCTATGGATATTCAGGGATTCAGGATATCCAATGACAACTCAGAAAATGCCAGAAAGCAAAAAACATTACAGTATCCCAAATTTTCTACAGTTTGACAGTTCCAAAATACTGGACCTAGATATATAACTTCCAAAGTAAAAAGTTTTCAAAACAAAAATTAACCACCTAAAACCTAGAAACATCATTTACCCCACAATAGATCAGCCCTTCCACGTCTGTCTTTTATTATCTTCCCTGAAAGTTACCTTCAAGCTATCCGAAAAAACATGATATAGAAGGAAGAAATCCTCTGCAAATATTACAGCACTGTCCAATAGAAATATAATGCAAGCCATATATATATAATTTAAATTTTCTATTAGCTACATTAAAAAAGTAAAAAGGGAGGGGAACAACACATACCGGGGCCTGTCGGGGGGTCGGGGGCAAGGGGAGAGAGAGCGTTAAGACAAATACCTAATGCATGTGGGGCATAAAGCCTAGATGACGGGTTGATGGGTGCAGCAAACCACCGTGGCACATGTATACCCATGTAACAAACCTGCACGTCCTGTACATGGCACTTCTGAACTTAAAGTAAAAAAAAAAAAGTAAAAAGAAACAGGTGAGGTTATTTATTATATTTTATTTAATGTGATATATCAAAACTTATCACTTCAACACAATCTATGAGTATCCAAAAGTTCCTAATGGCATATATTACATTTTTTTTTCCCTACTAAGTCTTTGTATAATCAGTTGTGTACACCCTAATTTGAAGCAACACATTTCAACTGCTCAGTAGACAATTTTAATTAGGATCAGTCACATTTCAAGTGTTCAATAGCCCACATGTGGCTAGTTAGCTACTGTACTTGACCACACAGGCTCATAAACTATATTCCCAGTCTAACAGAGCCTCAGGCACCTAGTAGGTGCTCAATAAATATTTATTGGTTGGATGGATGAAGGACTGAACAAGTGTTTGAATGATTGAATGAATAAAGCTCCAAAGTTAAATAGCTCTAACTTCATTTTCCTCTGATTGAAAACCTATGTTGGTTTCCTAACCTCTATAAACATTCTAGTACCTGGTTCAACATATTTCAAGGAGATGTTGACAGGTTGTTGCCAAACAGCCCCAGGACACTTACATGCTGTTTCTCATCTGCAATTGCAGTAGCATCCAGATGTGCTGCATCTCTCTTTAGAAGTGTGATTGATATCTAAATGAGCAGAAATGAATAAAGGGACAATTCTTTGGCAATACAGTTGCCCCCTGAGTATTACTATATCAATTAAGATTATTTAATGCATTTCATTTATTACCTTGGCCAGGATGTTCCCAAGGCCTCTGGTGTACATCACATCAATTTAACCCCCTGGCTTGAAAGGCTGGGACAGTTGAGTTTTCAAGAAATTAATTTGGAGAAAATGATTTTCATGTCCAAGAAGATGAGCCAAACCCAGCCAAGCTTGTGGCAAAAAAAAAAAAAAAAAAAAAAAAAAGTGTTTCCATTTTAAAATGCAGTTTTGTTTCCATTTTAATTGCAAATTCATCAAAAATTTTCTTGATACTTCAGGCCTATTTAGCTGATGTTTTATCCTTTACAGACCAAAAAAACTGTGTCATAAAAAGACAAATTTATTTCATCCATCATAAGAAATATAACCATGGGCGACAGCTGGGTTCACTTCAGTTCTTTTCGTCTCCAGTTCATCTGTTTAGAAAATTCCATGTTTCTGTTCATGGTGGACCTCCTCATTGGAACAGTATTTCTGCAGAGTGGACTAGGGCATTAGACAGACACAACTTCAAATTCTGGCTTTACTACCTATCAGACTGTACACTCGGGACAAGCTACTATCCCCACAGAGGCTCACTTTCCTCACCTGAAAACAGAGGAAACATAAAGCACCATCTGAATGAGTTAATGTGGTTACAGCACCACACCCACAGCTGGGGCACACAAACATAAGCCCCATTTCTAGAATACCCTAGGTAAGGCATGTAAAACTCTCCTTTCTCTGGATCTCTTCTCAGAGATAATCATGGGAGAAGTCCAAGGCCCTGAGGTTATAATATGATGAAAATCTAATGGAGATAGCCAAGCTGCAGGACTGCAGAGGATCTGGTGAAGTCCTGTAAGATTCAAGCTGTGGAGTTGGCAGCGTAATTTTCTTATAGCCCATTTTTTTCTCCTAAAATTTTGCTCTGAAGCTCTTTATGCCCCTAATCATAAATTTTCCAGGGTTAATCTATTCAGCCTGAAAGGTGATCTTGTGCCTGTGACTTTATTTTCAAAGATGTCTCTAGAAAAAAAAAAAATCAATAATAGGATTAACTCATTCATTCAGTTGATAGTCACTGAATATTTACTATTCAAGTACTGTTCTGGGCACTTTGAGAAGCAGAAGTTAATAATCAAATGAAAATCCTATCCTTAGAAAAATCACATTTCTTGTTGGGGAGACAGACAAGAAGTTAGTGAGAAAGTTATATTAGATGGTGTTAATAGAATGTAGAAACAAATTAATCCTGGGAGGGGGCTAGGAGGTTATAGGGATAGATTTTAGTTAGGATGACCAAATAAGGTCTAACAGGAGGAAATGGTGGGCAGTGGGGAGGGGGCTTGGAAATAACTCGGCCTCCTCCAAAATAAAGAGGGTATGGCTTTAAGAGTCAGACCTCAGTTCAAATCCTCTTTTTGTTACGAGCCAATTGATCTTAGGCAAGTTATTGAACTTCTCTTGTCCTCAGGTTTCTTATCTGTAGAATGTAGGTAATAATATCTGCTCTATAGGGTTATTGCGAGGATTATTTGAGATAATATCTACAAAATGCTTAGCATGTTGTCTAGTAAATATGCGAAATTTAGGGCTACCATTTTTGTTATTGTTACGGTTTGCATAGTACTGCTATAAATTTTTTATGCAGGAAATTACCTTGATGCAATTGTAGTCTCCAAGTCTACTACCAGGTTATCCTAGAGGTGACTGACTGAAGACTTCACTTAAGTTCTCATATTTTATATATTTATATTTAATATATTTCAACTGTTTGGTGTCATATGCATATGGATATGTTGTCAATATCACGTCTTTCCATTCCTCCCTCCTATCTGTGTTCAGCTTGCACATTCTCTACTTTGTTGATGGCTACTATGACTCAGGGGTTACTAATCCACTTAGTTTTACCATGCTCATCCTATAAATTCTGCCTATGTCTCACAAGCTACTTGCATCTCCACCCAGTTTCATTTATCCTCTTTCTTTGTTTCACTTACTTTCTTGAGCAGAACTGAATAATCTTAAGTAATACAATAAAGGCACATTACAGAGTTCACCACTCTCAGTCATTGACATGTTGCCTCAGGCCGGCGAATCCTCCAGGCCTGTTGAAAAATTTCCAGCATTAACAGAGGCCCACAAAGTTCTGACTGTGGATCATTCTGATATGCATCTATCAGGAACAGAGCCCTGGTTAACAAATGATCTTTTCCAACTGAGTTCCATAGAAAGAACAAGAGCTTTAGAAAAATTATCTTTACTAGAACTACTGAGAAGTTACAATGGCCAAGGCTGCAGAAAATATACAAAGAGCTGGCTTTAAAGAAAACTATACTCCAGAAAAACAATTGTACTCATCTGGTGTTTTATTTTTTGCTTTCTTTGGAAATCAATGATTCCCAACCTTATTCCATAAAGTCCTGGTTTCAAGGGAAGATTCTAAAGAAGGGTATGCTTACATGCTATGCAATTTAACTACTTCCTCTATTTTCTGTCCCCCCCACCACCGTTTTTTTCTTTCATGACATCTTTACTCAACATTGAAGGCAGAAGAGATTCAATCTATATCATTAGTAAGTTGAAAAAGGAGAAACAAGGTGGGTCAAATGTTTGGGGGACTATTGTACCTTCTCACAACAAGTTTGTGGACTTCACCAAGCTCCAAAAGGGTACTTTTCTCTCCTTCTTCTTCTTTTTCCCTTAAGTTGTTTTTAGTTAAGAAAAAAAGAGAGAGAGAGGGAGAGGGAGAACAGAGACTGCTTCTGCTCACCCCAGCTGTCAGGTGAAAAACAGCTGCTTAGTATTCTGGGGCTGTGGGTTTATGACTCATGTGCACTTCCTTCTGTGAGTTGTCATTTCTCTGAAAGATATTTGGAGTTGTGACAAAATCTAACTCCATATTCTGAGGGGATGTTGACTGGATCTCAGGAGAATTCATTTCTGTAAGTTCCTCGATCTGCTGCAGCAGATCAGCAAGGACATGCAGAGGACTTGGAGACTAACGTTACTTAGCAGTAACACACTCTGAGGGTTTACTGGCATGCTGATTGAATGCAGTGGGCAGAGCCACCTGTGTCAGGCTAATCGAAAATTCTCAGACAGCCGGGGATAAACAAACACCCTCAAGTCTCTCTCTTACTCTCTGTACAAAAGGAAGTATTAATAATAAGAGAGTAAGTGGTTTTGTTAACCCCCCTCCTGAATGTTTAATATGTGTCCTGAAAAAATATGAGGTCTGCAATCAAAAGATGAGGGTGCTAGTCTTAGGCATATAAACTTAACTGAGTTGCTCAGACTTTCAACTTCTCAGTTTTTCATTGTACACTGGGAGAATAAAAATATTCTAGCTATTTCCAAGATTGTCGTGAAGACAAAATGAGATAAGTGGAAACATGTTACAAATTGTAATTGTCCTGCACAAATATTTTGAGGTTGTTGTTGTTACATATGTTTACACTTTTAGGAATATATAAGCCCCGGAAAATATAATAATCGAAGTTTCAGCCAGACACCAAGACACAATTGAAATGAAATTTTAGAGTGAGATGCCAGTTCTCCATTTGTACTTTCAAATGAAGTGTGCGAGAGCTTGTTCCATAGCTCTTTCTCCTCCTAGCTGTTTATTTTGAGAAATTAAAAACTTATAGAAATGGTGAAAGAATAAATACCCAATACTTTTACCAAATAGTGCCACATTTTGCCTTTATTTTTTCCTCTCTTGTTCTCTGCTATTGTGACATTTCACCCATCAATATTTTCTCTAGTATCTCCTGAGAATAAGGCATTCTTCTATATGACCATAACACAATCATCACATTCAAGAATATACAAGTCATATTCAAATTTTCTAAAATGTCCTTTATAGGATTTATTTGTTTTGCTTTTTTGGAGGGGGCGTGAATCCTGCAGTACATTTATTGTCATGACTGTTAATTTTTTTATTTATTCTATTTTAGATTCAGGGGGTACATGTGCTGGTTTATTCCATGGGTATATTACATAATGCTGAGCTTTGGGCTTCTACTGAACTGATCACCCAAATAGTGAACATTGTACCCAATAGGTAGTTTCTTAACACTCATCTCCCTGCCACCCTCCCCTCTTTTGGAGTCCCCCGTGTCTAATATTTCCATCTTCATGTCCTTGTGTACCCCTTGTTTAGCTCCTCCTTACAAGTGAGAACATGAGGTATTTGATTTTCTGATTCTGAGTTATTTCACTTAGGATAATGGCCTCCAGCTCCGCCCATGTTGCTGCAAAGGACATGATTTCATTTTTTTTTTAATGTCTGTGTACTATTCCATAGTATTCTCCACACTGTTTTCTGAGGGCTCAGGAGGGTTGTTGCATCCCATTGCTGGTCCTGTTCAGGTCGATCACTCGATTAAAGTGATGTCTGCCAGGTTTCTCCACTGTGACAGTACCTCTTTAACTTTATAATTAACAAACAACCTAGAATGTGATTATTTGAGACTATGTGAATAGGCTGTCCCCCACAACCGCATTTTGGCATCCACCAAGGATCCCTGCCTGCATCCTCTTTTACAAGGAGGGCTGTGAGATGGTGCTTTCCTGATTCCATCAGCTCCTCTTTCTTTAGGAGTTGGTTTTCTTCTGCAAAGAGAAGCCTTCCCTTCTCCTCTTCCCCTACTCTCTGTTCAGTGACTCTGGAGCTCCTCACTGGTTTTAAAAATATAAAAGTTGAGAGATGGGAGTAAAGGGGATCTAGTGAGAAGGGTATGTATGAAGAAAGCTGTGCTTGTGAGCTCCATCCACCCCAGCACAGGAGAAAGCTGCCTCTTCATTGCCACCCTGGTTGGGATGGGGGTTTCAAGGCCTTTCAGATGATTTGAAACATGACCCCATGACTGGGGAACATGGTGGCCTTGGAGCTGTTGTGTGACTGGAAAATCTAGGGGTGAAGAGGAGGGCTGACTCTCTGCCTTGGTGGCACCACTGGGGGAGTGCTGACCTCCTGGGACTGGTAGGGAAGGTACTTATGAATGTCTCCTGTGTGGGGTCATCTTGGGTCCTTCCCTTCAGGGCCTTCTGGAGGATGAAGGCTGGAGGACAGAGGTTTGAAGGAGAAAATAAAGAAATAGATAAACCAAACGTACCTGACACTCCTGTAGTCTTCTAGCCTAAACAGGTCCCAGCTTGGGCAAAAAAAAAAAGAGTTTGAGTTTAAAGTTTTGATTGAGATTGTTGGAGGATGTGCTTATGACTTAAAATGACTTTAGGACACTGTATTACCATATAACAGAGTTTTCATCAAGGCCAGAGGATACTTGCTCTACTGAATATTAAGGACCAGTAGGAGATTTAAAATATTAAGCTGAAGGATTACATTATCATTAGTTATGCTTGTTACACATGTTTAAATACCTAAGTTTAAATCTATCTGACTTAAATTACACATGCACATGCCAAAAAAAATTTAACTCTTAGTTTCAGAAACAAATGTGTTTCCTTTATAAGAAAATACCATTAAGTCCAATATAACTGGAAGTTTAGGGAAACCTTGTGTGCTTAAGATTCAAGTCTCCATAAATTACGGAATAAGGCACTTGGCTCCCTGTATAAAATTCATAGATTATACAAAGACATCCCTCATACTCCACCACAACTCTACCCCACATACCCTCCTTGGGAATCCGAACACTTTTGAGGTGTCACTTCAACTTTGGTGAGTAATTATTTGTTAATGTTCAAATACCGGAAAATAATATATGCCACAAAAGCCTCAACCTCTGCAATTTGGAATTTACCCATCATCTCTAAATGTATCCCCATGTTAAGTTTTATGTATTTGTTTTAAATTCAAAAGGGAAAGCTTATGTTGTGCCTAGCTTCAGTGAAGCCAACCATACAGAATTGCTGATAATTAAATAAGATACTTTACTTGCTTATTCCAGAAAACCATTTTATTTGTTTCTGAGGGCCAGTGGATGGAACAGTTCGTACACAGAAGCAGTAGGAAGGGAAAGAAAGCTTAGTATTACTAGTATTCTTCTGTATTAAGGGCAAAAAGGAAAGCATTGTATCATTGCCTTTGAAATTAGAAGCAAGTTTGGTAATGAAACAAACCCAATTACCATTTTAAAATGAATGTTTTTATCTAATGAGATAGAAGATTAACCCATCTGACAAAAGAATTCACACAAAAATTAACAAAAAGCCAAAAAAGGGAGATAAAAAAAGAAAAAAAAAATGGGTAAGAAGAAAGAATGAAATTTGGTTTCTCTCACCCATTTTCCCTACTCTCTTCCTGAGCAGAGATCAAATGTTGCAAGACCCTGTCTCAAAAAACCTACACAATGCATTTTAAGTGTCACCATATAGTACTCAGATGACCCACAGAAGAACATGACATAGTATAAACACTCAGGTGCAAAACCTGGCTTGTGCATTTATTCATACCCAACTAATATTTATTGAGTGTCTACTGTATACCACAGCATACACAGGATTTATTAGAGAACAACATAGACAAAGATCCCAAACCCTGTTGGGCACATTTTTTCTGTCAGGAGAGATAAGAAACAATAAAATAACAAAAAGTTAAATTATATAGAATATTAGATGTTGATAGGTGCTATGAATAAAAGAAAAACTAAAGCAGGGTAATGAGAATGGGAATGCTTAGGAAGTTGGAGTTGGCCATTGAGAAGGTAGGGTTTGAGCAAGGACTTGAAGAAGTCAAGTGAATAGCCAGAAGAGAGATAAGGAGACTGCTTCTGGCTGTAGAAACAGTGCAAAGGCCCTGAGATGGAAGCCTTCTGTCATATTTGAGGAACATCAAGGACATTGATGTGGCTGCAGCAGAGTAAGGAACGGGGAAGGTAGAAGAAGATGAGTTTAGAGAGATAAGAGAGGCCAGATCTTTTGGGGCTCTCTGAATTTTTGACAAAAAAGTGATGTGACTTGATTTACATTTCAAAAGGATACCTCCTCCCTTGGATTGAGAATACATTATAGGGGCAAATGTAGAAGCAGGGAGACATGTTAAAAATTATTATAGCAATCTAGGTGAGAGAATAAGGCTCAGATGAGGGTGCTAGCCGTGGAAGTGTAATGTGGTTAACTTTGGATAAATAATGAAATGAGAGGCAACAGAAGTTCCTGGTGAATTAGATATGAGTGTGATGGAAAGAAAAGAGTGAAGAATGACTCCAAGGTTTTAGGCCTGAGTCACCAAAAGAATGGAGTTGCCATTAGTTGATATGGGGATCATAAGCTGATATGGAGCCAGTTGTGGGGAAGCTCAGGGATTTGAGTTTAGTCATCTTGAGTTTGAAATGTTTATTAGGTGGCCAAGTGAAGATGCTGAGTAGGGAGTTAGACACCAAAGCTGAGACTCCGTCTTGGGATGGGGACATAAATTTGGGAGCTGTCTGCATGTGAATGGTATTTAAACCTTTAAGAACTGATGAAATCACACAAGTAGTAAAAGCGGGAAAAAAAAAAAGAAGATATAGAAAGAAAGGACTAAGGACTGAGCTCTGGGACTCTCCAATATTAGGAGGTTGAGAGGATGGGAAGAAGCGTGTAGTGTTCAAGAAAGAAAGAAATAAATCACATCAAGGAGGAAAGAAGGGATCAACTATATCAAATGCTACTGATAGGTCAAGTAAGATGAAGACTGAACATTATTGGTGTTAACAATGTGGAAATCTTTAACAACATTGACAAGCGAGTTCTGGTGAAGTAAGGAGTGAGTGGGTGAGCGAAAGCCACTTCGCCTCTGACTCGCAGTTTCCTCATTTGGAAAAAAGTAAGAAAAAACACCTGGAATTAGCAGGACAAATGCTTCTACCTTTTCCTTTTAAAAAATAAAAAGCTACCCAATACACAACACAGAGACAAAGAAACAGAAACAGAAACTTCATTTCTCACGAAAGTGTCAGTAAACTGAAAACCTAGACCAATATGTATGAAAATGGAAAAGGGATGGAGGATTATATGACTTAGCAGAACTGAGGAAAGATTTTTTAAGTGCCTGCAGATGAGAAACAAGTTAATATGTACCACACAACCTCAGGATGGTTCATCTATTAGAGAAACCAGTGCCACAGAAGATGTGGGTGAGGCAGGAAGTAGGAACAAGGTAGTTCTTTAAAAGAGGATATAGAGCTACTAAAGCTCCATGTCCCCAGGTCTGCAGTCAGTGTCCTGCCTTTCTCCTCCAACGGAGGAAGAGGAGTTTCATTAACTGGAGACATTGAGTTGACAGGCTCTAAGCTGAGAGATACCAGGCACAGAGCAAGGTGGAGCCAGGCTGCAAATAAAAAGACTATGAGACTTGAGACCCCAGACCCCTTCTCTCACCCATGTCCAGATCACCAGCAGCCAGGTCACACCCTCCCCATGCAGAAGACAGAATATCTCTTAGGAGAAAATTAACTGTCCCAGGAAAAATTTTAACAAGCACTGTTCAAGCACAATTTTAGTGCTTTATTCTTCTTTTTTTTTTTTAATGAGAGAATAAAGAAAAAATGAGAGAATAAAGTCACAAAGTGGAAGCCATGGGATCCAATTCATTAAAGGGAGGAGAAGAATTTTCCAGATGATGGGAAGGGAAATGCCAAGAGGACAGCTTATGGCACAGAAAGTGACCAGCAGAGACTGCAACAAGACAATGGAGGGCTCTAGAAGAAATGTTGCCAAGAAAACAAAAGGGAACTGAGTTTCTTATCAGCTTGACCATGTGGAAAACTGTATTGAGAGATATTTTGCACAAAGTATGGAAGACTTGGCTGTAGCTCCAAATCAAACTAAATTAATAAAGCAATTGTTAATGAAAGGTAACATGAAAATATATGGGAGAAAGGAGATACAATCATTATAGACTACTTTGCTCAGCCATGGATATTAAATACTTAGTCATAAAAATGAAAATACAATGAATCATACTTACATTTGGAGATAAACTTAACTTGCTCATGATGTATTATTTTATCATTTTAAATATCATACTATTATCTGGTAAGCTAATATTTAATTTAGGACTTTTATGCCTATATTCATAAACAAAATTAGCCTGTAATTTGTTTTCTTATATTGCCTTTATTTGGCCTTGGAGGTCTTCTTACTCCTCTTATAGGGCCACAGTACTCTATAAATAATTAATATTTAATACATGCTAGCTATCTAAAATTATTCCTTGATGAAAAAATAGGAGGTGATAAAATTAGGAAGCAATAAAAAGAACAGAACCAGATAGAGAACTCTAAGTGTCCTGATTAGCACTGCATAGTATCAGAGAAATTATTCGATTCTGGAATGTAATTTGGCTAAATTTAATTACACCATCTTCTTTTAAAACATCAAGACACAGACAAGAATGTAAGTCATTTGTTTCAGGTCTCATAGCTAATTATTGGAGGAACTAGAACTAGAATCCAATTCTCCAGAATTCTGACTCCTAGCCCTAGTGCTCCTATAAAAATGTATGTTAATAAATACTAACTATATCACCTCTAATTTGGTTGGTGATGGGTACATTCCATTTCAAAAAATAAAAGTAAATTGTTTCTTACTTACAATAAACTCAGGACCACGTTAAGTGCTATAAAGAATAAAAAAGAAGATAAAAGCCCTAACAGATTGGTTACTTCTTTTACTTGCTCATTCTGAAGTACAAGTCCCTCCCCTTGAATCTGGACATGCTCTGTAACAGCTTTAACCAAAACAATAAGACACAAGTGATGTTACATTAGTTTGGGGCCCAGGACTAAGAAGTTGGCAGTTTTCATTGCACTCTTTTTTAGCACTCACTCTCTAAGCCCTGAACTGCCATATGGAGACACCATATATACAGAGAAGTACCTAGCCAATCTTCAGTTGTTCCAACCATCCCAGCCCAGGCACCCGATATGTTAGGGAAGAAATTCGGATACTCCTACCTCAGCTTCTGTATGACTACAACTGCAGGAGGAGTCACAAGCAACACCCAGCTGAGTCCAACAACTCCAAAGCTGGAAGAAATAAAATGTTTAAGCCACTAAAAAATTGAAAACACGAAATATGAACTTAACCCAAAGTTGAGATATGAATATATTAATAAGATAGTGGGTGTTGAAGGATATATGAGAGGAAGCTAAAGCTTTCACCTCCAGGAGAGGTCAATAGATAATGTCTCAAAAAGCTGAACTAAGAGAGCAATACATAAATATTATTGAGAAATACAGAAATTAATACCAGAGTGCACAGCTACATAAGTTGGAAGTAGTTCCTGCTGCAGTGCATGGAAAGAGTTCAAGGGACTGCTGCTTTTTGTTACAAGCCTTTGAGCATTGACGCTTTAAACACTGTGCATGTATTACTTTGACAAAGCTAAAGAGGAAAGCAGTAACCACACAAATGCGATAAAAATACCAGTGGTTTTGAGTGGGCAGTATTAAATATGATTGTGGCTGTCAAAGTCCAGACACAGTCCTTAGGGTTTAGAAACACACAACCAATGCTAGTTTTTCTAGCCCAGATTGCTTGATCAGATGCCAACTCATCTCTCACCAGATCCCTCCAGAAATATGCCCACACCAGAGCCCCACCCACCTCTTCCTAAACAAGCTGTAGGGAGCCTGACTTCTTCCTCAGTAACCACCAAAGTGGGCTGTGCCAGATAATCCACTGCAGGATAGGAAGAAAATATTACCATTTCTATTTTACAGCATCCTTTTTCTTTTTTAAAAAATGAATCCTTCATTGAAATTATATTATCCTTTTTAAAGTTTCTATTTGTTGTATTATATTTGTCCATTTTTAAACTTTCCACTGATATAATGTCAGACATAAAAAGTAAGGAAAATAGCACAAAAAATGTCTATATGCCCCTCACCCAGATTCCCCCAAATGTTAATATCTTCTGTAACCATTTAGAATTATCAAAACCTGGAGATTAACATTAACACAATAATATTATATAATCTGAGTCTTATTCATGTTTCTCCAGCTGCCCATTAATATCCTTTTCTGGCCAAGATCACACGTTGCAGCTACTCATCATGTGTCTTTAGTCTCCTGTAAGCTGGATCAGCTCTTCAGGCTTTGTCTTTATAACTCTGACACTTTACAAGACTATTGACTACTTTGTAGAATGTCCTTCAGTTGGAGTTTTTCAGGCATTTTCTAGTGATTAAATTCAGATTAAGCACTTTTGGCAGGAGGACCACCGAAATAATTTTGTATCCTTCCCAATACATCATGCTAGAGGGTGCAGAATGTCTAGTTTTCCCATTACTGATGATGTTAACTTTGATCACTTGGTTTTATGGTGGTACCTATGAGGCTTCTCCATTGTAAAGTTACTATTTTTCCTTTAGTAATTAATAAGTGTCTTTGGGGAAGATACTTTGAAACTATGCAAATATCCTGTTTCTCATCAGGATGATGCTTAATTTTAGCATTCATCAGTGATTCTTGCCTGAAACCAGCGCTGTTGTGCTTGCCAAGGTGGTTTTCTATTTCCATCACACTTTCAACGTTTGCAGGGGAAGGAGGCAGATTGGCATTCTACTGTAAAAAAGAACTCTCTTTCCTTCCCCATTTATTTGTTTATTTATATCAATATGAACTCATAGACTTTGATTTTGTTCTATGACTTATAATTCATTACTAGCATTATTTGTTATTTATGCCCTTTTTTTCTGACTGATTGGGAAGCATAATAAAAAATTTGGAAGAGCACGGCTCTTAGGTCGACCAGTGTTTCTCTAGACTTTTCCCTGGGAAGTGATCCTAATGCCCTGAGTTAAATTTAAGCAACCTCCTTTCTCACCTATTCTGCATGGTGCCTCCTTCTCTACTCAGCACTTACTTTTTCCCGCTTTATTGTAGACAATAGCTTATGACTGAAGGATAGCTTGGGAACTAATGACCTCTTTCTCCACTGTTCTATATCTGTCCTGTCAAATTCCTGTGTTGAAAGAGATTCACGTATGAAAGTTTCAAGGCAATGAAGGCCAAGTAGGGAAAAGAGACTTTTCACATTGCTGTGTCACAGAGGAGTGCCATGTAGTCACACACACTGTATGAAGTAAATGACCTCAGGAAGAAGAATATGGTTCCCGTGGGTTCCCAAAGACATTCAAGAGTTAACATTTCATTCCTTCAATGTAACCTGTTATGTTCTGTCAAAGCTTCTTGATCTACCTTGCTGGTTACAGGCAAGTTTGCCAATGTTTTTTCTTTTTTTTTCCAAATTTATTTTAGGTCCAGGCATACATGTGTAGGATGTACATGTTTTTTACATAGGTAAATGTGTGCCATGGTGGTTTGCTGCACAGATCATCCCATCACTCAGGTATTAAGGCCAGCATCCATTACCTATTCTTCCTGATGCTCTCCCTCCTCCTATCCTTAACCCTTCAACAGTCCCCATTGTCTATTGTTCCCTGCAGTGTGTCCATGTGTTCTCATCATTCAGCTCCCACATATAAATGGTATTTGGTTTTCTGCTTCTGCATTAGTTTGCTAGAGATAATGGCCACCAGCTCCATCCATGTCCCTGTGAAGAACATTATCTCCTTCCTTTTGTGGCTGTATAGTATTCTGTGGTATGTGAGGTTGTGAAGAAAAAGGAATACTTTTACACCATTAGTGGAAATGTAAATTAGTTCAGCCATCATGAAAGACAGTGTGGCAATTTCTCAAAGACATAGAGGCAGAAATACCGTTCAACCCAGCAATCCTATTACTGGGTATGTACCCAAAGGAATATAAATCATTCTTTTATAAAGATACATACACACATATGTTCATTGCAGCACTATTCACAAAAGCAAAGACAGGGAATCAACCTAAATACCCATCAATGATAGGCTTGATAAAGAAAATGTGATACATACACACCATGGAATACTAAGTTTGCTGATTTCTAACTTGCTGAAGTGTTCTCTGTGAACAACAGCAGACTAGAGCCAGACTGCCTGCTATCAAATCTCAGCTCCATCACTAGCTGGGTAACCTTGAACAATTTACCCACCTTTGTTGTGCCTCAGTTTCCTCATGTGCGAAATAAGAATAACAATAACCCTATTCTATAAGATCACTGTAAGGAATAAAGTAGTTAACATGTAAAGTGTTTAGAACATTACTAGGCACATTGAAGGTGCCATATGTGTTAACTGTCCTTTTTAATACCCCAGAAGATAAAAGACCCTTAGTATTAATGTAAGGGAACGTCTCAAAATGTCTCATGAAGATAACACAAAAGTTCAGACCATAAAGAGTTAGGCTGAACTAACAGTGCCTGATGAATGTGTAGTCCCTGAGAAGGACAATACATTACACATTTTCTGTCACTGACTCCTTCCTACTGCCCTTTGCCTCACAACCAGGTAGGTGTTTCCCCTGAAGCACAAGGAAATGTGTTTGTGTGTGTAAGAGGTGGGTTTAGGAGGCAGGAGGTGAGTTGAAGAAGCCACAGAGTAAACATGTGACATTTTTCTCCATATCAGTTTTGTAAAGGCATGATATTTGTGAAGATTTGTAAAGAAAAATATTATTATTGTTTTAAATCAATTTCTTTCTTATGGTGATATGGTTTGGCTGTGTCCCTACCCAAATCTCATCTTGAATTGTAGCTCCCATAATCCCCATGTGTCTTGAGAGAGACCTGGTGGGAGGTGATTGAATCACAGAGGCAGGTGTTTCTGTGCTGTTCTCGTGATAGTGAATAAGTCTCATGAGATCTGATGGTTTTATAAAGGGCAGTTTCCCTGCACATGCTCTTTTGCCTGCCACCATGTAAGATGTGCCTTTGCTCCTCCTTTGCCTTCCACCATAAGAGTGAGGCTTCCCCAACCATGTGGAACTGTGAGTCCATTAAACCTCCTTTTCTTTATAAATTACCCAGTCTCAAGTATTTCTTCATAGAAGTATGAAAATGGGCTAATATACGTGATATACAATGTTTGCATACATTTTTATGATAAACCCAAAACTATATATTTGTTTTTGTAGCCACTTTAATGGGTCATGTAGTAGAAGCAATATCTTACCATGATAAACTTTGATGCGTCATTCCTTAGTAGAAGATTCTAAAGGAGAAAATAAGGGAAAACAGCCAACATTGTATGGGGAATGGGGAAGAGCCTCAGAAACATCAAGGAAAGCCCCAAAGAGATTAAGGGCCCCAGATACAACCAGACAATGTGTGGAACAGTGAAATAGGTATAAGGAAAATAAAAGGGGGCATCCTAGGGAACACCCATGGAGACAGGACAGCCTCTTCTGTAATGGCCCTTGCAGTGACAGTTGCCCAGCCACTACTGGGCCAGCCTCACATTTTAACATATAGAGTGACAGATGCTGTATTTTAAAATATTAACTTTAATATTTAAAATATTAAACTCCTCCTGGCTGGGTAATTCACTGTTGAAAAACTTAAAAAGCAGTTTATTCTAACATATCAAGTTTTAAACTTGCCTTTTGGTTGTTACCAGATATCTGACAAATATAAATAAGTGCTACAGAACTAAAATGCATTTGAGACTGCCAGTGAGCTGCATGAACTAAGTGGAGGTTTTAATATCGTTAACATGAAGAAAGCATCTCCTTCCAGACATGTGCCATGACACAACCAGGAAGGAAGGCCAGCTCTATACTATTAAAGGAGCAATGAAGATTGCTTCCTGTCACAGCATGAAACTGGATTTACCAGTAGAAAATCTCATTAGGGTAAATATTTTTTTACTCTTATCAATCCTCTGCCAAGATTCTTGCTTTATTCCTTCATCTACAAGACAGAATTCCTTTTAAAATAGTTAAAAGCCTGTCCCAAGAAGCTGATACACAGACAGTTGTATAAATAAAAATCTCCAGACAGGATCATAGAATAAGAAGTTATATGTCAAGATTCCACATCCGTCTGTCTGACCAATAAGGATGACATTTACACAATTTAAAAGATCAGAAATTTAAGACTTGAGTCAGATGTCTGCAATGCAATGACAGATGCTTCCAAGTATAAAAATAACTGTTCCACTAATGAATATAGAAATATTAGATGCCATGAAGAACTGGTTGGGTTTGGTTAAATTTATTTTTTAGCAACTCAATGAACATTAGGAAAACTATTTTTAGTGAGTATGTTGCCTAATACGTCACATTCCGATAGGCCCAAAGGCTTGTTTCTTCAATTGATATAGATACAAAGGGTCTTCAAAAAGTTTGTGGAAAAATGTGTATTATGAAAAAACTGTGCATGGACTGCATATTTATTTTGTGCCAAAATAAACTCATACTAACTTGGTATAGCATGTCTAAACAATATCTAGTTTGAAGCACTAAGAAGGATAAGACGTCACTTTGAAAAGAGCCCCTGTCAAAGCGACATGAATTCTGCTAAAATTGAAACAAGTCAAACATCAGATTTACAGTGAAGCTTGGGTGAAAGAATGGTGAAATTATTGATGCTTTATGAAAAGTTCATAGTGACAATGCCCCCAAAGAAACCAGAAGTTTACAAATGGATAACTCATTTTAAGAAGGGACAAGACAATGTTGAAGATGAAGCCCACAGCAGCAAACCATACACATCAGTTTGCAAGAAGAAAAATTCATCTTGCTTATGCCCTGATATGGTTCAACTGCGTCCCCACCCAAATCTCCTCTTGAATTGTAACTCCCACAATTCCCACGTGTTATGGGAGGAAACTGGTGGGAGGTGATTGAATATGGGGCAGGTCTTTCCTGTGAGGTTCTCATGAGAGTCAATGAGTCTCATGAGAGCTAATGGTTTTAAATACAGGAGTTTCCCTGCACAATCTCTCTTTTCTTTGCCTGTTGCCATCCATGTAAGATGTGACTTGCTCCTGCATGTCTTCCTCCCCAGTCATGTGGAACCATAAGTCCAATAAACCTCTTTCTTTCGTAAATTGCCCAGTCTCAGGTATGTCTTTATCAGCAGCATGACAATGGACTAATACATGACCTAATTAAAGAAGACTGATGATTAACTGTGGAAAGAATATCCAACACCATAGATATCTCAAGTGGTTCAGTTTACACAATTCTGACTGAAATACTGAAATTGAGCAAAGTTTTCTTTCCGTGGGTATCAAAACCATTGCACACAATGCTGCGGCAGACAAGAGCAGAGCTTTCAATGGAAACTTTAAACAAGTGGAATGAAGATGCTGAAGCATTTCTTTGAAGAACTGTAACAGGGGATAAATATGGCTTTTCCAGTATGATCCTGAAGACAAAGCAAAATCAAAGCAATGGCTACCAAGAGATGCAAGTGGTTCAGTCAAAGAAAAAGCAGACTGGTCAAGAGCAAAGGTCATGGCAACAGCTTTTTGGTGTGCTCAAGGCATTTTGCTTGTTGACATTTTGGAGGCCCAAAGAATGATAACATTTGCTTATTATGAGAGTGTTTTTGAGAAAGTTAGTTAAGGCTTTAGCAGAAAAACACCTGGAAAAGCTTTACCAGGAGTCCTTCTCCATCATGAAAATGCTCCTGCTCTTACAAAGGCAATTTTGCGAGAGTTTTGATGGGAAATCATGAGGGATCCATCTTGTAGTCCTGATTTGGCTCCTTCTGAGTTCTTTTTTTGTTTCTTAATCTTAAAAATAATCTTTAAAGGGGACCCATTTTTCTTTAGTTAATAATGTGAAAAGACTGTATTGATATAGTAAATGTCTAGGACCCTCAGTTCTTTAGGGGTGAACTAAATGGCTGGTACCATTGCTTACAAAAGTGCCTTGAACTTGATGGGGCTTAAGTTGAGAAATAAAATTTACACTTTTTATTATTATCTTTTAATTTCCTTTTTCCATGAAATTTTTGAGGTCCCTTCATATTGTTAACCCTCTATGTGCTTCAAATTGCATAATCAAAAGAGTTTGCATGAAATACAAATGTGGATGAAGAAAAAGGGATAAAGATATTTTGCTTCATTCTGCTTCAGCTTGGGGGCTAGTGGGTGGGGCTGGTTTTAGAGAGAAATTTAAAACTGGCTTCATCAAATTTTCATTCTCCTGAACCTGATTTTTTCAAACATAAAGTGGGAATGTAATACCACCTCATAGGGCTGTAGCAAAACATAAATGCAATAATGGAAAAATTCCCAGCACAGAGCCAAGCCAAGCACAAGGTAGGCACTCAATAGAGTTCATGCCCTCTCTGTCCCTCTGTTGCCATGTGACCTAGGAACCCAGCTCCCTGGTGTGATCCACAAGACCCAATCTAAGCAGAGTAGAAATTGTTGGTTGTCTACCCAGCAGCCACCCTGCTTTTTCAGGTGCCCAAATTTCATATGGGGGTGACTCTTTTCCAAGATTGCCAGTTGACCCAGAGGAAGGCTGCGTTACTCTCTCCTTGCCACTCCTTGGTTGTGAGGTAGGCTCTGGGTTGTAAGCTAAATGATCCTTTTTTTCCCCCTCTTTGGCTAGAGTCATTGGTTCATGTGACAGGAACAGCCCAGTCAGAGTAAATCTCAGGAGTCTTTCTTGGAATGGTGAAACAGAGGGCCTGGCTGAATAGGTACAAGGAAGCACATGGCCTCACATGTCACTGACAGCCACACCAGTGCCACAAGGGCAACCAGCCTGGGAATAGCAGCGTGGAGGGTTAGATAAAAGATTAGTTCTCAGTGATTTGTTGGAACAATCATTCCTAAAGCACCATGTGACTGCATTTCCAGTGACAAGAGCAGATAAATCTTTTACAATTTAAGACTTCCAACTGAGTTTTCAACAAGTTACTCCATTTAAAAAGAAAAAAAAAAAAACCTAATTATTCAATACATCAAGAAGTTAGAGGTATCTTGATTTCTCCATAAGAGAAACTGCAACCCAAAGCTCAAGAGAATCGCAAATAAAAAACTAACAATTCTTAAAGATATTATCTTTAGACATTTTTATATATTATAGTTAAATGAAGGGTAACAACAACTTATATCTTTCCACATGTTGCTGATTAGGTTTATTAATTGTTTCTGATACATAAAAAAGTCTCATTTAACTATTCTAAAGTTAGAATAAATGGGCTCTATCAAATAAACTTACAGAGTAGGTTATTTTCCTTATGTATTTCTGTATACATTTTGTAGATCATTCATTCTGGTACATTCACTGGAAAAATCAGGTTATTGAAAATCAGATGTTTGTGGAAGTATCATCATCAATAGCAGTGATGAGTAACTGGTAACACCTGCTTTGAAATTTTTCTAGGTCAAAACTATCTTGACCATGTTCTATGATAGAATTTGAGGGGCTTCACTGACTACATATCAATGTACTAGCATACACTGCAGCAGTTGAGTCTCATACAGAGATAAGATAACCTTCTAACCAGGCAAATGTCCTAAAGTAGGCCTTTCCATCTCTACTAGAGGCTGTCATTGTCATCTGCTTCTTTGATTTCTAAAATATAATTACCCTCAATACAGAACACCAGTATGATCAGGGAAAAACATTAATAATGCATGAGATTCCCCAGTCAGCTTCCATTCTGCTCCTCAGGGAACTGCTATTTACCTCCACAGAAACAAAAGGAAGGGAAAAGGAGAGTCCAAAAAGCCTGTACAGGCAAGAAGAAACCATTTAGAATATTTTTTAGAATATCAAGTAAGTAGGAATAAAAAGATTTTAAAAGATGTGCAAGGAGTATATGAAGAAATTTATAAAACTTTACTGAAAGACATTATAGGAGATTGAATAAATGCAGATATATCCTAAATCCATGGACAGGAAGACTTAGTACCTTTTTTTTTTGTTTTTTGAGACGAGTCTTGCTCCGTCACCCAGGCTGGAGATCACAATGGTGCGATCTTGGTTCACTGCAACCTCTGCCTGCCAGGTTCAAGGGATTCTCTTGCCTCAGCCTCCCGAGGATCTGAGATTACAGGCATGTGCCACCATGCCTGGCTAATTTTTGTATTTTTAGTAGAGACATGGTTTCACCATGTTGCCCAGGCTGGTCTTGAACTCCTGACCTCAGGTGATCCACCCGCCTCAGCCTCCCAAAATGCAGGGATTACAGGCATGAGCCACCACGCCTGGCCTGACTTAGTACCTTAAAGATGCTGTATTAGTCCATTTTCATGCTGCTGATAAAGACATATCCGAGACTGGGAAGACAAAGATGTTTAATGGGACTTACAGTTCCACAGGGCTGGGGAGGTCTCAGAATCATGGCGGGAGGTAAAAGGCACTTCTTACATGGTGGCAGGAAGAGAAAATGAGGAAGAAGCAAAAGCAAAAGAAGCAAAAGCAGAAACCCCTGATAAACCTACCATATCTCGTGACATTTATTAACTTCTTATCTATCATGAGAATAGCATGGGAAACACCAGCCCCCATGATTCAATTATCTCCCTCTGGGTCCCTCCCACAACACGTGGGAATACTGGGAGATACAATTCAAGTTGAGATTTGGGTGCGGACACAGCCAAACCATATCAGATGCCAGTTCTGCTAAATGTGTCCTATTCCAACCAAAATCCTTGCAAGCTTTTAAAATAATTTGATAAGCTAATTATGAAATATATACGAAAGGGTAAAGGGCCAAGAAGAGCCAAATGACTCCTGAAAATGGGTAAAGTGGAAGGGAAGGACGTGCCCTATCACAGTACCAGCACTCATTATGAAACCTCAGTAATTAAGAAAGGTACTGGCTATGGGAGAAATTGATGTAATATAATATACGTCCCTGTAATGGACACTCCAGAAACAGTCACTAGCATTTATAAAACATTGATATTTGACAAAGTAGTCTAGAACATCAGTGGGAAAAGAAGGGACTATTCAATAAATGGACATGGAAAAAGTGGCATTCTATGTCCTATAATATGAAAAAAAATGAAACCAGATCCCTACCTTACACCACACACACACACAGATACACACATACACAGATGAAGTCAAGGTGAATCAAAAACTTAGGTGACAAGAGCAAAACTTTACAAATTTTAGGAGGACAAAGATTTCTTTTTCAAATTTTAACATTTTCATTTGTGTCACGGAAATATCCCATATCCAGGTAAGACCCATGTTCAAACTATAAAAATTCCTTTTTTACAGACTGAGTTCAGTAACATTGCCAAAGGAACCCCCAGGATGCTTAGAGGACCAGTGTCCTACAACGTAGTAATGATAAAACTTTTAGCTTCACAAACGAAGATATAAGTTAGGTATCTAGGAAAGTTGCACAGTCCTGTAATTTCAGTTCACTTAGGTTTGTTTGTTTGTTTAAATTTGTTCATTGCGATGCTCCAGATAAAATTTAAAGTGATGAGTTTACTTTCATTTTGAGTTTTTTTAAATGAATTCGAATTCATTGCACTATTGACAAATCCTGTAAAATTTGACATATGCAATAACAGCATTGTACTCTATACTCATTGTGGATGCCACCTCACTTTTGTCAGAATAGAATAACCTCTTTAATTACTACCATTTAGCATTAACCAAACACAGCAAACTGATTACTTGGAATCACCAGGTTTTAGTAGAAAATGGTGGGGCCATATTTAGATTATGTTGAAAGAAAAGGTGCAATTTTGTGAACCGTATTCTACATAATTATTTCTTGGAGCATGTCAGCAGGCAGTGGTAAGTCTAGGTGAGAAGCTGGAAAAACTGGGGGTGGTGATAAAAGAATTACAGGGAAATCATGAGGATAGAGTAGAAAGCTCTCTCATTGCTTTGGGCAAGTCACTTCGCCATTTTTATCTAAATGTAAGGTGAACAACTGCTGTCTTGCTAGGATTAAAGAGTACATGTCTGGTGGAGCAAGAAATAATATTAAGAGGATACAGCATCACATAGCTTCCCCTGTGTAGGGAGAGTTGTACAAGGAGTGAGCAGAGTTCCCAGGACAGCCTGTGTCTGTCTGGGAGAAGTCACAGCAAGGTCAGGCTCTCAATTCAGGGAACCGTTCTTACTTGCAAGTTCTACAAATGGGAATTTTAGGTTCCAAAGTTTTATTTACTTAGAGATGAGGTGAAAGGTAGAGGCGGAGGGAAAGATCACAGGGGCAATACCACAAAACTCAAATAAGACCAAATAATCTCTCAACCTCCATTTATTTATTCTCTTATTATTATTTTTAGTTGACACATAAAAATTCTACATATTTATGGAGCACAGTGTGATATTTTGCTACCCATATACAATGTGTTATGATCAAATCTGTCATTAACATATCCACCACCTCAAACATTTATCATTTCTTTGTGTTAGAAACATTCAAAGTACTCTATTCTAGCTATTTGAAAATACAGAATAAACAGTTGTTAACTATAGTCTCCCTACAAAGCTACTTAAAAGTAATATTGTGTTTATTAACCAAACTCTCCCTATTCTCCTTTCCCTCCCACTCATCCCAGCCTCTAGTTACCACTATTCTTTTCTCTGCTTCTATGAGATTAACTGATTTAGTTTCCACATATGAGTGGGATAAATATGAGTATTTATCTTTCTGCACCTGGCTTATTTCACTTAATATAATGTCCACCAGGCTTATCCATGTTGCCACAAATGACAGTATTTAATTCTTTTTTATGGCTTAATAATATTCCATTGTGTATCTATACCGCATTTCCTTTATCATTTCATCTGTTGACGAACACTTAGGTTGATTCCATATCTTGGCTAGTGTGAATTGTGCTGCAGTAAACATGAGAGTGCAGATACCTCTTCAACACATGATTTTCTTTCCTTTGGATATATAATTAGTAGTGAAACTGATGGATCATATGGCAGTTCTAGTTCTAGTTTTTTGAGAAACCTCCATACTATTCTGTATAATAGCTGTACTAATTTACATTCCTACCAACAGCATATGATTTTCCTTTTCTCCACATTCTTGCCAGCATTTTTTTTTTTTTTTTTTTTTTTTTTTTGGTCTTTTTGATGGCAGCCAGTCTAATAGGTGGGATGGTATCTTATGCCTTGTTTTTGTTCTTTTAGGGACAAGGTCTTCCTTGTTGGCCAATTGTATGTCTTCTTTGGAGGAATATTTATTCAGATCATTTGCCCATTTTTAAATTGGATTATTTGGGGGTTTTCTTGTTGTTTTTTTGTTTGTTTGTTTTTGCTGCTGAGTTGTTTTGAGTTCCTTGTATATTCTGAAAATTAATCCCTTGTTAGACGAATAATTCACAAATATTTTCTCCCATTCTGTAGGTTGTCTCTTTACACTGTTGGTTACTTCCTTTGCTGTGCAGAAGCTTTTTAGTTTAATATAATTCCACTTGTCTATTTTTGTTTTTGTTGCTTGTGTTTTTGAGGTCTTTCCCATAAAATCTTTGTCCAAACCAATTTCCTGAAGCATTTCTCCTGTTTTCTTCTAGTAGTTTCATAGCCTCAGGTCAGGTCTTACATTTGGGTCTTTAGTCCATTTTGAGTTGATTTTCGTACATGATGAGAAATAGGAATATAGTTTCATTTTTCTACACATGGATATCCAGTTTCCCCAGAACTATTTATTGAAGAGACTTCCCTTTCCCCCAGTGAATGTTCCTGGAACCTTTGTCAAAAATCTATTGGCTGTAAATATGTGAATTTATTTCTAGTCTATTCCATTGATCTATGTGTCTGTTTTTATACCAGTATCACACTATTTTAGTTACTATATCTTTGTAGTATATTTTCAGGTCAGGTAGTGTGATATCTCAAGCTTTGTTCTTTTTGCTCAAGATTGCTTTGGCTATTCTGGGTCTTTTGTGGTTCCATATAAATTTTAGGATCATATTCTCTATTTCTGCAAAGAATGTAATTGGAATTTTGATAGGGATTACATTGAATGTATAGATTGCTTTGGGTAGTATAGTCATTTTAACAGTATTAACTCTTCCAGTTTGTGAACATGAGATGTCTTCCTATTTTTAATGTGTTCTCTTCCATTTCTTTCATCAGAGTTTCATAATTGTAGAGATTTTTTTACCTTCTTAAATTTATTTCTAGGTGTATTATGCCATTTTTGTATTGCTATAAAGAAATACTTGAGGCTAGGTAATTTACAAAGAAAAGAGGTTTAATTGGCTCATGGTGCTGCAGGTTGTACAGAAAGCATGGTGCTGGCATCTGCTTCTGGTGAGGGCCTCAGGGAGTTTATGATCATGGTGGAAGGCCAGGGGCGGGGGGGGGGTGGCGGTGTATTACAAGGCTAGAGAGAGCAAGAGAGAGAGAAAAAGGAGATCCCAGACTCTTTTAAACAACCAGCTCTCATGTGAATTGAGTGAGTGAGAACTCTCTTATCACCAAGGAGATGATGCTAAATCGTTCATGAGGGATCCACTCAATGATCCAGTCACTTCCCACCTGGACCCACCTCCAACACTGGGAATCACATTTCAACACGAGATTTGGAGAGGACAAACATCCAAACCATACCACTTGGTATTTAATTTTTTGTGGCTATTGTAAATGATTGCTTTCATGATTTCTTTTTCAGCTAGTTTGTTGCTATTGTATAGAAATGGTACTGATTCTCATATGCTGATTTTGTGTCCTGCAGCCTTATTGAATTTATTGATCAGTTCTAAAAGGGTTTTTTTCACTCATTTATTTGTTTCAAGGTGAAGGCTGGGCTAAAGATGACCATTTTTCACCATGGTCTCCTGCATAGGTGGTCTAGTTCTTCACTTTGGAACTCAGGGGTACTTAAAAACAACAGTTGCTGTTCAGAGCCTTTGGACTTGAGCTAAAAGTGAGACTAAAAGTGTCCCATTTCAATAACCTATTTCACATTTTAGAATAAGGTTCTGAAATCATATTTGGGCAATATCAAAGTCTCACTTCAAACTGTCTAGAGTCAGGGAAAACTAGTGTGTGACAGAGAGGAGAGGTTGAGGACCATGAGCTCTTTAGGGAGGGTTCTCTCAGGGTAGCTACGGGGTGGAGGAAAATGCATTGCCTTCAGAGACATAAAGCTCCATTCTTGGGCCAGAGTTTTAAAGAAGGTTCAATTTCTCCAGATAGAAGAGGTTTTATTGACTTGGCTCAGTGTGTGAATTCCTTTCTAGTCTCTTGAATCTGTTCCGTTCTGATTCAGAATCAGTTTGGCCAGTGCCCTGATCCAGAAAGCATATTCCCTATAAACTGCCCTGTGAATACTACTCTTTCTTTAAGCTTTACAGATCAGATGCACATACCAGCCCTTTTTTGCCTTTCTTTTCAAAGAGTCTTCAGATTTTAGTCTTTCTTCAAAAAAAAAAAAAAAACAAAACAAAAAGAGAGATCATATTTCCCAAGTCATTTATACTCATCATGAACTATAGCCATCTGTGTATTAAATGCAAAGGGATGGATGGATATAACCACGCAAGGCATCACATGTTCATAAACACACAATGAGGTGAATTAAGTAAATGCCCTGTTAGTTTTCTCTCCCAAAACTGTCTTCTCCCTCAATGCACTATGCACAGAGCCTCTCACGATGACTGATCACAGAACTTCAAAACTAGACAGAGTCTATAGACTATCTGCTGAGACCTGGCACAAGTGATTTTATCTTTCTGAGTCTCAGGTTCTTCCTCAACAAAATGGGATTCAAATATTCCCACCTAAACAATTATTGTCAAGATTCAGTATATGCTTAATTAAGATCAATCTGCTCATTTGCATTGAAGAAACTGAGATCTCAGCAAGGACAAGAGATGTCAAAGGTTAGTGACTGTGATGGGGCCAAAAAAACCAATGTCTTCTGCATCCTAGGACATGCTCTGTAAGGCAAATGGAACCAGGCTGTCCTTAGACAGTCAGCAAACCTTTAAGACATGTGACTCATGATCCATACTAAGGATGACATCATTTCATTTATGATGATAAGTTTCCAGTCCTCTGAAGAATGGTAGTCCTCTATCTCCAGGCATCAAGCTGAGAGGATTCTCCACAGCTCAGAAGATGAAGGACTGATCAAGATTCAAGAGGATTCCTCTAAGCTTCAAAGAAGCACAATTATAAACCACCACCACCACAAGCTTCTGAAGTTAAATAAACAAACAACTTAAGGTAGATAAATCACAAAAGCTGATCTGAAGTAAAAATTGTGCCTAGGTCTAGGCCTATTTTTTATTAGTGTTAACAGCAATTCCTCTGATGAAACCAAATTCTTGCATTATACCAGTGTTCTAGCCTCCATCTTGATCCTTGCCTCTTAAAAAAAAAAATCTGATATCATCTGGGTTGAACCATAGGATACTGCCAATATTAAACTATTATGGGGCTCTAAAAATAGCAATTTCATTTGGTTAAATATATAACATGTTAGTGTTTAAAGTGGTGCCTTTGCTTGTTAGATAATCTTTCTTTTTTACATAAAAGTATAACACATGTTTACTGGAAATGTGAAAAATTAAGAACAAAACTACATGTAATTTCACTAAATAATACAATTATTATTTTGCATGTTTTTCTTAGCATTTTGCAAGCATATTTAAAATATTTATAATTGTTAATAATATTCAAGCTTTTAATTATGCCTAAAAACTTCACTCCTAACCTGTTTCCTCATCTAGAATGAGAAGAAACTGCACTGGATTACCTCTAAGGTTTCTTTTGCTTTTGTCTTTTTGTCTCTATGGCCAGATTAATTTGCGTAAATTTTATATGATTAAAACACTCATTTCTAATAAAGATATGTTTATCTTTACTCCTATGGCTTATTGTTCATGCAGTACAACTATTTGCTTACAATTTTCAAAGTTCTAGGGAACATTTTGCAGGGAAAAAAGTTTAATGTGAGCTACCACTTTTGGCATCTGATCCAATTTAGAAAATTAAAATATTGATCAACCAAAATTGTTTTCACTCAGAACAAATAGTTATATTAATTTCTTTGACATAAAATGCATATTTTCAAAAAGATGGATGGCCTACATTACTGAAACAACTGTCCCCAAAATGTTAGAATCTGGGCCTACTTGAGAAGAAACCTGGGCCATTTTCAGTTTGTGTTACTGTTTCAAATTCACAAATTATTCTACACCCATTATCCCATGTCAAGCTTTGAAAGAATTTCACAACATCCATATCATTTCTCAATTTACAGAAGGAAATGCAGTACTCAAGGAAACAAAATGGACTTGCAGCATTTATAGGGAGCCACCTGTGTGCTAAGGATACAGGGAGTCTGTGCGAGAGCTGCCTGTGGCGGGTGAGCCCTGGGGAGGCACCACTAGGTTAAAGAATAATGATTATTTCCACTTGGAAAGGAGTGCAGAGGGAGGACTTCACAAAGTCTTTCAATAGTTTAGTCAGTTTTTCTAAAAGTTTGTGATTGAGAGCTAATGAAAATAATGCAAAGGCCCTGGCTCATTGAAGGAGGCTAGGACCTGGACCTCAGCATTTTTATCAAACTTCCCAGGTGGTTCTGATTCATAGCAGAGAGAGAGAGAGACAGAGAGAGAGAGACAGCATAGATATCATACTAGCTCCTCGCTTATGTACTAAGGCAAATAACTAAAGATTATAGCATGAAGCACTTGGATTAGATAAAAAAGCAAAGGCAGAAATGTAGGAAGACGTTCGTACCCATTGAAATGGCTTGCTTGGGAATAGTATAAAGCAGTGTGTATCAGCATTACTCGAAAGGCTACTTAAAACACAGATGCAGACTTTGTAATTTACTAGGTCTGGGGTGAGGCCCTTGGATTTGCATTTGTAACAAGTTTCCAGGTGCTGCTGCTGCTGCTAGTCCAGAAGCTATACCCCGAGACCATTGGTGTAGACAAGCGCGTTGGTTCTAAATCCTGGCTGCACACTAGAATCATCATCTGGGATGAGTTTTTAAATTATCATTGATGCTGGGGCCTCACCCACAAGAGATTCTAATATAACAGAATTTCAGTGGAGCCTGGGCATGGGTAGTTGTAAATCCCCCACTCCAGGTGTTTCTAATATGCAGTTGGAGTTGCGAACCACTGGGGTTAAGGCTTCTAGAAAACTGGGGAAGGAGTCCAGAGCAGGAGAGTCACATTCAGTACTGGGTTATCAGGTTTAATCACATTCGTCTGAGTCTCCTTTCCCAGAGGCAGCTGGCGCGGTGCACTAAACTACCTTTCTAACATCCTTTCCCCACTCAGAATTGTTACTCTGCCTAGGAGGCTTTTAAAATGCATCTCCATGTTATACGCTTAAAACAGCAGTATCTAGAAGACAGTTGATTTTTCCTTTCAGCAATGCTGCCCTCTAGTGTTCTTAATTATTCAAATCATGTAAAAACCCACCTCAGCCATCAGTATGGTTCTTTCCTGTTAGTAAGCTAAACAAATTTTTCTCTGAAATAGAATTAAATTTTAATTCATGGCAACATGAATCTCCAAAACTGCAGCCTCTTGGTTCTCCTGCAATTTCTCCCTAGTTTTGATGTTGCAGCCTCCTTCCAGGACAAGAACTCACAGAGTTCTCTTTTCCCAATTCCACCAAGCTTTTCTCTTCAGAGTCAAAAGCTAAACAGTGAGGAAAAAACTACCAGGAACAAAAAGACATGGCCATTGGAGTGCCTTGCAGAGGCTCTCCTCACGTTTTTCTCATTTCTCCTACACATCTCACGCCTCCTTGTACACTTGGTTCACAGTTTATTGAGACTAGAATTCATCAAACAGGTGCTCCCATGTCTTCCCATGATGAGTTCTACAAACCTCCCTGGGTCCCATCATCTTGACAGAAGTGTCCTTCCCACCTATGAGGGCTCTGCCCCTCCTCCCTCTCCCTTTATCAAGTCTCCCTCCCTCTTCCTTCCCAGCCCCCAGTCCATTTCATCAATAACTCCCTCTTCCTAGGTCACTCCAAATGGCACACAGGCTTAATGTCCTGTGACCCTGAATGTCCCGTCAGCTCGTGTCCTGTTTCTCTTCCAAACTTATTGAATGCATTGTCTTTAAGGCCTCTCCTTCTTCCACTCATTCTTCCACTGAGTGGCTCCAATGGCTCCAGCCTTGCTTGATCCCATCACATCACTGACACTGAAGCTGCTCTTCTCACGGTCTGCAGTGATCTCCCTACATGTGGCCAAATCCTGTGGATACTGTTTGGGGCTGTTCTGACATGAATGTCCACAGCATTCCATCCTGTGGGCACAGCTCCCTCTTGAAGTGCCCTCTGCTCTTGGTCTGACACGTCCCTGTGTGCTGGCTTCCTTCCTGCCCCTCTGGCTGGCCCCTCCTACCCAGCATCCTGCATGGGTCCTGTCTCTAACCCCTGGGCTGGCCATCAGAACCTCTTCTCTTTTCTCTCTATAGACTTTCCTTACAAGGCTCATCCATTTTCATGAATTTAAATATAATCAATAGATTGGTAACTAATAAATGTATATACCACCTCCGGCCCAGATTGTTCAGTGTCTTATTTATCCAACTATTAAATATCTGCTCAACATCTCCCCTTTTGTATCTCACATGCATCTCCATTTTTTGCATGTCCAAAGAAGAACCCTTGATTTTTCGCCCAAACATGTTCCTCCTTGAGTCTCCCTTATCTCTGTAAACAACCAGATATCTGGGAAACAGCTTTAATTCCTCCCTTTCCCTCACCACACCCCATCTATCTGTAAGTATTGTGGATTCTGCCTTCAACTTATATTTTGAATACATCCACCTCTCTCTATGTTTGCCACCACCACCCTATTACAAATCACCCTCATCTCCTGCCTAGAATATAGCAATACCTTCCTCAAGCTTTTCCTACTTCCTCCAGTCCTCCCTGTTACTAATGATTCTCCACAGCATAGAGACAGTGTTCTGAAATGCAAACTATATTCTACCATCCCCTTACCTGATAAAATGTTAATGGCGTCATTAAACCTTGAATAACATACAAATGACATGGTTTGCCCTCTGCCAACTTTATCTTGCACCCCCGTCCTCCTTCCCTCCCATTGCTGGGACTCGCTAAGCTCTGTCCTTCCTCAGGGCCTTGGCACATACTATACCATCTACCTCGAATGCTCTTCCACTGTTCTTCACATGGATGGCTCCTGTTTGCTTTTTTATGCCTAAACATGATTGCTCTTTAGTGAGACCTTGCTTACTCCACTAAATATGTCTTCTCTTTCATTTCCTGTCCCAGTCCCCTATGTTATTTTCTTTATAACACTTTACATTTTATAATGACTTACTTATTTACCTCTCTGTCTCTCCCACTCAACTTGAAACTCTGAGTCCAGGAAGTTTGTGTCTGTTCTACTCACAGATGAACCCAGCAACCAGCACAGTGACTGGCAAATATTAAGCTTGTAACACCTGTGTGTTGTATAATTGAATGAGTGTGCAGGAAGAGTCACAACTTCCACTCCATCTTCACTGCTCTTGTCAAGGACTCCCACCTGCCCAAGCCACCTGTCAGCACTCTGTACCTGTCTTACTTGATGGCAGAGACAGAGTTAAGGGAGAGGCCAGGTCCAGTTTATTTTCTGTTAACTTCTTCTATGTTTACCAGCATGTTTGATTCACCACAATATCTCCAGCACCCAGGACAGCAGACACCTAATAGATACTGTTGATTGACTGAACTCCCAGCTCTGAATGACACAGGATATGAAGGGAAAGGGAGCTGGTGCAGTGATGGAGACATCCAAAGAGAAAATTCATCTGGGGCGGAGATTCATATCATTGTCTTCAACTTTTAGAAATGTTTATGATAGGCACGCATCTCCATTTGTACAGTAAAAGAGAAGAAAAGCGGTTCCTTACACGTTTTTAA
This sequence comes from Chlorocebus sabaeus, assembly GCF_047675955.1. Taxonomy (NCBI): domain Eukaryota; kingdom Metazoa; phylum Chordata; class Mammalia; order Primates; family Cercopithecidae; genus Chlorocebus; species Chlorocebus sabaeus. Next base: position 34,466,950 of record NC_132918.1, on the reverse strand, counting down.
TCATATGTTTTATAAATGGAGAATGAACTTCATAGTTTTAGTTGCTGGGCAATAATTTGATACTCTAGAGTCTTTCTCCAAGAAAGAAAACGTTTGCTTATAAAGCCAGCTTTTATCTCTGTTGGACACACAATGGTGAATGAAAGCATTCCCATCTTCCAAACAAAGAAATCAAGGGCGATTAAAAATAATTTACACAAGCCAAACAAGCAAAGAAGCTAAGACTCTGACTCTGGCCATTTCATTCAAATCCTGTTCCCTATCGATTTAGACAGTGCCTGCTCATGAGAAATAATAATAATAAAAAAGAATACATCTACTGCAACTCTACTTTGAGACAAGGATTTGGTTCTTTTGAAGGGCATTTAACTGACTGGTATTACTGAGAAATAGAAAAGCCCAAGGCACGTGACCATTTGAAAATGTCGAGTGACCTGGCATCCTGAGTGTTTAACTGACCTGCTTTGAGAAAGAAATCCAACCCCGTCTGTAAATTTTAACTAAATTAAACTGAGGGTCTCCACGCTCTCTTGTTCCGCAACACATCCGGCTGGTGCCAAGAGGATTTGCTCAGCTCCATCCTCTGGGGAAGGGATTCATTTTCCTGTTTAGGAAATGTGATGTTCAGCTGCATGAGGCTGATGAGCACACCGGGTGGGACCACAAACAGGCCCCAATGAAATCAATTATGTGGGTGTCTTAGGACAAATTTTGGTTCAAAGTGATCAAGGACAGGGTGTGTCATTGCAAGCTGTGAGCCCCTGTGGCTTCAGCTGTTTGTTCAGCATTTAATATGTTTATCTTTCTGCTAAACACACTGTCGCTGAGTCACCTCTCTTAGAGACCCATTCTGTGTGCGGCCATGCTCTGCAAGTCCAATATACAGAGACAGGCCTTTCACCCTCAGTGACCTTACATTCTGCAAAGTCAAAGCAGATACCTTCTCTTACTTCTCACTTTAGTGAGGAAGGTACCCAGGCTCTTAAAAAGGTGAATCGTGTATTCTTTATTAGGCCAGGAATCATCAAGCAATAAAAGTAAAGGAAGAACTTAAAGTGGTCATTATATTTTCAATACCATTTAGTGTTGTTGCTGCAAATGGAAAATGGAATGTCAGTGTACCTAAAAGTACCATCAGCCTCCAAACCATCAATATTTCGTGTCAGACAATAATGTTGTCACCAATATTAGACTAATTTTATTAATCAAACAAATAACTGCATTAAGCTTCTAGGCTTTGGCTAGAGGGGTAAAAATCACATAACTTTGAAAAGTAGATGAATTCATGAAATGTTGTCTGTTTGACTTTCCATAGAAATTGTCCGAGCCATGACACATGTGATAAACCAAGGCATGGCGATGTACTGGGGCACCTCGAGGTGGAGTGCTATGGAGATAATGGTAATTTAATTTCTATTTTTAAATGGTTATTGAGTACCTTATTATTGCTTTTCAGATGCCATGCATAAATTGCAAGATCTTTTGCAAACTTTTCTCACAATCACTATGGTACTGGAATTCTAGAACCAATTCCATCATTATAGAGATGGATATTGGAGCCGGAGCTCATCCATTCAGAATACAACAGAGAATACAGTGTTCCCTGGTGGCAAGAGGACAAAGTGAATTTCACAGCTATGGAGATATATTAACAGAGTATTCTAGTTTTCTTATAAAAAACTGTATTAACTACATTGTTTATACCAAGCTAGTTAAAGATACTTTTATATGTTAGTCTAAGTCTTATTTCTTTAGGAACTTAAAAATAGTTAAACTACATTTTCTTTATCATAGTGTATAATTCACACTTTGACTAATTTGCCCTGGACTTAACTCAATCCAAACCCTCCCAAAAAATTAATAAGGGTTTCCTACATTTCATATTGCTCTTAGTGAAATTGGTGGTGACAAATTTGCTTATTATTTGGCATCCTACATGTTTCTTGGTTTGTACTGATTTCACCAAAGTAAACATTTCTCATGCATACAAATTACAGTGAAGCCTCATTTCTCATCAGTATAAATTCAGTTGTAATCTCATTCCTCCCTAGGAAGCCTATTCTGTAGCAAGACAGTTCAATATGATCCCACCAGTCTGTGAACAAGCTGAATACCATCTTTTCCAGAGAGAGAAAGTGGAGGTCCAGCTGCCAGAGCTCTACCACAAAATAGGTAATCTTCAGAATAAAAGCTACTGGGTATTTTTAACAAGAGAAAGATCACTGATTGGGGGGAAGAAATAAAAACAGTGTTACTGAAATGCTTTCCTAAATGTCCCTAATTAACACAGACATTGTAAGAACCATGCATTCCAGAGATTGTAGCAGAATCAAAATGTAGCAGAATCTGCACCTAGTCTACAAGGTATCACTGATGAAAGCCAAGCAGAGTTGTAAATTGTGACTGGTGTTTCAGCTGTACTCAGCAGGTGTTCAAAAAAATGCATACTGAATAAAGGGAACAACCAATGAATAAATTCATTTTTCATTGGTGCTTGCTCGAGTAAACAATGACTACCTTTCAAAAATATCGTGGATATATACATCTGTATCTACTACCCTAGCCCTGGCACTGAGTGAGAATTGGGAAATTCAACAACTACTAAGTCGGGCACGATCACTTTGTGTAGGTAGAACTAATGCCTTCAGAGAGAGGGGAGAAATATATATATAACATATACCCAGGAAATTTAGACATTAGGAAAAGACGAATAAGCCACATTTTCAGGCTTATTTATCAAAAGTTTCCAGAGATAATTTTCTTCCTAAAAATTAGAGGTTCATATGAGCAGGAAAATTCTGGGAAAAGGAGATAAAGATAAAAATTCAACAACAATTGTTATTATTGCTCTCACTTATTGAGTGCTTACTGTGTACCAGGTGTGTGCTCCTGCTGTGTACCAGGCACTATGTTAGGCACTCAATGGACAACAAAAATTCATGGATGAACCACATTTTTCAGGCTTTCTTATATGCACTCCCAAGAACTGACAGTCCATGTTTAATTGGTTGATGAAAGAATGAAACACAATTTGTAAGCTCCTAAATTGTAATGGAAAAAATGCATGCCGATATTAACTCATTTATCTGGACAGTTTTTCCCTATAACCTACCAAATTCTATTTAAACACCACCGTCCCCCTCCCCCCCAACTTTTGATCCCAATTTGCACAAGCAGCTTTCTCAGTTTTTTCTTCTGTAGGGGTTGGTGCAATGACGTGGTCTCCACTTGCCTGTGGAATCATCTCAGGAAAATACGGAAATGGGGTGCCTGAAAGTTCCAGGGCTTCACTGAAGGTATTTTTCTCAATGTCTAGAAAAAAGCCTCGGGCTAGGAAGGAGGGAAGATTGATAAGAACAGCTCTGCAACAGCCTAGGGCTTCCCAGCTCAGGCAGACTGTGTTGTCCGGGCCAGTGCCCTCTGGCAGGTTCCTCTGAGCCTTCTGGAGGTTTCGGCTCCTGGCCATGTATCAGTCAGCCCTTCGTAATCCGCCTGCGTCGAATATTCTCTTCCTCTGGGGACTGGGGAAAAAGTGCACAATGACCTGATTGGACTTGCAGGGCTCAAATTCCTACATTGTTATTTATTCATATATTAAAGAAAACATTCCATCATTTGAAACTGATAAAATGTAACTTACAAAATAAAATGTAAGCCATAGAGGCTTAATCCATATAAGGCCAACAGTTGTAGCTGAGTATGTTTGACACTTTTTAGTGTGTGCTGGGGGCAGTGGGTTGGAAGGGGAGACTTCAGGAGACAGATACATAGCAAAGCTTCTGTCACTTAAAGCAGTTTAAATTCTGCTCTGAAGCAAAAAGATATTCAAGATCATCGACACAAAATTACCTCCATTCAGGACATCTTGATGACTAATTTATTGGAGAGTACTCCAAACATCTCTCCTTATTAATAACAACATGCCTGTTTTTAAAACTTGAGAGAATGTGTAATAACATTAGAATCACAAATTACTCTGTATTGTCAAGGGAGAGAAAATACAGGCATTTAAAGAAATCAGATAAACCAGAGTCCTTCTATGAGGAAGTATAAGCCTTACGCAACCTCTTGCCTCCATCAGCGCTAAATTATTGGGAAAACAGCTCAAGTCAAGTCTGAACCACCAATCCTTTAATCACTGTGGCTGTGGCCACCATGAGCTTCCCTAATCAGAATATTTTCAAGGCTCTAGGCCTTTGACTTTCCTTTCTGTGTGTAACAGTTGAGCTTTTGCTTGTTTGTTCTCTAAAATAATACAACATAAATATCTCCTAAAGCACGATGACATGGTCCTATTTCTAGTTTTGTATTATTATAAAAAACAATTATCCCAGAATATTAAATAAGGTCTCTCTTCTAAAAATTAAAGATTGTTCTGAAACAAGTCTAACAAGTCAACAAAGACAAACTAAAAGCATCTTAGGAAAGAAGTATAAAAAGAGGAAGGCAAGAAGGGAGTGAAGAAGGAAGGAATTGGAAGAAGGGAAGCACTGATCATTACAATTTTACTGAATACCTACTATGTGCCAAGCACTGAGCTAAGTGTTTTCATTCAACAACTTTTATTCTCACAAACAGAATGGATACAGGTGACTTTTAGTCAGTTGAGCTAAGCATGGTGTCACATGTTCTTTCGGAGGCTTGCTGACAAATTCCAAGCATTTCTATATAGGCTGAGTGTTTGTTCTCACAATAACCTGCTGAGAGGCAGACCCTTTTCAGATGCAGAAACTAAAACATGAAGACCTTAAATAACAATCCAAGACCATAAACTCATAACAGAAAATGCTGATATTAGAACCCAGGTCTCCTGGCTTTCAGTTAATTATCTCCCTCAAAGACATCTTTATTACTCTTTAAACCCAGGTTTTTAAAGGAGAAAGAAGTAGCTATGCTGTATTTGGAGTGCATGATTGTCTAACCTTCATCACTGAGAAAAGCTTGCAAACAGCTGAAAAAGCTTTCACAAATTCACTAGTGAAAGGAAAAAGAAAAAAAAAAAGAAAGAGTAACAAATGTTTGAAGGTGGCTAAGCCCAAAAGCAGTTTGGGAAATATTTCTATTGCTGACTTTTATAAAGTCAACTCTGTATCTACTGGAACATCCTTAACAATAAACATTAAGAGCTCTCAACAGATGAAAGGTGGCTGATCACAAAGTATGCTTCTTTAGAGGTCTGCAGACTCTCAAGGCTCTACATTATCAGCCTGAGTGCTTTCGGAGTAATGTATGTGCACTTAGGAAAGCCACTTGAGTATAGTTTCCAGAGCAAAAAAACAAAAAATAAAAAGTGAAGGAGGCAGGTATCAGAGCAACCTTAGGAGTGAATGAGGATACCATGAAAGAAAGAGAAAGAAAAAAGGAAGGAGGGAGGGAGGGAGGAAGGGAGGAAGGGAAGGAAGGAAGGAAGGAAGGAAGGAAGGAAGGAAGGAAGGAAGGAAGGAAGGAAGGAAGGAAGGAAGGAAGGAAGGAAGGAAGGAAGGAAAGTTAAATTAAAAGATAGATATCTGGGCAAGTAGATAAATAAATTGGTAACATTCATCTCACCCTAAAAGAGAATAAGTAGTTTGTGTTTCACATTGGCTATTGTTATACTAATAAGATTAAGATGTTAATATTTTGCATCTGTTGTAGTATTGAACTGCAGTTGAAGGATAAATTAAATCAGCATAAAAAATACCTATCTAGAGCTCTTTTAGAAGGTAATACTACTTTTTCTGGATTTTCTGGGCCCCCTCATCTGGCCCCACTACTCTAACAATGATTTCTAAATTTGTGTTATCAGCTCTGACTTCACTGCTGAACTGCACAGCACTCCTTCTTTGTGTCTATTAGACATCTCCAAGTAGAAGTCCCATGGGCATCAGTCATGCCTAATGGAATCTATCCTCAGCCCCAGAACCTGCCATTCCTTCTTGCTTAACAGTGCCTCCACCCATCCATCTGGTTATCTTGGTCAGAAGCCAAGGCATTATCTCAGACTGCCTCCTTTCCTTCCTTATTCCTGTTCAACAAGGCACCAAATCCTCCAGACTCTATCTTGACTCTGAGATCCATCTTGTGCACAGCCCTTGTTTAGATCTTCATCATTTCTTGTCAGATTTACTATAGTAGCCTCCCATCTGGCCTCTGATTTCCTTCCCTTTCCTCAACAACCCACCATTGTGACCACTTAATCTTTTTAAGATGTTAATCTGACCATATCATAACTCTGCTTAAAATCCTCTAATGATTTCCCAATTATTGCTTATAGGACAAAGCCATAACTCCGCAATAAAGCATTCAAGGAAACTCCTTTGGGATCTAAGTTGAGCCTATTTTTTCATTTGTGTCTCCCATATCATACTACTTCATTTTCCATGCAAATGCACTGTACTCTCCTTTGCCTCCCAGAAATGTCCTTCTTTTCATTCTCCTGTGGAACCCCTTCTTATTGTTAAAGGCAAAGCTTGGTTGTCTTCTTCTCTATGAAGACTGTCCTTAACTTTACAAAAATGAGCTATTTGTACCTTCTCTATTATTCCATGAACGCTTCTTACAGAGTCTTCTAATTCTCTGGTTGCAAGTAACAAAACTCAATGAAAACTAACCTGATCAGAGAATGGGGACTCTATTGGTTCACAAAGACATCCTTGGGAAATATGGAGTGGCCTCAGCAATGACTCCATCCATGAACTTGTACATTGTTAGGATTTTCCATCTTCTCTAGTTCTCTCTGCTTGTCGGTGTCATTTTCTTATACTACAAATGGGTCTCCTCCATGACGCCAGGAGCAGGAAAACTGGTGGTTGCAGGTTTGCATTTCTAAAGGCATGTAACCTAAGATAAAAGCGATCTTTTCTTTACCAACTTCAGTCCAGAGAAGACTGGCCAAGCTTAGGTCATGTGCCACCCTGTGAGACCAATGACAGTGGCTAAAAGGGTAAGGTACTATGATCAGCTCAGGTTATGCACCACTTCATCATGGCATTTTCCATTAGAAGGCAGTAAAGACATAGCTTGTAAGGAAATCATTGACAGGAGTGGAACCCCAACAAAAAAACACTTCCCATGTTACTAAGTAATGATTTGTGAATACATCTAGGACAGAAACTGAAACCTTCTCATCTGACCCATCACAGAGCCTGATGAGTACATAAGAGGTACTTAAGCCTTTGTTAATTTGATGAGTCATAACCAAATCAATAAAGTCTGATCAAGAGACCAGGTGTACAGCTTTTAAATAGAAATAAATAGTGCAATAAAATGTATTGGCAGCTCCTCCCTGTTCTTGGCAAAATGCTTTCTAGAAAAATTTAGGCCAGGTATGGTGGCTCATATCTATAATCCTAGCACTTTGGGAGGTGGAGGTGGACAGATCGCTTGAGCCAAGGAGTTTGAGACCAGCCTGGGCAAAATGGTGAAATCCTATCTCCACAAAAATACAAAAAATTAGCTAGATATCATGCTCACCTGCAGTCCCAAATACTCAGGAGGCTGAGGTGAGAGGATCACCTGAGCCTGGGAGGTCAAGGCTGCAGTGAGCTGAGATCATGCCACTTCCCTCCAACCTGAGCAGTATAGTGAGATCCTTTCTAAAAAAAAAAAAAAAAAAAAAAAAAAATACAAAAGTATGTACCCCTCTGTCAAAAAAAAAAATAAGAAGCATGCACACCTTGATGAATCAAAGTTGGGGGAGACAGGTGGTCCAAGTACGTCAAGTGCTCATATAAAGAAACAAAGCATATTGTACATTATGGCAAAATTTCAGAAGGCAAGTTTTCAGCTCTAGCATTTTACCTAGAGATCTCAACCTCAATAGTGACTTTGCTTTTGTTTTGAGTCAAAGCCTTTGATGTTTAAGTAGAAATAGTCAGCGATCTTGGGTGTTCAATTATTCTAGACAGTGTTCAGAACTGAAATGTGACTGATTCTGTCCATGGCTCCAGTTTCAGCCTGAGTTCAATCCAAGATTAACCAACAACTAATTAGGGATTTGGGGCAAGTCTCACAGACTATTCTTACCCCAATATCAATACCTATGAAACAGGGACTTATAAAATCATCATAGCATTGGGAGAGGGCAAAGAAATAGGCTTTAAGAAAATTTAGTTTTGTAACATACATAAAACTAATAGCCAACTAATCTGTGGAGAAAAGCTCATTCAGTTGTCCCATTGACAAATATTTACTGAATGTACCTAGACTTTGTGCTGGGTGCTGAGGATACAGGGATGAATGGGACAGTCGCAACCTTCAAGGAGTAGCTCCAGGCCTTGTGAGAGGGACAGACATATGAAGGGGTGAATCCTGAAATAATATGGAATCCACAAGCCGTGTGGAGTCCCACAGGACTGCTGACAGAGTCACACTGCATTGGGGAGGAGGTGTCATGATCAATCTGAAAAATGGGAAGAGATTTATTTTGACCCCACAGAACTCTGGTTTCTCTGACTCCTCCCTGACCACCATATTAGCTGAGCCCCTCCTCCTTGCCAGCTACAAGTGTCAGAACTGGAGATGCTGACATGAGCAACAAGCCATCCCTGGCTTCTTCCACCTGCTAGGTTTAGAAAAACCAACAAGTAATCAAATCATTGCAGTGCAGTGGGATGATAGAATAGGGTTGGATGAGATTTCACCTTTTGATTCATGGATTACTGCCCAGTCAGCAAGCTGGGTATATTACTGCCACAAGCACACCCACCTCCAACCTTCCTACAAAACACACTTGTTTGCTTCCATATTTAATTAATATTTTAATTAAGCCTCATTCCTATCTCTGCTAACACGTTCTCATTTGTAAAGCAGTTAAAGCTGTTTATTTCCAACACACTTTTGTTTCCTTTGGTATGAGGAAAGCAGTATAAAAACTATGCATCTACTTTTTAAAAACCCTAATCTGCTTGTATTTCCATAGGCTAAAGCAACAATGAGATTTATGGTGTTGAAGATGGAGAGATAGGGACTCAATAAATAATTGCTTGATTTTTACTTTTTAATTTTTTTTACTTTTGGAAGTCTGTCTCTGAAAATGGTGTGTGTGTATGTGTGTTACACACACATACATATATACACACACACATACATAGAACTTGTAACCCAATCCTAAGGAAGAGAATGCACTGCATACAAGATTTCAAAACCAGAAAAGTTACAAAAGATTGATAAACCAACCACTCTTTACATGCATGGTATATACTGAAACTCAGAAATGCTAATACTAATAAGAAGCAATTGTTCAAAAAGCAGTTGGCTATTAGTTTTTAATCTTTGTTAGTCTGTTTGAATACATTCAGAGATATTGGTCCCCTGAAAGATGTTATGAAACTTTAGTGAGGATTGGTGATGTTTTTCCCATGGAGGACACCAAAAGTAAGTTCAGGGACTCTCTGACGTAGACAGCACTGGCCCAGGAAGTCTGCCCGGTCCCCAGGCAGTGTCCATTGTTCACAATGTCCATCTCATCACCACTGGTACCAACTGTCATCTCTGGAGAGATGCTTCAGGCCATTCTTCTTTTTGAAGGAGCTGAGGCTTCCCAGAGCTAAGGCTGGGAAAACTTTAGCCATCTCCCCAAGCAGGCTACCAAGTTAGGAGCCAGCCCAATAAGCCTTTGAGATTTAGGAGGCAAAATGGGCAGCTTGCCCTTCTCCTTTTCTCATCAGCAAAATAACTCAAAAAATCACAATAAAACATAATATGGTTACCCTTTTCTTTGGAAATATTGTCTTAGAATGATGAAAAAAATGCTCAAAAAACAAAAGCCAGTAGCCTATTGAAATCACGTGAGTGCAGTGTCCATGGCCCACTGCCTGTTGCAGAGCATTCTGCGGCCTCTGGGAAGATAAAGATCTGCGATGGCGATTGTGTCGCAAATACACACAAGAGAGAAAGTCCACATTGCCACACAGTGTGATGATTTTCAATTATTTTCCCTAAAACAGACTAACACTCTTACAAATATTCTTTTCCTCTGAGTGTTGCTGCTTAGTGCTCGCTTTATGTAGAAGAGACTGTTGTTCCCTTTCTCATAGTAAGAGCAGAGCCTTCTGGAAAGTAGGGCATTGAGAAGTTCTAAAATATTTTTCTCTTTATATTGAGGAAATTAGATTCATTTTGTAGTCTATAGATCAGGGTCAGTTTCTTCTCATTGGCTTTAAAGAATAGTTTCCTGTTTTGAGTTTCTTTACTTTTTTAAGTTTCAATAGTTATACAATAGGTAATAACATTTGCAAAGTCTTTATCCAGTTTAAAATTTTAAAAATCTACTCGGTGTCTATCAGTTATGCCATGTCTGCTTCTAGGAAGAAGCTGCAGAAGCTAACAACAAAGCCCTATTATAAAAAGAATAAGAGATTAGCAGTGAATTGAAGGCAAGGGGGAGAAAAATAGTCAAACAAAAATGTAAAATAATGATTTTCTTTGAGCAGAAAGCTTGGCACCCAGTTTTCTTAATAAAAAGGAGACATAATAGATCTTGGTAAAATGTAAATGCACTTTTTTTTTTTTGGCTACATTCTAAAATTGGGCTATCCCAATAAGAAATATGACCTCCTCTATTGGACAGGCTAGGATATAAGTGCTTATATGTCACGATCAGGGTTATAACAACTTCTGTGCAGGCTGATCAATTTGAATGGTGAATATTAGTCAAAATCAATCTGCTTTGAATCAATAAACAAGGAGCAAGATTGTGAGGAACATTTCTTTGGATGAAATCATCCCTGGCAGTGTGAAACATAAGGGTCAAAAATTCAGAAAATCATCATAAGGTTCACATATTTTATTGAATTACCATTCTTTGACATCAGATCTTTACCAGACATTAACATTTCAATGTTATGCTTTTCCTCAGTGCTACCAGTGGTTGAAAGAAAGAATTGTAAGTGAAGAAGGGAGAAAACAGCAAAACAAGCTAAAAGACCTTTCCCCAATTGCGGAGCGTCTGGGATGCACACTACCTCAGCTAGCTGTTGGTAAGAAAATTACTAAGCTATGGGGTGGTAGAGGGACTTCTGCTGAGATCATAGTTTTCTATTGCTGACCACACCCTTATCATGATAAAATGTCTTTTGTAGGGACAGATATCTCTGAAGCATAAACTCCTGCTAGATATAAAGTGAGTTATTTGAGGTTCCCCAGAATTTTCTACACGATAGCAAATTTTTCTTACTTCTTTCCCCTTGCCCTTATAATATAGTTTAAATGAGAACATGTCAGTGATGACACACACTATCACAGATGTCAGGGGTGAACTGTGTAGTGACATCCATTTCTTTTAGCTCAAGTTGCTGTCTCTGTTGAAAACTGAGCCAGGGTTGGTTAGAGGCTGAGATACAGCACTGTTACAGGCCCAAGGCTACTGCCACATGAAAAGCTGATCCTAGAGAAATAGCTTCACCCTGAAACTTCTTGAAGGCCATAAAAATTGTCCTCCTAATGCTGTGGAGTCCATGAAAGGTCATGATTGCTGGTAACAATTGAAAAACCACCTGCACTGTTTGAGAGAAAGATAACATGAACCACATTCAATCATGGGTGTTTCAGTCAACGATGGACCACATATATGTAGGCGGACCCATAAGATTATAATGGAGCTGAAATATTACTATTGCCTAGTGATGTTGTAGCTGTCCTAAGGTCCTAGTGCAATGAATTACTTGTGTGTTTGTGGTCATGCTGGTATAAACAAGCCTACTGCACTGCCAGTAATCTAAAAGTCTAGCACACACAATTATCTACAGTACATAATACTTGCTAATGATAATAAATGACCATGTTACTGGTTTATGTATTTACTATACTATACCTTTCATCTTTACTTTAGAGTGTTACTCCTTCTACTTACTAGAAAAAAAAAAAGTTAACTGTAAAACAGCCTCATGCAGGCCCTTCTCCTGAAGGGTGTTCCCAAAAGAGGAATTCTGATCACAGGAGATGACAGCTCCATGTGTGTTACTGTCCCTGAAGACTTCCTAGAGGAACAAGATGTGGAGGTGGAACATAGTGATGGTCCTGACCCTGTGTAGGCCAAGGCTAATGAGTGTGTCTCTTAGTTTGTAACAAATAAAAAAGTTTAAAAAGCTAAAAACACACTTTTTAAAAATGAAAAGAAGCTTGTAACAATATAAAGAAAATACTTTTGTACAACTGTACAATGTGTTTGTGTTTTAAGCTATGTTATTACAAATAAGTTGAAAGGTTTTTTTGTTTTGTTTTTTGTTTTGAGACAGAGTCTTGCTCTGTCGCCCAGGCTGGAGGGCAGTGGCGTGATCTCGGCTCACTGCAACCTCCATCTCCTGGGTTCAAGCGATTCTCCTGCCTCAGCCTCCTGAGTAGCTGCGATTACAGGTGCACACCACCACGCCCAACTAATTTTTGTATTTTTAGTAGTGACAGGGTTTCACCATGTTGGTCAGGCTGGTCTCTAACTCCTGACCTTGTGATCCACCCACCTTGGCTTCCCAAAGTGCTGGGATTACAGGCATGAGCCACCGTGCCCAGCCAAAAGTTTTTTTAAATTAAAAGTTTATAAAGTAAAAATGTTACAGTTAGCTAATGTTAATTATTGAAGAAAGAAAAATCTTAAAAATAAATTTAGTGTAGCCTAAGTGCACAGTGTTTACAAAGTCTATGGTAGTGTACAAGAATATCCTAGGCCTTCACATTCACTCACCACTCACTCACTGACTCACCCAAAGCACCTCCCAGTCCTGCAAGCTCCAGTCATGGGAAGTGCCCTACACAGGTATACTATTTTATACCATATTTTTACTATACCTTTTCTATGTTTAGATACACAACACCATGTGTTACAACAACCTCTAGTATTCAGTACAGTAACATGCTGTACATATTTGGAGCCTAGGAGCAACAGGCTATACCACATTGCCTAGATATGCAGTAGGCTATACCAACTAGGTTTGCATAAGAACCCTGTGATGTTCACACAATGAGGAAAATACCTAACAATGCATTTCTCAGAACGTGTCCCTGTCGCTATGGGATGCATAACTGTATCTTATTTTAAATTTTCTAGTGACCACGTTAAAACATTAAAATGAAACCGGTGAAATTAATTTTAATAATGGATTTTCTTTAACCCAATATAGCCAAAATATTATCATTTCAACATGTAATAAATATTAAAAATTATTGAGATATTTTACTTTTGTTTTCTACAAATCTCTGAAATCCAGCATATATTTTACACCTAGAGCAAGCACATTCCAATTCAAGCTAGACACATGTTGCATGTTGCATGCTCAATAGCCACATGCTGCCAAAGGCTACACACTGGGCAGAAAAGCACTGAGACTTCCAGTTCCCTTACTAGGGGATGTTTGTCAGGTTCTATGGTAAGCACCTCAGGCTCACGCTCACTGTCTTGTCTCCTTCATCATCAAAATAATCCGCTGAGGTCTATACTATTACTAGTCATATTTTACAGATGCTAGTGGAGGATTTTGCTATTACTATCTCCACTTACAAATGAAGAAATGAGATAAAAGAGTTCATGTGGTAGCTATGAGAAAGGAATAAAATGGGTGCTGATTCTAGACAAAAAAAAAAAAAAATCCTAAAGATTAAGAAATTGCAGGAATTGGGACATATCAGAAACACTAACCCAATGAGATAAAAAGCTCAAGATAAGCTTTATGCAAATAAAATAATTTAATAGAATATTTGTTGGTAGCTTGACTCTTCAGAGGTTGGAAGGCAGAGAAATGTTAGTTGCAATTAACAGTCATAGAAAGATAGAAATGGGAAGTGGTTTTAGAAAGAGGGGGAAATGCCATGTACCTAAGTATATGTATGACTGTTGCTTTAATCCTTTCTTCAAAAAAATAAAATAAAGCAATGTATTTAATATTTTTACTTAGCAACCCTACAGCTTTAACAAGCACAGTAAAACATATTAGCTATTTGACCATAGGCAAGTTACTTAACCTGATAACAATTTTCTTATCTGTGAAATGGGTATAATAGTACATATCTTACAAACCAGTTGAGTAAAGGGAAATTATATATATAAAGCAAAAAGTAGGTGCTCAGTGAGTGCTAATAAAGATGATAATGTTCTTGCAAAGAGTAGACATGCAAAACTTGAAATTCTGTCTGCTCTTAGCCATGGCATGCAATCAGAGTAATATGCAGAGAAACATATTCTGCACAATCATAAATATGGTTTTTAGACAGCAACATGAAGTATTAAACTTAGCCCTGAAAAGTAGGGAAGAACATTGTCTTTTTAGAGAGGAAATCTTTACAAGATTTAGACTCTCACTGGATATTAGATATGCATGAAGTACCTTCTTTACGGGGTCTGAGTTTAAATTAATACATGCTTTTTTCCCCTTTTCCTCCCTCTATCCCCTCAGATGTCTTTCTCACCTGTCACTTCTTTCTTTGTAAATAAATAATTTTGTTTATAGCCACAAAACTCTCAAAATCAAAAGGGAAATTATTTCCAGGTGTGTTATCTTTGGTCTGCTAGTGTGGGAGAGGGGAGATCCTCCAGCAGGAAGCGAACTACTTGAACCCAACTGTGTGCCTGCTCCCCAAGTCACACAGGTACAGTGGAGCCAGCATTCACACTTTGTTCTTAGTGAACACTCTGGACATACTTGCTGGTGACACTTGGTTAGAGGTGCTAATTATCCAGAATCAGCTGCAGTTGCTACCATGGAGTTGACCAGCTCTGCCCAGTGGGTTCTCCTGTGCCCCAGAGGCCCATTAGGGGAATCAGCTGTTGATGACCTCGCGTAGTCAGGTAGTTTATGGGCAATAATTTGCCTAGAATTGGCTTTGTCCTCAGAACTACTTTTAAGGCCAAAAACAGTTCTCAGTGCAAAGCAGGAAACAATGCAGTCAAAAAAAGGAGAGAAAGATTGGATTGGTACTTTTATAGAGCACTATTTTGTATTTTGCCCATGTGGAAATTCAGTGATTACCATAAAAGGCCTGGACATGGTAACAGCTTAAGAGTATCAGTTGACAATATGGCTGTCCAAATGGGGGCAGAAGATGTGCTTGGGGATATCCATCAATCATCCATGCCTATGTTTATTCAACAAACATTTAATAAGTTCCTACTTTGTGCAAGACACTGGGCTGGTGGCTGAGCATCCAAATGCAAATAAGACACATCTCACAGCCTGGTAGGCAAGTCAAGCAAATAAACAGATAATTTTAATACAGGTCATAATACTGAGAAGGGAACAGAGGATTAGGGAATTAGGAGCTTGGAATTCAGGGAAGTACTTTAGGAGCAGGCAATACCTTTGGGAAATCTCAAATGATAAGCAGATATTAGTGAGGCGAAAAGAAAGGGGGAGGCAAAAGGACATTCCAGGCAAAAGGAACAGCTTGAGCAATATGCCCCAGAAGGAAGGGAGAGGAAGAGGAGAAAACAGCAAGATGCTTGGGGATGGAGAGGATTTAAAGACAAGTGAGTGCTCCTGAAGCACAAAATTCAAGGTAGGGAGCCATGAAGCTGCAGAGGTAGGCTAGAAAATAAGGTTTTCCAAGGTAAGAATTAAGAACCTCAGGCCCAACTAGGGAAGTGATATGATTAGATTTGTGTTTTTAAAGACCGCTGCTGGCTGGATGAGAGCTGTATGGGGGAAATATAAGGGGATAATTCAAGCAAGAGGTAGGAAAACCAGTTTTCCAGGAGAGAGATGATGAGGGCTTGAGTGAGGGCAGCAGTGACTGAGGTGGTGAAGACAGCTGAACCAAAGCAGTCATTGTCAAACTGAGCCCTGTATCCACACAATGGAATACTCTTTAGCAACAAAAAGAAATGGTGTACGGATACATGCTGCAACATGGAAAAACCTAGAAAATATATGCTTAAGTGAAAACCAGACCCAAATGACCACTTACTGTTTGATTCCATTTAGGTGAAATGTCTAGAAAAGACAAATCTGGAGACAAAAAGTGGGTCAGTGGTTGCCTGGTACTTGAAGTAGGGATCTTATTAGGGTGATGGAAATGTTATAAAACTGGATTGAAAATAGTGAAGGCTGCATATTAAAAATGGTGGTTTGCAAATTTATAAAAAAATTTAATATACAATTAAAATGGGTAAAATTTTTGATGGGTAAATTTTACCTCAATAAAGTTGGTTTAAAAAACAAAACACAAAAGAGCATGGTCCCAGATCAGCAGCATCAGCATAAGCATTACCTAGGAGTATGTTAAAAATGAACAGACCGCACCCCAGAACTTCTGAATCGGAAACTCAGGGGGTGAGCCACAACAGTGGGTGTTTCACAGGCCCTTGGGATGATTCTGACACATACCAAAGTTT
This sequence comes from Chlorocebus sabaeus, assembly GCF_047675955.1. Classification (NCBI taxonomy): domain Eukaryota; kingdom Metazoa; phylum Chordata; class Mammalia; order Primates; family Cercopithecidae; genus Chlorocebus; species Chlorocebus sabaeus. The sequence continues at coordinate 34,450,653 of NC_132918.1, read as the reverse complement.
GAAAAGCACTTGATTAGAGGAATATTTAGGAGGAATAATTAATTGGACTTAGCAGTTAAAAGGGAAAAGGGGGTTGGAAAAGGACAGTTCTTAAAGATTACTCCCAGGTTTCCAGATTGGGGAGCCACATTGCTGGTGATGCCCCCAAATGTGATTGGGAATGCAAGAGGGCCAGGCATCATAGCAGGAAGTTTGCGGTGCCTGTGGGGCATCTCGCAGGAAGGCCCAGCAGACACTGCATCTAGTCCAGCAACACTGAGTTCCAGACAGCTAAGGACTCAGAAGTCCACCGTAACCACCAGGAGGCTCCTGGGGACCTTAGCTTTGGGACACAGCAACAAGGTGACTGGGATGTGAAGAAGGTCAGTAAGGGAATCCGAACTGACCTTTTAGAAGTTTAAGAGGGGAAGAAGGTTGGGGAAGTATCTAAGCAGGTAAAAAGGGTCAGAGGAAGCTTATTTTAGAATGGGAGAAATTTTAGCATGTTTTGTTGACAGAAAGACACCGTAAGAAATTTTGAAATGGGGTGGTGGGGGCAGTGGAATCACGTATGAATCAAGTCCAAGAAAAGGCAAAAAGGAGATGGCTCCAAGGCAGAGTTTGGTCTTTGACAGAAACCGCACACATCCTCTTCTGAAACTGGAGGATATGGATGTGGATTCTTATGCAGTAGGAGAGTGGGGAATTAAGGAATATTCCAATGGAGGGACTTGATTTTCTATAGACATTAGGACAAGGTCATCTAGTAAGAGTCAGGGGACAGGGTTTGATGGAATGGTTTAAGAGTACAGGTGTAAGGTCATTTTTGGGAAAAGAAAGATGACCAAGGGCAAGAATGAGGCTGACCAGGCTGGCTGAAGCCAGCTGGGAGGGAAGACGTGAATGCACAGGGGCACCAGACCATGAACTGTGAGATTCTCTCCAGCACGCTCAGCTGCCCTGAAGTAGAAGCCAGAAACACAGATGCAGTACTGATGGGGATCTGCTAAGGAAGCAGAGGAAGTGAAGGGTGTGAGGGTTCATAAGAGAGTAATTTAGATCATCAACACAGAATGAATCTTGGGTTAGGAAGAAAGGGAGGTCCAGAGAGGACTGCCAGGTAGGTGGGAATCAAGGAACCAGAAACCTAGAGTCTACAAGGGCTACAAGCAACAGATGTGGAAAAGTGAGACCATGAATACGATGGAAAGACAGGAGGTTGTGGGTCAAGGTAGAAACAGGAATCGAGCCATCTGCTGGTGAGCAATGTTAGGTGTTTCCAGGAACAATGTGTTTCTAGGGTGGGGAGCTGGATTGAATGCCCCGGTTGTGGTGACGAGGCCTTATGTGGAAAGCAAAAAGGCCTTAAGCCCTGAGCCAACCCAAATGCATTGAGTGTTCACTAAGGGACATATAGTAGGCTAGGAATTGGAAAACCAACAGAGAAGCAAGAAAGACAGCAGTGCATCTGTGTTTTCTGCTTCTACTTGAGGGCAACTGAGCGTGCTGGAGAGAATCTTACAATCCATGATCCGACGCCTCTGTGCATTCACATCTCCCCTCCCAGGTGGGCTTTGACAGATTCTGTCAAATCTTCTACACAACAGGGGGTGCTGCTCAGGTTTTTAATCTAGGAAGCACTGTACATCCTCCACAAAAGGAGTTAATAAATTTTGGCTGCAACAAACAGCTGTAGCAGGTGTTTATAAGCTAATCAGTGATTGGAAGTGCTTTGATAACCTGACCCAGTGTCCTCTCCTCCCAGCGTGGTGCCTGAGAAATGAAGGTGTGAGTTCTGTGCTCCTGGGATCATCCACCCCTGAACAACTCATTGAAAACCTTGGTGCCATTCAGGCAAGTATTGCAGCCCCTTCCAACAAACACCAGGGAATTTAATGGTGCCTTTGAGGCTATTTCCAGGCAGTGTCTGTCTCTGCCCCGCTCCATCCTTCTGGGTGGGGCAAGAGTAGGGGGAACAAAGGCAAAGAACACTTTCCCAGAACATGTATCCAGGGTTGTCCTCTGCCTATGAACAGGCAGTATTCCCAAAGCTCATTTCTCGGGACGGTTTGTTTCTGTGGAAGAGTGCATTCCAGTGTTAACCCGGCAACTGACTTCCCAGGCCTCGCCATGAAAGCCTGGCTAACTTGCTTGGAAATTTAAGTCATAGGACAATATACATACATCATTTACTCATTTGTTCTTTCCACAAATACTGCCCACCTGCTGTGTGCTGAGCCTCTTCTTTCTGTTTGCTGAGCATCTTGTATTCCCCCTTCCATGATAACTTTTATGATAATGTAGTATAACTGCCTGTCTCTCCTGCTAGACTGCAAGCCCTCTGAGGTCAGAGACCTGCGTCTTTGCTTTTCCACTGATTTTCCAGTTCCTAGGGTACTTACCACATGTTCCTTAATTAATACTCAAGATCTATTGAATAATATTTGCCATGTTTTAAGAGAAATGGGCTCAAAATTCCATTTTGGACTTCCAGGATCACATCTCCCTAGAAGCAGATTTAGGAGGCCCATCCCCATTCCCTATGCCATGAGGATGGCCGCTGGTTCAGGGCACTAGATGGGGACTGCAGCTATATTCTGGGGAGCTTGTAGTGGCAGTGGGTGGGTTGAAAGGATGTTCCTGGGAACTCTAAGGAGAGGGGTGGAGTTTAGTATCTATTGTGACCACCACCTTTCCCCAAAGGCCACAGCTAGTCGAGTCTGTCCTACTCTCAACCCTGCTAAAAGCCCTAGGAATGATCCTGCCCGCAATTCTTGCCACTACCTGCTAAAACAAGAAAGGTTGTCTATTTTTCTCCTGCTCATGGGAGGAAAAGAACTATCTCACAGCTTCTTCCCTATCTACCTGTCCTTGCAACAAGCACATAGCCCTGTTACCATTCCCAAAAGGAAACAGGTGGAGGTAGGGACAAATATGATTTAAAATCCTTTTTAAAAATAGCCCAGAACACACTGTGGAATAAATGGCATAGATCCGCTGCCCACTCCCCCAACCTTTCTTCGGGCTGTGCAGCTGTGTAATCACCTCTGCCTCTCTGCTTCTAACAACTCCCATACCCAGCCCTGTAACTCCTACTGGATTGTTAGGTTCCCTGTGCCTACATGAGGAATTATCCCTCTTATGAATGCCACCTCTCATTTTCATTTATGCTCTGGGAAAAGATAAGGGTACACAGTGATGAGGGGACGGAACAGTTTGTACAAAAAAGAACTGAAATTCAATCCAATGACTTCAGTTTCACTAATATTTATGGAGCACTTAATTCTATGTCTGGCATCATGTTAGGCAGTGGGAGGACTGAGATGGGCAACAGGACCCGGCCTTCAAAGAGCTCATGTGCTGGCTGAGAAACAGTGAATTAAAAAATCTATCCCTTAATTCATTCAACAGATCTTTGAGAGCCTACTGTATACCAGGTACCCACAGGAAAGAAGAATAACACTGTCTAACCTTCAAGGGGTTTTTTACATGCCAGTAGGAGAGACAGATAAATATACAAAATAATTTCAGGTTGTGAAAAGGGCCATTAAGTAAATAAATGCTTATTTTACTGAGACTGAGGAATGGGTGAGCCTATTTTAAATGTCTTTGCAAAAAGCCCCTCTGGAATACGTTTATTCCAAGGACTTCGCATGCCTTCATTTTTTACATTCTTTGACAATGATTCACATGCCTTCACACAGCATGTGAAGAGTCCAGGAAAGTGCATTTCAGGGACAGGGAAGAGCAGTGGAAAGGCCCTGAGATGGGAAGGACCTTGACTTCTCCCAGGAACTGTCAGCTAAGGCCAATGTGGTCAACATGTAGTTGAGCACAGGGACAGCAGCTGCAGTGATGAGGAGAGACAGGCAGGGCTAGGTCTCGCAGGACACCATGGGTTACAGTTCATGCTACATGTGACAAGTCCTTGTGGAGGGTTTTAAGAGGAGGGACATGCTCCTGTTTGAATGTCTGAAGGTCACTCTGGCTGCTGTATGGAAAGTAGAATGAAGGGCAAGGGCAGTCATCCAGGCAAGAGGCGATGGTGGCTTGAATGAGGGTAGTGGCCATGGAGGGGGAGAGAAGTGCATGGATTCTGCAGGTTTGAGAAAGAGAGACACCATGGCTTGGCAGAAGAGGGAGGAATTGAGGATTCTTATCATGCTATTACTGGGAGATCACTGCCATTCCTGGGGGCAGTCATAGTGCCTGGGGATGGCATATGAGGCAAGTCTCAGGCTGAGTTTTAAAAGCTGTGGAAGTAGACAAGGCAGCTGACGGGGAAGGAGACACTTTCAGAGGAAAAGTCTTGAGTAATTTTTCTTCCCAAAACATTTCCTCCCTAGCAAGGCTTTTGCTTGCAGCAGGATGAGGTTTTGCCTATCCTAAAGGGGACATTATCCATGCAGCAAGGCTGGTACCATTGCGGGCTTACCAATCCTCCCCTGTTCTACTCCACCTCTCACTGAAGTCCACCCAAGACAAGCTGTGATTGGGCCCACAACATGGTGAAGAGCAGACTGGGTGACTAGGGGTGCCCAGCAGTGGTGGGACTGGTTGCAGAAGGATGGAAAATATGGAGCACCAGTAGTTGTAAGAAAATATTTCTAGTAGGCTGGGAAGGCAGCTGCTTCAAGGGATGCCATGTGCCTAGGACGTGCAGGAATGAAGGGGCGTATATAAATCAGAGCCCCATAGGTGGGAGAGACAACAGGTGAAAGCACAGTTGCAGGCAGCCAGCCTTCACCCACACAGGTTCCATCCTCCCCACTCCCACCTAAAAGGTGGGAGAACCACCTCTCCTCATCCTCCCCACATGCCTTAAAACCCTTCTGAGGTTCCCCATCACTCACTCAGAGAAGGCCAGGCTCCGCAGCAGTCGGGCCTCATCACTCCCCACCACACCTCCCCGGAATCTGAATCCTCAGCCATCCTGAACCACTCAGAGCCTCGGCGATAGCAGTGGCCCTCTGCCTACAAACTGACCACTACCCCAGCCTAGCAAAATCCTCCTCCACCCCCAAGTTCCAGATCAACAGGAACCGAATCCTGGGAGGACTTTCACTAATGTCCAGCCAGCCCCAGCAACGTTAGCCAGACCTTCCCTCACCCACCACCTACCCCAGGCATTGTAACATCAAGTTTGCAAGACTAGTAGCCTGTGGGGTGTTTGTAAAATCTGTAGTAGTTTACAATGTTTTAAAGTGGGGCTTCTCTTGAAAATTCTGGTCTTGCGATACTACATCTTGTTTTATTCGAGTACTTTTATGGTTTCGTTTTTCTAATGTCTAAATCTCTTTCCTATCAAAAATTTGTTTTGCTGTAATGAATGAAGGATTTTTCTCCTCACATGGCTAACCCACTGTATTTTAGACAAAAAAAAAAAAAAAAAAAAAAATCCAACAAATCCAGTTTCTAGGTTTTTGGTCTCATTATTACAGTCTCATTTTAAATAACACATTAGCTGTTTGGACACTGAAATTCCAGAGCTAGTGGGAAATCAAATTCTTTCTTCAGCTTCACAGTAAAACATTAACCAGAATGAAGTTTCCCAGGCTGGCAGCTCTACTATTTTGCCAAACCCTAAGGCTTCTGAGGATAGCACTTGAGTGGAGACAAGGTCACCTTGGCCAGCAGGATTGCAGCAAAGGGAGAATGAGGTTGAAACCTCAGAACTGGTCGTCAGAATTGTATTTCACCATGGTCTCCACACAAGGTCAGACTTTTCCAGTGAGAAAGTCTGCCTTTGTCCCTTGTCTTATGGTGTAATGTGTACCCTTGGCCCACTTCTCACAATAAATGCTAGCCTTGAATGAGCTCATCCTTTCCCCGGGCTTCAATCAGCATGTCGGTGCAAATGACTCACAAACCCTCAACTCCAGCCCTCCGGCAACTACGAAGCTCCACAGCTGCACGTGCAGCTGCTCAGTCACTCCTAGGTGGATATTCCACAGGCACCTTACACTCAACACATCCTACTCCCTCCCAACTTCTTATTCCCCAAACTACTTCCCTTTGGTTTCTAATCTCAATAATCAACACCAATATTCTTCTAGTTACTCAGTCTTGAAACCACCATCATCACCCAAAATGTGTCTCAGGTCTACTTTTCTTTTCTGCTCCACTGCCCTAGTTAAGGCCCTATTGCCCGGCTTGGATTGTAATACATATCTAACATCTGTGTCCCCTTTCAACCTCCTCCAACTCACCCTTCAAACCACCTCCAGGTGTCTGATGGGGTTACTCCTAGATCAGACGTCCTGACAGGTTCCCCACTGCCTAAAGTGGAGATTCCATAAAATGGCATTTAAGGCCTTCCACACTCTTATCCCGTTCTTACCATCCATATCCTGTTTTACCATCCCCACAACTAATCACTGTACATTATCACTCCAGTTCGTTTTTCCATGCTATTCCATCTACCTGGGATGCCTGTTAAACCCCAGCCATCTTTCACCAGGGTTCAGACCACCAGTCAGAATAAATCTCTTCTTAGTCTCTAGACCTGTGCTGTGCAGTACCATAGTTCTAGCCACATGTGGCTACTGTGTGCGTGAAAGATGGCCAGTCCAAACAGAGATGTGCTTTAAGTGTAACCTGTTCACAAGATGTGACTTAGTACCAAAAACAACTGTCAAGTATCTTTTCTATATTGATTACATGTTGGAATAATGTTTTGGACATAATGGAGTAAAAATGTGTATTTATTTCACTGTTCTTTTTAAGGTATCCAATAGAAAATTAAAAATTACAAATGTGGCTTGCATTATATTTCCATTGGATAGAGCTGCTCTATATTTCTATGAGCCTTCACTTATGCCTTTATGCCTTCATTTATGCAATCAACAAGGCCCCGACCTCAAGGAGGTTACAATGTGATGGGGGCGTCGTTATATTTCAGCTGTGATTTGTGAAGATACACGATTCTAGATTAATTTGCTAAATATAGAGCACAAAAAAAGAATGATCAACACTGCTAACAATATCCTTTGTACTTCTCCTCCTGCTCTCAGGTTCTCCCAAAGATGACATCACATGTGGTAAATGAGATTGATAACATATTGCGCAACAAGCCCTACAGCAAGAAGGACTATAGATCATAAGGCAATGCATGAACCACAGAAGCTGCATGGTTAAAATAGCGGCCTGTGCCCAGTACAGAAAGGTGTTACTAACCAGTCTTTTCAATCACTTAGCAGCTTGCTGCTCAACCTCTAGTGTCCCTCCCTGGATTCTCTGAGGTGTCTGCTGTTGCTACCACTGTGCACATCTGAAAACTCACAACCAAGAAAATCCATTCTATTTTCTTATCTTGGACTGGAGTCACCTATTCTTGCATTGCTGTATACACCTCATGCTTATGCAATGGGAAGAATATGGGGGCCGGGGGGTGATGTATTACCTTCAGGCATTTGGTAACTCAAAGAAGGCTGTACAGATATATTTTTTCAAAAGAACAAAATCCACAGATGCAATATGAGTTGCATAAGAAACAGAGTAGACAGACTAAATTCAGTGAAGGAAAGGAATTCAGAGATTTTTCTTAGGAAATAGATTCTTGTTAAGTAAATAGTTATTAAAAACATATCTCACTGCAAAAAAAAAAAAAAAAAAAAAAACAAAAAAAAAACAGTATCTTCACTCAAAAGTCTTGCTTGGAAGAATGAGCAGAAAGAATTTTATATATATTTTTTTCTATTTTCACATTCATATTAACAAGTTTTGTTCCATTTGTTGTTCAACAAAACTACAATTTCTGGGTATTTTGGCTTTATTACCTTTCAAATATTTACTGTTGCTTGGCCCCAAGAATGGCCTTGTACAACTTATCCAGAATGTCTATTAGGATTCTAATGTTACATCCACTTACAAGTAGTGACAGTAAAAGGATGAATACCCCAATCTTTAGTGACATTGCAGCTGATTTATAAAAGAGAGGGCTACACTGCTACGGAAACTTAGCTTTGAAGAAAATGCAATGTATCTGCAATTAGGTGTTCATTTGTTACTACATTTTATTAAAACCTGCTTTATACTGTCAACTGCTTGGAGGCACAATTTCTGCAAGTTTAAATATTTGAGCTTTAAAAATAAACATAATACATGCTCAGTTTTTTAAGTAAACCTGTAAAATACCCAGAAAGGCAAATGTTCATTGTTTAATTAGCACTGGGATTTTCAACATAATGTTTGGTATTTTTTAAGCGTTGTTAACATGAAAGTCAACCACTGGCTTTGTGAAAAAATGCTATGTCACTATTCAGAATATGCTGGGTAAATTAACTTGCCTAGTGAAAAGCAAAATGTTAAAGAACTTCTGGTTATATAATATTATATGCACTAAACTATATGCATGAAAGTTCTTTGCATGGATTAATGGGGCTTACCCTTGTTGCACTCGAAATCTGAGATCTATCTAGCCCTGCCACTATTGGCTACTTACCCTCATTAATATCCCACTTGAGAAAAATTGTGAGAATATACTGTGTCAATATCTGTAAAAAGAGAGAAAATATGTTTTTTGTTCTTGAAGGGGGTGGTGTGGAGGTAGCCCTTTAACTTTATTTGGATATCTGAGGATGTAGAAAATTCTAATTTAATTTTCTGGTCAGCAACTTCCCCATACAGAAATCACTTTGAGGTTTACAGAAGAATTGTAGTATCATTTTAAAATGTTATTTTCTGTCATTATTTCTAAATGTGTATTTCATGGTTAAGTTCTAAATCTGAAAATGCTAGTGGGAGATATCAAGAAATTTTCTTTTTGATTACCAGCACCTGTATTCTAACAAAGTTTGAATTTTTTGCCCGAATATCAGAATGATGGAAATTGATCATTTTTTCAGTTGTTCATTGTGTATTCAATCCAGTGAACTGCTGTACGTATAGAGGAGCTGAGGTGCCGTCTAATGGGAAATGTGATTTATTTGCTTAGAGTAATAAAAGCATTTTGTGCACTAAATCTCACAATAGATTTTATCTGATCTTTCATTTTAAGGCTTATGTATATTTTCCATATATGTAAAATATACACATATAAAATATATGTGGCGATAAAATAGGCAATAATCATCTAAATAAAAATTATATTGGCAGCTAAGCTGCACTGAATACTCAACAGAAATAGTAGTGATCAAAAGTCTGAGATTTAAATTGCAATCCAAACATTGTCTATCAATGGAGATTAACTACTGAAGATATCATTTCTCGCTGAGTTTTAGAACACTCTGCACTAAGGTTAAGGCTTCATGAATTCACTTTTAAAAACTTGCAAATCAAAACCAAATATAAATATTATGGCTTAGCTGTGGGAACAGCCAGTTTTTTATATGCGAATCTGTCATGGTAAATATACTAGATAATGTATTTCAGTTACGTCCTTAGGAAAATTTCCACGCACTCTAATTTTCTTTTCTCTTCCGAAAAGAATTCCCTGGCAGAGAATATATCATTCCAAAAGGTAACTTGGGTAGCAGCCATCCCTATATGGAAATCTCAGGCAAACTAGAAACCCTGTGTCTGGCTTCCCACTTTAAGAACTGTCACTTCATCTTCATGAAGAGACTGCCCAAGTCATTAGACAGATGTCAGAGCCTGAAGGAACCTTAGCAATCTGCAAAGCCATCCCTCTCACAAATGAGCAAAGCAGGCCTGGATAGATGAAAAAAACTTGCCCAAACTCACACACCGCTAGCTGATGGCAGAACCAGGCCTGGAACCTAAATATTTTGTGTTCTATGTCAGTGCTCCTTTAGGTAGATTTTTTTTTTTTCTTTTTAGGCTTTAAAGTTTTATGCAGAAATTGTGAGAATGTTGAAGTTAAAAAACTTAAGTATTAATCCAAACTCAGAAATCAAACAGGGAAAAGTCAGCGAATAGATATACTGAAAATTCATAAAGGCCAACGAGAAGTTAGTCTCTATCTTCCTGAAAATTTAAACCAAGACCCTTCTAGTCTTCTATTAATTCCTCTGCTTGGGAGTCTCAAGGAAGTGAAAGAGAATCCCTTAGAGCTCTAATAGATACATCTATAAATTGGTTTTCTCCATAAATGACACATACATGTATCCTTCCATCCTGTCTCCAGTAGCAGCAGTGACTGGCATGCACACTGAAAACAAAGAAAGAGGGCAGGCAGAAAGGCACAGCAGGTACATATAGGCAGAGGACTGATGTCTGCCCTTTATTGTAACCGCTCAATGCCTTTCATTGCCTCACATATATCTGATCGGTAACTACAAAGATGTGCATTTACGTGTGAGATATTAAAATGATAGTTACATGTATACCTATGTAACAAACCTGCATGATCAGCACATGTATCCCAGAACTTAAAGTAAAATTAAAAATAAAACAATTTGAAAAGAAAAATGATGGTTAATGTAATATAATAAAGATTATGTACTTCATCATAGGATTCTTATAAAGAAGTGTAGGGAAAAGACAAATTTCAAAAAGCAAAGTTTAATCATACTTATTAAGCAAGACTTTTCACAAGAATTGAGTATAAATTCAATCTCTGTATTTCAGTGAACTTCAAACCTTGTTTCAAATTATCCTTTCCAAGTTTCAATAATATGCCAAATAGGACTACCAGTAAACTTTTATTGGTTAAGAATATCAATCCAAGATTTTTAATAAGTTAAAATGAAGGAACTAAAAATAGGTAAATGAAAATGTTGTAACATTTTAGTGCTATTTAAGAGTATGAGCAAAGGAATTTAATCTGTTTGAATCCCAGTTACAGATGAATCTTTTATTTCAAGGGTGCTGGGTATGTGGTCTTTTTACAACAAAAATTCTGCAGTATGGTTTCACTATCTAAGTCTGACTGAGTGGGTCGCATCTCTGTGTGCCACACAGAACTTTTAGACGATGAGAGCAGTGGGGAAAAGGTTCTGCAATTCCTGACAGTGAAGTACTCACACAGTAAATTCTTAACAAAAACTACTGAACTGTGAGTATATGCCTCATAATCTTATGCACAGAAATGTATCTATTAGTACAGAAAGTTGGAAAACATCAAGATTAAAAAGAGTGCTGTAGGAAAAATTCACAACAGGAAACAAATTTTGCTCACTCATTTTCCTACAAATCTTCAGTTTATTAATTCAAGAGAAAGTATATTAGGAATATTAGGCTGATACCCCTATTTCACCACCTCATCTAAGCCACACTGTATTATACCAAGAATGGTGGTGATTTTTTTCCCCATCTATACAGGCACTGCCATCTAGTGGCAAGTTTTCACCAGCAATTTTAAAAGATAGTGGCCCAACTCTTGTAACAAATAGTAGACACTGATGGTTTGTCAAATAAGGAAATGCATTTATTTGATACACAAATTCCATGCCACCAGTCAAACTATGGTCTGGCTCTTTTTTTTTTTTTAAATCAACAGTAAAGAAAAATTTTTGGGTTTTTTTTGCTTCTTTTTTGAGATGGAGTCTCACCCTTGTCACCCAGGCTGGAGTACAGTGGCAGGGTCTCGACTCTCTGCAACCTCCACCTCCCAGGTTAAAGCTTCTCCTGCCTCAGCCTTCTGAGTAGCTGAGATTACAGGCGCCTGCCACCACATCTGGTGTGTACAAAAATTAGTGTACAAAAAATACACTAATTTTTGTATTTTTCGTAGAGATAGGGTTTCACCATGTTGGCCAGGAGTTCAAGAAAAGTTTTTTAAAAATAATAAACCTCCTAAGTGTTACCCTAACTGTACCTTGCAGTGAATGTGACTTCTCTAGTCACTCCACATTATCCAGTGATGGCAGCTAGATAATAATCCACCAACGAAAAGTAAAGAATTGCAGACTTCTGGAAGCAATGATGAAATATAATTCTCAGTTGCAGAAAATGATGTGGGTCATTATGCAAATGTATTCCTGCCCGTTTTTCTTCCAAGTTGTTGGATGGAGCCCAACACATCCAATAGCATGGGAAGTGGAAGTTAAACTCCTGATGGATAATTTTTATAAAATTATAAAGAAAACAATTAATAACATGTATGAAATTCACATTAAATTTAGAAGTGGATACTAAAGATTAGGACTGTATTTCCTTTGGGGTGCTGCTTGTAGGAAATTACTGAATGACAACTGCTGTCACCTGTGATTTCATAGCCTTTTAGCTGATATTGCTAAAGAGCTTCCCAAACTTTTTCAAGTCATGGCACACACAAAAAATATCTGTACATACACTGGTAATAAAATGCAAGAGATTCCTCTCAGCTGGATCCCCAAGGGCTAAAGAGAGAAATATTTTACTCACAATCAATGGGAATCTGTGAACTAAAGAGTCAAATGTATGAAAGTCCTCATGGAAAAATGCTGACAAGCACTAAAATCACTGTAAATTCCTTGGAAAGTTCTCAGAATTGCAGAAGTTCAGAAAAATTACTTTGGTCTTTTACATGTCAGTATTCAGGAAAGAGGTTCTCTCTCTTACTTAACATTCCTCCAGGGTGTGAGACCCTGGTCAAGGAAAACAATGATTCCTATGTCTTAGTAAGTCAAACCAACATGGCAGGGTCAAGCTGACCTCCCTGGCCACTCAGGGCCAAAGCCATACAGCCGAACAGTGTGTTCTTCAACCTCGTAGGACAACTCTCATATGCCTGGGCACTATTTTTAGGTTACTACCTTGGCTGCCCTTCTTCTTTTAAAAAAAAAAAAAAAAAAAAAAAAGCAGAACTTTTCCACAAGTTTCTCTTCCTCAAGTTGGAAAATTGGAGAAATCATGTTTTTAATTTTGCGTTATTTCAGATCACAAATTCAAACACTTTTAAACATTAAGCTTCTGTTCAATCCCCTGGGAAGAGGATTCATTCGGATATTTATGGTTCAAAAGAAGCTGCAATATTGTGCTTGGAACACAGAGAACCAGTTATTAACTTCCTACTACTGTTATATAATAAATAATAACAGCTCGGCCCAGGTTACTGTGACCTCTGACAGATCAAGGAAACAAGTTATTTTCTCCTCTTGTGATTATAGCACATTGCAAGACATTTTTTTTCCTTTTAATAAACGTCCTGGTACTCTGAGTTTCCCTTTGAATTCATTTAATTTCAACAATCTGTCAAAAACAGCCAATAAACAAATACTGAGTTACATTCTGCTGGGTTTTTTAAAGGCTCTAGACTATGAAAACATCTTGTGTGTCTCCCACCCTGACCACCCTGTGACTTTTCCATATACTACAGGCCACCCATAGACACAAAGCCAGGGGGTGAAGCTGACATGGTCTATTTGGAGCCAGTAGACAGGAGGGCGATGAGTCCTGATGAAGCACTTATGGACAAGATGTAGTTCCTGTAAGAAATTTAATGTTATGGAAAAATGAGTAACTCCAAATTAGTTTTTCGACAAAATAAAGAGCCCGTTCTCTTTGGAACGTACTGCTTCCTTCCTGACACTTGGTGTAATCATAATGATGTGCAGCCCCATTGTCTGCAAACACAATTTGCAAGACAGACAGAAGACCAAAAAGAAATGGAAAACATTCACAGGAAATGTGTTCCAATTTAAAAAAAAACACTTAAGACAGAAACCTAGAACACACGATCACAAAGAATAATCTGAATTCCATTTACCTTCATGAAAAAAGCTGATCAAAGAACATGGGGAGAAAAGAGATTTGTTTTCCTTTTCCCCCCTAAGAGCAATGGAAAAATAAGTCTTCCCTGCGAATCAGTGTTTTGCTGCAGTTGGCTTGCAACAGCAAGGAGGTTCTAAAAGTTCAAAGCTACTCCCAGCCTCACAACTGTACAATTTTCAGCAAACCACTCCAGCATTCCCAAAAGGTACACGTTGGAGGGTATCTGGCTCCAAAATCTTGGCTGCACATTCCTGGATAACACCTTTAATAAATTAAAAAGAGAAGACTGATTCTTGCCCAAAAGCTCAATTTAACAGCATCTTGAAACACTATTAAGATACACTGGAATTAACCTATTTAACTGCATGGGCCATCCACCCAACCCCCTGAGCCCAAAAATAACAGCAGATACAGGGCCTTATTATTTCAGAAGCTATCAAAAATGACAAGTTTGCTTTGGCTCTTTGGAGCTTTTTTTTTAAGTAGGCAAGGACACAGATTCCCATAGACTGCTTTGTAATACTTTATCATAAAGTCATAATTCATAAACTTAAAAGAATCTTAAACCAATAGCTGTTATTTTAAATGTCCAGAAAGTTACCTAAAGTCGGCACTATTTAATGGACTGACTCCCAGAGCAGCTTTTCTTTCCACTTAAAATATCCAGACAAGTCAGAACCAAAACGAACTACTGTTTCTAGACTTCTAAAAAAGATAATCAACCTTGAAAAGGATACACTGTGGGGTTGAAGTTCTTCAATATGAAGAAGGAAGCAACAATGACCACGACCAGGAACAGAGTGTTGTTATAGAAGATGGAAAATGTTGTAGCTTCATAATCAGCAACTTCATTCTTCTTCCACAAGATTCTAGAGAGACAGAACCAAGTCAAACAAGCTTATAAATATGATTAAAAAAAAAAAAAAAAAACCACTTTAAGTAGCATATGGCTCTAGTTCATCATAAAACAAGATTTTCCTGGAGTGTTCTAGGATAAGAATGTAATATTAAATTTAGTCAGAATTCTCCCCTTTCTTACACTGAAAAAAAAATATTTCACTCTATGATAGTGAAGAAAACATCATACTGGTTATGTTACCATTTTTCCCAGGCAACTAGGGTTATGGAAGAAGGGACTCATTAATGGCAACTGGCATGTTTTCATCAGCAGCTGAGTCAAATGTCTTTCTCTTGGCCCTTACCTAAAACTCAGACTCCATGATTGGCAGCCTGTGGAGGTTCCTTGGCTATGCCTTGGGCTTGAGGCTTTCTACAGCCTACGAATATCAGACTTCAATATCACACCTTCAGAAGACAATCCCAATGACAAAAACTACCTGTGGTCTCACAGAAGCAGGCTATTGTTAGCCATCTTTATTAATTCAAACAAAAAAGGCACTTAATCATTAGGAGGACTTTTTAATGTCTGTAAAATTCTTTTACTTTTTATTCTATTTTACTTGATCTGATAGTTTATCTTACTAATTTACTAGTATTTCATCCATCTTTTCTTTTACGCCTTCAAACAGGCAAAAGGAAGTTAGAGGATGCCTGTGAATAAGGGAGCCTTTATTCTTGTTGGTTAATTAACTTTGTAAAGCAGTTTTTAAAAGGGTAGGTTGTGACCCATTAGTGGGATGTGAACTCAATCAAGTGGATCGAATGCCCACAGAAATTAATTGAGTGGGCTGAGACCAGCATTTTAAAAAAATGAAACAGGAAAGAATAGAAAAACATCAGCAGCACATCACACAGAGCAGGATAATTATTGTTTTATGAAACATGTGCATGTGTCCACATGTGAGTTTATTTGGTCAAAAGGTAAAATACATATTTTTTACTGTAGGTCATTATCAAAAAGGTTGAAGGCCACTATTGTAGACACTTTGTCTCCTCAAAAGAGAAACCTACTCTGGAGTCAGATGACACATTCCCTCAACCCTAAGGACAGCACTTTAAGTCACTGGTAACTGACACATTTTATTCACCATGTACACTAATCCAAAGACAACAGGTTTGGCTGTAAAGGAGCTAAATGAAAGCTAATAATTAACATCTTCCGCTCATCATAAGAAATCTGTAGTCTCCAACACATGCCATATTACAGACACCATCAACTTAATAACTCTTCCATTTATTGTAAGTTTGGAGGAAGGGAAGGACATTACATTAAGTATAGTCATCAACTATAAAACACCTTGTAATTTCATAGAAGTTTAAATGTAAGTTGTTAAAAATCATGAGTTGGAGTTCCAGGAAACATCATTCTAACACTGATCAGTGAGACCAGCCTAGTAAGATGCATAGTCTCAACATGGTTTCACACTAGAATGAACACTCAGGACAACTGCCTCCATTTTTAAGACTCTGGCATGAGATCCAGTGAAGGCAGGTTGCTTAAGTAGGTTATCAGCCTGACTTTACTCTAGATGATAAAATTATCTCACTTGCAACACAGTGCTTCTCCCTAACTTCTTTTCTGTCAAGCCCTAAATAAGTGATATGATTTGGCTCTGTGTCCCCACCCAAATCTCATCTTGAACTGTAATTCCCACATGTTGAGGGAGGGACCTGGTGGGAGGTGACTGGTTCATGGGTGTGGTTTCCCCATGCCATTCTCGTGACAGTGAGGGAGTTGTCACAAGATCTGATGGTTTAAAAATGGCAGTTTCCCCTGCGCTCACTCGCTCTCCTGCCACCTTGTGTAGAAGGCACTTGCTTCTCCTTCACCTTCTACCATGATTGTAAGTTTTTTGAGGCGTCCCCAGCCACGCAGAACTGTGAGTCAATTAAACCCCTTTTATTTACAAATTACCCAGACTCAGGTAGTATCTTTATAGCACTGTGAAAATGGACTAATACAAGAACCATTTTTTAAAAAGTTTTAATGAAAGAAGTGGCCCAATCCTTTAGATTTCCCTAGATCCCAATATGACCACATGTTAGTTACATCAGTGTATAAAGCCTGACAGCCTTTAGAACTTTTTCTGAGTCCACTCATATCCTTTTTTTTTGTTTCTGTTTTAAATTTAGGACCCCCAAATGCCCTCATTGCCAACGGTTCTGCCTAGTAGAAGACATTTTCTTCCTAGTAGGGAACCTGGTTTGGGAGAGCACTTCCCAATATCTTAAGGATGTTTTCAGGAAGAGCTTCCTACAAGAGAAAAGCTGAGACCAAGCAACAGTTACAATCAAATAATGTGAAATGACAGATCACCCATAAATCAAGAAGAAACCACACTCGCACTCTGGAATGAATGTTAATGAATCTCACGTTCTCCTCTGCTTATTTCCATCCTTGGATAAATGAATATTTTGAAGTACTTTTAAGCGGCATGGAGTATATATTCCAAATGAATGTAGACAGAGCTTTGAGAAATACACATCTAAGCAAAGAAATGCTGATAAGCCTTCTCCTTACATCAAATCTCCTGGAATTCTTTCAGAGGGAAACAAACTAGATCTTAATGAGAGGCTCTGGTCCCAGTTATCAAGGGTAATCAATACAGTACAAACTGTATCCAGTATGGCTTTTACAGCCAAATTTCTACCAATGAAAAGAGAAATTGTATGATGTTCTGATACTCTGCACTTATATATATCCATGAAACCTCCACCTCACCCCACTTTGAAATACCTAATCCGGCAAATGGCAAAGGTTTCATTCCCAATTTCAACTGATTCACTAGTAGTCACTACCTGAACACTAAACTGAAAAAGATTCCGAGACATGACCCCGGTTCAAGAACAAGTGCCAGACCAAATCTGTCCAAGACTGCAGTCGGCAGAGGAAACCCATTTACTATCCCTGACATAATTAATCACCGAAAACCTTTAAAACCTGTAACAAACATTTTGAAATTTAGGTAACTATGCATACCCTAGTTTAAGAAACACCATTGTAATGAAAAATCCAACAGAAGGTTTTTTCTAAAACAGTGATCTAGATTCCCTAACCTTGAACCCTATGCAAAAAATATGCAACTGGAACACTGTGCAGTCCGACCTCATTAAAGCTGCTCCATGCAGAAAGGCCTCCATTGTCGTAATACTGTGCCTTCAGTTTTATAAAGGAGCCATAAGAGATAATCATTTTAATAATGTTTTGGTACCTTTCCAAAACCACTATAGAAGACATTGTTCATTAAGTTACTCAGTGTCCCTTAAATAAGGATCCACTTGATAAAGTCTTTCCAAGATCCAGTGCCAGGAAAGTTTCTTTTCAGAAGGACTTGCATGCTGCTTCTCGTCAGACAATGAAAGCTATGTGACCTCAGATGCTTCCCCTGACACTTGGAAACCCACAACTAAGTTCAGTGCTCAGTTGCTGTAACTAACTCTAAGGTACTTGCTCATCCACCTTTTCTTCCTTTTAAATGGTTTCTGTTCTTTAAAGTTGCGTTACTTGTTTTATATGCATGCACTTTAAGAAAACCGTATTAAATGCAGAAAATATATTATATACACTAACACTGCAAGTTCACACTGCTCCAAAAGTCTTTCTGGAGCAAAGTGAGGTAAAAAGTATGTTCCAACAAAGCCCCTTCTTGATACTAAAGCTAAAGATCCATGAAAACAGCAGACTCACAACAATTAAACTGTGGCAATTCTTCAGCACAAGTTGACTCAGGGACTTCTGCTACTCAGATGTTAAGATTGCCCAATAAGCCTTCTAAGAGCAGCTGGCAGAAAAAATCGGGACTAGGGGCTAATAAATGTGGCATAGAATGAGGCAAAAGGAGAAAAGTCCAGTTATTTTCTTTTTCCCAACCAATACAGATAACTAATTACTGGATATCCCTCGGGAAGCTCAGGAACAGAAATACCACCACATAGACATGTTAACCCATAAACCCTTCAGACCCAGAGGGGTTAGGCGATATGTTCAAGGTTGCACACCTATTAACAGGCAAAGCCTGCTCTGTACAAAGCTCTGTTGCCTCCTCAATTCCAGCAGACAGTTACAAGTACAAGCTCTCAAGTCAGACTGCCTGTGTTCTTATCATGGATCTACCATGTACTAATTCAGGACCTTGGGCAAGTTACCCAGGCTTTCTGTACCTTTGTTGCCTCAGGTACAAAAAGGAGATAAAAATAGTACCTACTTCACAGGGCTCTTTACTGGAATAAATCAACTATTGTATAGCACAGATAAAAGTATCCGGTTGTAATAAAAACTCTAAACATCAGCTATTACTATTTCCATTACTACTACTACTACAATTCCAAAATTTACCTCAGACAATTCCAAAATCCACATTCTTTAAGCAAAAATAAAAAAAAATTTTATTCAAAAAGTATCCCCTTTTATGACGACCATACTTTAAATAGGAGTCAAACCTTTCATCTTTCTCCTTCCGAGACATCTTTCTATTATCAGCTTCAGAAAGTTTTCGAGTCACTTCTTTGGAAACAGCATCCTCCCTCTTCTGTGCTACTCTGGAAGAAAAAAAGAAAAAGTTTCCATATGCTACAGAGGTGAACATCACACTCTCTCAGAAACACTCTGTACTCATATTTCGTATTGGCAACAGAATGATATTTCACAATTCAAGAAAAGAAGCTGAGCAGAAAGTCCAAGTTTATTACACTGCATTAGCCAAAAGTTCAAGAAATGTCCAAGATGTGGTTAATTTATTAGTGACATGTTTTGATTTCTGCTTAAAAAGAAGAATTTTCCAAAGTTTAGGAATCAATGTGGTTAATAAAGTCAAATGCTATTAACACAATTTAGTTAAGAATCATTTTAATTACATTTTGTTTTAATCTGTCATCTAACTGTTCAACAAATAAATTTCATAAGGCATTAGTATATGATGTATTATTTCAATTCCAAGTACATAACAGGAATGAAAACTAGGCTTAAACAAAGAGGAAATAACAGCTGTAATATCTTAAAGTAATTATTCTTCTAACTTTACTCCAAAGGACGATTTAAGCTAGGTGTGATGGACAGAAAGCCCCAGGTCACTCAAGGCAGGAGTTTTCGACCCTTCTTCAACTACAAGGGTGTCTGGGATACAAGTGAAGCACAAATTACAACTGATTTTACCTATGTCTCCATCTTTAGCTCTCTCACTCAAGAACTGAGTTAGAATTGACATTGTTATTAATAAAAAGAAAACGTTTAGTCAGTTTCAAATAATGTATTTTTTAAAAGGTTTACAAAGTTACTTTTTAAACCTCGTTACCCCACACAAATTGGTAACTGGAAAGAGGAAAAAACAGTTCTTTAAAAAAAACAAACAAAAAAAATCACACAATAAGAGGAAATCAATTCTGAAACCTAAAGAAAAAGGCTGCTAAGGGGGCAGACAGCTGTCTTTTTACGAGACACTTTAGGACACTAAAATGAACTTTTTACTCCAAAGATCCAAATTCCTTTGATTCATTATGTAAAAACTATCTTTTCATATGCTTCTTGCATTTCTGAGACACTCAGCTCCAAAGGCAGATTCTTCTCTCTGAACCTCTTTAGCAGACCAGGCACTAAATATGTTTCTTCATGAGAACAGATTATGAGAACAGGAAAAATAAGAAAAATTAAAAATAAATAAATGTGTTTCCTGAACTTAACATCAGACTACTTTTTTTTTTTCTACAAAAGACCAACGGAAAAGAAATGGACAGTTTACTGCAGAAATCTTTCTTAGCTTAACATAAAAAATATACACACACACCCCAACTATCAAGGTGTTAGGACACAGGAATAAACTACTGCATTTTCAAAAGAGTTGGTTATCACTATGTGTCTTTAGGGCAAACAGTCAACCGATTATCCACATGACAAATCCTCATGAAGACATTACACCAGATAACTAAGCAATTTATCTTCTAAGTCTAGAATTTTATCCTCACCTACCAGGGGCATAACAACCACACTGCAGGTTTACTGCAACTTAAGAGGAAGCCCTCCCCTCTGTCTTAGAGCTCTCAGAAAATAAACCTCACTCGGTGCTGAATACTCTAAAACAAAAGTCACGCTAGTGACCTAGCACTTAGTCAACTGAGATAACCCATAAAATCAATTGTATTTTTCTTCCTTTATTCTTTCACATCAGTATGTCAGAACACTTCCAAAATTAAAGATAAAAAAAGACACTATCTGATTTCTTAAAATAAAAACATCTTTGCAAACATCGTTTAAATTATGCCACCTTAAAAAACAAAAACAACTTCTAAGGGCTCTCTTAGTCCCAACCTCTTCAACCCTGCACATAAACATTTATTATGTGCCAGACTCTACGCTTAACATGTCACATGTATGATCATAATGAATCCTCACCACCCTCTGAGATTCCATTAGCATCCCCAATTTATAGCTGAGGAATCTGAAGTCTACATAGGGAAAACTATGCCCATGGCCATACATTTAAGAGTGGCAGAGCTGGCACTGGAACCCAGACTGGCGACTCTGAAGCCATCTTCTTTCTACAGCCAACATCTACCCACACTCAGCATCTTGTGGGATCTTTGAACCTTAACCATCTTGCAAATCTGTAGGAGTTTCAAAGTCAGTAGCATATTTAATATAAAGCCAAAACTATGACTAAAAAAAAACCTCTACTCTGAGTCTATTAAGTCAGTAAGTCAGTGAAATTTTACTGAACTAAATGTACCATTAACTGTTTTAAGGGGTATAAAATAAGACATGGCGGGTGTCTTCAAGAAGCCTAAAGTAGAAATGAGAAGGTAAAAAGAACATGACTTTGATTCTAAAGAGATGAATGAAAAATGATATGAAGAACAAGTAAAAAATGTAAGTCTCAAAGGGACTGAGTTCCAAGAGTATTACAAAGAATGGGTCATACAAGATGCCCACTTGCGAGGGCTTCCCGATGCACAAATGGCCACGCCTCACAAGAAACAGTCTCATACAGTGGAGGCCCACATGAGCTGAATCCTGGAATGGCAGTTGGTTGAGGGGCTGCCAAGCAGAAAGATAATAAAGATAACCCAATTTCTCTGCTGGTCCATCAGAACGGCTGCCCCGAAACCTGAGCTCCTTTGTGTCCAGAACAATAGGGAGGAAACTGCGAAGGCCACTTCAGCCGCTGAGGCCATTCTGGGCCATTTCTTAAAATAAATCCCTGTTAACTGAGATCATCTCAACATGTTTCTATTCCTCATTCTCTGAAACAGTCTAACACAGGGACAACAAAGCAAAGGAATGATCAAAGTCAGGAAGGGGTTCTCTGGAAAAGATTCCTAGGTCTCAAAATAAAACACAGGTAAGAATGGAAAGGAAGTAAGTTAATCCTAAATGGGGGAGGGCACAAGACATGGTCAAAGGATGATGTGAGGGCGAGGCAGAAGAGTTAAAGCCTAATTCTGAAAGATGAGGCCAGACTCATAGGAAGGAAGCAGATGACTTGCATTCCAGAGGTCTAGAAGAATTTGGCTTTAATACATTTTTAAAAAAAGAGGCCATGGCTGGACGTGGCAGCTCACACCTGTAATCCTAGCACTTTGGGAGACCGAGGCAGATGGATCACTTGAGCCCTCAGAAGTTCAAGACCAGCCTGGGCAACATGGTAAAACTCCATCTCTACAAAACATACAAAAATTAGCCAGGCGTGGTAGTTGTGCGTGCCTGTAGTCCCAGCTATTTGGGAGGTTGATGTGAGAGGATCGCTTGATCCCAGGAGGCAGAGGTTGCAGTAAGCCAAGATTGGGCCACTGCACTCCAGCCTGGGCAACAGAGTGAGACTCTTGTCTCAAAAAAAAAAAAGCCATGATGAGTTATCAGAATGACATGATAAAAATGATGTCACATAAGGAGAAATACATACTCTTCATTCAATAAAACAAGGGAAATACCTGCACTTCATATGGATGCTATAAGGATTACATAGGGTAATGTGCTTTATATAGTGCATGGCAGGGTGGGCCCTAAACTTGTTTTAAAAGACCAGATGGAGGCTGTTACAGCAATATGAGTATAAACAGTGTCCAAACTAGAGTGAGAACTATGGATGAAAAGATAATGCACATACAAAGTATGTCCACACTTCAAGTCTCAGTGAAATTCCAATTGCCTTTAAGAAATTACTTCCAAAGCAATATGGCACCTAGATGGCCCCATGAAGGAAGGAGGGAAATAATCCTGCTATCCCTACCCAAGTATCACAGTGTACGTGAAAGCAACATCAAAGGGCGTCAATTAAACAATAATTTATACCACTTCCAATGAGACAATGAGGACCATGACACTGAGAAATAATAAATGTTCCCATCTTTCCTAAGTCTAGATGCTCCTGCATTTTAACCTCTATGAAACTAGAATATTTAATTGCTTATAATTAATGTTTCAATTTACGGTGGTGAGGCTTGAGTTTTCTTCTCTAAAAGCTGTATTTTACAACATGTGTGATCTTAGAATATGTTAATCCTTTACATGTTATACACTTGTATGAAAACAAATGTAATTAGCATTGAAAATGACAGAGAGTTTAATTTTTTAAAAAAGTAATAAAACAAAAAGACCAGCCTGGTCAACGTGGCCTGTCTCGACAAAAAAATTAGCTGGGCATGGTAGCCTGCACCTGTAGTCCCAGCTACTTGGGAGGCTGAGGTGGGAGGATCGCTTGAGCCTGGGAAGGTTGAGGCTGCAGTGAGCCATGATCATGCCACTGTACTGCAGCCTGGGCAACAGAGCTAGACCTTGGCTCAAAAAATAATAATGCAGCACTTTGGGAGGCTGAGACGGGGGAATCACTAGGTCAGGAGATCGAGACCATCCTTGGCTAACATGGTGAAACCCCGTCTCTACTAAAAAATACAAAAACTAGCCGGGCGAGGTGGCGGCTGTAGTCCCAGCTACTCGGGAGGCTGAGGCAGGAGAATGGCGTAAACCCGGGAGGCGGAGCTTGCAGTGAGCTGCGATCCGGCCACTGCACTCCAGCCTGGGCGACAGAGCGAGATGCAGTCTCAAGAAAAAAATAATAATAATAATAATAATGACAAAAAGATCATTTCTTTAACTTCCAAAAACAATATGTGAAGAGCCCAGAACAATTCTCTCCATAAAGAATTACATTTAGCTTTTGAAATGTTAATTTACTTGGTGGGTTTGTTTCTCCTATGAACCTCCTATTAAGGCTTGGGCTTAAGTGTTCTAATTCCACCCTCAAAATCTTCTGTAGCCATGTCAGAATGATTATCTCCACTTCAGTTAGTTAATAATTCTTCCTAGCATCAATGTTCCTTTCCCCCAAAATACATATATTAATACATAGATATCTCAAATTAATGCTTATTAAAACCAACACACACAAACGATCTGTAAGAAGACATATAAAAATACAACACGTAGTACGTACTTTCACTTGAAAAACATACTTACTTGTGCTTGAGAACAAATTTCACATTCTTGTATGCAAAGGCTACCAAATATGTGCTTACTAGGGTCATCACACTATACAAAACAGCAGACTGAATAAGATCCATATGCCATATTCTCCAGTATAACCCTGAATTAAAATAATAGGGGGAAAGTACAAAAAGAAACAAAATATTACAACCCCATAACAAAAGCCTGCGAAATTATTTAAAGCTAAGCCTGGTAAAATACCAGGTTATTAGTTATGCAATCAATACAGTATCTGAGGATCTTCAGAAGTGAGATAACCAGTTAACAGTATAGTCTCAAGCCTTCCAGTTCAGAACATTTGAAAAATATCACCTTCCTATTACTAGTTCAGATGAGATTTCTGCTTCTAAAATGAGAACAAACTCTGGCTCAATGTAATCACAAGTCAGACTTCAAATTTCATTCATCAAGGTACTAGCATGCTAAATACAGGCCATTCCAAAATGCCACGTGCAGTCCCAAACCATAGTTTCCTTGCTGACGTGGCTGTTATCAGAACTCCAAGCAGTGCTCTGTCAAATGAGTGAGCCATAATATGGCTTCACATCACGTTAATTGCACGCTGGGTTGTATAAGGACAAAAGAGAAAAATACATTTGGTTTTAAATGCCCCAACAACAGTGCAGCAAAAGACAAGAGTTCTGGAACCTTGAGCTCTACTAGAAACAACCTTGTGCAAGTCTGCACTTTCCCAGCCCAGTGAGAATTCTAGAATTGGTACAGTGGGATTATTTAAAAAGTCTAAACAAGGTAGATCCCCAACCCCTGGCACTTCAATTTCTCTCTTTCTGCAAAAACCAGGAAAATTATGCAGTGGTGTAAAGTAGCTCACGTACAGATGCACTTCTAATTCAGTGGGTTACTTCATGGGTCTCTCACCTAACTAATTTATCCAAAATAAGTAATAACATAAGTTTAAAATTTCGTAACGGCAAGCAACAGTTGTATGGAAAAGAGCAGCAGGCAGTATGCTTGAGTGTGTTTAAATACAGATTCGGGGCCGCCACCCCAGAACTAGTTAACCACCTTCTCCGGGGGTGGAGCTCGGGAACGTGCGTACTTTTAACAAGTGACCTCCCGGAGTGCTTTAACAGGACAATCCCAGGCGACAACGCCGTGCCCAAAGAAGAGGCTCTGTGCCTCCCCGAGCTCAGGGGAGCTGGAGAGATCGCCGACCCCTGGCCAGCACCCGCGCCTGGCCTGCTCGCTGGGTCCTGCCACGTCCCCGCCCAGCCCGACCCGCCCGACCCGCCCGCGGCCTCCCAAACCAGCCTCGCTCCCAGCACTCACAGATGGGGATGGCGGACACGATGAACGCGTTCCCGAAGAAGAGCGCGGAGGACTTGGCCGAGAGATTGCGGCTGAAATCCTGCAGGAGCAGGTCCTCCTCGGACTGCTGTTTGGAGCTGCCTTTGGGAGCCATGACGGAGCAGGAGGCGAGAACTTGGAAGGTACAGCCGGCTGCCAAGGCGGGCAAAAGCCCCTGACTCCGCCCCTGCGGCCGCCGTATCCGCTAACGACCCGTCAGCGCGGCGCGCGGAGGCGGGACCCGGCTTGGCGGAGAGCAAGCTTCCCCAGGAATGGCCAACCTGGCGCCGCTAGCTAGGCTTCCGGGCGTGATTGGGGGAGCGGACCAGACTTCCGGATTCCTGGAAAGCCACGTGACCCGTCCACCTCGAGGAGAGAGAAGGGATTTGTAGTTTAGTGGGTGCTTTAAAAAAAGTGACAAAACTTTATTTATATTCCACTTCAGAGCTGATGACAGAGTCATGAGTTCTCAGTTCTTCAGAATTCCAAAATTAAAAGCTCTTCTGGCCCCACGCCATTAGTGCCCTCTGTACGTACCCTGGACTGAGTACATTGAAGGAGAAAGAAGAGAAAGGTATAGCTAACTCATGTAAAATCCCTTCTCCTTTACACATCCTTTATTTCACCAAATATCTTGAAGAATCTTATGACGTGCGCGTCATTACCGCCACTGCAGATGAAGAGCCTGAGGGTGGTAGATCTGCGGTGTGGCTCTCCAAGGCGTGGGCTCTTTTCACTTAACAGTAGGCCACCTCTGTAGGAAGAAAATGGGACTCTTGTTTTTAAGAAACTCATGATCTTATTGATGAAGGTAATATTTAATATATGTCTAATACACTTACAAGTTACTTACTATTTTATTTCAAATAAACATATAGAGTTTTGTGGCTTCCAAAGCCATGCTAAATAAAACATATTACTAAGAACAAGTTGGCTAGGCAGGACTCCTTCTCTGAAGCTCAGAAAGATTTAAGTATGCCTATTAAAACAGCTGGATTCCATTTTTAACTCAACACATTATCTTTTCTTCAAAAAAAAAAAAAAAAATTTCCACCACATCACTCCCAGCAAATGCTGCTTTTCATTACTGAGAACACACCAGTGCATTAGGCACAACTTCCTCAACCTCCAGCCTCCTTATCAACAGTTTTGTAGATACCTTTCTTCCTCACAGTATTCAAATTGTAATCTACCTCCACAGCTTCCTATTACTAGTCCTAATTGAGCTTTTGTCTTCAATATTTTCCAATCTATTCTCTATACAGGTACCAGAGTGAGTTTTCCTGAAATATAAATCCTTCCATTATCTACTGCAAGTATTCCTTAATGCCAGAAGTTTTCATTAATTCACCACAAAATGAAAAAGAAAACAGACCATCTATTGAATTTTTCAGAAAATCAAAGGTATTCATTTAAAAATATCTGGGTTTATGTCTTTTTTGATGTTAAAAATGCTTTTTATTACATGGTAGTGATAGAAAAAGAAAGTATTATTTTTCTCTTACAACATACTCCTCCCCCAGTTTTTCCTATCTCAGTTGCATTCTTTTAAACCCATTTGCTCTGGTTAAAATGGTGGGTTTCAACACTAATTATTTTTTTCCTTCTCCATCTGTGACCAATTCATAAATAAAACTTTTTGGATCTGTCTCTATAACTAGATTTTCTTCTGCCTATTTATAAACAAACAAAGGATATAAAAAGAAGATAAAAGATAAAAATCAGAGGCTGGGCACAGTGGCTCATGCCTGTAATTCCAGAACTTTGGGCGACCAAGGTGGATGGATCACAAGGTCAAGAGATCGAGACCATCCTGGCCAACATGGTGAAACCTCATCTCTACTAAAAATACGAAAATTAGCCTGTCATGGTGGTGCACACCTGTAGTCCCCAGGTACTCAGGAGGCTGAGGCAGGAGAAGCACTTGAACCCAGGAGACGGAGGTTGCAGTGAGCCAAGAGTGCGCCGCTACACTCCAACTCCAGCCTGGCAACAGAGCAAGACTCCATCAAAAAAAAAAAAAAAAAAAAACTCAGAAAACTAAAAGATCCAAAGAGACAACAATCATCTTTCTTTTAAAAGAAGAAAAGGAGAAACAATAATGATGAGATTTAAAAGAATTATGCCTGAGAAAAATATTTTAACAACTAAAATAGGAAAGATAAAAGTTTGAAATGTTGAGTGGATATAAATGTTACAATTGATATAATAAAAGAACTAGTAGAAAAAAATTAATACATTTTTTAAAGCTACAGATAACTACAGATAACAGAAGATAATCTAAAATAGGAGTTTTAAATTACTTTCATGGGGGTAAATTAGAGAAATATGATAGGGAATAATACTTATGATACAACATTTTTGGTAATGGCAACAATTACAGTTATGAAGGTAGCACGCTTGGAGTACTGAAGCAGTGTTTTCTTGCACCAGAGCTACCTAGTTCCCTTTGAAAAGCAAGCAGCAAGACCTAAGGATCACTTGTATGTGGCATATATAGCTGTGGCACACTGGACAAGCAGGGTACACAATGTGCTAAGAAACAGAAAGAGAAGTGGGTAATAAATTCTACCCAAGCAAAGATCTACAATATATTTTGCCCATTTCAACACAGCTTAACTCTAAAGGAATCAAATGTACTTGATTCCATACCAGTCTGAGTCTAATCTATGAATTTCAGGCTTAACATTTCTATTATATCACTTTGTTCTTTCCAGATTGGGGGAAAAACCCAAGCAATGATATTTATTGCTGTCAGGTATATGGTAAGAGATTACTGATGACTTTGTGAAAGAAAATCTAGCATGCTAAAAATTAACATATTTTTCTGTGTCAGACACTGCAAGTTGCCTAGCCAATATAGAAAGCCGCTGCTAGCTTTTCACTAGGACCTTCACAGAATAACAAATGGATCATCCAGGGCTACTGTGGGGAGGGAAAAAAAAAAAAAAGAAAAAAAAACTACTCTGTTTTAAAGCCTACTTGAAATGCAAATCTCATGACGGGAATAATTGTAAAAGAGATGGAACACTTATATTAGTCCCTAAGTATAATGTTTTAAAGTATCGCCTGTAAAATGATTTACTCAGCCAGACTACATATTTCAGCCACTGATATTTGATTAATTCATTAGTTCATGTACTCATTCAGCAAATATTTATTGAGAAGCTACTACATGAAAAGTGCTGTCCAAAACCTGTGAAAGTATCCAAATAATAATCATGATTATTTTGATTGATAACCAACATGAATTGAGTCTTTGTTATATGTCCACCTCTGTGCTTTGTCCTTCACACATATTGTCTGAGTCATCCCTACAGCAACCCTAGGAGGTATATGTTTTTGCTATCCCCATTTGTCAGATGAAGAAACTGAGACTCAGATTAGTGAAATAACTCATTTAGATTCCACAGCCAGTAAATGGTGGAGTCAAGTTATGAACCCAAGCAATATGATTCCAGGATGCATGCTCTTAACCACAAATGAATTCTGGTCTCCTCCATGCAGTGGAATCTCTGATTCTGCATGCCTGCTCACAAAAGCCCTATATTGAGCAAGCAGCCAAAAGCAGTTTCTTATGCATTAATTATCAGGCATAGTCCTGTCACATTGCAGCTCTCCCTAGTGTATTTTTGGACAGATAGGATAATAGGCAAACCTTGGTGAGCAGGCCTGGGCTCTCCATACCTGAATCTCTGTCTCGGGGAGTTTGAAAATGAAACCCCAGAAAAAAGAAACAGTTAATAGATATATACAGAACAAGGGAAGCAAACTGAGAAGAGGTGGAAAGCATAAATCATAACTCCCCAGCAACCATAAATTAGAAAAGGGAAAATTAGAGAGATGCTCAAAGGGCTTTCAGGCTTCCTTATTTCTCTCTCTAGACTTGAAAGAAACCCCCATTACCTACAATAAAGCTAAAATACTCTTTCAAAAAATGAAAGCAAAACAGATCTGGAATCTATTAAAATAAATAATATAAACAACTTCTACATGTAAATGAACATCTAGATGAATAACTGTACTCAGCATAATTTGTTAATTTATGTATCACTCCACCCAAAAGATTTAAGGCAAAGGTAACAAGATCAAAATGTCTATAAGATTCAAGTAAATAACTTCAGGGAGTGAATTGTGCCAGGCATAGGACATGAGATAGTGGTAGGGTCAATACAACTGGAAAGCTGACCTTTCCAAAAACACTCAAACTGAAATAGAGAGATTAAACAGAAAGAAAACTAGAATCAACAGCAAATTTTGTGTAGGCCAAACACAGCAGATTTGGGGTTTAATCTGCCCCATAAATTCCCCAGTTTAAGGAAACAGACTTAAATGCAAATAATATTTAAAAAATGTAAAGTGTAATTTAAAAATATAAAGTCTTATCATTTCAGAAGAAACTGTGTTCTTTTGGAGAGAATGCTGGAAGTTGGCCCTTATTGTTGGTTAGACCTCCTCCCCCAACCACCCATTCCCCTACACACATATGCTACTGTTGACAGGAGATGTTTGCCAGCTGTGATTTTTTTTTTTTAATGAAGATAAGGTTTCAAGAATTTTAAAAGTGTACTTTACTATGGAATTGATTTTTAAACTCAATGAGGCATTAAAACACTTGGGGAACAAGCATTTGTCTTTGAGCTTGAACCTTATACTTTTCAAGACAGATATTGTTTTCCTTTTTAGGAAACACTTATGTGACCAGCGTAAATGGGGGATTGCTTCTGAAGCAGTCAGAAAAATCTGTTCCCTTTGTGCCTAAGGATATTCATAAAGTCACTAACTTCTTTAAGAAAATGATACACATCTACAGAAAATGTATTATTTTAATAACCACTGATAGAGGCCATAATACTTTAAATCTCAAAACTCCCCCAAGAATCTTCTAATGTGAGGCTTATCACACATGCATCATTCATGCAGCACTGCAGGGCACAATAAAAATTAAGATTTACACTGGAAATCAATTTTCTTTCATTACACATTTAACCCAGGCACTATGGCAACAGAATGTAAGACAAAGTAGGTCACGAATTTCAACTGGAATGGCTTAGGTGATACAGAAGCCAGCTGTAATTTGTTGCTCATCTTTTGGGACTCTTTTAAAATTCTTCTGTTTCACAGCCCCCAGTCAATGTTATCTCACAACTTGCTAGATGAAATCATGAGACCAAATGCCAGGGTGAGATTTATTCAATCTCATTATTTATTTCACTTGGTTTACTAATTGACTAGTAAAGTCCATCTCCATACTCACAAATAAATAAAGAAAGGAATTCCAGGAAAAAGGAACAATGCATGTGATATGGTTTGGCTGTGTCCCCACCCAAATCTCAACTTGAATTGTATCACCCGGAATTCCCACGTGTTGTGAGAGGGACCCAAGGGGAGGTAATCAAATCATGGGGGCTGGTCTTTCCAATGCTATTGTCATGATAGTGAATAAGTATCACAAGATCTGATGAGTTTATCAGGGGTTTCCACTTTTGCTTCCTCCTGATTTTTCTCTTGCCGCCACCATGTAAGAAGTGTCTCTTGTCAGGCTCGGTGGCTCACGCCTGTAATCCCAGCACTTTGGGAGGCCAAGGCAGGCGGATCACCTGAGGTCAGGAGTTTGGGACCAGCCTAGCCAACATGGTGAAACCCCGTCTCTACTAAAAATACAAAAAATTAACTGGGCATGGTGGCAGGTGCCTGTAATCCCAGCCACTCAGGAGGTTGAGGCAGGAGAATCTCTTGAACTCAGGAGGCGGAGGTTGCAGTGAGCTGAGACTGTGCCATTGCACTCCAACCTGGGTAACGAGTGAAACTCCGTCTCAAAAAAAAAAAAAAAAAAGACGTGTCTTTCACCTCCCACCATGATTCTGAGGCCTACCTAGCCACGTGGAACTGTAAGTCCAATTAAACTTCTTTTTGTTCCCAGTTTTGGGTATATCTATATCAGCAGTGTTAAAATGAACTAATACAGTAAATTGGCAATCAGTACCAGTTGCTGAAAAGATACCCGAAAATGTGGAAGCAGCTTTGGAACTGAGTAACAGGCAGAGGTTGAAACTGTGTGGAGGGCTCAGAAAAAGATAGGAAAATGTGGGAAAGTTTGGAACCTCCTAGAGACTTGTTGAATGAATGGCTTTGACCAAAATGCTGATATGAACAATAATGCCCAGGCTGGAGTGGTCTCAGATGGAGATGAGGAACTTGTTGGGAATTGAAGCAAAGGCCACTCTTGTTATGTTTCAGCAAAGAGACTGGTGACATTTTGCCCCTGCCCTAGAGATTTATGGAACTTTGAATTTCAGAGAGATTATTTAGGGTATCTCACAGAAGAAATTTCTAAGCATCAAAGCATTCAAAATGTGACTTGAGTGCTGTTAAAAGCATTCTGTTTTAAAAGGGAAACAGAGCATAAAATTTCAGAAAATTTGCAGCTTGACTATGCAGTAGAAAAGTAAAACCCATTTTGTGAGAAGAAATTCAAGCCAGCTGCAGAAATTTGCATAAGTAGCAAGGAGTCCAATGTTAATCCCTAAAACCATGGGGAAAATGTCTCCACGCCATGTCAGAGACCTTCAGGGCGGCCCCTCCCATCATAGATTTGGAGACGCAGGAGGAAAAAGAGGTTTCATTGGACGGGCCCAGGATCCCCATGCTGTGTGCAGCCTAGGAACTTGGTGCCCTGTGTCCCAGTCACTCCAGCCATGGCTGAAAGGGGCCAATGGACACTTTGGGCTGTGGCTTCAAAGGGTGGAAGCCTCAGGCCTTGGCAGCTTTCATGTGGTGTTGAGCCTGTGCGTGGGTGCACAGAAGTCAAGAATTGAGGTCTGGGAACCTCCACCTGGATTTCAGAAGATGTATGTAAATGTCTGGATGCCCAGGCAAAAGTTTGCTGCAGGGGCGGGGCCCTCATAGAGAACCTCTGCTAGTGCAGTGCAGAAGGGAAATGTGGGGTCAGAGCCCCCACACAAAGTCCTACTGGGGCACTGCCTAGTGGAGCTATGAAAAGAGGGCCACTATCCTCCAGATGCCAGAATGACAGATCCACCAACAGCTTGCACCATGCACCTGGAAAAGCTGCAGACACTCAATGTTAGCCCATGAAAGTAGCCGGGAGGGAGGCTGTACCCTGCAAAACCACATAGGCAGAGCTGCCCAAGACCATGGGCGCCCACCTCTTGCATCAGCGTGACCTGGATGTGAGACCTGGAGTCAAAGGAGATCATTTTGGAGCTTTAAAATTTGACTACCCTGCTTGATTTTGGACTTGCATGGGCCCTGTAACTCCTTTGTTTTGCCCAATTTCTCCCATTTGGAATGGCTATATTTACTCAATATCTCTTCCCCCCTTGTATCTAGGAAGTAACTAGCTTGCTTTTGATTTTACATGCTTATAGGCAGAAGGGACTTGCCTTGTCTCAGATGAGACTTTGGACTGTTAATGCCGAAATGAATTAAGACTTTGGGGGACTGTTGGGAAGGCATGATTGGTTTTGAAATGTGAGGACATGAGATTTGGATAGGCCAGGGATGGGATGATATGGTTTGGCTGTGTCCAAACCTCAACTTGAATCGTGTCTCCCAGAATTCCCACATGTTGTGGAGAGGGACCCAGGGGGAGGTAACTGAATCGTGGGCACCAGTCTTTCCCATGCTATTCTCATGATAGTGAATAAGTCTCACAAGATCTGATGGGTTTAACAGACGTTTCTGCATTCGCTTCCTCCTGGTTTTTCTCTTGCCACTGCCAGGTAAGAAGTGCCTTTCATCTCCTGCCCTGATTCTGAGGCCTCCCCAGCCATGTGGAACTGTAAGTCCAATTAAACCTCTTTTTGTTCCCAGTTTCGAGTATGTCTTTATCCGCAGCATGAAAGCGAACTAATACAGCATGCAAGTTCACAATCATAAAAGGGCCCAGTATTACAATTTTCAAATCATTCTATGAAGTATTTAGGGGAATGATCAAAACCAGACACAATAAGGAATTGAAAAAAGAGGATTATGTGCTTCTGTCACCATGGATCAATGGAATCACCAACATCTCATGGAAACCTAGCCGAACACCTATGCCAGCTGCCTAGTCTACTGTGTTTTTATCTAAGAAATAAAATGAAATTCAGTTCTAATCCCTTTACAGCATTTTCTAATTCCACCTTCCTTTGCCTCTGTCTCAAGAACTCATATTTTTTATTCCAACTCCAACCACCTCCCTCTAGGACCTTTCTGTACTAAAATCCTTTTCTCCATGCATACAGCTTATAGATCTTTAGAATCAGAAAGGCCTGTCTGTTTAATCTGTCACAACAATAGCTGTGTGCTCTCAGGCAAATTGCTTAACTTCTCTGAGCTTCACTTCTCTCATTAGGTTCACAAGGTTGCTGTAAGCATTAAATGAAACAAATAATGTGAGGCCCTAGTACTGTGACTGGTACAGGGTAAATTGTCCTCTTTTTTCTCTTGATGTGTTGCCTCCTGTTCAACTGTTAAGCCTGCACAGCTTTCTCATTTTCTCCACAAACACATTTCCTACACATGCTCAGGTGCATGCACACACTTCCCCTCAGCTCTGTTGCATACCTGAAGTTTCCACCCGCTTTTGGCTAACAAAGAAAAAAAGAGTTTGTTCAGACTCACTTCCCAATCATTCCTTACCATATTGCAACCTGAATTCTACTCCTGCCCTCTCTTCTGAATGTGCTCCAGAAATGGCCTACTAAATCACCAAATCCAGCCTTCTTTCTTTCATTTTTAACCACTTTACCTCTCTTCAGCATTTAACACCATTAAATATTTCATCCTCTCAAAAGTTTCTGTTCTCTTATCTCCAGTGAAACTGGAGGAACCCCTGGTTCTTCTCCTTCCTCTCTGACAGCTCCTTCTGTGGCCCCTGCTTTGACTCCACTGCCTCTCTCTGATTCTTGGGGTGGGTCTGCCCACTCACACAAATATGAAATGGTCAGGGGTAAAACTCTGGTGGCTCCAGTCAGAGGCTTCAATAAGCGGTACCACACTGGCAATAATTTTGGCAAAATGGAGATAACTTGTTCAGATAGCCTTAAACACTATGTTGCTTCCTAACTAACCAAAACTGAGATCATCTTTAAACTGCTTCACACCCTAGTCACACAGAACAAAGTGAAAGGAAACAGGAAAATGTATACAGAGCTTTACAACAAGCACATTAGGCAATATATTTCCTTGTCTTCTTTTACTACAAAATATGTACAGTAGCTCATAGAAACAGAAATATCTAAAACCACACACTGCTGAATACCATATATTTAAAGCCTGAGCTCCAATCAATTACAGATAAGTTCAGCTTTTTCTATAATTACTTTTAAAATCTATGATCCAAAGAAGGCTTCATTCTACTGTACATCACCTAGGAATGTTACAAAGATGAGCACCAAGAAATGATGCAGAATCAGATAATTAACAAAGAAAAGGAACTGAGACTTTTGCCTTAGCCCCTTTGCAAGGATTTCACCAACTGTCAACTAAGAAGGCATTGGAGTTATTAATAACACAAAAATCATAGTGCATATTGTCACAGTTTGTCATATACATAGTGATTAACAGCATAGGCACTTGAGTAAGAGTGCCTTAATTCAAATTCCCTTTCTATGACGTACCTGTTGTATGAAATTGGGAAAGTTATTTTATTTTTCTAAGACCCAATTTTGCTAATGTATACATTAGGAGAATAATTATACCATTTCACAGGGATTTTGTAAAGATATGTGCATATTCTCATGTACATAAAGTACTTATTACAGTTCAAGACACATGGTTTGCATTCAAATCATCATATAAATATTTTTTCTTTTGCTACATTCCCAGATTTAGCTTCTCCCTTTCTGAGAAATTATTTAATTTGTCATGATTAATTATTTTAATTTGTATTATTAATTATTTATAAATAACTGTGTGTGTGTGTGTGTGTGTGTGTGTGTGTGTGTAGATAACTTGGGAGATAAAGCAAGGGAAACTTGCTTCAAGAAGACAGTCATTCCTCATAAAATTTTAAAAGGTCTCAGTCTCTGCACAGCACAAAAGGCAATCCCTACCCCTAAAGGGGATCCCTGAGATCCCTAAAGACAGAGGGGATTTCAGCTCCTGACCCAAAGAGAAGATGAAAGGTGTCCAAATCCTATATCAAAAGGGTAGCAGGGAAGAACAATTACCTTCTCAAACTAATTCCCCACCAGAGTAACATTTTACTGTGTTATTACTGCGATCATTAACTTTGTGTGTCACCTTGACTGGGCTAAGGGATAGCCACATAACTAGTAAAACATTATTTCTGGAAGGATCTGTGAGATCAGGATTTGAATCAGTGGACTGAGTAAAGAAGATTGTCCTCACCAATGCAGGTGGGCAGCATCCATTCTGCTGAAGACCTGAATAGAACAAAAAGGCAAAGAAAGGGGGAATTTCCTCTCTTCTGGAACTGGAACATCCATCTTCTCTTGTCCTCAGATACTGACGCACCTGTTTCTCGAGCCTTCAGACTCATACCAGGACTTACACCACTGACTCCCCTGGTTCTCGGATCTTTAGGCTTGGACTGGAACTACAGCAACAGTTTTCCTGGACCTCCAGCTTGCACACAGTAGATCATGGGACTTCTCAGCCTCCATAATTGCATGAGTTAATTCTATAATTAATTAACTAATTTGTGCATGTGTGTGTATCCTATTAGTTGTTTATTTAGATAACTCTAATACAATTATTATTACAAAGAAAGAATTCTGATTCTGAAAATTGTAAAACACAAACACATATAAAGGAAAAAGGCCAGGCATAGTGGCTCACACCTGTAATCCCAGCACTTTGGGAGGCCAAGGCAGGTGAATTGCTTGAGCCCAGGAGTTCAAGACCAACCTGGGCAACACGACAAAATCCCATCTCTACAAAAAATACAACAGCAACAAAAATTAGCCGGGCATGGTGGCTTGTACCTGTAGTCCTAGCTACTTGGGAAGCTGAGATGGGAGGATTGATTGAGACTGGGTGGTTGAGGCTGCAGTGAGCCTCAACCAGGGCACCAGGCATGCCAGCCTGGACAACAGAGAAAGACCTTGTCTCAAAAAGAAAATAAAATAAATAAAAAAGAAAACAAAAATTAATCATGACCTCACAACCCAGAGATAACCCGTATTAGTATTTTGAAGCAATTTCTCTAGTCATTTCCTATACATTTATTTCCACATCTGTAATCAGTGCTATATATAGTTTTGACTACCTTTCCAATTATTCCATCATGAGTATTTTTCAATGTCACCAAAAATGCCTTCAAAGTATTCTTTACAATGACTACAAAATTGCCCTTTAGATGAGTATATCACAATTCACATATTTATTTTAATAACTCATTATTTTCTAATCACAAAATAATTGTGTCCATTTACAAAATTAGAGAATGTAATATATAAATCACCCATAATCTTATTGCTCAGATATAGCCACTATTAATATTTTGATATATTTCCTTCTAATATTTTTCTATGATTAGCTATTATGTACTTAAAATAATTGAGGTCATATATTACAAGTATTTTCCTATGTCATTAAAAATGATTTCAAAATATAATTTTTAGTGCCTGTAAAAAGTTATACATGTCTGATATCACTTCCTTACTGGTAAGAATGAAACACGTTTTTAGCCAACAAAGACAGAAAATGTCCAGAAATAGAAGGAAAAGGCCTGTATGAGGCCCTGCCTCCTGAGTCAAGAGGTTCTTTAGAAAAATAATTCAGACTTGCTTGGCATACAAAAGCCAGTGGTTCCTTCCAAAACTCAGGTCACCAAATCCAAGGGAGGGTACCTGTTTGAGTCAGAGTTCTTTCAGTTACAAGTAACAGAAGCCCTTCCCAAGCAAGCTTAAGAAAAAATCAACAACAGAAAAAAATTAATAGAGATAAGAAGGATAGAAAGGGAGGCAGAAGAGAAATTCATTAGCTGAGGTAAATAATAAGTTCCATTACTGCTGAGTACAGAGGCTCAAATGACATCTTTATGACTTTCTTATTCATTATCTCTCATCTCTATGTTGGCATCATTCTCTCTCAATATGGACAATGTGGGTGATATGGTTTGGCTGTGTTTCCACCCAAATCTCAACTTGAATTATATCTCCCAGATTTCCCACCTGTTGTGGGAGGGACCCAGGAGGAGGTAATTGAATTGTGGGATCCAGTCTTTCCCATGCAATTCTAATGATAGTGAACAAGCCTCACAAGATCTGATAGGTTTATCAGGGGTTTCCACTTTAGCTTTTTCCTCATTTTCTCTTGCTGCCACCATGTAAAAAGTGCTTTTCCCTCCCGCCATGATTCTGAGGCCTCCCCAGCCATGCGGAACCGTAAGTCCAATTAAACATTTTTTTCTTCCCAGTCTCGGGTATGTCTTTATCAGCAATGTGATAATGGACTAATACTGCAAATTGGTACCAGTAGAGTGGGGCATTGCTGAAAATGTGATCACCTGAAAATGTGGAAGCAACTTTGGAACTGGGTAACAGGCAGAGGTTGGAACAGATTGGAGGGCTCAGAAGAAGACAGGAAAATGTGGGAAAGTTTGGAACTCCTTAGAGACTTGTTGAATGACTTTGACCAAAATGCTGATAATGATATGAACAATAAGGTCCAGGCTGAAGTGGTCTCAGATGGAAATGAGAAACTTGTTGGGAACTGGCACAAAGGCGTCTCTTGTTATATTTTAGCAAAGAGATTGGCGGCATTTTGCCCCTGTCCTACAGATTTGTAGAACTTTGACCTTGAGAGAGATGATTTAGGGTATCTGGCAGAAGAAATTACTAAGAAGCAAAGCATTCAAAAGCTGACTTGGGTATCATTAAAGGCATTCAGTTTTAAAAGGAAAACAGAGCATAAAATTTCAGAAAATTTGCAGCCTGACTATGTGATAAAAAAGAAAAATCCATTTTCTGGGAAGAAATTCAAGCCGGCTGCAGAAATGTGCATAAATAGCAAGGAGCCTAATGTTTTTCCCCAAGACTGTGGGGAAAATGTCTCCAGGTCATGTCAGAGACCTTCATGGCAGCCCCTCTCATCACAGGTCCTGAGGCCCAGGAGGAAAAAGTAGGTTTGTGGGCCCAGCCCAAGTCCTGTGCTGTGTGCAGCCTAGGGACTTGGTGCCCTGTGTCCCAGCCACTCCAGCTGGGGCTGAAAGGGGCCAACATACAGCTTGGGCTTTGGCTTCAGAGGGTGGAAGCCCCAGGCCTTGGCAGCTTCCACATGTTGTTGAGCCTGTGCATGGGTGCACAGAAGTCAAGAATTGAGGTTTGGGAACCTCTGCCTAGATTTCAGAAGATGTATGGAAATGCCTGATGCCCAGGCAAAAGTTTGCTGCAGCGGTAGGGCCCTTATGTAGAACCTCTGCTAGGGCAGTGCAGAAGGGAAATGTGGGGTCAGAGCCCCCACACAGGATCCCTAGTGGGGAGCTGCCTAATGGAGCTGTGAGAAGACAGCCACCATCCTCCAGACCCCAGAATGATAGATCCACCAACAGCTTGCACCATGTGCCTGGAAAAGCTGCAGACACTCAATGCCAGTCTATGAAAGCAGCCAGGAGGGAGGCTGTACCCTGCAAAACCACAGAAGTGGAGCTGCCCAAGTCCATGGGCACCTACCTCTTGCATCAGCGTGACCTAGAGGCAAGACCTGGAGTCAAAGGAGATCATTTTAGAGCTTTAAAATTTGACTGCTCTGTTGGATTTTGGGCTTGCATGGGCCCTGTAACTCCTTTGTTTTGCCCAATTTCTCCAATTTGGAATGGCTGTATTTACCCAATACCTGTACTCCCATTGTATCTAGGAAGTAACTAGCTTGCTTTTGATTTTACAGTCTTATAGGCAGAAGGGACTTGCCTTGTCTCAGGTGAGACTTCTTACTGTGGACTTTTGGATTAATGCTGAAATGAATTAAGACTTTGGGGGACTGTTGGGAAGGCATGATTGGTTTTGAAATGTGAGGACATGAGATTTGGAGAGGCCAGGGATGGAATGATATGGTTTGACTGTGTCCCCACCCAAGTCCCATCTTGAATTGTATCTCCCAGAATTCCCACGTGTGTGGGAGGGGCCCAGGGGGAGGTAATTGAATCATGGGGGTTGGTCTTTCTCGTGTTATTCTTGGGATAGTTAATAAGTCTCATGAGATCTGATGGGTTTATCAGGGCTTTCCGCTTTTGCTTCTTCCTCATTTTCTCTTGCCACTGCCGTGTGAGAAGTGCCTTTTGCCTCTCGCCCGGATTCTGAGGCCTCCCCAGCCATGTGGAACTGTAAGTCCAATCAAACCTCTTTTTCTTCCTAGTCTCAGGTATGTCTTTATCAACAGCATGAAAACAGAACTAATACAGTGGGTATTTTCCTGAAAGACAGCTTATCTTATGACTTTCCAGGTTATAACATCGTTATAGTTATTGATCCCTGAAAACGAGTGTTTTTTTTCTAATGGCTCCTAAAGAAAATTGCCTGCAAGGATTCTGGTTGCTTAAGGTGAACCAATCACTGTTCTCAGGGGGAAAAAAATACCAGATTGACAAAGCTGGTTCCTGGGGACCACACCTGGTGGGGTGTAGGAGGGTCAGCACTACTAAACTGCAGAGTAGGAGAAGGGGATTTCTCCAAATAAGGAATAAATGCTGGCAGAGTCATGTCGAAACAGGTAAGAGATTAATGATTGCACCATCACAGGCAGCAGGATCATGAGAGAGGAAAGGGAGGCAGGCAAGGAGTGATTCCAACATTCACACACATTCAGGAGCCAGGGGCAGGAATAAGGACCTCAGTGGGGATGGACCCTACAAATATATCTGACTTTATTTAACCATGCCCCAACTGTTAACCATATAGGGTGCTTTCCAGTTTCCTTCTACATCAGTTACTGATATGGTTTGGCTCTGTGTCCCCACCCAAATCTCATCTCAAATTACAATCCCGTTGTGTGGAGAGAGGGAAGTGATTGGAGCATGAGGGCAGTCTCCCCATGGTGTTCTCTTGATAGTGAGTGAATTCTCATGAGATCTGACGGTTTAAAAGTGGCAGTTTTTTCCTGTATTCTCACTTCTCCCTCCTGCCACCTTGTGAAGTAAGTGCCTCCTTCCCCCTCTGTCTTGATTGTAAGTTTCCTGAGGCCTTCCCAGCCTTGTGGAACTGTGAGTCAATTAAACCTCTTTCCTTTATAAATTACCCACTCTCGGGTAGTATCTTTATAGCAATGTGAAAACAGACTAAGACAGTTACTCTGCTAAGAATTACTTTCTTTTTCATTTATTTTACAGTCATATTTCTTTCTTTATGATTGTAAAATAAACATATGTTCACAATAAAATGCAGATGTGTTCATAATAAAATGCAGAAAGATAAATACCTATATTTTGGCCATCCAGGAGCAACCAAATGTCTGCATGTGTGTAGACACACACATACATATGTATATATACATACACAAAATTAATATCATACTTCAAAATTTTTTGTGTATGATTTTATTTAAAACTAAACCAGAAAGATTTTCTGTCATTGAATAGTCTTTGATATCAGAATTCTGATAGCTATATATTTCATCACGTAACTTTTATCAAAAATGTTTAACCATTTCTTGATTTGGGGACATTTAAGCTGTATCCATTTCTCCGCTATTATATCTATATTAGGTATAAATATACGTCTGCATCTCTGATTATTTCTTTGGCATAGATTTCCAGGAGTGGTGAAACTGGGCCAAAGTATGTGAACAACCTTATGAGTACAAACACAGACTAGCCTGGAGCCAACCATAGCAAGGTGTAAGGTAAGGGGAAATGACTGCATTCTACAAAGGCTCAGACAATGGGCATGGGGATGGTGGGAAGCCAAGAAGAACGAAGTTGAACATGAAGACTGTAGCACTTGCCTCATGAAGCAAAAAAAAAAAAAAAAAAAGATTTGTTTGAGCTGCTATTCAACAGGATTAAATCTTGTTAATAGATGAATTTGGGGGTTTCTTGTTTTAGTTAGGCAGCTGTCCCTAGTGGATTGACCCATAGCAAAACAAGGCCTCCTTCACCCCTCACCCTCATTTCACTTGTAATTCAAGTTGAGTCTCATCTGCCCCCAGCTACTCAAGCTGTCCTCAAAGAGAGTTATCCCCACCCAGGAATGCATATAGAAAAAAGTGAAGAATTTTATTTACCAGGAATACTTCATGGTCTTTTTTCACACCACAGTCAGAGAAAGGGAACACTTCTCAGAGCACTCCACAAACTGCTTTGTGGGAAGTAGGGAGAAACAGGGGTGGGGACAAATAAAGAACTCTCCAGCATCCTAGGGCAACCTGGCAGAAATGGTAAGTAGGGGCAGGAGCCCAAACAGTTAGCTACAACTGGGAAAGTAGCACTGGGGTGAAGGAGGAG
Source organism: Chlorocebus sabaeus (assembly GCF_047675955.1). NCBI lineage: Eukaryota > Metazoa > Chordata > Mammalia > Primates > Cercopithecidae > Chlorocebus > Chlorocebus sabaeus. Next base: position 34,408,987 of record NC_132918.1, on the reverse strand, counting down.
GTCAAGAGGGACCACTGTGTGGACCAAAGGAAGGAGGAGCGATTTTTAAGGGCTGCCATAAATGAGCTTTGAAGAAAAGAACTCTGGCTGAAGAGGATTTATGGGATGCTTTCTAGAAGGTGCTATGTATCTGGTCTGGTTCTTTAGGAACACCAAGGGTAAAGATATGCATTAATCTTCAAGGCTTCCAGAGGCAACTTCATGCTTCTTTTGAATATGACTCTGTACAGAATGAGCAAAATATGAACCCACCATATTCTCCTTGGAAAGAGGAACTCACTCTGTTTTGCATAGGATGTGCATAATTTATTCACTACACTTTCTTCCTCTGTGATACTCTGCTTAAACTCTTAATGACTTCTATTTTATGGCTGGATTGACTTGTCATGTAATTGTGGAATAGATATTCTTTTGGTCTTTGCTCTATAAGTTTCTTTCCTCACCTTATCACATCTGTTAACTAGTAATAGCCCATTATTATGGCAAAAACCTTGCTTTACTTGTCCTTGTATATTCTACAGATTTGATCCATGACTTTATACCCAGTGTTGCAATATTTGTACTTGCTTGGTTACAGTGAAGGCAGAAAACAATAACAGTGAGTTGAAAGATAAATTTTTCAGTTATTAAAGAAAAGAAATCTAGTTTGTCTTCTTTTATTCATCGAATCCATAAACATGTATTGAGGATTTAATAAAGATGAAACTCTTATTTCTTCAGTCTATTGTACCATCTGTTATCCTATGCACCTCAAGAATATGACTTTTCATCTGTTGATCATTTTAAAATTGGTTCTAAGCAAAGAACATCCTGGAATGAAGAAGAAAGCAGAGTTTTGGAAGAAGAAAGTAGTTTTTCTTCCAAAGTCAAGGCCTCTATTGTCCTGGGGCGTTCTAAAGGGCAAAACACCCTTTTTGTATTGAGATGTTTATGGTTCCTTAATCAAGAAGTGCTGTGGCTGGATAATTAAGGTATGTACTTGACTTAGTTTATCCTACCTGAGGATGAGAGAAAAGAACTGCAGAGGTCCAAAGGTAGGAGAAGGGAAGAGGCCTTAGGATACTAACCTCAAGGTGAAACAAGGTGTCTCAGAGGCAAGAGATGTCAGAACACCCTCCTCAAAGAAACCATGGTCCTGAAGAAAACTGGGCAGGGACTTCAAGAATTAAATATATGTGTGTGCTCTACTACACTAGAGTAAGAAGACAAATGGAGTATGTATTAGTCCATTTCCATACTGCTAGGAAGAAATACCTGAGACTGGGTAATTTATAAAGAAAAAGGTTAAATGGACTCACAGTTCCACATGGCTGGGGAGGCCTCACAATCATGGTGGAAGGTGAAGGAGAAGCAAAGGCACATCTTACATGGCTGCAGGCAAGAGAGCATGTGTAGGGGAATTGCCCTATATAAAACCATCAGATCTCATGAGACTTACTCACCATCAGGACAACTGCATGGGAAAAATCCACCCCCATGATTCAGTTTCTTTCCACTGGGTCCCTCTCACAACATGTGGGGATTATGCAAGCTACAATTCAAGATGAAATTTGGCTGGGGACACAGCCAAACCGTATCAGAGTAGAAGGAAGATAATAGAGTGGTGCTGTGCTCTTCAAACAATTATTGGTGTCTTCTTTCACCATGTTGGCTTCCCACCAAAAACCTGGCACACAAACCAGACATCATCCTGTTTTCTGCTAGTCTCACAGGCCATATGAAAGTGGGCACTTTGTCACTAATAAGGGAATTAGGATTATTGAGGGAGAGACACGGAGATATTGTAGAGTGATCAATCCTTCATGTTTGCCTGGGACTCTCTAGGCTTTAACATAGAAAGTCTGGTGTCCCAGGAAACTCTCAGTTCCTTTGAAAACCATGCAGTTACTCTTCTCACCTACCTGGAGTGATCTTACAGAAAATTCAACTATCCATGGACTCATATAGACATACCTTTTTTTTTTTTTTTAACAACTTCAAAATGTCTAGATTGCATGTGCACAAATATCAGTTATTTAGTTATAAAATCAGAAAGGCAGTGAGTATTGGACAAGACCAAATATGGGAAGTGTGGGAAATCAGCTTGTGAATGAATTTGGAAACATCTCATTGCAAACACAGAAGGGGGATATCTTGCCATGTTTTGAGGAAGCAAATATAAAAATATAGAGCATTTACTTTTTACTCATTTAAAATATGTTGAATGCGGTTTATATTCTCTTTATTATGGATATAAGTTTTAGTATCAATAAAGGTTTTTGTTTGTTCATTTGTTTTAGATATAATAAATGTAACTATTTACAAGGGATTTCCTTGGTTAGTTTGCAACCAGCCACCAGCCAGTGCTTCTCATAGTCTTCACTTTTTCAGCTTTGAATTATCCTAACATGACATGAAGAATGCAAACCCTGTACTTAATGTTCTGTTTAGAACCATCAGCTTCACATCCTGCTGACACTACATGTTCAGGGTCTCTAACCTAAACCAGGCACTCGACATTGCCAAGTCCTCTCCACACTCTCCTCCAAATGCTAACCTTACCACTGCCTCCCCCTCTTTTCTAAAATAATTCACAGAGAACACAGGATGCACTAAAAGGTCACCTCCTTGCCCTCCTGCCAGAAGAAACTCAACCCCAGTACCACCCACACCCGTTTCACCCTTTCTCTGGTCATAGTAAAATAATGCTTTTCCTGTCCAAGGCTTATCCCCTACCTGTGCTGACTATCCTGGCCCCCATCTCAGGAGCCCCAAACCATAAACTATCATCATCTCTGCATCCATATACTTTCAGCTGCTTTTTCTCTATGACTCCCATCTTCAGCATTTGGAGATAACCAACTCACTTCCACCTGAAAAGAAATTATTTTCCGATCTCAGTTGCTCTCAGCTCTGTCTGCTCATTAGAATCACCTGGGTGTTTAATATGTTTTTGGTACCCAGACTGTACCTCATAACAATCAAGTCAGAATTGTCAGGGGTTGGGGTCAGGCATCAAAATTTTTTCAAGTTCCTCACATGATTCTAATGTGCAGCCAGGGTTAAGAAATACTGATCTAACCTAATCTATCCCTCCACCTACCCTCATTTGTCCTCATTCATCATTAAACTTGACTCGTTGCCTCCTTTTTCTGACCACTTATTCACACCTCTACCACTATAATTTGGCTCAGTGTACTCCACTCCCCAATGCCTCTCAATGCCTCAAGGTCACTGAAGAACTTTTCATTGCTAAATTCCTCTTTTCAGTCATTACCTTATTTGACTGGGCAGCATTGACCCTGCTGACCATTCCTTCCTTCTTGAAGCATTCTGCTCTTCTCTGCTAACTTTCCTCTTATCCTCCTTGGCCTCTTTTATTCTTAGGGTCTCAGAATTCATCCTGATCCTTCTCTGTCTACACTCTCATGTTGGGCAATCTCATTCACTCTCTGGGCTTTCACTGCCATCCATATGTTAGTGACTCCCCAAAAGCCTAAACAGCTTTCTTGGACATCCCTCTATCCAACTGCCTTGGAATAGCTCTATTTGGATATCTCAGTAGCACCTTCAGCGCTATGACTGAAACATGTTATTTCTTCATTGTTTCCTATATCAATTTGTATCCAGTTGCCCAAATAATGTTGACATTACCCTTGACTTGCTCTCTCAAACCCCCATCCAGTCAGCCATGTATCTTCATTTAGAAATGCTGACTAAACCTAGAAGCCCTTAGACCTAAATGTGGTCTACAAATCTAAGCATTTTAATTCTGTAAACTAGTCAGAAATAAATAACCCCAATAAAAACTCTTGGTGTATCTGTTGCAAGATTTATTATGTATTTATAAATACTACATGCATATTAAGTATTTGAAAATGTGTTATAATTTATTGTATACTGCTTAAAAATTCTACTTGCTTTCCCTTTCTAAAAAGAATCACACAGCTGTTCATTGAAGGAGGCACATATTTTAGTTTTCTTGCACTGTTTCAGCTAAGAATGATGTGGTCCACATGTGATGGGAACCCTGGAGGAAAGATCAATTTTGGGGATGATACTATGTTCCTGGTTAAAATCCTGTGACCATCAGATGTTTGTTCTCAAAGGGAACAATGTCAAAAAAAAAAAAGTTATAAAAGCTGTTTTTCTTACTCTTTTACTAAACCAGTTACTGAAATATAAAATAAGTTCCAGTTACCAGTTCTAAGAGAGGCTGCTTTTCTATAGGACCCCTATGTGGCTTTTAGGAATTTCTGGGGTTAATAATTTGTCTTAACATCAAACCCCTGCTTCATTTCTTTCTGCCCATCTGCACATTTTGCATGCATAGAAGCTGTTAGTGTGCATATGTATCCCATCCTTTGCATATGGAATGAATATGCTTTCAAAAAACAGTCTCATAAGAGTTCTAAAGGAAGCAGTGAGTACTTGGAGGGGGTCCAGCCTCACGCTGCAGATGGTGCCACTGCAGTGGGGAGGGAGGTGTAGTTCACAGCTCCAGATCAGCTGGTCTTTGCTCCATGGACCCTCTCTGCTCTTGAATGGATGGCACCAGTTCTATGCATTTACTATGTATAAGATGCTTTCACATGGCACTAAGTAGTAAATCCATGAAGGAAAACACAAGGTTATTTTTAATGAATGCAGAATAATGTCTGCTCCTCTTTGTTTGAAACTTGGAGCAAAAAAATTAGTGTAAAGGCTAAAACCAGTGTCAGTGTTAATAATGAAGAAAAACAATAGTGATCATCAAACTTGCTAACTTGCTGTGAAAGGGTAAACAAATAACAATGGGCCAATTTTGATCTTGGGAGTTTCTGAATTTTTTTCACCTAGCTCCACAGAAAGCCAGTTGCCTGTGAATGTAATGGTTTATATGGTTTTAAGTCACGCTACTGCCTGAGAAGGCTGCTAGATGGGAAGGAAGAGGGAGGGAGGATTTGGTGGAAGAAAGAACATTTCAAACATTAGGATGGGATAGCTGGGGAGCATTTGGAATGTCTAATCTTGAATTTAGTCTTTTTTTACACCTAAGTTTGTAGCTCTAAGTTAAAGTTGTAATAAAGGTTGGGATTGAGAGCAAAGTAACCAGCACTAGCTCCTTACTGGTTTTGACACTGAGCTCCAGCCACAGAGCAATTGTATTTGGGAATAGTGGCTGACAGCTCAGGTCAGGCCTGGAAACCAGAGGAAAGGGACAGAATTACTTTGTAAGATTCTTTTTACTTTCATCTTGCACTCCTCAGTGCCTAGCACAGCTCTTCATATATAATTGGCACTCAAAAATGTTTGTTGAGCTGGTGATTTGCTACCAACTGGACAAACACAATAAAGGGAGGGGATAGAAGACAAGGAGATACTTAAATGAGCTTGTGCAGATGAGCGAGAATTGCCCAAAATAGTTAAGAGTGACCCCAAGGAAGGGAAAGAGGAAGAAGTGGCTGATGTGCCCTGTCTCAGATCTTTTGATGGATGACAACACAAATGCTTTGATACTCAGTTAAGGCAAAGCAATGAGAATCAAATGCAATCTAAACCATTTACAAGGAAAGGCACAGTTTGCTTTGGAAGGATAATTTGGGGATGTTATATTTATACATACATTCATCCTGGGAATGGACATCCTACTCAGTAGGGGTCACCCGTGATCCCTCACTAAGGTTTAGCCAGCTACGAAGCAATGGAGTGGCTGTACCCTCCAAGTTAATTCTTCAACATAGGGTATTCCTCAATGGATTTTTTGAAGTACTACACTGATTTGGCAGTTGTTAAAACTGTGATGAAGTGGCTTTAGAGGAAGTACATTGAAAGCAAGACACAGTCTGTGCATCTTAAGACTGAAGCATCAGCTGTCAGAGAGAGTGGTGGAAAGGGTCATCAAAGGTTAACACATTGTTTTACATGCTTATTCTTTGATAATCATTTTTAAGAATTATCTGTTATTCAGAAATGAAGGCTGATGAAAACTTTTATATTAAACTTATTTATAAGCCATCAAGTACCAACTGTGAGGGGCTGTTGAAGGGTGATTCGTATACAGAGGTTCGCAGCAACGAATAGAGTAAAATGAGGTTCTCCAGGGGAGGGTACAGAGAGAAAAGCACAGGACTTGGGACAGACCAGATGAGCTTGTACCTTTTAGGGAAGCACAGAATGATGAGCCTCAAAGAAGAGAGAAGAAACAGCCAGACAGGATCACAGGAGAACCAGGAGAGGCCACTGGGTGATACAGAAATCATGGGAGTTTCCAAAAAGAGGGAGTGAATTTTTATAAGTTATAATAATGATATTTATAGATGTATTCCATTATAGTATTTTATTTTGCTAATTAACTTCTTAATTCTTCACTCACCTAGATATTTTGGGGCTTAATGATCCACAAACATATGAAACCTATCCAGATGCTTCATGAGCATATACATTTTGAATAAATCTACCATAACATGACTCTTAAATCAAATATTGAATCACGTGGTCTGACAGTGAGGCAAAATATTTGACATTGGGTGGTGCTGGAAAACTGTGAGTAAAGGTCAGCCATGGGTGTTTCCTCCCAGCCTTTGCTTTGACACTGAGGAATCATAATCATGATATCTTCATGGGGAAGCCTCTCCATCTCTCAGTAATTTTTACTTCCTATTTAAAGACTACTTCCCAGGCCTTTATTCCTTGTTTAAAAATAAAGATTTTTAGGATGATTTCTACTCTAAAATAGTACTCATTAGAGAAAATCCTCATTACAGAAAACATAAAAAATTGGAGAAAATTACTCATTATACCAAGATCCAGCCTCTGTTAACATTTTTAAGCACATTTCTTTTCTGTTTTTTTCTCTACAGACTTAAATTTTTCCTTTTTGCAGTTCTGCTTCTTATACATATTCTATAGGTCAATTTTTTCCCACTTGACATTGTATAATACAGCTTCCCACTTTATTATAACGTCCTCATAAAGATTGTTTTTAATGTTTGCATTACATAATTTAACAAGGTCCCTATGGTTAAATATTTGTATTAATTTCTGATCTTTACTATAACAAGGAAACTCTGCCTTTCGTGCATTTATTCTTAAAGCTTTTATAATTTGTCACAATATTCAATAGATTAAGAAATATGAATGTTTTTGAGGCTACTGATTTAATTTGCTAAATTACTTTCTAAGTCGATTCCCTGTGGTCTGTGACGAGCACAGGCTTTGGAGTCACGTCAGGTTGAATCATGGCTCCCTGGGCTGGAGAGAGACACTTAGAGGCCCTCAGCAACAATAAGAGTGTGTGGGGCTACCCACCCACTCATTTAGGAAACTCAAAGAAATACAACACCTAGCTGAAAATCGGTTGTGAGGATGGCTCATAATGAATGTTTCCCTGTGGTATCTACTTTAATGCTTTTATTTTTTAACATGAAATGTCAAATTCTCTTTAAAATTTTTTCTCAAAAATATTTTTGAGGGGGCCTGCACTTCACCAGTGCTATTGGCACATGTTTGTTTCATTTATGGAATCATCTTTCCACAAAGGGTCCTTTGTACCAGTGAGACCTCAGCAAGTCAGTGGGTCTCTTCAAACCTTATCCTTAAACTGCAGATAATAATAATACTCATTTCACGGGAATAAGGGTTAAATCCATTTGCTTGCTTTGCATACTACTTGCCATGTAGTAAGCACTTGATAAATGATAGCTGCTGTTATTATTTTTAAAGAGCTATGAGAGTTTACATTTTCAAATGCCAGCAAAGCATGGCAGTACTCACCTTTAAAAAAATCTTTTGTCATGTAATAGTTTTTAAAAACCAGATTCTCATTCCTGATTAATTTACCTTTCTTTGATTACTAATGAGGTTGAAACTTTTTTCCATATGTTAATTAATCGGTTATATTCCCATTTAGAATTGCTGAAACTTCTTTTCCAAGTGTTAGTTAATTGGTTATATTCCCATTTAGAATTTTGAGTTCTATGGGTTCAAACCTCAGTTCTTCAATTTACTTGCACTGTTTAGGCCTTTGGCAGTGAGCAATGGAACACCCAGTTTCCACAGGACTACATATTGAGGAAATGTACTATCTCCCAAAAGAGGAAGTCCCTAAATAGAGCTGCATGGGGGAAGGGATGAGTATGATTAGGGCTCAGACCTTTTTCCCTGAGATGGTGTGGCTCTGCCCCACCCACTTGATCATGAGATCATGCACTTGCAAACATTCTCTTAAAAAAAAAAAAAAAAAAAAAACACTATAAGGTGGACATTTCTAGTTGACCCAGGTAGAAACTGAGGGCCAGAGATGTGTAGAGGCATGCCTAGTCACTTATCTAATGAGGCACCTTATGTTTTTGCCTATGAGACAGCGGTTTCTTCCCAGCCCCACCTCAGCCAGGTTCATATTCAAACTCTGATTTCCTTCAGATAGCCACTCGTCCATCCTCCATCACCCTGTATTCAGGTGAAGACTTCCATGTATCACACTTACACACAACAGCATCCAGAAACAAAAAAAGGCACTGTCTGTTTATAAGGGCAAAAAATTATTTACCAAAGCCCCTTAGATGATTTCTCCCTCTCCTGTTAACCAGAATTTGCCAAATATCCACTCCTAATCACTGGAACCACACTTTCCATTCCACATTGAGACCATTCAGAACCCACCTCCTAGTCTGGGGAGGGGCCAGGCTCCCTTGAACACAGGGAAAAAGTACCTGCAGGGAATCAGGGTTCAATTATGAACCTGGCTGCTGTGGGGCTAGGAAGAAACAGTTATTTTGTAGGAAAAAACAAAAGGTACCCCATGAGGTGAATTACTAGGCATACTCCTATATAACTCTGATCCTGAGTTTCTAATTGGATTGACTGGATACATCCACCTTGAAGTGTTTTTTAACTGAATGTTTGCAAAGTATCCAGCACGGACCTGGCCTGGGGTAGGTGTTTAGAAATTAAGTTTCTGCTGATTTCAATTCATATGCATGAACATTTTACATAATAAGCTGTTCTTCATATTGATGCAAAAGTTATTCTAAGTTTATAGAGAATGTTTTAATTGAGGGAGTAAAACATTTATAGAAATTTATAATGTTTGTGTGGTCAAGTGCACTAATTCTTTTCTTTTTAAAATTTCTTTCAATACTTTCAAGTTTAGAAACTACCCCTGATCCCTTTTTACTTCCTCTCACTTACAACTACTACAAAAGCTATTTTCATCTGGTATTTTATAATGTGATTTGTTATGCTCTTTTTATTCCGTATTGGATTTGGTATGATGTTAACTATAAAATGAGGATCTATTCTGATTTCTTTCCTAAGCATGTATTGAATTGTTTCAGTATCATTTACTAAATAATGATTTACCTCATAGATTTGAATGCCTTCTTTATGACAGATTATATTCTTACAAAAGTTAGGACATGAGACCAGGAAAATCTCTCCTCATGAAAACCAGAGGAGTAGGGAAAAAGCACCCCACCCACACCCTCCTACACATATTGCAACCAAATCTATCAGTTTAATAATTGACAGTTGTATAAAATTTAGTCTTTTCACCTGGTCAACTATTCTTCATTTTCCCAAATCTTCCTTTAGCACATTCAGTTGATTTTCTGTAGTTTTGAGCCAAGCTTGGGTATTACCTGGACTGTGAACAACCTAGCCAGGAGAAACATCATACATCCTGCAGAAACTCCATAACCAGCCACTGCGTGCCACTTCGCCACTTTGACACTAGCACCAGAATTTGAGAACTCCTTCTAACTACAGAAAATCGACTGAATGCACAAAAAGAAGTCCTCACAATGCTGAGTCAGATTATTATAGTTATAGCAATTCTTCCCAACACTTGTAATTTGTAGCTCTTAGAACAGCATTGTGGAGTTTCCATGTGGCTGCCCCATGATTTTGTCCATGACAACTTCCTTATTTTTTTTTTTAGCAATAAATATAGTACAAATTTGCACACCTTTTTTCATCTTCAGCTACCCTATCATTAATACACTATGCAGCAGAGACTCTATTTTTATAGCTAGTTGTGTTCCCACTATTCTTCGACTCCAGCCAAACAGGATTATTCGTTAATCCTTAAACACACTGTGTACTTTCTCGCCTCCATTCCTTTTTCTATGCCATTCCCTGAAGCTGACAAACACTATGCCACATCCTCTCTCCTCGTCTTCTGTCCAAATCCAAACCAACAATGTTTGACATACTGGAAATAACCTAATAGTTAGATAAAGATATTTAAATTCAATAGAATATTATACAATAACCAAAAATGAACAAAAGAAGAGGGAAAAGAGGAGGAGGAGAAATGTTTACTAAAATATGCGTAAACAAATTCTATGAGTAACTTGATTATAAATAGGTATGTTGGTCAGGTTTTGATCAGCATGACATAAGGACTACAGGAAATATGGTGGCCATGTCAGGGCCTAGATCCTGAGACCTGTCCTTGCTAAAACTAACTCTGTCTCATATCTCCTCTTCCATTTCTCATTGTTACTTTTTTCTACTGTACGTAAGTCTCTTCCATCACAGACAGACTTTCTTGTTGGAGATTAAGGGAGGATTACAGCAGATAATGGCTACCAGAATCCACAACTCCGTGAGCCAGTCCTAAATTTTAAAAATCCGCAGGAAGATTTTGACAGGTCAGAATTGACTCACAGCCCCACTTTAGACCAATCACCATACTCATAGGAATGGCTATCAGGACTGGTCAGATCTAGAACAAGAGACCTTTCCTGTCATCAGGGATGAGGGTACCATGATTGACAGGTTCATCAGAATCACCTGCTGGAGTGGAGAAGCAGTAGCTTCCCAAAGGAAATGTGTGTGTATTGGAGTGGAAAGAGGGGAGCAGAAGATTAGAGGAGAAGCAGCCAAGGTGCTGAGCAGACAAGAAAAACAACAGTTGCATTCTACAAATTGGCATGCAGGGTCATCTGTGAATTACCCCTGCCACTGCCATAGCCTCCTTTTTCATCACTCTGTACCTCTCATCCTGTGTAAGGGATATTCTGAACTAATTAGAGTTCTGCAACTTCTGGGTTCCACCTTTGCACATGTTGTTCCTTCTTTCTCTAAGCCTTCCTAATCTTTCTGCCTCTACCTGGCTAATTCCAACTCATACTTCAGCTGATATTGCAGCTATCACCTGCTCTAAGAAGCCTACAAGGATTCTACACTTGCCCCCACTCAGAGTTTCAGAATCCCACATATGCTTATAGTGCTTGAAGCTTACCTCTAGCACAGCTTATGTCATGTCCTATTGTGATACACTCCAGCTAGTTTAAGCAGAACAGGATTATTACAGGATCCAAGTGAGCTTACAGAATTTCTGGGAAGCTGGGGAGCCAAGCTTGGGTATTACCCGGACTGTGAGCAACCTAGCCAGGAGAAACATCCACAATCATGCAGAAACCCCATGGCCAGCCGCTGCCTGCCACTTAGCCACTTCAACACTCCACCAGAATCTGAGAACTCCTCAATAACTGTCGCTAGAGAACTGAGCACCTCTACTGCCCTTCCAGCCACCAGAACATGTGGCCACCTCACAGTAGCTGCTTTCATCTTCCACATCTCTGCTTGGCAGAAGCTCGGTCATGTGAAGAATATAGATGCAAGGGAAACTGAGAAATGTAGTCTTTTCCATGATAAACAGAAGGCTGAGTCATATTGAATGAGCCAATTTCCCAGTCTTCTACCAAACCTTCCACAATAACAAATTTGTTGTTAAGGGCAAACCAATTTATGGTTGTCCTACTGTCTTGGTAAGTAGTTTTGTTGTCTGTATAAGACCTTGGTTCCTAGAAATACTTTTAATTTAATATCCATTTTTATCTAGCACTAGTATTGCTAGGCCAGCTTTGTGTTGTTGTTGTTGTTGTTGTCACTAATTTTCTGGTATGTCTTTTTTCATCCCTTTATTTGTAATCTTTCTACGTTATTTTGTTTGAGGCATATAACTTATAAACAGATATATACCTGGATTTTTGAAAAGCCTATCTAAAGCCTATCTAAAAGTCTTACCTATTAATAGGTGAGTTTAAATCTGACAATTTATCTCTGACATTTTATAGTCCCGATTTATGAAGTTCTTTTTTTCCTCCCTTTTTTTTGTCTTCTTTTGGATTATCCTAATTCCTTTTCTTTTTCTTCAATGGGTTTGGAAACTACACATTTTAGTTCTAATCATTTAGTGGTTTTAACAGACTGAGGTTTATATATTTTTAACAAAGTCAGTACTTAATCCATATATCTAGCCTCTTCCTGCACAAGACAGAGCAATGAAACTTCCCTCCTGACTCATCATTTTCCCCAAATGCTCATGTTATTATTGTCTAGATTTTGGTTTAAAATGTTTTTCTCTGTGCTTGAAAAGAATCACACAGAAGACCCCCTCTCTGTATGACCACTCCATCATCTTGATCTGGATATTACAATAGCCTCTTTATCTCTTCCTTTCTCTGAATTCTTCCTGGCTTCATAGCCTTTAATTCTTGAGTCCCCATTCTGTATATCGTTTCTTCCATGACTTACAAAGGCCCCTAGTTCCCTCACTCCTTGCCTTGCCACTGCACCACCCTGCAAACCTTCAATTTGGGAGAGGTGCCCATATGTATCAAGAACAAGAAAGCACTGAAGATTCTCAAGTCTTCTAACCTATTCCTGCCTTCTCTGTTTTAGCACGTGATCCTGCTTCCTACTTTGGAGGAAACAGAAACCATCAAGTAAGAACTCAACATTTTCCACTTCCTCCACCATAAATTTATCTATATCCCCCACCCATATTTCCCCCTCAGTCTCACATGAAACAATGACCTTCTTCCACTCCTAGGCTAGCTTTAGGACACAGTTCGAAATTACTACTCCTGTCTGCTGTATTTTCAATTCTCCTTTATTGTACCCGAGACAATACTAGCTAAATCAATACCTTGCTTGTAGAGAACATTTGATAAACATTTATTACATTAAATAAATATAAATAAATGAATAAATCTGTCAGGTAAGATATTTACAAAATGGTCATAATAGCTACATTTTCATCTGATATATTTTTAAGAATATTGCGATATTGTAAACACTCAGCAGTGTTACTGTTTACAAATATTTGAAGATCATATCAATTTATGGAACAAATATCTGAGTCCTACAATTGTCTTATTCTGCGTGCTGGGAAAAGAGAGTGAATAAGACAGACAAAGACTCCACTCTCATGAGGCTGACATTCTAGAGCAAGAAAGCAGGAAATAAACAAGTAATCAGATAAAATCATTTCAAATGGTGGAAGGGGCTATGAAGAAATTAAAAGAGGATAATGATTAGGGAGTGGCATGTGTAAGGGAAAATGAGAAGGCCAGGCCTGTGCAGCAAAAACATAAAGAACAAGGAGGAATAAAGTGTGAGATGAGGAAAGGAAGGCAGTCGCCAGACCACGATATGATTTATAGAGTCAACTGTAAGTGCATTGGGATGCCATTGACTTTTTATAACTGAAGAAAAACATTCATAATTATAGTGTGCACAAAAACTGTACAACTTGATCACACAATCACACACACACTACTCATGAAGCAACTATCCAGCCCAGTTCAAGATATAGAACAGTTCCAGACCTCAGAAGATTCCCTCATGCCACTTCTCAATCTAACCACCCCGTCCCCAGTCCCTAGCAAAGCCTTCTGTCAATGCAGATTAGTTTTGCCTATTCTTGAACATAAATAAATATAATCATACAGTACAGACTTTTGTATGTCTTCACTTGCTTAATCCAGGAGATTCATCCATGTTATGGGATGTGCCAGTAGTTCATTCTTTTTTATTACTTGTTCTATTTTGTTGTACAAATGTATCACCATTTATCTATTGTGCTGTTAGTAGACATTTAGGTTGTTGCCAATGTTTGTGTATTATAAATAATGCTAGTGTAAATAGTGTTGAAACTTTTGATAGACATAGGCACTCATTTATTCTGATATATGCCTAGGAGTAGAATTATATATATTTAGCTTTATTAGATGTAGCCAAACAATTTTCCAAATGTGTCATATATTCCTTTTTACTAGCAGTGCATGAAAGTTCCAGTTTCTTTACATCCTCAACAGTATTTGGTATTGTCAGTCTTTTTAATTCTTAAAATTTTAGCTATTTTGGTGGGTGCCTAGTACAGGTTGAGCATCCCTAATCCAAACATTCAAAATCCAAAATTCTCCAAAATCCAAAACTTTTTGAGCACTGACATGGCATCACAAGTGGAAAGCATGCAGAAAAATCACCTATAGATGACATGGTAAAAATCTGTGATGGGCTTATTGAAGGACTAGAGTAGTGTGCATTCAGAACAGAATAAGAATTCATGTCAATGTATAAAATCAGACTTCTAACACAAAAACCATAGTTAATGAGGCAGATGACTCTGGGGGAAATATTTTTAAAAGCCATCCAGCAGAAAGCCTCCTCATCCATAGAGGACCCACTTGCTGGTCCCTCAAGTGCTTCTGATGTTTCTTCTCACCTTTAAAAAAAGTGTATGTAGTAACCTTTTAAACAAAACACAGCATCATAGGTAGAGACTGAAAGCCTGCCATTGTTTGTTGTTGCTGTTGTTTAACAGTTAATACATTATTCTGTTGATGCTATTGTTCTGCCTAGTTTCTGTAAACCACATTATTTTTTCACTGTATTAATATTATGTCTTTTTTTTACAGTTAAGTGATTATGTGTAAATAAATGTTAGAAAATGATTACTTATTGTTAGCATATAAATTGAGAGCCAGGAATGATGGTGATGCCATGCAACCACAGATTGTCCACATGGGTGGCTGAGATAGCGACACCTTTGCTTTTTGATGACACCTTGGCTTTCGATGTACACAAACTTTGTTTCATACATAAAATTGTTTAAAATACTGTATAAATTTACCATCAGGCTATGTGTATAAGTTATATGCACAAAATTGTTAAAAATACATAAATGAATATTGTGTTTAGGCTTGGTACATCACAAAATATCTTATTATGTATATACAAAGATTCCAAACTTTTAAAAATGTCTGAAATTCAAAATACTTCTGGTCCCAAGCATTTTGGATAAGGTATACTCAATCTTTAGTATCACATTGTAGCTTTAAGTTTACTTTCCTTGATGATTAATGATGTTGAACACCTTTTAAGTATTCTAATCATATATTTGAATTTAGACCATTGATGGTTTAGGCAGAAGTTTGATCTTATTCATATTTTTAGAGATACCTCTTGTTGCTCCATGGAGAATTGGCTGTAGGGAAATACAATGGAAGTAGACGGAACATTTAAAACACTATTGCAGTAGTCCTTTCAGTGGATGTAAGTGGCTTGGATAAATAATAGCAAAGGAGTTAGAGAGAAGTGAAAAGATGCAAGATATATTCTGGAGGAAGCCTAGCAAATGTACCTACTCACTGGCCATGGGGGAGAAAGGAGGAATCAAAGGTGGCCTAAACAGCAGAATGAATACTGGCACGTTTCCCATGGTATGGAAACCCCAGAGTGGGTCCGTTGAATGTTAGGAGGAAAATTATAGGAGATGAAAGAAGAGACTGAATCATACCGCAGCAAACTATGCCAACCCCAAATTTAAAATTTAAAAAATTCCGGTCACAAACTGTGCTCAAAGAAACATTCTGGGCAGAGAACTGCAATGGACTTTGACTTGCTTCCCTGTCTTGCAAATGAACTCTGTAGCACTGTGCAATAGGAGTTTGCCAGCAAAACTTATATGACTTATTTTGTCACTAATGTCGGTTTTTTTGTTCTTTCCTTTCAAGAATAAATATGTCTCTACATAATGAAATGAAAAATCAAGAAATTTAAAATTAGATTAGTTTGGAAATTACTGGCATTTTTCTTCTTGTGTAAGGTCACTCTGCCCTTGCAGGCCAGTGCTGGGGAAGTGACACATTTCTTTCTCCATCCCACACTTCTGCTTATTTTCATGCCATAAAAAGCAGATCTTCAACATTTCAAATGCTTAGTGCATGTGGCAAATATTTTTATCCTCATTTAAGACTTTAAGTTATGTTATGTAAAAAGTAGCATGCCAGACCACTAGTTTACTAGGCCATTTTCATACAGAAAACAAAATTCTGTCTTTGCAGAAATAATAAGCTGACTCTTCAAGTTGCCTGGTATTAGCCTGCCTGCTGCTTTTAGGTGGTGCTTTTCAGTTCTCAAACCAGTGACAACTCTGCATAAAGAAGAACCTCATGGTTGTTAACAGCTTACTATAGATAGTCCCTGTGCTATCAATCCTGTGAGGTATGCACTATTATTATCTCCATTGAACATATGAGAAAACTGAGTTCAGTAGCCTGCCCAGGATCACTTGGCTGATAAATAGCAGGGATGAGATTAGAACCTAGGTTTATCTGAATCTAAAACTGAAGCTTTTGATGGTTCCCAAGCTAGGACAGTTAGGCTGGAAATTAAGTGAGTGTGTGCCAAAGCCAGCCCCCGTGGATTTGCATCACAACTCTACGATTTACTGGCCATGTGACCCTAGACAGTCTTTTCTGGGGACCATCATAGTACCTATATCATTGGATATTGTAAGAATTAATAAGTTAACATGTATACAACACTTAGAACTGTGCCTAGGTTATACTATGAAAGTGTTAGCTATCACTTAAAAAATAGCTTTATTGAGATATAATTCACATACCATTCAATTCAAACATTTACGGTCTACAATTCAATGGTTTTTAGTATATTGAAAGAATTGTACAATCAGGCTGGGCGTGGTGGCTCATATCTGTGATCCCAGCACTTTGCGAGGCCGAGGCGGGCAGATCACAAGGTCAAGAGATCGAGCTCATCCTGGCCAACATGGTGAAACCCTGTCTCTACTAAAAACACACACAAAAAATTAGCTGGGCATGGTGGTACATGCTTGTAATCCCAGCTACTCAGGAGGCTGAGGCAGGAGAATCACTTGAACCCGGGAGGCAGAGGTTGCAGTGAGCCAAGATCGTGCCACTGCACTCCAGCCTGGCGACAGAGCGAGACTCTGTCTCAAAAAAAAAAAAAAGAAAAAAGAAAAAAGAAAGAATTGTACAATCATCACCACAATCAACTTTAGAACATTTTATCAACCCAAAAAGAAACCCAGTACCTATTAATAATCACTCCCTCCCCCATCCCACCTCCAGCCATAGGCAACCACTAATCTACTTTGTGTCTCTATAGATTTATAGATCTATAAGAATCTATGGAATATAGATTGCTTATTCTGGACATTTCATATAAATGAAATCACGTATGTGTCCTTTTATTTCTGGCTTTTTTCACTAGCATAGCATTTCAAAGTTAATTCATATTGTAGCACATATCAATACTTCATTTCTTTTTATTGCTCAATTATATTGCATTGTGTAGATATACCTCATTTTATTTATCAAATCATGGACATTTGATTTGTTTCCACTTTTGGCCATTGTGAATAATGACGCTATGAACACTTGTGTACAAATTTTTATGTGGACCTGTGTTTTTATTTTTCTTGGGTATATATCTGGGAGTGGAACTACAGCTATTGCTTGTCACTGCCTCTGTCTCTGTATATGTGGATATGCAGATGTAATTCTCTCATATAAACACAAGCCTTGGGGTTTTTACTCTAAATGACCTAATGTGGTAACTGTCCTTCCTGTTTCATATCACAAATGAAGAAACTGAGACTCTGGGAGATGTGCCTTACTGTTTCTTGGTCTGCAGCTTTGCCCAGGCTATCTCCCCTTTTAAGCATGCCCCCCTGACTCTTCCCTTTGTCAGTCCTTTGGGTTTGAGCTAAGGCCTTACTTCTGGCCAGGAAGCCTTGATTAGACCCCCTGTCTGGGGCAGGTAACCTACTCTGTGCCTCCACAATGTCCTAAGGGTTGCTTTACCATCAGCTTTGTCACATTTTCCTGTACTATCGCAACCAACCAGGTGGTAAGATGCTAGGGAAGGGGCACTGTTGTCCTCAACTCTGTCTTCCATGCTAAGCACTAGGGCTGGCATGCAGTGGTTGTTCAATAGATGTTGGTAGAAGTTAAGAAAGGAGGAAGGAATCTGGCCTAGATACATGCTAAAAAGTGACACCTCTGGTCTATCAGACTGATAAAATCTTTTCTGTCACATCATATGGCCCTAGTTTGAATTGATAAAAGAGAAAAACCAAGGAGTGATTATTCAGATTGGAAAAAGAGGCTTTCCTTCTTTTTTTTTTATTTTTTAAATTAATTAATTAATTTATTTATTATATTGTAAGTTCTAGGGTACATGTGCACAACGTGCAGATTTGTTACATATGTACACATGTGCCGTGTTGGTGTGCTGCACCCATTAACTTGTCATTTACATTAGGTTTTTCTCCTAATGCTATCCCTTCCCCTTCCCCCCACTCCATGGCATGCTCCAGTGTGTGATGTTCCCTGCCCTTTTTTCCAAGTGTTCTCATTGTTCAATTCCCACCTATAAGTGAGAACATGCAGTGTTTGGTTTTCTGTCCTTGCAATAGTTTGCTCAGAATGATGGTTTCCAGCTTCATCCATGTACCTACAAAGGACATGAACTCATCCTTTTTTATGGTTGCATAGTATTCCATGGTGTATATGTGCTACATTTTCTTAATCTGGTCTATCACTGATGAACATTTGGGTTGGTTCCAAGTCTTTGCTATTGTGAATCGTGCTGCAATAAACATCCGTGTGCATGTGTCTTTATAGTAGCATGATTTATAATCCTTTGGGTATGTACCCAGTAATGGGATCACTGGGTCAAATGGTATTTCTAGTTCTAGATCCTTGAGGAATCACCACACTGTCCTCCACAATGGTTGAACTAGTTTACAGTCCCACCAACAGTGTAAAATTGTTCCTATTTCTCCACCTCCTCTCCAGCACCTGTTGTTTCCTGACTTTTTAATGATTGCCAGTCTAACTGGTGTGAGATGGTATCTCATTGTGGTTTTGATTTGCATTTCTCTGATGACCAGTGATGATGAGCATTTTTTCATGTGTCTGTTGGCTGCACGAATGTCTTCTTTTGAAAAGTGTCTGTTCATATCCTTTGCCCACTTTTTGAAGGGGTTGTTTTATTTTTTCTTGTAAATTTGTTTGAGTTCTTTGTAGGTTCTGGATATTAGCCCTTTGTCAGATGGGTAGATTGCAAACTTTACTCCCATTCTGATGGTAGTTTCTTTTGCTGTGCAGAAGCTCTTTAGTTTAATTAGATCCCATTTGTCAATTTTGGCTTTTGTTGCCATTGATTTTGGTGTTTTAGTCATGAAGTCCTTGCCCATGCCTATGTCCTGAATGGTATTGCCTAAGTTTTCTTCTAGGGTTTCTATGGTTTTAGGTCTAATATTTAAGTCTTTAATCCATCTTGAATTAATTTTTGTATAAGGAGTAAGGAAGGGATCCAGTTTCAGCTTTCTACATATGGCTAGCCAGTTTTCCCAGCACCATTTATTAAATAGGAAATCCTTTCCCCATTTCTGGTTTTTGTCATGTTTGTCAAAGATCAGATGGTTGTAGTTGTGTAATGTTATTTCTGAGGCCTCTGTTCTGTTCCATTAGTCTATATGTCTGTTTTGGTATCAGTACCATTCTGTTTTCGTTACTGTCGTCTTGTAGTATAGTTTGAAGTCAGGTAGCATGATGCCTCCAGCTTTATTCCTTTTGCTTACGATTGACTTGGCAATGCAGGCTCTTTTTTGGTTCCATATGAACGTTAAAGTAGTTTTTTCCAATTCTGTGAAGAAAGTCATTGGTAGCTTGATGGGGATGGCATTTAATCTATAAATCACCTTGGGCAGTATGGCCATTTTCACGATAATTGATCCTTCCTATCCATGAGTGTGGAATGTTCTTCCATTTGTTTGTGTCCTCTTTTATTTCATTGAGCAGTGGTTTGTAGTTCTCCTTGAAGAGGTTCTTCATATCCCTTATAAGTTGGATTCCTAGGTATTTTATTCTCTTTGTAGCAATTGTTAATGGGAGTTCACTCATTATTTGGCTCTCTGTCTGTTATTAGTGTATAGGAATACTTGTGATTTTTGCACATTGATTTTGTACCCTGAGACTTTGCTGAAGTCGCTTATCAGCTTAAGGAGATCTTGGGCTGAGACGATGGGGTTTTCTAAATATACAATCATGTCATCTGCAAACAGGGACAATTTGACTTCCTCATTTCCTAACTGAATACCCTTTATTTCTTTCTTTTGTCTGATTGCCCTGACCAGAATTTCCAACACTATGTTGAATAGGAGTGGTGAGAGAGGGCATCCCTGTCTTGTGCCAGTTTTCAAAGGGAATGCTTCCAGTTTTTGCCCATTCAGTATGATACTGGCTATGGGTTTGTCATAAATAGCTCTTATTATTTTGAGATATGATCCATCAATACCTAGTTTATTGAGAGTTTTTAGCATGAAGCGCTGTTGAATTTTGTCAAAGGCCTTTTCTGCATCTGTTGAGCTAATTATGTGATTTTTGTCTTTGGTTCTGTTTATGTGATGGATTACATTTATTGATTTGTGTAGGTTGAACCAGCCTTGCATCCCAGGGATGAAGCCAACTTGATCTTGGTGGATAAGTTTTTTGATGTGCTCCTGGATTCGGTTTACCAGTATTTTATTGAGAGTCATTGCTTTATTAAACTACTTAGAACAATCTTCTTGTAAATAGTGAGCCCCTGGGAAACTGTTGCTTGAACGACAGTGTGTGTATCACAGTGATACCCAGGATGCTTTTATTGGTATATGGAGGACAATTTAAACTTCACAGTCTATTATTTATTTCATATGAATATAGAATATAGCTATATTATATGAATATAGCTAGGATATAAGACTCACAATATCATTTTTAGGAGCAGGCTAAGGTCTTTTTTTTTTTTTTTTAAATTAAGACTATCCTTTTTTTTCTTCTTTTTTCTTTTTTCTTTTCTTTTTTTTTTTTTAAAATGGGGGCTTGCTCTGTCACCCAGGTTGGAGTGCAGTGGCGCCATCTTGGCTAACTGCAACCCCTGCCTCCCAGGTTCAAGAGATTCTCCCTGCCTCAGCCTCCCGGGTAGCTGGGATTACAGGCGTCCGCCACCAAGCCCAGCTAATTTTGTATTTTTGGTAGAGAGAGAGTTTCACCATGTTGCCCAGATTGGTCTCAAACTCCTGACCTCAGGTGATCCACCTGCCTCGACCTCCCAAACTGCTGAGACTATTCAAAATATCTATTAAATAAGTAATGGTACAGATGAAACACAGATATAGGAAATCTTGTATAGGTGGTATAAAATAATTCAAGTTTTAGAACACCATTTAACATTTAAAATGTGAAAAGTTCTAAGTACAAAGTACATTTTATAAAGCAGTGCATGTCCAGGTTGACTGAACACACAAATCACCTCAAATCTTGCTACAATGGAGATTTTGAGTCAGCAGACCTGTAAAGAGCTCTGAGGCACTGTATTTCTAACAAGTACTCAGGGAATACCGATACTGCTGATCCTGGACCACACCTGGTTATAAAGCACAAATGAAAGTATAAAGTAATAACAATAATGCTACCTGCTACCCTTTGAGTTCTTCTATGCACTAGGTTCTCTCTCTCTATATATATATATATATACACACACACATACACACACACATATATACACACACATATATATATACGTGTGTGTGTGTACGTGTGTTTTATAGATGTCAAACTTAGCAGTATTCGCAAAAATCCTGCAAGGTAGTTATTAATATCTCCAGTTTACAAATGAAAATTTAAAAATCAGAATAATACTACCTACTACCTTTTAAGTTCTCCCATGTACTAGGTACAGTTCTAGGTGTTTTATAGATGTCAAACTTAGCAATGTTCACAAAAATCCCTCAAGGTAGTTATTAATATCTCCAGTTTACAAATAAAAATTTAAAAATCAGAAATGGTTTAACTTTTAGACACAACTTTTTTTCCCCCCACAAATCAGGACACACAAGCAGCAAGAAAATGATAATATCCTTGTTTCTATTATTGTCATTATTACTGTAAAATAAATCAAGCTAGAGGGGCCTGAACTACTGCCTTGATTTTGGCCAGTGCAAGTTCTCAGCATTTGTTCCATTCACATGTCCTGTCTGTGACCTCAGTGTGAGATAGAAAGTAATCTGGTCTAAGGATCAAAGCCTGAAGTTTTCTCATTTCCCCACATTCAAAACAAAATAGCTCTGGGCAAGGGATGCATTTCTATCCCATGGTTATAATGAAGGAAAAAAAAAAAGCCTACTAAAGTCCAATTTGGATAAAAAAGCATTCTTAAAACAAGTAAAAATAAACATATACACACATACACACAAACATACATACGTTAATGCGCAGAACAGTTTCAGCTGCCTGCAGGGAGTTTTGTTGTTTTCTCCAGTTAATACTACTAATTCATTTTCACATGGGTACTCTGTGAGTTAAACACTTTACATTTATATGGTTATTTTTTTTGTAAAGATTCCAACATGCCTAATTAAGAACAAACCCAAGGGAATAAAAAAATAAAACCAATGATTTCCTTTCAGAGGGTTCCAGGGCCCTTTGTGGTGTGGTAGGGGGAAGGGAAGGGAGTCTTCTATTGCTAGTCACAGGCCACTAAGGTGCCTTCCATAAAAGCCTTCATGAGGGAATGTTATGCCCTACCTGGCTAAATAGCAGATTTCAAAAACCTAAGGGCTTGGGCTCAACCTGGCCTGTTTTGTATTTTTTTTTTTTTCTAAGTTGGGAAATGTCCTTATAAATCTGGGCATCTGGGTTTTCTGGAAAAATTGGAAGACCTGGAAACAGTGGGTCCAGATTCCTGTAATAGCTTCAGTTAGTTGCAGCAAGGAGCAGCTGTCCCTCTTCACTTTCCCAGCAGGCTTCACTCATTTCCATTACCTGCCTGGCCCTGGAGGCTACTGAGTTTGGAATCCCTAGTTTATAAGTAGAGTTTTTGAACAACCAACCTTTGCTCTCCTCATCATTATCCTAAAAAAAATCTGTCCAAGCAACTATGTGTTGGAACAATGAAAAGCAGTGTCCTTTTAACAAAGTGAAAGCAGTTGGTTCATACAAAAATTATTCATTGACTTCGTGAAAGCCAATGTGTCTGGATTTTAAACAATCTGTGTTGTTCAGATATGCAAGTGATAAATCCCCTGTGTTTCCCTCTGTGTCATGCAACTAGTCGTCAGTTGGTATACTCTTGGCCCATTTCCTGTGAGGATCATGTTAAGTGATGGGAGTCTAGAGGTGGCTCAGAGATTATCCTGTCCAGTTTGCTGGTAAGTGGGAGTTGAACTCCCCAGGTCCAAAAAGGTCAACAGAATGAATGGATGGTATATAGGTATATGGTGGGGAGAGATGATATCCAGAAAACTGAGATACTTTTTTTAAAAGCAGATACTTTCTCATGCTTGATTTAGAGGTGGAGAACATTACAGTCCTCTAATCTGTTATTCATTCAATAAATATTTATTAAGCACCAACCATATGCTATGCACTGTGCTAAACAGGGAACACAATAATGAATGAGACTGAATCCCCTGCCCTGGAGAAGTTCAGTCTGGAGGTAGTTATCCAAATATATGTACCTTGATAGCTACGTGAAAAGTGACCGATGCCACCTGATAGGTGGAGCAAAGACCTGTCCCTTATGTCATATTCCTAATCCCAAAGAGATTCCACAATATTCCCATCAGTTTCATTCCTCCTTCTACAAACAGACAGATACATTTTGCTTTGAAAAAGCAGTAGCACAGGTGGGTAGGGCAGACCAAACTGGGGCTGTGCTGAACTGCAAAGGAACTGTCACTACTCAGGTACAGCCAACCTTTAGTAGGCAGGCACGCTGCAAGGTTGCCAGAATGTCAGGGTTTGTGAGGGAAGCCAGAAATTGGATATTTTAATACGACATCTTCTTTTTTGATAGTGTTTTAAAACATTTTAAAACCCAGTGTAGATTAACAAAAATGGGGTTTCAGGCAGGTTTAATTAGGGAGTCCTAAGACTGTGATCTGATTTCAGGAGTCCCCATGTCCAACCTTTTCATTGTATTTAACATTGCATCTTACCAAGAACTGGAAGCCTGGAATTTGCTTTTTCCAGGAAGTCCCATTGGGTCTCTCATGTTTTTGAAAGTCCAACACATTGAAATACTCAGACTTTCTGTGTATCTCTTTCATTTCTCTCTCTCCTCCCTCCTTCCACTGCCTCTCTTTCTCTCTCCTTCTCTCACTCTGTTACCTAAAAATAATTATCTTCATTAAAAGAGTGGTAATTTGAACACATTTATCAACAAGTTATTCTTTAAGAGTAACCTTTGAAATATATAAATAATTAAAGGCATCATTTGGTTCTTCTGGCATTAATCTTTAACTTTTCATATTCATGTCACTCTGGCTTGGAATGACAATCCTTCGCCAGGCACTTGTCCTTTACTTTTAACTGGTCTTGAGCTAAAATGCCCCTGAGTGGCTTTATCGTTCAATGCTTACAAAGACTTTATTCTCTATTATTCACAGGTGTTCCATTCACCTTGCCTAGACTGTGTAAGGTAATTACATGAATGGTTTTGTTTGTATTTTCTATCTCCCAATTCTCAGAGCTGCTTCCTTTTTATCCAACAGTAGCTAAAGAGAAATAAGATAGAATTGAGAGGGTAAAGCCTCCCTGGCTTTTCTTTATATTCAGAGAAAATATTTTCATTCTTTAACTATTCACTGCAATTTCTTACCTTATTAGGACCTAATTTATGGACAATAAGTAGAATTAATTTTACTTAGTAGCCCTAGATTTCTGACTTTCCTTAACAACATTCCAGGGAGTCTTAAGCTTTAATAATTCTTCACCTTCCTTGCTTTTCTAGAACCATATTCTAAAAAGCCAAAGCAAAACAGACAAACTAGTGTCCCTAATACAATATATTCATTTAAAACATTCTAACATCTTGAGATACCGTGATATTTGGTCTTATTTTTCTAATCTCCTTATATTTGCCATCAAAAGTATATGTGTTGAGCATGGTACTAGTATAGAAAGCACAGAGACCAATGGAACAGAATAAAGAACCCAGAAATAAGCCCAAATACTTACAGCCGACTGATCTTTGACAAAGCAAATAAAAACATAAACTGGGGAGAGGACAACATTTTCAATAAATGGTGCTGGGATAATTGGCTAGCCACATGTAGGAGAATGAAACTGGATCCTCATCTCTCACCTCATACAAAAATCAACTCAATGGATTAAGGACTTAAATAGAAGACCTGAAGCTATAAAAATTCTAGAAGATAACATTGGAAAAACCCTTCTAGACATTGACTTAGCAAGGATTTCATGACCAAGAACCCAAAAGCAAATGTAATAAAAACAAAGATAAATAGTTAGGACTTAATTAAAAGAAATAGCTTTTGCACAGCAAAAGGAACGCTCAGCAGAGTAAACAGACAACCCACAGAGTGGGAGAAAATCTTCACAATCTATACATCTGACAAAGGACTAATATCCAGAATCTACAAAGAACTCAAACAAATCAGTAAGAAAAAAAAAAAATCCCATCCAAAAGTGGGCTAAGGACATGAATAGACAATTCTCAAAAGAAGATATACAAATGGCCAACAAACATGAAAAAATGCTCAACATCACTAGTGATCAGGGAAGTACAAGTCAAAACCACAATGTGATTCCACCTCACTCCTGCAAGAATGGCCATAATCAAAAAATAAAAAAACAGTAGATGTTGGCATGGATGTGGTGATCAGGGAACACTTCTACACTGATGGTGGGAATGTAAACTAGTACAGCCAATATAGAAAGCAATGTAGAGATGCCTTAAAGAACTAAAAGTAGAACTACCATTTGACCCAGCAATCCCACTACTGGGTATCCACCCAGAGGAAAAGAAGTCATTATACAAAAAAGACACTTGCACACACATGTTTATAGCAGCACAATTCACAACTGCAAAATCATGGAAGCAACCCAATGCCCATCAATCAACAAGTGGATAAAGAACCTGTGGCATATATATGTACGATGGAATACTACTCCGGCATAAAAAGGAATGAATTAACAGCATTCGCAGTGACTTGGATGAGACTGGAGACTATTATTCTAAGTGAAGTAACTCAGGAATGGAAAACCAAACATCATAGGTTTTCACTGATATGTGGGAGCTAAGTTATGAGGAGGCAAAGGCATAAGAATGATACAATGGACTTTGGGGACTTGGGAAGAGTAGGGGGTGAAGGATAAAAGACGACCAATAGGGTGCAGTGTATATTGCTCGAGTGATGGGTGCACCAAAATCTCACAGATCCACTAAATAACTTATTTATGTAATCTAATACCACCTGTACCCCAATAACTTATGAAATAATGATTTTTTTTAAAAAGGGAAAAAAAGTGTATGCGTTGAGTATTGCCAGCACTGACTCTCCTCTAGAAATACCTTGTCCGTCAGGAATTTAAAAGTGATGGTTTTACCATTATGACTTCAAGCTGAGGCCTCAGTAGTTAGCAATGCCTAAATGTGATCTAATTTTCTGATAATGAGGAAAGTGACAATTTACAGAGCCCAAGACAATAATAGCAGCTGGCATTTTTTAAATTGCTTGCTACATGCCAGCATTTTTCAAATCACTCTGCCTCTCAGCTGATTTAACTACTGTTACCATCCCATTCGTATAGGTGGCACAGCTGAGGCATGAGGAGGCACTATAACTTGCCCAAGGTCACAGAGGTGGTGGCAGAGCATGTATTTGAAACCAGGCCTCTGGCCCCAGTCTGTAGCCTTAACCATTTGACTGCCCTACCTCCTGGGATTGAGATAAAGCAAAGCAGAGATATGGTTAAAGCTGATGTGTTTTTCCCTTACAAGTTTGCCTTGAGAACATTTAGCTCCTTCTTTTGTCCCAAATTCTGCATTTGTAAATTCCAACAGTCTATTTACCAGAATGTTGTGGCAGCTCATTATTTAAATGTGTTCATAGTTCCTTGCAAGAAAGGCTACATAAATATTACAGAACTGCTTTAAAAATATATGAAATGTGTTCACCTGAATATATGACGGTTGTATTTCTCACTATAAATAAATAAATGAGTGTTGATTTTCTGAGTCCTAAGGACATGGTTGCACCAGATCCCTCTTCATGAGCTCACAGTCCAGGCTGCTGAGGCTATGGGGCTGAAGGTCAGACCCTGTCCCAGGTGACAGTCCCCTGAGGCCTCAGGAAAGTGCCTCCAGGGCAGTGGCTAGGCCTCCTCACGCCTTTGCATTCAAACCTTCCACAATGCTGAGTGCCAAGGGAAAAATATGAAGAAGCAGCAAAAAAATGGATAAATAGTGGTTCACTCACACAGCGACATACTAACTCAGCAAGAGAGAAAGAATGAACTAAATTACTGTACAACATGGATGAATTTCACAAGCATTGATGTTGAAAGAAGCAGGCATAAAATAATACATATTATATAATTTTATTTACATAAAGTTTAAGAACAGGGAAAACCTGGAGTGGTATACAGACGAGGAAGGACACCAGAGAAATTTGTGGAGTAGAGAAAATGTTTTGTGTATTGACCTGAGTGTGGTTATATACAGATTCATACATATGTAAATATCATAAGGTTGTACCCTGTTGATTAGTATACATTATGTATATTATACCTCAATAAAAAATAAAATGAAATAAAAATTACATAGAAGACTGTCAAGCTGAAATCACCTTGGGATTTGAGGCCAGCACTGAAGGCAAGGACCAGCTCACGATAGGGTTTGAATGCCAAGCTAAGCAGTTTGGACTTCATTTAGGAAGCCCAGGGGTCTAGTGAAGAAATGACAGGATCGATTTCGAGTGTTGAAAGCTCATTCAGCATCATTCTATATAGAGGGAGCCCTGCAGCTGGAGCAAGGCAGAAAGCAGGGAGACAAGATCACTCTAAAATTCCTCTTCTGGGAAAAACCTAATTATATTTCTATCAATTTGGTGAGTGCGCACTTTCTTTAAATAGAAAATGTTCCCCCCATGAAGTTGGAGCAGGAGAAGGAGGTAGCTACGTGTGTTCACCTTGCCACACTTGGCACGCTGAAAATTTAGAACTCTTTTTCACCATGCAGGCTCACAGAGCCTTCATGCTCCCCAGGGCAGGCCTTTCTGGCTTCTTGCCTTTCTCAGCTCCTCACACTTCCCAACCCCCAACGCCTGTCATTGTAGCAGTTTTTTTCCTTTCCTCACAGCAATTGCATGGACAAGAACAAGGTGGTTACTGCTGGCCACGCTGACCTAAATAAAATGCAGGGGTCACAGGTCATTTCCATGGGGATTGTGTACAATTTGCATACTCTCAGTCAGGCACGCTGTCAAAATCCAAGCAATTTTTCATATTAAATATTGCTCACTTAAAAATTAACATTTTGAAAAATGGAACTGGGCACAGATAATTTTTAATGTATCTATACCATAGCTGCAGGTCTCTTAATTTTTTTATATTTGTTTGGAGCTCTTTCCATTTATTTAATAAACATTTTTAATATAAAACTGCTTAAAGTATATCTGTTTATTCATTTTAAAGAGATACACATAGGAGAACGCTATATCAGTAACCTGGGCTCTTTTCTGAAAGCTACTTCAGGTACGCTCTTGTATTTTTCATCAACACTAAAGTATCCACTTACAGACCATTAAATTAAGTAGGATATTTAGACTTAAAATCAACACATTTCAGCATATGTAAGTCTCTAATTTAAAAAATGACCAGGTGCAGTGACTCATGCCTGTAATCCCAGTGCTTTGGGAGGCTGAGGTGAGAGGATTGCTTGAGCTCAGGAGTGTGAGACCAGCCTGGGCAACACAGCGAGACTTCATCTCTACTAAATATTAAAAAAAAAAAAAAAATTAAGCATGGTGGTGCGCTCCTATAGTTCCAGTTACTCAGGAGGCTGAGGTAGGAGGATCGCTTGAACCTGGAAGATTGAGGCTGCAGTGAACTACAATTGAGTCACTGTGTTCCAGCTTGGGTGACAGAGTGAGACCCTGTCTCAAAAAAAAAAAAAAAAGTGTGTGTGTGTGTGTGTGTGTGTGTGTGTGTGCATGCGCACACATGCACTGGGAAAGACAGGATAATGAGAGAACAATGTTGAACTTGATCACATACCTAAGAAGGAAGAAAGAAAAAATTGATGGTGAGGGGTCAGCTTTGTGCACTAGCCACTAATTGATAACTATTAATCTAGGATGACTTGGTCACTGCCTAAATTGATGGAAATGGGAGGAAGATTGGAAGGCAATTTAGATATATAAGATGGTTTTTTAAAAATGAAATTAATGCAAAAAATTCAATGATGAACAAACTATAAAAATTTAAATAACAGGATTTAACCCTGCATTTGCATGACTTTGTCTCATATGTCTCACCCTAATCCTGGCCCTGATTCCAACAAAACTTTATTTACAAAAATAGGCAACTGACCTGTGAGCCATGGTTTGCCAATTTGGTTTTTTAAGCATTGCATTAAAATACAGTCATGGATTGCTTAATGATGGGGATACATTCTGAGAAATGCATCACTAAGTGATTCTGTCATTGTGCGAACATCATAGAATGTAGTCACAGAAACCTAAATGCTATAGCCTACTACACACCCAGGCTCTATGGTATAGACTATTCCTCCTAGGCTACAAACCTATACACTATGTTACTGTACTGAGTACTACAGGCAGTGGTAGCACACGTGCTGTGTGTCTACACATATCACTTAGGCTACACTAAGTTTATTCTAAAAGTTTTCTCTCTTCAATAATACATTGACCTTGGCTAGCTGTAACTTTTCTACTTCATAAACTTTTAATTTTAAAAAACTTTTAGATGTATTTGTAATAACACAGCTTAAAACACAACACATTGTACAGCTGTACAAAAATATTTTCTTTATATCTTTATCTCACAAGATTTTTTTTTCTATTTTTAAAAGCTTTAAAAAAAGTTTTTAAACTTTTTTTCTTGTTGTTGTTAAAAACTAAGACACAGACATTCTTAGCCTTGGCCTACACAGAGTCAGGAACGTCAATATCACTACCTTCCACCTCCATATCTTACCCCACTGGAAGGTTTTCAGGGGCGATAATACACATCGAGCTGTCATCTCCTATGATAACAATGCCTCCTTCTGGAATACCTCCTGGTGGACTGGCCTGAGGCCATTTTACAGCTAACTGTTTTTTAATATGTAGAAGGAGTACACTCTAAAATAAGGATAAAAAGTATAGTGTAGTAAATACATAAACCAGTAACATAGTCATCTATTATCATTATCAAGTATTATGTACCGTACATGATTCTGTTGCTATATTTTTATATGACTGGTAGTGCAGTGAGTTTGTTAACACCAGCATCACCACAAATACATGAGTAATTTGTTGCACTAGGACATTGTGACAGCTACAATGTCCCTAGATGATAAGAATTTTCAGGTCCACTACAATCTTATGGGACCGCCAACTGATAAAATATATTTAAAGTATCTTTATATTTTACATGTGGTTCATCATTGACCAAGATGCTGTTATGTGGACTTATATTTTTTATCTTGATTACTGAGTATTTTCTGCATTACCTTAAACTATGTGCCTAAGGTGAGTACCTTGCTCACCTCACCCTAATCCTGGCTTTGAGTGGAACTGGTAAATTGTGACTTCCTTTCAGGTTAAATGACAAAGAAGTTTTAATGTAAAACAAAGTTATGCAAAATATGTCATGTAAAACAAAATGAAGTTACACGTGCGTTATGTTTATGTAATTCCTCTTACATAGAGGAATTTTTTTATGAGTGAGAGAGAAGATGGACCACATGGTACCTTCTAGTCCCAGGTGGAATAGACCTAGGCACAAGCATCCACCAGATCAAAAGATCTTTCAGCCAATCAGGAGCAAAGGAGCAGTGCCAGTACATCCAGAGCTGACACTAGGGTTTCAGCAATTCCCACATTACTTTACCATATAGTATCCTCTAAGCTCATATTTTTGTGGTATGTCTAAGGTTTGTGTCTCCTGAAGCTTCATGTCATAGCTACTTGATAGGTCATAAGCACACATTATGGTTCAAAAGCAACTCAGGGTTTCAAAGAAAACCACAGTGTACAGATGAGGTCAGAATTTCTTCAGGGTGTAAGTGGTGATTTGTCTCAGTCTCATGATTTTCATGTACTCATTTCCCAAATAACTCCAGTCTCAAAGAGCACATCTCAAACGTTACACCTCTTGCAAGAAAGTACAGTACAGTGATTCCCTGTTCCAGGACATTATATGCTTTAGTGAGTCATTAACAGGATATTTCATTTTTCTACTAAGGTGTCAACTAAACTCCTAATCCCTTCTAGAGTCAGCATGATTTCCTTCTAATTGATTTAGTACATACTTAAAGATTTCCTGATGTCCAGTTCTGGGAACATCACCATCCATGGGATCATCATGAAAGTGGTCACAGTTGTCTTTAAAATCTGCAAACAGTCCTCAGAATGGTTAATGTGATGTTTATGCACATCTACCCCTAGAAAACCAAACTATTAATTTACTTGTGTGGGAACATTTTGGGCTCATCTGTACAATCATTTATTTTGGGGCAAGTTCATTCCTTGCCATGAGAATTTTAACTATTTATATTGTAGCTTTTGGACTTAGTTGTTGTCAATTGTGATAATTATATCCAGCAAACTTTTTTCTTCTCCCCTTTAAAAAAAAAAAAAGTTTTCTTTTGTTATTATTGTTGTTAACTTTGAACATATGGTGAGGTTTTTTCTCTTTATATTTTACCAGCTAAACTATTTGATATATTACGAATAAGTAACACATAGTACATAGTAATTTACTAAAGAAGATAAAGTTAAGTCACAATGAGTTTCCTGGAGCCAAAGAACACCCTTTTCTTTTCTCTCAGGCCATTTGGGATATAAAATTAGAACAAACCTAAGAACATGTTGGTATGCATCTTTGTGCTTTGGTTGCCAAGTACAAGAGGTGAAACATGTCTCCAATAAATATCATTGGGGGCACACACTGGTGCTGGACAACCCGAAAATGAGTACCCTGTGCTGGAAAGAACAGAGCGCTCCCTTCAGTAATTTAAAAGCTTCTTTTTCTGATTGTGGCTGCCCATACATGCTGGGTAGTTTGGTTGGCAGGATCATTAAGTACTAAATGCTCCACAGGAGAGAACAGGCCCAAAGTGCTCTAGGAGTGCAAAAATGGGAATGCTCAGTGCAGACCTGAGAAGATAGAGTCCAGAGGTGAGCCCAGAAGAGCCAACCACATTCTGGCAGGATGGGGAGCAGTCTGGCTAGCAGGGCCTCCCAGAAGTTAAGGGACACCAGGGCCACTTCCATCTTTTTAAGAGTCCTGGTATATTAAAAAATAAAAGCTGAAGAGGGTGTTAAGATTGTGGTATATTTCGGGTGTTTACAACAATTATAATTACAAATTGAATATATTTATATCCCACTGATATATTTCTAGGGTTGCTCCCCCTCATTGGAGATTACAACCAAAGTCCACATTTGTGGCTACCAGTGAATGGTAGGCCCCAGCTAAACAGCTTCCTGGCTGCCACTGCCATACAGTTCACCACCAATTTGGACCAAAGAGTCCAACTGGCAAGGCACATGCTGTCCTTAGAGTTTCTTTCTTATCCTGTACCCTGGAAGGCCTGTGCCCCAAGCAGGCCCTTAATAAGTACATATTGAATAAATGAATTGGCCAGTCTTGAAACATCAGCAAGACCGTTCTCATCTTGTTCCATTCCTAAAATGCTTCCCTTTCCCAACTTGACTCACTTCAACCATGTACCCTACTCACCCTTGAAGTTCTAGCCAAGCATCATGTGTTCTGTGAAGAGTGTCTGCTGCTGTTACTATACCTACTTTCCTCTGTGTGCTCAAAAGTCCTCCTGCATTTACAGTTAGAACCATGTATAATAGTTTGGCACTCCCACTCCCAACCTAGCCTAGAGAATTCAAGCTCTTTACAGCCAAGAACTGTCTTACTCTTCTTTTGGATCTATAGTGTAAGGCCCAAAGTTTCCTGTGCTGCCTTAACATCTTTGAGCTTCCTAGAGCCCCCAAAGCTTAACTGTGAATTCTGCTTTTGCCAGATATGCCTTCCCCAATGGAAAAGACTCTTCACCTGGCTAATTTCCCTATTAGCTAAATGAGCTGCACTCTACCTGATCTTCAACCTAAGGGCTTCTACTTCCCTGTTAGCCTGTGAAATTATTCAAGTAAGCCAGTCATCCTCCAGTGGGAACCAGGGGTCACTCCAGTCTGTGTTGCTACAAAGCTTGCCTCCCATAGGCCATGCTTGTCCACTATAATCCTGAGTGCAACCCCAAGTGACCCTGTATGGTGTCCTGTGTCCTCCCCTAGGCTGTGAGCATATGTGAGTCATAAACTGCCATCAATCTCACCTGTCCAGTGTGGGGTGCTGGGTGTTCCACCATCTCATACTATTTAGGGTGGGGTATTCCTCTTTCAATAATGGAGTGAATAGAAGGTGATCAGAACAGTATCCCACACAGAGGTGTCACTCCCTAAATTTGTGCCGATTGTATCATCTTCATTTGATGAAGTTCCTAGCCAAGTAGAAGACTGGAAATTAATTAAATATTTGTTGTAGATGACTATAGATTTTTCTACAAATAATCCGCTTGAAACGTATAGCAACAGCTTCTATTTGCATAATTACTCTTCAAGCGGTCTTTTTCTTTGCTGCTTACCGTACTGTTAACCAATACAAGCAAAATTGCCTAAGAGCAAATCTGTACTTAATTTCTGTACTACTGATCTGACATTTACATTGCAATCCTTTTTTTTTTTTTTTTTTTTTTTTTTTTGAGATGGAGTCTCGCTTTGTCGCCCAGGCTGGAGTGCAGTGGCGCGATCTCGGCTCACTGCAACCTCCACCTCCTGGGTTCAAGCAATTCTCCTGCCTCAGCCTCTTGAGTAGCTGGGATTACAGGCACCCGCCACCACGCTCAGCTAATTTTTGTATTTTTAGTAGAGATGGGGTTTCACCATGTTGGTCAGGCTGGTATCGAACCCCTGACCTCATGATCCACCCACCTCGGCCTCCCAATACATTGCAATTCTTAATAAATAATCGAGGTAAATTGTAACTCTGTCCAGCCATGGAAATAAGATTCCAGTATCAGTCAACATTGGGTATAATCAAGAGACTAAAAGCAACTGAAAGTGCTTTAGAACTCAGACTTTCCCCCCACAATGACCTACTTAACGTATTTCATTGTCTCCCTTTATCTCACTTCTTTGTAAGCAAAATGGCAACACTCAGAGGCACTGAAAGAGAGACTTCTCCTGGAATCTGCAATTAGTTTTCTTATTAGTGTTTCAGGGACAGTTTCGTCCGCATTGCTTTTATTTTAACACTTGGTTTCCAAGGTCCGAGAGAGAGGAAAAAAAAAAAAAAAAGCCACGTATTTTCCCTTCTGGGGGCTCCTGCTTTTTATACTAAAGCAGGAGGGGGAAAATGTACACCAGCAAGCAGTTCTTCTGTCCAATTTCCAAGTCACACTCATCAGTAACGGGCCTCAGCCCCTCCCAGCACCCCGCCACTTCTCTCCTCTGCTGAGGGCTGGAGAGGGTGGGGACTGGGGCTCTGAGAGGGACCAGGAGATCAGGAAAGCTC
Source organism: Chlorocebus sabaeus (assembly GCF_047675955.1). Taxonomy (NCBI): domain Eukaryota; kingdom Metazoa; phylum Chordata; class Mammalia; order Primates; family Cercopithecidae; genus Chlorocebus; species Chlorocebus sabaeus. The sequence goes on along the minus strand of NC_132918.1, from coordinate 34,374,299 downwards.
AGATCCACTCCTTACCGCTCCTTGACCACACTGGAATGTGATGACTAGCTTTTGAGCCTGGGCTCTGCATGACAAAAGTTAGTGGAAAACGGTCATTAAACATTTCCAGCAAACTTCAGACTTCTCCAAAGGGCAGGGCCCTTCTCCGAAGGACCGTCTGGCGCCTGGATTAGGCCGCTCCTAGCCTAGCCTCCCTGCTGCTCCTTTTCCCGGAGTGGTCGGTACACAGGACGTGCCGAACGTGCGATTATTATAAGGCTATTACCAGAAGCAAGGGGATGTGCTCAGGGTGAGACACAGGCAAGGAAAAGACATTTCCAAACAACCCAACAGCTTGCGACTGGGGACAAACCATTTCACCAGGGCGGTGGGGAGCCAGCCGACCGGCTGACCCGGGGCGCGTGTGCCCAGAAGCTGTGCGAGCCCAGTGTGCAGACGCTCTGGCTGCCCACCGCGCGTGCTCAAGCTCCAAAGCGCTGCTCTCCACAGCGGCTGGAAAAGGTGGAAGAAAGGACAAAATAAAAGGAACTTTCCCCACACATCGCTAAAGGGAGTGGGCAGGCAGGGGGCCAAGCTCTGAAGAAAAGCTCTAAGAGATCTGTGGTGAATGGAGGAGAGGCCCAGCGCAGAGACTGGTGCTGTATTTGCGTCCAAAATTTGTCTGCTTTCCTGCTGTTTGCTGCTGGCTTGATTGGCCAGAAAAAGTCCCCACATTTTACCCCTAGATATGGAGACCTTTCTCAGTACTCCACACACACATTATCCAGATTTATTTAAATAAGAAAAAAAGCAGAGGGAAAAATGTTTTTCATAAATATCTAGTACTAATAGTTTCATGTGTAAACTGCCAGTAACTGCATATATACATATATGTATATGTTTTTAAACCAGAACATACCATAGTTATGTAATCTATTTTAAGAATAATTTTATTGTGGTGGAAAACTTATAACTTTAAATTTACCATCTTACCATTTTTCAGTATATACTTCAGGAGTGCTAAGCATATTTACATTGTTGTGCAACAGATCTCTAGGACTTTTCCATCTTGCAAAATTGAAACCCTATTAAACACTAATTCCCTGTCCCCTCTGCCTTTAGCAACTGCCTTTCAACTTTCTGTTTAATTTTGACTATTTTAGACTCGATATCTGAGTGGAATTATGCAGTATTTGTCCTTTTGTGACTGGTTTATTTCACTTAGGATAATGTCCTCAAGGTTCATCCATGTTAGCATGTGACAGAATTTCCTTCTCTCTTAAGGCAGCGTAATATCCCATTAGATGTGTATACTGTTATACATTTTCTTTATCCATTCATCTGTTGGTAGACATGTGGGTTGCTTTCACCACTTGGCTATTGTGAATAATGCTGTGATAAATCTGGGTGTGCAAATACCTCCTCAAAATCCTGCTTTGAATTCTTTTGGATATATACCCAGAAGTGAGATCTCTGGGTCATATGGCAATTCTATTTTTAATTTTTTGAGGAACTTCCATACCGTTTTTATAGTGGTTGAACCATTTTACATTCCCACCAACAGTGTGCAAGGATTCCAATTTCTCTGTATTCTTGCCAACATTTGTTATTTTCTGTTTTTCGGATATTGGCCATCCAAATGGGTATGAGTTGATATGTAATTATGGTTTTGATTTATCTTTCTCTTATGATTAGTGATGCTGTACATTCTTTTCATATGTTTGTTAGCCACTTGTATGTCGTCTTTGGAGAATTATCTATTCAAGTCTTTTGCTCATTTTAAAAATCAGTTTATTTGTGGTTTTGTTATAGAGTTATAGAAGTTCCTTATATATTCTGGAAATTAACTCCTTCTTAGGTATATAATTTGCAAATATCTTCTCCCATTCCACAGGTTGCCTTTTCACTCTGTTGATTGTTTCTTTTGATATGCAGAAGTTTTCAGGTTTGATGTAGTCCTACTTGTCTACTTTTGCTTTTGTTGCCTGTGCTTTAGGTGTCATAGCCATGAAATCCTTGCCAAATTCAATGTTCCGAAGCATTTCCCTTATGTTTTCTTTTAGGAGTTTCATAGTTTTAGGTGTTAAATTTTGTTCTTTAATCTATTTTGAGTTAATTTTTGTATATGGTGTAAGGTAAGAATCTAACTTTATTCCTTTGCATGTGGATATGCAGTTTTCCCAGCACCACTTGTTGAAGAGACTGTCTTTCCCCAATTTTATCACACTTATCTTTTCATGTTAAGAAATATATTCAACTTCATAATTTTTAAGGCTGCATAGTATTTCATACAAGCAGATACATCATGATTTACCCAACCAGTCTTCTATTATTGAATAACCTAGGTACATTCAATTGTTTCTGGATCATAAAATAAAATTTCCCTCTCTATGTAATTGGCTTCTAGAGTTGTCACTTTAGCCAGGCTTTTTGAAGTTTCCACATTCTTTCCAGCACTGCTGCTCACAAACTCCCACCTCCACGCCCTTACAAATGCTACTTTTTTTCTGCTAAGAATTTCATCATACTCCATACAGACATTATGCAGAAATTCAGTATTCTTTTCACTGCAGTAAGAAAGTGCAACTGGGAGTCGGGAAATGCGGATCCTAAACTGAGCTCTAGCATTGTGGTAAGAAAAGTCCAGTGTAATTGTTATGGGCTGAATTGTGTCACAACAAAGTTCATAAATTGAATCCCTAACTCCCAGTGCCTCCCAATGTGACAATAGTTGGAGATAAAACTTTTAAAAGGTGATTAAGTTAACATGAAGTCATTGGGGTGGGCCCGAATTCAATCTTACTGGTGTCCTTATAAGAAGAGGAAATTTGGACACACAGAAAAAGTCCAGGGACTTGTGCACACAGAGGAGAGACCATGTGAGAAGCCAGAAATTTGCTATCTGCAAGCTAAGGCGAGAGGCCTCAAAAGAAACCAAACCTGCCACACCTTGATCTTGGACTTCTAGTCTCCAGAACTGTCAGAAAATACATTTTTGCTGTCTAAGCCACCCAGTTTGTGGTGCTTTGTAAAAGCAGCCCTGGAAAATTAATACAGCAATGCTTGAGTAAATTACTTGAATCTGTGAGCTTCAGTTTCTTTCAAACAAACTAGAGGATGAGATTATGAGATCTGGACTATTCTTAAACCTTAAATATGTGATTTATTTTAATGGGGTAGTGCTAAAGAGAACACTAGCACACATAACCAAAAGTACAGAGAAAGGACAGACTTCAGGGTTGATTCTGTGGATTAATCTTTCGAAGGCCCAGATTTATTTATTTATTTATTTATTTATTTATTTATTTATTTATTTTTTATTGCCTCTTTGCTCTGCACACCACAGTGTGGACTTTTTCCTAAGTCTACATATCTTTACGATGCTGAGATAGATGACTGCCAGCAGCAGTAAGGGCAAAATCCTTTCTTACTTACATCTAAAACGGGCCAGCACACTTCTACTTATATTTCATGAGTCTGAATGACTTAAACATGTCCATTCACAACTCACTAACTCATTTAGAATTAAAGATACTGTGAAAGGCTTGGAGCAATAATCCAGCTGGAAAGGACATAGAGAGGCAATAGTCACGTCCACTAACACTAGGAATAAATCATTTAATTTCTGGTTAGCTGTGATTTCTATGTAATCATCATGCATACTCAGAAAAGTGAGATCATAATCTACAAATATATTTCAAACATAACATTTTATGAATACTAACCTTAACAGTTAATATATTAAGTATATTTTGTAGAGATATTTAACTACATATTTAATGATTTTTGATATCACTGTTTCCTTTGTGCAGGTAGAAACCAATATATTATTTTCAGGTCTTAAATATTTAGGCCCCGAAAAGCTCTTAGACTTTAGGCATTGTGTGCAATGAATGAAAAGGCCCTAGAGGCAAGACTGAAATGTGATGGTAATTAAGAAAATCCAAAATGTGATCAACTATTTTGTTCTTTGCTAGAAGAAAAACTATGTTTATGGGAGAAACAAAGTCCCTCTGGAAGTTGGGAAAGGGGAAACAAAAATTGTAACAATTTTCAATGTGTATCCAGCACCATCCACTGAAATAAATTTTGACTAAAAAAATCAAAGAAGTGTGGGCAGGCACTACTAGAAACCCCTTTTCCTTACTAATATATCCTTGCAGCAATGTGTCCAGCAAAACAAAAACAAAAACCAAAGCCAACAAAAAGAGCAACAAATAATAACAGCAACAATACAAGAGGAAAAACAGAAAGAATTGTATTTTTCATTTTTGCAAACCCGGATATCATTTGACATAATACTAGCCAATGAAATACAAGTGAAAGTCTGCTGAAGATTTCTAGAATTTTTTGTGTTACTATAGGTGTCTCCTTTCCTCCTTGTTACTTTCTTTTTCTTCCTCTACCTAAGATGCAGACATATGGCTGGAAGCAGAGTAGCCATTCTTTGACTAGAAAGTGACCAGGAAGAGAAAAACCCTACCCCAAGGATGGTGAAACAGGAAAGGTAGAAAGAGTCTGGAGGTTGATGATGTCCGGAAGCTGCCACTCCAGTCCAGGAGTGCCTACCTCTAGACACATGAGAAAGAGAAATACCTATTTGGTTGAGTTTCCTAATGTGGTTTCTGTTGCATGCTGATCTGATTAATGTAACCGCATGGAAAAAGTTAAAAAAAAAAAAAGGTAAGATTAATTTAAATAATACATTTTATTTATCCTATATATACATGTCATTTTTACAGGTAAATATAAAAATTATTAATAATGTATTTTATAATTTTTCACTGGAAGTTTTCAAAATATGGTGTGTCTTGCAGCACCTCTCAATTAGGACCAGCCACATTTTAAGTGCTCAATAGCCCATGAATGTGTCTAATGAGTACCATATTAGACAGTCCAATTTTATAGCCTTAAGTATCATATTCAAAAGTTTTGAACTTTAACTACAGAATATAAACAGAACCATAATTTAACTTCTAAGAAAAATGAATACATTAGAAACATTAACAGCATTGTGTTTATTTCAAACTGTTATGGCTTATAGTTTTTGAAGATGAAAACCAAAAATGTAGTCAATTTCCAAGATGTTAACCCAAAGTCAGGGATATCTGCTGAGTCCTGTTAATCTTAGGTTGCTTCTTTCATAATAACATTTTGGGGGTCTTTTAAAGAAGAAATAGAAGCCAATAAGAAATAAAACTAAATCAGTTACCACAAATAACTATATTCACCATGGTAAGAAATTGTCTTCTTCAATTTTTTTTTTTTTTTTTTTTTTTTTTTGAGACAGAGTCTCGCTCTGTTCCCCAGGCTGGAGTGCAGTGGCATGATCTTGGCTCACTGCAACCTCTGCCTCTCAGGTTCAAGCAATTCTCCTGCCTCAGCCTCCCGAGTAGCTGGGATTACAGGCATGAGCCACCATGCCCAGCTAATTTTTAGTAGAGACAGGGTTTCTCCATGTTGGTCAGGCTGGTCTCAAACTCCCGACCTCAGGTGATCTGCCCGCCTTGGCCTCCCAAAGTGCTGGGATTACAGGCGTGAGCCACTGCACCTGGCCCTTGAATTTTTTATGTATTAATACTTTTTTTCCCCCTGAGATGGAGTCTCACTGTGTTACCCAGGCTGGAGTGCAGCGGTGTGATCTCTGCTCACTGCAGCTTTTGCTTCCTGGGTTCAAGCAATTCTTCCTGCCTCAGCTTCCCAAGTAACTGGGATTACAGGGGCCCACGACCACACCCGGCTAATTTTTGTGTTTTTTAGTAGAGATGGGGTTTCGCCATGTTGGTCAGGCTGGTCCTGAACCCCTCACCTCAGGTGATCCACCTGCCTCGGCCTCCCAAAGTGCTGGGATTACAGGCATGAGCCACCACGCCCAGCCTATCAATACTTTTAAGACAGTTGAGATTACACATTTTATACTAATTTTTATTTTTAACATTATTTCATAAGCATTTTTTATATCATTAAAATTTTTTCGAAAACATTCTCAATGATTACCTTATACTATGTCTTCATATGAATAAACTATAATTTGTCTATTACCTTAATGCAGATACTTAGGTTGTTCCAAACTTTTTATTACCGTAAATAATTTGTTCCACTATCTTCACACATAAAACTATTCTCACAACTTGCTTTATCTTCTTAGGATAGATTCCCAGAGGTGAAATTACTGAGACAAAATGTGTGAACACTTCTTAATCTTCTGATATAGACTTGCCAGACTGCTTCCCAGGAAGATTTGAACCAATTTACACTCACAAAAAAATTGTGTGAGCCTTTATATCCCTACATACTGTTACAAGCATTCTGTATTAACCTTTTTCTTTTCTTTTCTTTTCTTTCTTTCTCTTTCTTTCTTTCTTTCTTTCTTTCTTTCTTTCTTTCTTTCTTTCTTTCTTTCTTTCTTTCTTTCTTTCTCCCTCCTTCCTTCTCTCTCTCTTTCTTTTTTTTTTTTTTTTTTTTGAGACAGGATCTTGCTTTGTCACCTAGGCTGGAGTACAGTGGCATGGATCAAAGCTCATTGCAAACTCCACCTCCCTGGGCTCAAGTGATCCTCTCACCTCAGCCTCTTAAGTATCTGGGACTACAGGCCTGTGCCACCATGACCAGAAAATGTTTTTATTTTTTGTAGAGAAGTGATCTTGCTTCTCAGGTTGGTCTGAAACTCCTGGGCTCAAGCAATCCTCTTGCCTTCCAAATGCTGGGATTACAGGTGTGAGCCACTGTGCCTGGCCCTGCATTAACCTTTTAGAAAAGGTACTGGGAGAAGATAAGAAAGGTGCTAATTTATGAGGAAACTGTTATCTCAGTGTGCTTTAATTTTGATTAGTTGATTACCAGTTAGAATAAACATTGTTTGCTTTTGTTATGTAACAACTGCTGTTTGTCTTATAATTTTTTATGCAGCTTATGTATTAACAATATGAATACTTCATCATGCTTGTTTTAAACACTTTTTCAGTTTACATACCTTTAAATTTTATTTTTAAAAGTCAAGTTTATTGTGGTATACTTTATGTACGGGAAAATTCATCCTTTTTAATACAAAGTTCTATGCATTTTCAAAAAATGTATAAAGATGGGTAATTAGCATTGCAATCAAAATATAGAATACTCCATCATTTCTAAAAGTTTTCCCCATGCCCTTTTATAGTCAACCCTTCTCCCACCTCCAGCCCCTGGCAACCACCCATCTGTTTTCTGTCCCTATAGTTTTGGCTTTTCCAGGATGTCATATAAATTGAATCATGTCAAAAGAACAAAGCTGGAGGCATCACGCTACCTGACTTCAAGCTATACTACAAGACGACAGTAACCAAAACAGCATGGTACTGGTACCAAAACAGAGATATAGACCAATGGAACAGAACAGAGTCCTCAGAAATAATACCACACATCTACAGCCATCTGATCTTTGACAAACCTGAGAGAAACAAGAAATGGGGAAAGGATTCCCTATTTAATAAATGGTGCTGGGAAAATTGGCTAGCCATAAGTAGAAAGCTGAAACTGGATCCTTTCCTTATTCCTTATACAAAAATTAATTCAAGATGGATTAGAGACTTAAATGTTAGACCTAATACCATAAAAACCCTAGAGGAAAACCTAGGTAGTACCATTCAGGACATAGGCATGGGCAAAGACTTCATGTCTAAAACACCAAAAGCAACGGCAACAAAAGCCAAAATTGACAAATGGGATCTCATTAAACTAAAGAGCTTCTGCACAGCAAAAGAAACTACCATCAGAGTGAGCAGGCAACCTACAGAATGGGAGAAAATTTTTGCAATCTACTCATCTGACAAAGGGCTAATATCCAGAACCTACAAAGAAATCAAACAAATTTACAAGAAAAGAACAAACAACCCCATCAAAATGTGGGCAAAGAATATGAACAGACATTTCTCAAAAGAAGACATTCATACAGCCAACAGACACATGAAAAAATGCTCATCATCACTGGCCATCAGAGAAATGCAAATCAAAACCACAATGAGATACCATCTCACACCACTTAGAATGGCGATCATTAAAAAGTCAGGAAACAACAGGTGCTAGAGAGGATGCGGAGAAATAAGAACACTTTTACACTGTTGGTGGGATTGTAAACTAGTTCAACCATTATGGAAAACAGTATGGCGATTCTTCAAGGATCTAGAACTAGATGTACCATATGACCCAGCCATCCCATTACTGGGTATATACCCAAAGGATTATAAATCATGCTGCTATAAAGACACATGCACACGTATGTTTATTGCGGCACTATTCACAATAGCAAAGACTTGGAATCAACCCAAATGTCCGTCAGTGACAGACTGGATTAAGAAAATGTGGCACATATACACCATGGAATACTATGCAGCCATAAAAAAGGATGAGTTTGTGTCCTTTGTAGGGACATGGATGCAGCTGGAAACCATCATTCTTAGCAAACTATCACAAGAACAGAAAACCAAACACCGCATATTCTCACTCATAGGTGGGAACTGAACAATGAGATCACTTGGACTCGGGAAGGGGAACATCACACCCTGGGGCCTATCATGGGGAGGGGGGAGGGGGGAGGGATTGCATTGGGAGTTATACCTGATGTAAATGATGAGTTGATGGGTGCTGACGAGTTGATGGGTGCAGCACAGCAACATGGCACAAGTATACATATGTAACAAACCTGCACGTTATGCACATGTACCCTAGAACTTAAAGTATAATAATAATAAAAAAATAAAAATAAAAATAAAAATAATAAATTGAATCATATAGAATATAGGTTTTTGAGTCTGGTTTCTTTCAATTAGAATAAAGCATCTGAAAACAATCCATGTTATTGTGTATGTCAGCACTTTGTTCCTTTCTTATTGCTGAGTAATATTCTATTGTATGGAATCCCACATTTTGTTTATGCGTATACCAATGGAAGGACATTTGAGTTATTTCTAGTTTTTGTCAATAATGAATAAAGCCACTGTAAACATTCACATACAAGTACTGGAACACAACACAAACTGTTATTTCTCTTGGTAAAAATCTAGTGGGATCACTAGATTGCATGGCAAGTGTATACTTAACTTCACATGAAAATGTCAAACTGTTAAAAAAAAAAAGAAACTGGTCAAACCATTTTCCAAAATGGCTGTACCATTTTGTATTCCCACCAGGAATGTACGAAAGGTTCAGTTGTTCTACATCTTTGCTGCCTCTTGGTATTGCTGGTGTCATTTTTCATGTGGGTTTTTGAATTGTCACTTATTTGGATTTTTTAGCTATTCCAATAGATATATAGTGGTATTTCATTATAACTTTAATTTGCATTTCCCTGAGAATGCAAAAACAAGCAAATAATATCTAATGAAATAAATATCCTAAAGAAAGTAACAGTGTTTGTGAATTTAAATGTATTGATCTTTTAATATATTTTTCCACTTGTTTTAGATTAGAAAGTTCTTTCTCAATGAGAAATCAGAAGAAAATTTAGCTATAATTTTAAGGTTTTCAAAAATTATTTGCTCCAAATTATCCACATTTTAGTCTATCTGGGTACACATTTATTTAATTAGCTACCTGTATGATGATGGTGAGTATCTATATTCATGTTTTTCCCAAATAAAAGGATGATCAGGTTTTTCCATAACTTTTATTGACTAATCTGTTCATCCGATTTACTTGTGAAGTCTCGCTTATTAAAAAATAGGAGCTGTTTCTAGGCAATCAAGTCAGTTACAGGTATCTATCTGTCCATGCATTCAACAATTATGTATTAAGCACTTACTATGCACCAGGTACGATTCTAGTTTCTGGGACTACAACAGCTAAAGAAGTAAAGCCCCTGATTACCTTATATTCTAGTCAGGACAGGCAGATAATAATTAAAGAAATTAATAATTGTATAATATTTTGTGTGGTGATAAATGCTAAGAAGGAAAGTAAAGAAAGTAAGACTGTAAGAGGCATGTAATGACAAGCAAGCAACCTTTTGGGCAGGTTGGTCAGTCTGACCTCTCTGAGAGAGATTTGAGTAGAAACCTGAATGTATTAAAGTAGCAAGACATGGAGATATCTGGAGAAGAAACATTCTGGACAGAGCCACCTCAAAATGTAAAGACTTCATAATAGGAAGGAGGCTGGCATGCAGGGGAAACAGCAATGAGGCCATTGTGCATGAAGCTAAGCCATGGAGGTGGTGAATAGAGATGAGGTGAAAGTGAACTCTGAGGGCTCAGATCACGTACAGCTTTACAGACAATTTTTATACTAAATTAGACATAAAGCTACTAGAGTACTAAGCATAAGGTGATGTGATCTGACTAACATTTTTAGATCACCCTGGCTACTATGTGGATAATTGTTTAAAACATTTAATTTAAATAAGAATGAGTCTATTGAAAGAAAAATAATAAGTCAATGAGAGTGCAAATGGTACTTGGATATAGTAAAAATGATGAAGGTAGTATGTTAATGCCCAAAGTGTGGGAAACACTGGTTTAACTGGTTACTGTTACTATCCAGACAACTGCAAATTCCTGCAAGATTTATGACCAGCCATTTTCCTCAACCTTCTTGATAATTCTAAGAGTTCTCCTACTGATTCCTCAATAGAGAGTTCTCATCTTTCTGGCATTCAAGTCTGGTTCCAGGGCTTCACACTTTACAACGTTATTGCACATCTGTTATTACAACAGAGCTTAAGGGAACTCACCTCAGAAAGGTCTGAAATCTTGAAGTGAATCAAAGCTCTCCCAGCCTCCATCAGTGATCCAGCTGTGTGCTCTCAGGGCACCAGAGAGAGAAGGCTGCATAATCACAAATAAACTGCCTTGAAGGCACATTCGGGCACAACTTCCTCAATTACAGCACCTGTAGTTTTGGACTGGCATTATCAACAAGCAGTTCAGAGAGCTGTAGTGTGATTCCAGATGTGCCGAGGCAATCTCCACAAACAGTTTCAGGTTATGAGTCCAGGAACAGGGTTTGAAAAATGCCTTGTTACCCAACTGAATGAACTGGGGAAAAGTGTCTATTTGTTTTTGAAAAGTAATCTATACTCATGGTTAAAAAAAATCCAAACAGCATAAGAGCACACAGTGAAAAGTTTAAAAAGAAGCAGTATGTACACAACGCTATGAATGTCTTAGCATATGCATGGACTGTTTCTGGAAATATGCTTAAGAAATTATTTACTCTGCTTGCCTCTGCAGAGGGAAACCACAGGGGTCTGAAGTGGAAGGAAAATTAAGAATTTACTTTTGACAGATTCTTTGTACTTTCTGAATTATTACTGAATGTTTAATTATGTGTTTATATTAATTTTTCAATTAAAACAAGTTGATAGAAAACAATACAAATATGGCATTCATTTCTGTCACTCCCATTAGGGGTCCTTGAAGCTCTCACAGCAGAGGCATTTAGCCAGGGTACCTCAATTCTAGCCAGAGCAAAAGACAGTTTACTTGAACCTTGGCTTCCTAGATGCTATTGAGCCAGGATGGCGTCCAGCCCCTCCTAGAAGTAGAACTATAGCCTTACCTTACCTTGAAATAGAACTGTAGAAGGAAGGGGAGAGTTCAGCTTGAATGCCAGCTCTGCGACCTATTGTAGGACAGGAGACAAATTACTTAGCCACTCTGAGCTTCACTTTCTTCATCTGTGAAATGGGGAAAAGAATACTTGTTGGTTTTTTTAATGACACAGAGGGCTTTTGTGTATGCAAGGGAGCACTTCCAATTACTTGGGTTTTAATTAATATACATTATGTTAAAGGATTTCATTTTAAAACCTGATGTTTCTTAAGCCATTAAGCACAATATCCAAATATTATTTTTATATTATATTTAAGCTATTATACATTAGATGACATATTTTCATAAATCAGATGGAATACAAATGGTAAATACAGAAAGCTCAAAGGAGTTCTAGTCCCAGATGACCATGGAGTACCATGCTACTCTTGAACTGACTACATAAAGATTTAAGTGAAAGAAAAATAAAGTTCTATCTTGTTGAAGTTATTGTTTTTCAGGTCTCTATTACTCACATCTAGACTTAATTCTGACACATATCTTATTTGTTTCACCCTCCTCAATATCAGAACCCTTTATTATGAGCTAGAAGATCTAGATATTTAGATCTAATTATATCTAACATATAATTAGATACATAGACTCCTTATAAAATCCATAGTTTTAATTGTTGCCACATTAGGGTAATAGGTTCAGGGGCATTTAAATTTTTCTTTTATGACATGTTTCAGATAAATTAGGACTAAATAATAAGGTCAAATTGATTATTTAAAGAATATTCAAAATGTTCCCTTTAGAAATGAAAAAAAAATAATAATAACATTAATCGGTGATGCCTGCTCCATGCCAGGATCTGTGTGAGATGCGGGCCCCTCTGTGGTGCATGAAGCAAGCCCTGGGCCCTCAGCCAAGGTAACTGGAGTCTTGGGACTAGCTGATTGTACCTCACCTATGAACCCTTCTAGCCTTTGGCTCAACCTCCTCCCCATCACCTCACACTGTCAGACTGTCTTTCCTCATCTATTGTTCCTAAAGAACCGTGGCAGAACTATAACAAGAGGTTGGAGATTTTTCTTTCATTTAACACTTAAAATATTTGAAATTGTACGGGATGACTCAATTCCAGGAAACTTCAAGTATCCTGTGACACTTGTTCAGTGAAGTGTTGAAAAAAGGCCTGCTCTAGGTCTTATGGAAAGATGTGAGCAAGCCAACTTGTAGGAGGTAAGAACAAAATGTAACTTCAAGAGTGTCTCTTTCATTCCCTTGTGGTTTGCAACATCGTCTTCTCTGCCCTACTCCTACAATGTTCTCTTGAGCCAAGCCTCTGTGTGTTGGCATCAGAAAAGCTCTGCATCCCTGCCACTGGCTTCCCCATAGCAACTGGCTAGCACCCTCCTCCAAATTCTATTTATGAAAGCGTGTGTGTCTGTGTGTACTTTAATTATAAACTCCTTTGAAGGGAATACTTATCAAATAATTTTAAAAGCCTTGATATTAAACACTATCTTCTTTAGTTCTTTCATCTATCCTTTAAGGTTGGCACTGTGAGGCCCATTTTATATACAAGAAAACTAAAACTCAGAGGTTAAGAAACTTTCCCAGGGTCCCAAAGCAAGGATGTACTGAAGCTAGGCATTAATCTCAAATTCATATGATTTTCTCTGTTACCTCCCTCAGCCATGCCAGAAAGAAACTGGGGTGTAAATGTCACTTGCTGCCAGCAAAATGAAAAGATCACAGGCTTTGGAATCCAACGTACCTGGGTTTAATTTCATTTGGTTATTTCCTAGCTACATCACCTTGGATAATAGACTTAAACTCAGTTCTCTCATCTATAAAACGGGAATAGTGCCTACTTGATTAAATTATCAAGGGAATGTAAAAAAGAATTTGACACAGGCTAGATGCTACAGTAGCAGTGGCGGCTCTTTAAAATTAAATTTTAATATTCAAGATAGTGGGCTGAGAATCCAGCACATGCCAGGCCTAGGAGTTCCACTTGATTTTATTTTATTTTATTTCATTTTATTTTATTTATTTATTTATTTATTTATTTATTTATTTATTTATTTATTTATTTTTAGAGACAGGGTCTTACTCTATCATCTAGTCTGGAGTGCAGTGATGTGATCATAGCTCATTGCAGCATCAACCTCCTAGGCTCGAGCAATCTTCCCACTTCAGCTTCCCAAGTAGTTGGAACCACAGGTGTATGCCACCATGCTGGGCTAATTTTTGAATTTTTTGTAGAGACTGGGTTTTCCTAGATAGCCCAGGTTGGTCTTGAACTTCTTTACTCAAGTGATCCTCCCACCTTAGCCTCCAAAAGTGCTGGGGTTACAGATATGAGCCATTGCACTCAGCCTTGATTATTATACTTTTAAAATATCATTGAGGAAATATAAATTCATTCCTTCTACAAATGTTTATTGAACACCTACTCTAGCCCAGGACTATTTGAGGGACTGGGAATCCTGGAACTTATATTCTAGCAAGGTACTGGTGGGGGAAACAGTAAAGAGAACAAACAAGTTAATTATATAGTATGTTAGAAGATGATAAGTGCCATGGGGGGAATAAAAAGCAAAGGCATGAAGGAACAAGTTGCAGAATTATACAGAGAGGTCATAGCAGGCCTCACTGACAAGGAAAGAGTAGAACAAAGCTTTGAAGGAGGGAAGGAGTCAGCCAAGCAGACATTTGAAAGAAGAAAGTAGGTACATTTACCACTGAAGCTAGTGAAATTCACATCGCAAGGTCCCTAACTTGCGGGGGCCCCTTCAAGGCCTGAAATCTAATTTTGTATTTGTGGTTTCTTAATGAGGATCCACAAAATTGCATATGTTTCAAGATTTATCCCCACAGGAACATGTTTTTTGGCAGAAGGACCAGTTAGAGCAAAGGCTCTGTGGTAAATGTGCCTGAGCTGCTCAAGAAATAGCAAGGAAACCACCATGGCAGGAACAGAATGAACAAGAGAGGAGGTGAGAGCATCATGGAAGGTCTTGGAGGCCACTTTATGAATTTTGATTTTTATGAAGAGTCATGAGAGCTTGGGGCAGAGTTGTGATATGATCTGACTTATGTTTCAAAACATTGCTTTGCTTAGTATATTGGGATCAGACTTAAGAGAGGCCAGGGCAGAGCACAGGAATTGTTGGGGGCCATGGCAGTAATCCAGGAGGGAGAGCTAATGGTGGTTTGAACCAGTACGGAGGCAATGACAGTGGTGAGAAGAAGCTGGATTCTGCATATTTTGAAGGTCAAGTCAATAGGACTTCCTGATGGATCAGATGTGGGTTGTGAAGACAGATGAGTATTAAAAGTGATAAGACAGCACGAGATCACCAACAAAGTGAGCCTAAAGGAAAAAGAGGACCAAGTTCTAGCAGGTGGCATGCAAACCCTTCAAGAAAATAGTTTGGAAACATTATCCTTATATGTGATTGAAGTAACTATTTCAGGTAAACGTATATTGAGATTTAATTCATTCAGTATTACAGCTTTACTATACAGATTGTTTAATTAAATTAAACTAGACTGTAGTGTGTATGAGGCTCAATCTTCCCTCTCCCACTCTGAAATTTAACTGAGAAAACTTATTACATTAGGTCAAGGAATTTGAGTCTACAGACAAGGGGTCTAGTACCAGTTATACTGTTAATAGGACTGCATGCCAGTCATTCAAACTCTCTGTTCTCAATTGCCTCATCAGTGAGATGTGAATTGGAACAAATGTTCTTTCTTTTACTGCATTGATGTTCTTCATCTTCAGATGAGTCTGTACTCAATCATTTTGTTTTGTTTTGTTCTTGCTATGGTGTAAGGAAGATAATTTTGAGCAAAGGCAACTTGAGTGCTTTATTTCTCTCCTTCGCGCCCATGTTGATCTGTAAGGGAAGGACACACACTGAACCGAATGCTTCAAGCAAAACCGAGTCAAAATATAATCCCCTGTTTCTTTGCAGGATTCCTCTGAGAATATACAGTGAATCTCCTGAAGTTCAATGCAATAAGTGTTTCATTGGTGCGGCAAAGTGGGAACCTTCTACAGGTATTTCATCAGATTTTTGCCTTTAAAGAGAGTACAAGGCTGAAGCCAGAGGCAGCAGCTCTTAACTGTGTTGGATCATGAACCCCCTTGAGAGTCTGATGCAACTACTCCTCTATCTGGTCAACAGGAAAAACACCATGACCACCAAATCTTAGAAATGGCACCCTCATTTTTTTTTTTTTTTTTTTTTGAGACAGAGTCTGGCTCTGTCACCCAGGCTGGAGTGCAGTGGCTCGGTCTTGGCTCACTGCGAGCTCCACCTCCCAAGTTCACGCCATTCTCCTGCCTCAGCCTCCCTGCTAGCTGGGACTACAGGTGCCCGTCACCACGCCCGGCTAATTTTTTGTATTTTTAGTAGAGACGAGGTTTTACCATGTTAGCCAGGATGGTCTCGATCTCCTGACCTCGTGATCCGCCCACCTTGGCCTCCCAAAGTTCTGGGATTACAGGCATGAGCCACCACGCCCGGCTGGAACCCTCATTCTTTAATAAGTAAGGAGGCTGAAAACAGAGGTTAAGAGACTTGCTCTAGCCCTTGATATTAGTAAGTAAAGACTGCAAGCCTAAAATTCAGGTCTTGACTCTCAATGTTCTTTCCTTTTTATGAAGTTTTGGTAAATTTCATATTTCCCCTATTTTTGACACAAAACTAGTTTCCTTTTTTGGTCA
Organism: Chlorocebus sabaeus; assembly: GCF_047675955.1. Taxonomy (NCBI): domain Eukaryota; kingdom Metazoa; phylum Chordata; class Mammalia; order Primates; family Cercopithecidae; genus Chlorocebus; species Chlorocebus sabaeus. Next base: position 34,358,072 of record NC_132918.1, on the reverse strand, counting down.
GTGGGTGAGGGGCTATGTTTTGTTCTTAACAGCATTATTGAGATATAACTCATACGCCATAAAATTCGACCAATTAAAATGTAGAATCCAATGGTTTTTAGTGTTTTCAAGTTGTGCAGACATTGCCACTATCTAATTTTAGAAACTTTTTTCTCCTACACAAGAAAATGCCATATGTATTAGCAGTCATTTCCATTCTTCATACCCTGCAGCCCCAATCTACTTTCTGTCTCTGTGGAATTTTTTATTCTGAGGATTTCATATAAATTGAGTCATATAATATGTGGTCTTTTGTGATTGGCTTATTTCACTTAGCATAATGTTTTCAAGGTTCATTCACATTGTAGCATGCATCAAACCTCCTTTTGATTGCCAAATAATATTCCATTACATAGAATGTTTTGTTAACCTTTTGGTAAACAAATGATGGACTTTTGGGTTTTGTACACTTTTTGGCTATTATGAATAATGAAGCTATAAACACTTGTATACAAGTTCTTGTGTGAACATGTTTTCATTTCTTTTTGTATATGCCTAAGAGAATTGCTGGGTCATGTAATAACTTATGTTTAACATTTTGAGGAATTGCCAAACTGTTTTCCAAAGTGGCCACATCATTTTACATTCCTACCAGCAATGTATATGGGTTCCAATTTCTCCACATCCTTGCCAACAGCTGTTATTTTTAAAATTATTTATCACAACCACCATCATTATTTTTATTATTATAGCTGTCCTAGTAAGTGTGAAAGGGTGATACATGTATGTGGTTAGTGGCTACCATATTAGACAAAGCAGAGTCAGGGGCTAAAATGAACTTTAAAAACCACATCATACATTCTACACTCATTTTTTTCAAGCCAACAAGTGTTGAACTTTTACTATGTGGCAGTTACTGTATTAAGCATTATCTTGGACTATCTCATTTAATTCTCACAATATATGATGGAATAAGTACTGTTACTGGCTATAAGGGAAATGGCTGTACTTTAGTCAGGAGTAGGCTGAGGTGGCCTTCATTCGCACCATGACTCAGCAGGTTTGGAGCACAAGTGCACAACCCTGCACATTATGTCATGTGAGGCACATTAGATGATCACCCATGTGAGCTTGTGCTTGGCTCAGAGCCACTATTGTCTCTAAAAGGTATAATTACTCTGCTGGTGCTGTACATGTGGCTCGCTTGTGCCCAGAGAGAGAGTAAAGCCATGTCAAAACTGTCTATGATTCCTTGAGTGTTTTTCCAGCTACCCATCACTCACCCACTGACTCGCCTCAGACATCAGTTAGAACCTAACAATTGGCATCATGAACAGGATCCTGAGGTGAGTGAACCTTCGGTCCCCACTGATTCTGGGTCATCCATGTGGCCACAACATGGGTTGTGGTACCTCGTGGCAGCTGTGCTGCTCAGATAGGCTCTGGTGGAAACTTGAATGGTATTAGATGGGTCCTCTGTGAGCATGAAGAAGGCACTGAAGGAGCTGGAAGTGCAGAGCACCGAGAAGGAGAGAGCTTTTGCCGGCAGAGTTGTATGGGCATTTTTGACTGTGCTATGAGAAGTACACACACAGTCCCTGAGAGATGCAGCACAGCATTTGCAAGTGAGCAGGTCGCTGGCACAGGGCAAGGTGATCGATCACACCCTGATTGAGTGGCTATGGGCAGCCATACAGACTGTGTGGAACAACACCAGTGAAATACTGAAAACCATGAGTAAATGGGAGTTGTATGCTGAGTTGGTGCAAGTCATCTGGGAGATGGGTATGTGGAAGGCTATGTTTGACTTGAATACCCAGAGGCCAGATGATGAACATTTCACCTCCCACATGAAGGATCTCATGTTGAGTTATGTGCTCCCAAGTGCCTCTGGCTCCCTAGCTGCTGTCCTCACCCTGTATGTAGGGCACTGCATACATGAAGTGACCACTGCTATGGCAGCTCTTGGGGAAGCAGAAGGCTGTTGGTGGGACTGAGGGGTCTACGCTGTACAGAAGGGGAAGATGCCCTGCCCACAGGGCCCCTCCCCCCATGGGAGAAAAGAGGGCCCCAACAAGTAACATGCTCACAGATGTGGCTAGATTTGATTTTGGCCAGAGTTGACCGAAAGAAAATCAATAAGCAGCCCAATGAAGTACTCTTAACTTTGTGGAGACAGTTGCCTCTGGAGCAGCAATTCCAGAAAATGCCCAAGGGGGAGAAAGACATTGCTGCGTGACCCAGTCCCACCTGGACACTTCAGCTCAAAGACTACTTGCTGCAGCCAGGCAGAAATGTAGAGCCTTTTCTGTTTGATTAGGGAACTGGCCGAGGTGCCCATCTTGGGGGGATACCAGACAACCAGCAGCCACATGTGGAATTAGTGACCCACTGGTCTTCCACCAGCCTACAGTAGGTGCTGGTGCTGGTGGATACCGGCACAGATTGTGGCCTTGTTTATGGGAACCCAGATAAGTTTCTGGGCTAACCTGCTTACATTGATGGATATGGAGGCTGATCAGTAGAAGTGAAACCTGTATCTCTGCACCTTGGCATCTGCCGTTTGGCTCCCCATTTACATGCTGTTTATTTCTCTCCCATACCAGAATACATTCTGGGGATGGACATTTTACATGGCCTGGCATTACAAACCACACCCAAGGAATTCAGACTCCAAGTGCATGTGGTGAAGCTGATGCTGCATGGACATACACATCACCAGCCTCAGGTCTTGCCACAATCCCAACAGGTTACTTCCACCCATCAATACTGTTTGCCAAGTGTGCATACAGAGATAACTGAGACAATTAAAAAGCTGGAGGAGGTGCAGATAATGTGTGGCACCCACAGCCCCTACAATTCTCCAGTGTGACCAGTTAGAAAGCCTAATGGAACTTGTTGGATGATGGTGGACTATCGGGAACTGAATAAAGTAACACCCCTTTGCATGCAGCTGTACTGTCAATCATGGATGTGATGGACTGTTTGATGACAGAACTGGGACAGTATCACTATGTAGTGAACTTGGCCAATGCATTTTTCTCCATTGACATCACTCCAGAGAGCCAGGAACAGTTGTATTCATGTGGGACAGGCAACAATAGACTTCTACAGTGTTGCTGCAGGGCTATGTGCATAGCCCCACCATATGTCATGGTCTAGTTGCAACGGATTTAGCTCCTGGCAATGTCCAGAAGGGGTCCACCTATTCCATTATATTGATGATATGTTAACCTCTGATTCTCTTGCAGATTTAGAAGTGGCAGCACCCTTCTTGCAGCAACATTTAGCAGCACGCGGTTGGACCATCAATGAATCCAAGGTCCAAGGGCCTGGATTAGCTGCCAAATTCTTGGAAGTTATCTAGTTGGGTAAGACAAAGGCCATCCCAGAGGCTATGACTGATAAGATTCAGGCATATCCCTGGCCCACCACGGTGAAGAAGCTGCAGATTTTTGTGGGGCTCCTGGGATATTGGCAGGCATTTGTGCCCTTTTTAGCTCAAATGATAAAACTGTTGCATTGGTTAACAAAGAAGAGAGCTAGCTGGGATTGGCATGACGTGGCTGAGACCGCCTTCCTGGCAGCCAAGAGGGCTATTCAGCAGGCACAAGCGCTATGGGTAGTTCACCTGGGGCACCCATTTGAGCTGGATGTGCATGTGACCACAGATGGTTTCGGCTGGGGGTCTGTGGCAGTGCATAGAGTGCTTGTGAATGCTGTAGGCTTTTGGTCCCAACTATGGAAGGGAGCTGAGCTCCAGTATTCCCTGACAGAGAAACAGCTAGCAGCTGTATATGCCACCCTTCAAGCTTGTGAGAGTGTGATAGGATGGGCTGCAGTCATTGTGTGGATAACTTACCCAATAGTGAGATGGGTGCATTCATGGGTAACGACCCCCAGGACTGGGACGGTGCAGACATCCACTTTGGCAAAGTGGGGTGCCTACATGGAGCAGCAGAGTACACTGAGTGCAAGCCCCTTAGCAGCAGAATGGCAAGAGGTCTTGGGACCTGTAGTTCTAATGCAAGATAAGGCCATGGGGCCTGAGGCAGCACTAGACCCTGAACCTTCACTATTTAAGGAAGGGCATCCCTCCATTCCTCATGGGGTATGGTAAACAGATGGGTCTAGCTGAGGTGCTACTGCTGCCTGGACCGCCGTTGCAGCCCAACCTAGTACTGACACCATATGGGTTGAAACCTGGTGTGGACAAAATAGCCAATGGGCTGAACTTAGAGCAGCATGGATGGTGATCACAAAGGAGGTGACACCTATGGTAATCTGTACCAATAGCTGAATGGTCTCTCAAGGCTTAACCTTGTGGTTAACTACCTGGCAAATACAGAAGTGGCTAGTTGGCCACCCACCCATTTGGGGCCAAGTCACGTGGCAAGACCTCTGGGAAACAGATCATCAGAAAGAGATAACTATTTATCACGTGTCAGGCTGTATGCTTTTGGCCACCCCTGGCAATGATGAAGCAGATGCCTTGGCCAAGGTCTGATGGTTAGAGTCAGCACCTCCACAAGATGTGGTCTTGTGGCTACACTGGAAACTGGGACATGCGGGGGGTAAACTGATGTAACAGGTCAATAAGTGTTGGGGTCTGTCCCTGCCCATGCAAGATATTTGGGAGGCTTGTCAGAAATGTCTGGCATGTAATCAGGCATACCCTAAACAGAGGCAGCTGCCCAGTGTTACACAAGTGACGATAGGGCGAGTGCCCTTGACCAGGTGGCAAGTAGACTACTTCAGGCTGCTGCCGAAGTCACAAAGGTATACGCATGCACTAACAGCTGTGGACACGGCTACAATCCTGTTGTTCACCTATGCTTGCAGGGTGGCCGACCAACAGAACACCATCTGGCCTCTGCAACACTTAGGTGCCCTGTATCATCACCCTCTGGCCATTGAGATTGATAGGGGAACACATTTCACTGGACAACAGGTATAAGAATGGGCACAAGAAATGGACATAAAGTGGGGATTCCATGTGCCATACAACCTGCAAGCTGCAGATATGATTGAGCGATATAACAGGCTCTTGAAGAATGGGTTACACTTGCCTGTCACACCCTTGTCTTTGCGGGGCTGGAATTCCAAACTGGACCTGGTGCTCCAAATCTTGAATGAATGGCTACGGAAAGGCAGCCTGGCCCCAGTGGAGGCTTTGTTACACCGAGCCACTACCCTCATTCAGTTGCAGATGCATACCAAGGATGACCTCCTCCAACCAGCTATGGGGATGAACGGTAACCTGCTATGATGAATGTTGCCTGCCCCAACACCCCTGAAGGCAAAAGAACAGAAAACCTGGCTGTGGCCATGGACCCTCCAAGCCCCCCACTGCAGTGGTTGGCCACGGTAGCTCCCTTGGGGGAGGGCCTACAGTATGACTTGCATGTCACTCCTTGGGTGTTGAATACATAGTCCCTATGGTTGACTGTCGGGGAACGGCCAGGGCAGGAACCCTCCTCAGGGGACCTATGTACTGTCTGTGTGGCCTATTATGAGCTCCCCTGTGACTTTTGCATGGAGACAGGATTCAAAGGAACCATGGGGAGCTGAGAAGGTATGGTACCATCTCCCAGGGCAAAAGCCCTTAGTGACCACGTTGTTATCCAGGGATGAAAGTTTAGCTTATGTTTTGCCTGAGGGATGTGATTTACCTCTGTTAGTACCTGTGTCTGCTCTGTCATTTTGGCCGTAGGTTAACACACTCCAACTGCATTGTGGACTGGGCCCACACCTACGCTGAGGCGACCAATGTTTCCAACTGTTGGATCTGTACCACCCTTCCAGCAGCAGCTGTGGACAGCTTGCCTTGGCACATACACCCCGCGTCTTCAGTGAACTGGACATGGTTGGAGACTTAGGGTCCCATGGCTGATGCCTGGAATACAATGCAGTAAGCTTTGGACAAAGGACGCCACAAGGCCCACGGTGCGCCCACCCCCTGGCTGGCCCATAGTGTTTATAATGGGCGGGGCTGGCTAATGGGGGAACATGTAGTACCCCCAGCCCAGGTGCCATGATGCATAGAGTAACATTGGGGTAACACCACTGTGGGATGCATACCCATCACAGCCTGTGTAAACATAACACATGTCACCGTATCAAACGTATAGTGGAACAAGCAGCCCCACCAAGGTTGGTCCCCGATGGATGTTATGGCCCCCGGGAGTTTATGGATCTGTGGGGACACAGGGTGGCCTTCCCTACCAGCACACTGGACTGGACATTGTACCTGGGGGTGGCCTTACATACCTGCCACGCCCATGCCACCTGCCATGTGTTTTTCCCACATTGCCCAGACCCTTGCATAACTGGGTGGCACTACACTGTCAGTATTTGTGAGTGCACAAAGCCCCCTGATAGTTACCCCTTGGCAATGACTGTCCCTGGAGCAGGTGTCATAACTGTAGAAGCACAAGTTACTGCTCTTGCAGAGCACAGTGCTCGGGCTCTGAATTACACCCAAGTGGCCCTCCTGCTAATGGATGAGGTTGATCAGATCAGAAAGGTTGTGTGACAAAATCAAATGGCCTTAGACATAGTAACAGCTGCCCAAGGAAGCACCTGTGCCTTTTTAGGAACACAGTGTTGTACCTTTATCCCTGACAATCAGCAGAACATAACAGTAGCTCTGCAATGGGTCTCATGGGAGATTAAGGCAGTCCAGAGCCTTACTGATGACCCCCTGCAGAAACAGTGGACATCCCTAGGCTCTGGCCTACTCTGGGCCCTAATAGTCATAAGTAGCATAGCTGGGATCCTAGTAGTGAGTTGTTGCTCTCTGTATTGTTGCTATTGTAATTGTTATGGATGCAGGGCTCTGCCCTACAGGCACATGTCAATGCCCAGAGGACACCCTCAGCCTTGGAGGTAGAGTGTAAGGGAAATGGCTAAGCTTTAATCAGGAGTAGGCTGAAGTGCCCTTCCAGCGCAGCATGACTCATCGGGTTTGGAGTGCAGGTGTACAACCCCACACATTATGTAACCACACCATGTGAGACGAATTAGGTATCACCCACGTGATCTTCTGCTTAGCTCAGAGCCACTGCTGTCTGTAAAAATGTATAATTACCCTGCTAACACTGCACATATAGCTTGCTCATGCCCAGAGAGAGAGTAAAGCCATGTCAAAACTGTCTACGATTCCTTGAGTGTTTTTCCAGCTACCCACCACTTGCCCATTAACTCCCCTCGGACCTCAGTTAGAATCTGACATTTTATAAATGAGGAAAACAGTTTAGAAGTTTAGTTACTCATGGCTGGTAAGTGGCAAGGCCAGGATTTAAGTTTAGTTCTGTTTGTCTCCTGAAGCAGTCTTTAACCACTACACTGTACTGCTGAATATTTTATTTAGTAGATTCACTTTTGCAAAATGATTCTAATCACTCATTACTTTTCAAATTCAAAGTTTTACCCTCACCATGTGTTCTCTCTACCTCCTAGGGATATCTAGTACAGTTGTTTTCAAACTTGGTTGGGTATCAGAATTACCTACTTGAATATGCTTCATTTGCTTTGTAGGTGTTTCTGATATATATCAAAGTTTGAGAACCATTGAGTCTGTTAGAATAAGGTTCAGCTATAATGAACAGAAATAGTGCTATAAACTAGTTTCTTTTTCTCCCCCATTAAGAAGCCCAGAATAGTCATTCTAGAGCTGGTATCAAGCTTGGTGTGGGGAACCAGACTCCTTCTACTTTCTTTGTTTCGTGTGGCTTCCATTCTTCTAAAGTCATCTCATTGACCAATTGCCTGTTGGAGCTTCATGTATTATGTCTGCATTCTAGCTAGCAAGAAGGTGGAGGAAGGGTGGAAGAATACATACCTTCTTTTTAATGACTGCCAGGAATATGCACCACTTCCACTTAATCCTATGGGTCAGAACTGAAACATACAGCCATGCCCTCCTGCAAGGAAGGCTGGGAAAAATAGTATTTATTCTGTGTGACTACACAGGCAGCTAAAAATTAGACATTCTCTTATGATGGAGGAATTAGGAGGAATAAACATTCAAGAATAATTAATCTCTGTCACATTCAGCAGGGAGGAAAATTTACCAAATCCTTATATCTACGTTTTACCATGAGACCTAAGAGAAATTCTTTCTATAAGAGGTTTTTAGATCTCATAATGAAGGTGACTAAGGCAGTGGCTCTCAAACTCTGCTGCACATTAAAATCAACTGGGATCTTACAAACTAGAGATGCCTGGCTTCGACACCCAATCATTCTGACTTAGTTGGTATGAAAGAGAACCTAGACATTAGGGTATGTAAAAGCCCCTCATAATGATTTTGATTTGCAGCAAGAGTTTGTACTAAAGCAGGGGAAACACTCCTAAATCTTTTCCTTAACTCTATCACAGGATCTTCAACCTAAGATACAAGTAGTGTGGAGAAGATCCACTGAGTGTTGCTTTGCTCCATTGATGGGCTCCTATTTTATCCTGTGCCATTGAAATCTCAGCAGTTGAACTAGTGAATGTTACTGGTAATAAAGTTACATCTGACCAGGGAAGATGCATTATCAGTATCGCAAAAGACAAAGACAACTCAGACGATGTGTCCTACTCACAATAGCCAGGGACATTTTCATGTACAAAGAACACATTTTAATTGTAGCTATATTTATACACATGTTATTTGTATGTGGAATGAAAATAGCTATTTTGGTTTTCTGTGTGTGCATGCATGTAGCAGGGCCCAGACACAGTAGTGAGTCATCCTTAAACACAGCATTTACATTTTAAACACAGGAACTTATTCAAATCAAATGCGGATGGTCCTCTCTATTTGGCAGTACATTTGTCATCTGGAAGCTCAAAATAGCCTTTTAGAGATCTAAGCAGTTTGAGCTAGTGGCATCTCAACCTATTACTAGCTGTCAGATATTTTATCCATTCAAGCAGATAGGTGGGCAAAGGTTATGTTTTCTTTGAATTGCTAATACAGAGGTCTGCCTTTTAAGTTGAGATGTGAAATGAGAACAGGAGTAAAAGAGGAAATTCTCAAAGACGAAAGCTAGATAGGTCATTTCATTGACCTCTTCACCTTCAGAAAGAATGACATTAAAACATTCTAAACAGATGAGAATCTATACTATTTTTATAGCTCTTCAATGACAGGATTGCACAACCACATTCTTACCATACCACATTTCATTGCAACAATTTGCAGCTAGGAAATTTCTTCTTGCATCTAACCCAAGGATTCTGGCCAGGTTGATCCCATTTCCTCCTCGCTGTTCTTCAGTTCAGAGGGACAACAGCATTCTTTATAAAATTATCTTGCCACTTACATAATTAAATTAATCTTCAGGTTTCTCATTTACAATCCAAATATTAATAACATCCCTTCACACCTTCCTTTTAAATAGTTTTCAAATATAATCATCTTTGCAGCAATCTTCTTTTAACCTAGGGGTTCCCAGGCTTGTTTGCACATTAGAATCATCTGAGGAGCTTCAAAAACTTCTGATGCCTGTGTCCCACCCCCCAGATATTTTGATTTAAGTGTCCAGAGTATGTACTTTTTTTAAAGATTCCCAAGTGCTTCAAAAGTGCAGCAAGTTTGGAAACCGCTATCTGAACCTGCTGCAGCCTATTACCCCCTTCTTCTCTTTGCTAATAGAACCTTGATAATAGGCCCAGATAAGAAATCATGAGTGGCCTAAAACAGTGGTTTCCGGTTCTGCTACCATTAGAATTACCTGGAGAGCTTTGACTGTAAGGAAGCCTGGACTCCATCAACAAATTAAATCAGAACATCTTGGGGTGGCACCAGGAAACAGCATCTTTAAAAATGCTCACCAAATGATTTTAATGCACCAGCAGGGTTGAGAGCCATTGGTGGAAGTCAGTGACTCTCAAAGTGTTTTTTAAAGTCCGGAAGCATCCGCATCAACTGAGATATTTAAGTAATACAAATTCTCAGGTCCAAACCCAGGTCTACGGAATCAGCATCTCTAGGGGTGGAGCCCAGCAATCAGTGTTTTAACAAGTCCTCCAGGGGATTTCAATGCTTGCTAGAGTTTGAGAAGCACTAGTCTAAACCCATTATGATAAGCCTGTTCCCTGATTTCCCAGCCTTCCTTCAACAACAGGTGGCTATGTGACCCAGTTCAAGTCAATGCCACCCAGCAGAGTTCTACTGAGAAGAAGTGGTTTCTGGGAAAACTTTTGCTTTCTTGGTACAAGGGAACACACATCATGCACTTCTGCTTCTTCTTTCCTTACAGTCTTGGGGGTAGGTAATCCCTGAAGCCTCAGCTGCCATTTTGGGACCATGAGCAAAACACACTTGTGGAAAGTCCAAGAAAATCACAGTGATGCTGCCCAATACCAGCAGTAACTAACCTGCAGACTTCTAGTTATAAGAAAAACCCTATTTGTTTAAGCCATTGTTAGTAGAATTTGATATTGCTTGCAGCTGAACAAAAATCTTTATACAGAGTCAAATTTCCAAGTACCTTTTACATGGAGAAAACTCAGAACTGAACCCAATACTTTCACTTGGAGCTAGTAACACTAAATTTCAGAGAAGGTTGTCTTCTAATTGCGGTATTCTAAACACTTCATCAGTAGATCCTAAACCTGGCTGCCTATCAGGATTACCCGAGGAAGCTTATCTTAAATGATTTGTGAACCTCACCCCAGATATACTGAATTTGAATCTCTCAAATTTGGACTTGGAGACTCTGTAACTTAACAAGGTGATTAGTATGCCCTCAGCTGACCCCACTCCACAGCATGGCTGAGACTAGGGTGAGGCAAGTAAAGAGTCCAGGGTGCAAAATTTAAGGAGGCACTCACTCTCAAGGTTGTGCAAGCATAGGGTCAACAATTGCATGTCCAGAGAGTAGATGCCTTCTTAAATTTTGTGTCCTAGGCACCTCGTTTGGCCTCTTCCTAGTCTCTACCCTGATTCAGATAAGGTAGATGTATCAGGTGGTGCCTGTCATTTGTCCTAACATGGTGGCAACCCCAGCCAAATATTCCTTTACAAAAATTCACTGATTGTTCCAAATGAATTATTTTTTAGTAGTGGTTCCTGCCTCATAAAGACATAGCCTATACTCTATAAATAATGATAATATGTAGTTTATTTTCAATTTGGGTTATGCATCTAGGTGTCAAATGACAACAATTTCCTTCTGAGTTGAAAAATAACTATAGCACTGATTGTCTCAGCCCCTGTTCACCCACAGAAAAACAGGAATGTGATCCTGAGAGAGAAGAATTTAATTAGGTGAGTCAATAGGTGTCAGATATCAGCATGTTGGTGGCAGAATCCAGGGCTACAGTCCTCATGTAGCTACTAAATAATCAAGTATTGGTTACTTGTATTAAAAGTAGAAACTAGTCGGTATTGGTAAAAATGTGTTGAGCTTGGCTACTCCTGTTTTCCAAAAGCATTTTAGGACACATATATGCTGTAGTCTCCCAGAAATAGAAGTGTGGGTAACTTAACCCAAAGTTGTGGTTCCTGTGTCCAGCCTGTGTTGGATGGTGTGTCAGCACAATGAATGCTGAAGAATCTCTGTGGAGTGTCATTCTAGAGCTTCCTAAGAACGCCTCACTAGGGTTGGCAGGGAGGTAGGGGTGCTGGCCAGGCAGACGAAGGGAAGTCCACACATGGCTTTGGTTGAAGCAGTGCCATAGGCCAGGATAAAAGCTTTAGACCTTTTAACTCCAGATTTTAGGGCTCTAGCTTTTGATTTTATAGGTGTAGTACTGATGGGAATAGCTGGTGGTAGGTTGCGGGAGGACAGCCTGAACAAAGTGAAATATATGAGGTTCCTGTCATCATGGCTCCCTACTTCTGCAGAGGTGGCGTTAGAGCACTTTTCGTCTTAATGTGACTGGTGAATACCCCAGCATCAGGCTGATATTTCACACATGCTTGCCAAAAATAATAACCACTCTTTTTTGCCTGACGGATGCTAGACACTCTGATTCATCAATCTATGATTGTCTCTCAGGTCTATGGCACTAGGAATAGATGTCCTGCATTTTACCATGGAGAGGGAATTAGTTACAGTTCTACTGGTGAACCAGGAATTAACTTTACTGGAGGCAGCCTCTCTACCTCCTTTCCTGACAGTCGTTAAAGCAGGCAAGGTGGCACTCAGCAGCAACTGACAAGCTGGAACTGAATTAAATCAACACCTGAATGGTCAGAGGGGTTAGAAGGAGCCAAAAATGTGTTTTCCAGGCAGGATGATTGAGAACCCACACCTGGTGCCAGAGTGCAACACACAGGTGCCTGCCAGGGCACCCAGGAAGATATGCTATGCTCCTAGTATAGGGTGGGTGGAGGGGGCTCTGCCTGCAACGTCACACTCCTTTAGACACAGGTCGGGTGTTGCTACAAGATGCATCCTGAAGTATGAAGAGAAGAAATGACACAATGCCTGGGGTTTGTTTTGACATACTTCAATTTAACAACTTCAGCAAAGAAACATAATAAAGGAGGCCAGATAAAGCAAATGTAGCAAAATTGTGATCATTATTGAATCTGGATGTTGGATATATAGGGATTTTCTATTAGGGTAAACAGGATTATTCTATTGCCCTAACAAGACAAAAAGGAATAGAATAATTTTATGATAAATAGGATTATTCAAATTGTTCTTATTTTGTGTATCTGAACACTTTCATAATTAAAAATCTGTTTAAAAATTCCAATCAATCATTATAAAGCTTGTAAACCTTGCATTAAGTTGATCTATGCCTTTGAATACTACTCATTTCTTTCAGATGACAGCAAGCAATAGGGAGCCAGAACTGCATGGAATTTGGTTTGAAATGTCCTCCTCACCCAGCCCCATCCACCACCACCTACTGGGGCTCAGAACCCTTATTTTTTAGTAAAAAGATGGCAGGACTGAGGCTTATGAAATCTGAACATGAGTTTTTGTTCGTTCATTAACAGTGAGACCTGAAACAACTCACTTGCCTGCTCTGAAGCCTCCTTTCTTCCTCTGTAAAATGGGGATGATCCTTTAATATCAGCCTTGCAGGTTACTGGAGAATCACATGAAATAACATACCCTGTGAAGTGTGAAGGCAGTGTTGGTTGTTATTAACACCAGCAGCATGACCTTGAATCAGGCAACCAAATACTCTGTCTCAGAGCCCTCATCTATAAGATGAGTGAGGGGATTATATCAGGGTACACAGGCTTTGTGAGAACCACTTAGGAGGCATGTTAAAATTCAGATTCCAGGCCTGCTGTGGTTTGGATATTTGACCCTCCAGACCTCTTGTTGAAATTCAAACCCCAATATTAGAGGTGGGGCCTAACGGGAGGTGTCTGGGTCATGGGGGCCGATCCTTCATGAATGGCTTGGTGCCAGTTGTTGAGGTAATGAGTGAATTCTTGCTCTATCAGTTACCATGACACTTGATTGCTTCCTCTCTGGTTATGTGACCTCTGCACATACCAGGTTCTCTTCCCCTTCTGCCAAGAGTTTGTCCCATGGTGAACTGAAGCCCTCACCAGAAGCAGATGCTGGTACCATGCTTCTTGTACAGCCTGCAGAACTGTGAGTCAAATAAACTTCTTTTCTTTGTAAATTGCCCAGCCTCAGATATTCCTTTATAGCAACACAAATGGAGTAAAACAGGGGCCCACCACAATCTACTAATCAGGATTTCCAGACATGGGGCATAGAGAAGTTATACAGCTGATTCTGCTTTGCAGCCTAGTTGGGGGCAGCTGAGTTCAGTAACTGTTGGGGTCCTTTCATGCTCTAACAGCCAAAATGGCTGTTTGGGAATTTTGAGTTGATTGAGCTGAGTTATTTTGATGGTTAGGTGCAGATCACAGATTTGGGGTAATTTCATGATGATAAACAGTTCAAGAGAATCAGAATAAATGAAGGGGAGGAAGCTGGGCACTGGTGGTGGACTGAGGCCTTCATAGCTAGGAGTAGACATACACATTAATAGAGTGGAAGGGGCCACCTGTTCTGCCCATGCAGCTGTCATATAAAAATGACTGGTGACAGGGGCTTCCCAAGCCACCTGAAAGAGCTTATAGGAGGAGAGTGAATTGTCTCAAGTCACCTATAACTCATACAGTCTGTGGAACACTTAGGGTGGCTTGTCTAGGCAGCAGGCCACATGTGGGAGGGTGGCCTTGAAGTCCTGGCTTCAGGCCTGCAGCTCCTTCACTGCCAGGCCCACATGATTGGCTGTCTACCACGCCTGCACTCATCCTACTGGCTGCTCCTCTGCTTATCCTCACGGTACATTCTAACATTTGTGAAAGCTTACTCACAAGTCTCTCTTCCCACATTCTAACTTCTTTCCGAATTCTTGTTTGTCTCATCTGAAAAGCAATCCAGTTCAGTATTTGTTGACTGCCTGTTATATTCAAGGCCTTGTGCTAAGGATCTCAGTTAATACAAACAAGAGGAGAAAGGAGTTGTGCCTTGAAGCATCAGTCAAATGTGGGGAGAGAGGAGAAAGTCAGACAAAGCACACAGATAACCCAAACCCCAAAAAACTAGCAAGTACCCTGAGAATAGCATACGTTGTGAAAGGATTTCAAGGAGGATGATCACATTCAAAAGATTTTATGGCAAAAGTGGTATTAGAAATGGGTTTTGAATGGTAAGTAGATTTTTACCAGGCAGGGAAGGATTGGGGGACAGTAGGAGCAAAGACACAGAGGTGGGGAAAGAGGATATGTATTTGGAGAAAAGCAAGCAATGACATCTTGACGAGGTCTTGGGAAAAGGAGGAGGCCAACAGGACCCAAAGGTAGGCTAGGGCCAAACAGAAGCAGCACTTACTTCAACTTGGTAAGTAAGAAAGGTTCCTGAAGGTTTTTGAGAAGAGGCCTGACATGATCCAAGCAGTACTTTGAGAAGTTTGACTTAGTGCCAGTGTGCAGACTAGAGAGCCAGATGGACTAAGCTACCTAGAGGGGATGGGACAAGAGAGTCATGGGCCACAGGGGTTCCCCAACACCTCAGCTCCCACAGTCCAAGAAACCATAGAGTCAGGGCTAAGAAGGAGGGTGTCATGAGGTGTTATTCTTAAAACTCTTAGGATGAGATAAGAAGCCCTCCGCTCTAGACCTATACCTGAGGTCGGGAAAGGTCAGTGTTTTCCTGCTGTAAACCAAAGGCATACAACCACCGTTCCTGAGAGAGCTTTTTTTGAACATTGGCCAATTGACCTTCTATTAATATTACCAGTTATTCCATGAGGATCTGCAAAACAAAAACAAACAAAAGTGATTGAAATGAAGGCTAGGACACCTTGTCTTCTTTGTACCTGAGAACTTCTAAACAGCCCCTGAGTGTAGGTTTTACTCTTTCATGGAAGTTTCTCTCCTCCTCCTCTTTATAGGATCTGCAAGATCCCCCTCTCTGATGGCTTCATCCCCTAGCATCATCTGGCTACTTCTCCTGCTCCAAACCACCACTCCTCCTGCTCCAAACTGCCATCTCTCATATCAAATACAGCCAGAGCCTTTTAGCTGCCTGCTTGTACTCATGCCCTCTCCCTGTTCCCCCTCCAAGTCACAGACAGCCAGAAACAAACATCCAGTTATGTTAAAGCATACACAACACCATATCACTGCCGGCTTCAGCCCTCCAATAGGCCTCTCATACTTAGGTTAACATCTGAAGTCCTTAGTGTGACCCACGTGGCCTTCAGTGATCTGGCCCCTGTGTCCCCCTTTACCCTTACTCTCCAGCCACTCTGGCCTTTTGGCTGTTTTCACACCCACTAAGTATGTGCCAGACTCAAGCCTTGTCCTTGCTTTCCCTTCTGCCTGGAATGCTCTCCCCCAGATATTTGCATGGCCCACAACCTCACTTCCTTTAGAGTTCTTTTAAAATGTCACCTCCTCAGAGAGGCCTTTCTGAATCCTCTGGTACCTCTTTGCCCACTTGCCCTGCTTCATTTTTCTTCATAGAGCTGACCACAATAGACACTTGTATAATGTCTGTGTGCTCCAGCAGAATGTAAGCTCCCCAAGGATAGATCTCCATTCTGCCCACCTCAGTTTGGGGCCTGGATAAGGGCTAATGTCTCGATAAATATTTGTCAAATGAGTAAATTGTAGCTCTTCTCTCTAGCAAACACCTTCCTCTGGCTCTGCCTTTATTTCTCAGTCCTCATTCTCTTTAGTCTTTGCAGAGTTTGATCTAACTTAGTACCACATCTTTCCCCTTGATCAGCATGGAGCTGAATTCATCTGTTACAGCTCTGATACTTTCATGGGCTCCGTAAGTATAAATATGCCTGAGGATTCAATCCTTACTCTTCAACTCTTTTCTCTACTTCCCTCCCTCAGACTTTCCTCCATCTTCATCTCTTCCCTCTGTGCACATGATGCCCTAATATTTACTTTCAGCCTAGACTCCTCTAAAAACTCTCCTTCCAAATGCCTCCTGGGCATTCTAAAGGCACCTTATGTCTCATATACTTGAAAACTTCATTCTCTTCTTCACTTTTCTATGTCTGTTAATGGCACTACTATTTTCTTGACCCCTGAGTTAGAAGCTTTAGAGTTGTTTTTTCCTTCATTCTTCAGATCCCTTTCAATTAGTCACAAAGTTCCTATTGAATCTTTCTTTTAAATGGCTCTTACATCACTCCCACTGTTTCCATTGCCATAGCCATGTTCCTAGTCCAGCCTTTACCTACGTGACCAGAACCAGCTTGACTTTGTTGGTAACTTTCCTGCTTATAGCACCCTATTCGAGGCCCCCTTCTCCTATTATCTCTACTTCAAGGAACTCCTCCAGGCTCTGAGCCAACTAATCTAACCTCATTGATGACCATGCATTTCCAGTACAAGTTTGGTTCCCTGTTCACCCCTGCACTGCCCAAACCTGCCAACCCTGATCTTAATGTCTAGAAGCCACACGGGCCAAGCCCACCAGTTCCACAGCCTGCGCCCAGCTCCTAGCTCCCATTTCCCCCAGTGTTTTACTCTGTTTGTGCAGCTCTAACAAAATACCTGAGACTGGGTAATTTGTAAAGAATAGAAATTTATTCTATTTATGCTATTCCAAGGAGGTTTGGAAGTCCAAGATCAAGACACTAGTAGGTTAGGTGTCTAGTGAGGGCCAGATCTCTGCTTCCAAGATGGTGTCTCAAACTCTGCTTCTTCCTGAGGGAATGAACACTCTGTCCTTGCATAGTGGAAGACATAAGTGCAAAAGGTCCTACAGTGCTTCCTCCAACCTCTTTTATAAGGTTGCTAATCTATTCACAAGGGTTCTGTCCTCATGACTTAATCACTTCTTAAAGGCCTTACCTCTTAATACTATCACATTGATTATTAAGTTTCATAAGAATCTGGGGGAGATACATTCAGACCATAGCATCAGGAAATGAGGTTTGAACCCCTTGCCTTTACTTTCCTATCCTCATTCCCAGCCTCAAATAAAAATCAGAATATTTTTTCAGAATTATTTTGAAAGAGCTGTTTTAAGCCTTGGCTTCCCTCCCCAAAAATTATTAATGGGGCTGGGTGTGGTGGCTCATGCCTATAATCCCAGAACTTTGGGAGGCTGAGGCAGGTAGATCTTTTGAGGTCAGGAGTTTGAGACCAGCCTGGCCAACATGGTGAAACCCTGTCTCTACTAAAAATACAAAAATTAGCCAACATGGTGGCGGGCACCTGTAATCCCAGCTACTCGGGAGGTTGAGGCAGGAGGATCGTTTGAACCCAGGAGGCAGAGGTTGCAGTGAACCGAGATCATGCTACTGCACTCCAGCCTGGGCAACAAAGTGAGTGAGACTCTGTCTCAAAAAAAAAAAAAAAAAAAAAAAGTATTAATGGCTTTCTATTTCCTATAGAATGAAGACCAAATTCCTTAGTTTGGAACTCAAGTTTGCTACCTTTTAAGCCATAGAATTCATAAAACAGGTGTAAGACTCAAATGCCAAAAGGGCCTGGGAAGATAATAGAAGTGAATAATATGGGTCCTATATAACCAGTAAGGAGTAGTATGGACTGTGGCAAATGGGAGAACATGTGTCCTGTTCAAAGGTGAGAGCTGGCTGTTGCCATGAAGAAATTTGAAGAAGGTTGTAAGATGTTCTGTTTATTCAATGGAGGCTAGAAATCTGAATTTTTAGGCAAAAGTTCCTGAGTTTTTAAACGTTGGCTCAAAACAAAAAGTAAAGCGCAGTGCAAATAAATCATATCTGCAGGCTGGATCCAGTCTCAAAGACACCTGTCCGGAATTCTGCCCTCAATGGCAACCAAGTTGGTTTATTTACTGTCTATCAAACACTCCTTACAAGTTTTTTTTTCCCACTGTTCCTGATCAACCTGGCATGCATTCTCTGTTGGTCTTCACCTGGAAGTCCTGGCTCCTTCTAGTCCTCCATGAAACTTCCTCGGGCAACTCTGACCCTGAGTAATCTTTTACCTCTGCTCTCATAGTACTCACAGCCCCCGGCCAAGACAGAGAGTGAAATAACTAAACCAAGTGTCAGAGGAACTGGGTCATACTGCTCCCTGCTAACCAGTTAGGTGACCTTGGCAAGGACCAGCATCTTTCAGAGAATCAATTTTCTCATCTACAAGTTGGAGCCAATAATTTTTGTCCTACCCCATGTAGACTTCAGATGAAATAACACAATTATAAACTGTAGAACATAATATAAATTAATAATCATAAACCTAAGAAGTGCCTTTTATATGGCCTGAGAAGCATGTTCCATTTCCCTGATCCATTCAAACTTCTACTCTCCTAGATAACTATTTCATACCCTTCTTTCTCTCTTCAAAACTTCATCCCCAGGCTAGGCTGATAACCTTGTTTCCTATTTCACTGAGAAAATGAAAACAATCAGAAGAGAATTTCTACAAGTTCCCACCAACACATCTACCACCCACTAGCATATGCATCCAAACTCTGCCCTTTTTCATTACTGTGGATGAATCTAGCAAAGATCTAAGTGTGCACTCGATCCTATTGCTTCTTACCTACTGAAGGACACTTCTTCAACAACTCTCCTTTGTCCTGCATCATCAGTTTTTTCCTTTCTACTAGATCTTTCTCGTCAGCTTAGATCTTTCTTTCTCATTGGCCTATAAAACTTAGAATAAATAAAAAAGACTGTGTTGATTTTACTGCTTCCTTCAGGTATCTCCTTGATCTTATACCAAAACTCAAGAGTTGTCTGTGATTGTTGCCTCCAATTCCTCTCTTCCCATTTCCTTTTCCCCACTACCCCTGTTTTTCTCCCTCTTTGTAGAGCCTACCCTAATCAGGCTTTTGCTCCCATCCCTCCACCCATATTGCTTTTGTCAGAATCTCCAGGCCCCACTACACTGCTAAATCCAGTGGCAGCTCTTAGCCTTCATCTTATTTGGCTCTTGAGTAGCATTAACAGAGTTGATCATTAGGCTTCCAGAATACTACACTCACCCGCTTTGTCTCCTACCATGCTTCTGACTGCCTCTGTTGTCTTTGCTGGTGTTTTCTCATCTCAACAACATCTAAATGTTGAAGTGTCCCAGGTCTCAGTCCTTCAACCTCTTCTCATTTCTTTGGCATTAACTGTCTTGGTGATCTCATCTAATCTCGTGGCTTTTAAAGTCATCTTAATACTGCTAATACTGATGATTCCCAAATTTATAGAAATCTAACCCTTCACTAAACTCCTAACCTGGAAATCAAACTGCCTATTCACTTGATGCTAATAATGATCTCAAACTTAGCACGGCCAAACCTGAGCTCTAGCTTCCCTTCATACCCCCACATCTCTCCTCCCAAATTATTTTCTTCTCTGGCAGAGCCCATTCCTTCATCCATTAAATATTTATTGAGTACCTATTCTGTGCTAGAGCCTGGTGCAGATACTTATAGGCTTACTGATGGCCTGGGGGTAGAAACAGCAAAATTCATGTAGGGTTGGCATCAATCATGATGCCTCAGTTTTTCATGCTCACAGCTTTACTTTCAAAACATATCCAGGATTGGGCCATTTCTCATCACTTCTACTGCTGTGATTCTGGTCCAAGCTGCCTTATCTCTCACCTGGCTTACAGCATTACCCTCCTAATTGCTCTCCCTACTTTTTCACTCTTGCTCTTTTATGGTCCATTCTCATGCCAGCAGCCAGAGCAACCCTCTAAAAATACAAGTCAGAGCATTGTCACTTTGCTGCTCAAAATCCCCCGATGGCTACTTATCTCACTCCACACAAAGCCAAAGTCACTCCAATGGCCAATAAAGTCTTTCCCACATCTTCTAATTTCTGATTGCCCCTCTGACCTCATTCCCTAAAGTCCTCTCTCTTACTTATTGTGCTCCAATAATTCTGTCCTGTTTTTAGTTTCTTTCTTTCTTTCTTTTTCCTTCTTTCTTTCTTCTTTCTTTCTTTCTTTTTCTTTCTTTCTTTCTTCTTTCTTTCTTTCTGTCTTTTCTTTTTTTAAAATTCAATTTCTTTCCTTTCTTTCTTTGGAAAGATGAAAGAATAAATGAAAGAACTGGATAAATGAAAGAATGTCTACATGCCATAAAAATAAAACCACTGTGAAGGGCCTTTCCTTCCTTCCTTCCTTCTTTCCTTCCTTCCTTCCTTCTTTGCTCCTCCCTCCCTCCCTCCCTCCCTCCCTCCCTCCCTCCCTTCCTTCCTTCCTTCCTTCCTTCCTTCCTTCCTTCCTTCCTTCCTTCCTTCCTTCCTTCCTTCCTTCCTTCCTTCTTTCCTCCTCCCTTCCTTCCTTCCTCCCTTCCTTCCTTCCTTCTTTCCTTCCTTCCTTCCCTCCCTCCCTCCCTCCTTCCTTCCTTCCTTCCCTCCCTCCTTCCTTCCTTCCTTCCTTCCCTCCTTCCTTCTTTTCTTTTTCTTTCTTCTTCCTGGAACCTTTTTGGCATGGCCCTGTCTCAGGCCTTTGGACTTGCTATTCCTTCTTCCTACAAGGCTCTTCCCCCAGATATCACCATGGCTCACTCCCTCAACTCCATCACGTCTTTACTTAAGTGGTACCTTATTAGCAAGGCTTTCCCAGGTCCCCCTATTAAGACACTAATTTCCCTTTCTCCCTCACGCACAGTTCCTTACATTCCATATTTTCTTTTTCTCTGTTGTTAGATGGTATCAAATCTATTGCAGTTGTCAACATCTAACATGCTATATATTCAGTTAATTTGGTTTTATCTGTCTCCCACACTAGAATGTAAGCTCTACACGAGCAGGAATTTGTTCATTTGTTTGTTTGTTTGTTTGTTTGTTTTTGTTGATCTGTAGTACTGAAACAGCACCAAGCATATAGTAGGCATTCAATAAATATTTTGGGGAATGAATAAATGAATTTGGCAGTCGATCTCGTCATCTCTTTGTATTTTTTGTTGTATTTCATGTGCATTTTATTAGCCTTTCCTGTGAATATTTTAATACCTTTTACCAAATTATAAAATCATGAATTTACATATTTTTGTTCCATAACCCAAATAGCACTTCCAACTGCACATAGAAGATTCCTTTAAAACGGGAACATTTTCAATAGTTCTATTCTTCTCTAGACTTCAACTCATGCACTATTTCTTTTTTGTTGTTGTTTATTTGTTTGTTTGTTTGAGATAGAGTCTCACTATGTTGCCCAGGCTGGAGTGCAGTGGCATGACCTTGGGTCACTGCAACCTCCGCCTCCTGGGTTAAAGCGATTCTCCTGCCTCAGCCTCCCCAGTAGCTGGGACTACAGGCAACTGCCATCACACCTAGCTAATTTTTGTATTTTTGTACAGGTGAGGGTTTCACCATGTTGGCCAGGCTGGTCTCCAACTCCTGACCTCAGGTGATTTGCCCACCTCGGCCTCCCAAAATGCTAGGATTGCAGACGTGAGCCACAACACCCTGCCCCTCATGCACTATTTCTAAGGTCCAGTGGCTTGTTTTCTACTTTGCACTCAGCCATGGGGAGCCCCAGGTCTACTCAGTACTGGGAAGAGGCAGGGGGATTTCCTATTTGGGTGGAATGGGCAGATCTGTTCACCAAGACAAAGTTGCAGTCAGAGACAATCCAGGCAAACAAAAAATTGTAGAAATGCAGGCTTGTTAATTTACATTTGCAAATTATGGCTAACAAATTCTCACACTCCTGCTTGTCTTCATGATGGCCTTGTGGAAAATAAAAAAACTAAACTTCCTGGATTGGATTATTGCCGTGATGGATGTCAAAGGCCTCCCTCAGAAGGATTCTAGCCATTCTGGCTAATGACCATCCTCCACTTGCTTGATCCAGGGACAGCAGTGCCCACCTCACCCACCTGCCTTGAAGATATCTCTTTGAGGCATTAGAGAACAGGGAAGTGCATGAGATTGGCTCAGACCAAGTACTGATTCTATTACATTACATTTCTATTATATTTAGACTCTTACTCATGGTCCTGACAACCAATTGCTTTGTAATATATATTCTGTCTTCTGTATTACATTATAAGCTTCCTGGGGTTTTAATTTATTTTTAACTTATCTCTTGTTATAGTCATCCTTTTCTATTCCTCTCAACCCCTACCTCCTGGGGTTTTGTGTAATATCTTGCACATAGTAGATACTCTCTGCTGGATAAATGAAAGAATATCTAGATGGTACTAAAAATAAAACCACTGTGAAGGGCTTTCTCAACCTGGGTAGGCCAGTCTTCCCTCTGAACTGTCTTTAGGATTAACCTGCTTGATTTTGCTTAGGCAGAACTCACCTTCTACTTCCAAAGTGTGATGGGATCAGGAGTAGTCACTCATACCTGTAATCCAAGCACTTTGGGAGGCCAAGGCGAGTGGCTCACCTGAGGTCAGGAGTTCAAGAAGAGCCTGGCCAACATGGTGAAACCCCATCTCCACTAAACATATAACAAAATTAGCCGGGCATGGCGGGGTGTGCCTGTAGTCATCCCAGCTACTTGGGAGGCTGAGGCATAAGAATCACTTGAACCCAAGAGGCAGAGGTTGCAGTGAGCTGAGATGGCGCCACTGCACTCCAGTCTGGGAGACAGAGCGAGACTACATCTTAAAAATAAAAATAAAAAATTAAATAAATAAATAAACAAACCAACAAATAAGTGTAACAGGATGCTGGTCCATTGCGGGTTGTAAGAATTCTGTGGCAAGGTAAGTGCAGAAACAGAAAGTAAGCATTTAATAACTTATATAGCAAAATGACGTTGTCTTTACACCCAAGCACATGATGTTTGTGATAATTCATTTTTATTATATTTTACAGCAGCAATTGGTCATGATAAATTAAAAATGATTTAAAAAAACCCTAGTTGTTCCCTATGGGTAGCAAGAAGCACTGTTTTAATGAGTTTGCTTTCAGTCCTTTTCTTTATCAAGGTGCTCGATAATATGCGAAAGCTGGGCTTCCCAAATTTTTGAACATGCTTTTGACATGTTGCACAACATCATAACTATTTCTTTCTTTAAATAGAACTTTTATGTCTAACTTAAGTTTATTTTTAAAATACATGATCACAACATAAAGGGAAGGCCAATATCAATGACCATGAACAGAAGTTAATTATAAAAATAAATGCAACAAAAACAAAGCAAACAAATTAAATTCTAGCCAGAAACCTGCCAAAAAGCTCTGAACATATAGCCTGTTAAAACAGTAATAATAGTAACAAGCAAGTGTTGGAAGGGTGTTCAAATCCATTAGCTCCAAACTGAAACAACCTCCTTGTTGTAATCAGAAGGAAAGAGAATTAGAGGGTCTCACTGTGTAATTCAAGGGCACTTCCTGCCCTGTCATTGTACATCCCAGAGCACCAGCCGCAGTGACCCAGTTTATGAAAGCACAGACAGTGTTTCCAAGCCTGGCATAGGATGCGTGAGACATGTTTGTTTTAGTAAATAGGTGGCATTTCCAGAGGCTATAAGACATTATTCTTTAAAGAGTCTGTGTTTCAGATGTTTGTTTATCAGCATTTTGTTTTTTGCAACATAGAGCACACTTTCTCCACAAACAATGATATAAATAGGACCACAGAAGCAAGAATGCAGATGGATTATTTCACATTTGCAATGAAAAAGAGTAGCAAAGAAGGCTATTGCAAATGTGTGGTGTGGCGTTTCAAACTCACAGGCTTTCTCTGCCCTAGTGGCTGCTGGTTCTAAGCCTCTGGCAGGCAGTCCTTTCGGGAGAATGGACAGAAGGGCCAGAGAGAGGCTTTGGCAACCCACAGGGCTTCTGAAGTCCCTGAGAGGGAAAGTGTCAGGCCCCCAACCACTCCCTGGACTTAGCAGTTGTCACAGGAATGGCCCTTCTTTGAAGCTGGGGGGCTTAGTGGTTATGGCCAGAGCAAGGAAGGTGAGCGTATACCGCGAGGAGCATCCCTCCTGCCAACCTAGAGCTTCAGGGAGTCATGGGACAATCCAACTATCCTTCCTGACGAGTGCTAGCACAGCGAGGCTGAATGTGGGGAGGGAGCACATCCGGAAATATCTCCAATTTATTCAGAGCGGGGGTCCCTCTCACCTCCCTACACCTTCTTCCCAGTACTGCCTCTGCCTGGAAGCCGGCTAGAGGCATTTCCTTTACCTAGTATTTCACTCTTTCTCCAGAAGCTCAGCAAGTAGAGCTGACAGTACCCCAGGGGACTCCTACAATTTCCTCAGTCTCCAGGGAGATGCCTCCTGAATGAAATTATCTAAGAAAAGAAACACACACAAATACACACTCCTTCCTGTTCTCTCTCAAGCACCAGAATATTTTCTGCACTGGGCTCCCACACTCAACAGCCTCATTATTCTCTCTGAGATTTTCCTCTCCTTCCTCATTCCCCTGCCTCTGCTACCACTCCCACCTTCCATGCAAACACATGCGTGCCTGCACATACACACACATTCATGTGGTTTCCGCACAGCTATCTCTGAGGGTAGGGACAGCCACTAGAGAGGAGGAACTAGATCTTCATCTATCTTGAAAATTTGCCTCAAGCTCAGTAGATGAAAACTAAGAAAGCTGTTCTGGTAGTTACTAGAGGGCACATAACTCTTTTCCCATTCTCCTGTTAAGTGTGGGAGCCCAGAGCAGAAAATAGTTTCCTCCCCTCAACCCATCCCCCTCATCAGTGAGCCTATAACTCATTTCAAGCCTGCTATTGAAACCTAATTTTCCTCAGCCAGGACAGCCACAAGAAGTTATGGCTTCTCTTCCTCCTCTTTCCTTGCTCTGCTCTGCCATCCCCCCAGTTTAGAAGACTATGTCTGGCTTTTCTATTTTTGCTGTAGATGAGATAGATACAGAGCTAAGGGTAAGACAGTGTGTTCAAAATAGTGAGGATACATAGGATGAATTTGTTTTAAACAGTATTTTAGTTATATTTCCAAATAATACGCTGAATGTTTTTTTCTTCAACCTCCAGACCCCCTTTCAGGTGAAGTATCTCTAAAAATAATGCAATGGGTCCAACTGTTTATCTGAAAAAAGTACAACAAAAACACTACAAGAGCATTCAGAAGTCTGGAAACACAGATGAAATTGTGTACTTATTATTTCAGATTAACAACGAAATCCACTGCCTTAGAGATTCATCACCTGAAACATAGTTGAAAACAAAAACATTTTGAGTATTTTTAAAAAGTGAATACCATAATTTAAAAACGCCAGTTTCTCCTATGCTTTGTCCTGTAATTTTAAAAATTTAACAGGTGGACACCATGATTGGTGTACATTCCTGCCTACAATCTTCCAAGTTAATTGGATTAATGTAAGAGTTACTTATCTATACATAAACCATCCTATGGGAAAGACTGACCAATTCAGATTAGGAGTGAGCTTCTAACAATATATTTATCAGAAAATACCAAAACTGAGCATGATTTGGGGTTTTGCATTTTAATGAAATCCTGAAGCCTCCAATAAGAGTAGGAAAGGGTCACAGTATTCTATTTCTCTTTTACTCTGAAAATAGAATTCTAATTACAGAAATATTCTGTCTGTATTACACAATAAATCTAAATAAGTGAGAGGAAACTTTTGCTTACAATTTTGTCACCTCAGCAGATCCAACTTTTTATTTGGCCCTGATCTTTTCTAGCTATTGTGGATAATCACAGTGGGTGCATTGTGCCATTTTCAATGAATACAATTTCAGAAGCATGCTTCGTGTTGCTGTGTAGTCCTTTTAATCTACATTTTAATAGCTATATCATGTTTTACATTATTTTCCTGTTGTCCAACATACATTTCATAATCTTTTCTATATGAAATAATGCACAGAATCTTTGTTTATTTGGCTTTTGTTCCCTTATGGATTACTTGTTCAGAATCTATTCTAAGAGGTTGTCTCAAAGGTCAAAACCCTGCATATGAGGAGGTTTTTATTTCCTCTAGTGACTGAGGAACTCTGAAGGTTCTAGCCACAGCCTCCCACCTTTACATTTGAGATAGACATTTTTCCATCAGAAATGTATCCAGCCACTGCAGCAGCCCCTCTAAAATGCTGGGACAAGCTCAGGTTCATTTTCGGGAAAGTAAAGGCTTAAAGAGTATGATTTAACCCATATGAGCTTGTTATGTGTTATACATAGTTCCTACAAAGAGTATCACCAACACTTTAAGATTATAACAATTTCACTGGAAAAACAACTCATAATCAAGTAGGGACATTTAAAGAGTGGTGTGCCCTTTTTTTTTTTTTTGAGACGGAGTCTTGCTCCGTCGCCCAGGCTGGAGTGCAGTGGCCGGATCTCAGTTCACTGCAAGCTCCACCTCCAGGGTTCACGCCATTCTCCTGCCTCAGCCTCCCGAGTAGCTGGGACTACTGGCGCCCGCCACCTCGCCCGGCTAGTTTTTTTGTATTTTTTTTAGTAGAGACGGGGTTTCACCGTGTTAGCCAGGATTGTCTCGATCTCCTGACCTCGTGATCCTCCTGTCTCGGCCTCCCAAAGTGCTGGGATTACAGGCTTGAGCCACCACGCCCGGCCTGCCCCTTTAATAAGTACAAAATGGTCCTCACTTTTGTTTTAATTTGCATTCTTTTTTTTACCACTAGTGAAGTTGAACTCCTTTCCATGTATTTGTTTACCGGTTATTTCCTCTTGGAAGAAGCATCTCTTTCCTCAGCTCATTTTGTACGGCATTTTATAGAACATAGATTTTAAGCTTTTTCATTAACGCTAGTGATATTTTCCAGTTTCTTTTCCCTCTTTAATGTAATTCTAAAGATATATGAATGAGCTATATTCACCTTCTATTCTCACAGAATTGCTTCAGAAAACTTTGGATACTGGTTTTGTTCAAAGGGCAGATACAAATCACTAATATGCGTGTTTCCAAAGACAGCAATAGAAAAGTATCAAGTGTTTGCATTTTTATAACACTCCAGGTATAAAGAATAGAAATGTTTTTGTCAGTGCTAAATTTATATGGTTAACTCACTTTTTTGCACAGTATAAAAAGAACAATCAATTAAAATAGACTAGGACTCTGGGGAACCTTGAGGTAGGTCACAGGGTTAGAGCCTTTGGAATGTGGAGAGACAGGAGCTGGGCTTTCTTGGGATGGCATAAGATAAAGGCATGTGATGCAGGATGGATATATGCAGGTGGACTGGCAAGCAATGAAGTAAGAGAACATTTTCCTTTCTCTCATCTTTCCCATTTACTTCTCATTACCCCTTTCTTATCACTGCATCTGATTTCCTTAAGAAGTAGTTTGCAATAATTTTTAATATCTCGCTTCCTTTCCTTTCTTTCTGCTCATTCCTTCCCAAATCCTTTCTTTTCCTTTTCTCATTTGATGGCAGTATAACACAATTACACTAGGGTCAGACAATCTGGGTCCAGGCCTTACCATTTCATATTGTTTGACTTTTGCCAGGTTACTCTCTGAGCCTTAGTTTATTCATCTCTAAAACAGAACAATAATAGTACCTATTTCTAGAAGCCTGTTATGAAGACAAAAGGAGAAAATATTTGAGTGCTTAGTACAGTATAGTAGACTACTTTATTATTCACAAATATTTGGTGTTTCTCCCTGGGGGAGCATTAGACTTCCCAATCCCACTGATGTCAGCCTAGGCCATGAGACTTGATTTAACCAATGAAACACAAGTGAATGTGACACATGACATTTTGGGGAAGAAGACTGAAGAGCCAGTACACCATTTGCTGTGTTTCTCTTTTCCCTCTACCTTAATGACCTGCAATGTTCCAGATAGCTATTGCTTCATTCCTCAAAGTCTCATAGTAAAGAAAATATAGACTAAAGTCAGAGCTAGCATACAATAAAGATCTAAAATAGCAAGAAAGAAGCATTTGTTATTACAGGTTATAAGCCACTGAGCTTTGGGGATTGCTTGTTATCAGAGCAAACCTAGGCTATACTGACTAATGAACACAATATATGGCATATTGAAAGTGCTGAATATTCAATGCTAATATTATTCATAATTATTCTCTTTTCTCCTTTTATCCTCCTACCATAAATCCTAACTCTGCCTCATGGGGTGAAGTAAAAATTGAGGAAAGAAGTAGATCAGAAGCTTCGAAGAGTTTTTTTTTTTCAGATGATGGTAGGACCAGCCACTGGGAAGAAGTCATTATTCAGCAGACATCGGGGAGAAAAGAGAGTTCCTGAAGATTCCGTTATTTATCTGTAACTACTGTATGAAAGTTCGACTGGTTTTTTCTGAACATTCACATAACACAAATATATAACACAGAATATATTTCTGCTCTACGTCTATTATCCCTGGAGAAAGAAGATGAATGAATGCTTACTAAGTTATGAAACTGGTCATAATTAATGTGAGATACATGTAAATGTAGTATTTATGAATGAATAAATAAGCACTACTTGCTGAAATCCTAAAAGCTGGCAAGAATCTTTAGAATCCTTAGGAATATTAGCTCTGGCTTAATTCAAACAGAATAATCAACGCTTGATGTCAGGGGTACTAGTTAAACTATTTTTCAGAGTTCCTGAAACTCTTGAAATCTAAATATTTCCAGTATTTTTCAATGGGTTTTCTCCTTTTAAAATTCTCCTTTGTTTACGTAAGCTATAATTTGTCAATATTGTAGTACTTTGGCCTCTTTTCAAAAGTTACTGACTTCTGCTTTTAATCATGATGGAATAACTGGGTCTAGACATACCTTCCCACTCTAAGCAAAATGTACGAACAATTGTTTGTAGTCATTGAAAAACAACAGGTAATTCAGTGCTCTGAACCCTGAGAGAAGGGAGAAAAATGAGATGAACCCTGCAATAGTACTAGCTTTCTGCCTAGGATACTTTTCATATGGTGGTGTGGCATGGTCAAGCAGAGTGTGGCAGTCTTGCCAAATTGAAAGATTAGAAATTCAGAAGGTGGAAGCTGGGATTGGAATAGCAGAGTTGTAGGAGGGAGAATTCTACTAACAAAAGAGAGAGAGAGAACTTCAGAAAATTGAGTAGGGGTAGGGCTGCCCTTGAGATCGCTGCTGAATAAGTCATCATGAAGACATAAGGGGAAATTCCAAAGAAGCTTCATTATGAAATGACTGGGGAGTTGTAAACCAAACAATTCACAGTGTTCTCATAGGCCTGGAAATCATTTGACTTCTTTCCAGCTGGAGAAGTGTGTCCTTAATGACAGCTAATAACATAGCTTCCAAATATATGAAGTGAAAACTAATAGAATGTGAGGAAAAA
Source organism: Chlorocebus sabaeus (assembly GCF_047675955.1). Lineage (NCBI taxonomy): Eukaryota > Metazoa > Chordata > Mammalia > Primates > Cercopithecidae > Chlorocebus > Chlorocebus sabaeus. The sequence continues at coordinate 34,328,450 of NC_132918.1, read as the reverse complement.
TAGACAGATCCACAATTATAGTCAGAGGTTTCAATACTTCCCTCTCAATAATTAATAGAACAAGCAGACAAAAAATCAGTAAGGACAGAAGACTTGAACAACACTACCAATCAACTTGATCTAATTGACATTTGTAGTCTACTCTACCCAACAATAGTAGAATACACATTCTTTTCAAATACACACAGAATAATCATCAAGATAGACCATATTCTAGGCCATTAAACAAGTGTCAATAAATAGAAATCAGAGTATAATATCTGACCACAAGGGAATTTAATTAGGAATCAAAAATAGATATCTGAAAAATTCCTAATTACTTGGAAATTACACTACACACTTCTAAATAATTTATGCAGTAGGGAAAAAATACAAGGGAAATTAGGAAACATCTTGAAAATAATAAAAATGAAAATACGACATATCAAAATGTATGGGTGCTTAGAGGGAGATTTATAGCTCTATATGCTTACATTAGAAAAGAAGACAGGTCTAAAATCAATAAACCTTTCAACTTAACAAATGATAAAAAAAGGAAATAAAACAAAGTAAGCAAAAAATAAAATAATAAGTATAAGAGCAGAAATCAATAAAATAGAACACAAAAGACAAAATCAATGAAATCAAAAGCTGGTTCTTTGAAAAGATCAATAAAACTGTTAAGTCTCTAGGTAGACTGATCAACAAGAAAAGTATACCAACATTAGAAGTTAAAAAAGGAACACTACTACAGATTCTATAAATATTAAAAGCATAAGAATGGAATATGAACACCTCTGACAATAAATTTGACAACTTAAATGAAATGAACAAATTCCTTAAAAGACATAAATAACCAACCTTGATTCAAGAAGAAATAGAAAACCTTATTAGCCTCATATTTATTAAAGAAATTGAAGTTCTAATCTGGGTTTTACTGCAGGTGACATTAGTGGTGAATTTCATCAAACACTTAAGGAAAAAATGGTATCAATTCTTTACAAAATTGAAGGGGCAAATTTCCCAACCCATTTTGTGATGCCACCACTACTGTGATATTAAAACCTGACAAAGACATTACAACAAGAAAAGGAAAACACTGACTAATATCTCTCATGAACACAGATGCAAAGATCCTCAGTAGATATCAGCAAATCATATCCAGTAGTATTTAAAAGGATGCTGTATCATGATCTAGTGAAATCTCAGGAAAATGAGGTTGATTTGAAATTCAAATGTGATCAGTGTAATTCACCATATTAACAGAAAAAAGGAAAACACTATATGGTCATCTCAATAGATACAGAAAAAGCATTTCATAAATGCTTCATTTATGACAGTCTCTCAGCATATCAAAAACAGAAGGAAACTTCCTTAACATAGTAAAGGACATTTATGAAAGTCTGCAACTAACCACATGCTTAATCGTAAAAGACTAGATGAGAAAACATGGGAGAAAATCTTTGTGAACTTGGGATAGGCAAAAGTTTCTTAGAATAAAAATAAGGACAAATCATTAAGGAATGATAAATTGGACTTCATAAAATGAAACCCTCTGCTCTTAAAGACAAAATTAAGGAAATGAACAGACAAGCCACAGACTGGGAGAACATATTTGCAAAACATATATTTGACAAAAGACTGATATCCAGAATATATTTTTAAAAACCTTCAATAGTAAGTAGTCAACTCAATAGTAAGAAAAAATAATCTAATGAAACAACGGGCAAATGATTCGAAAATAAGATATATGAATGTTGTGTAAATACAAGAAAAGATACTCGCTATTTATCTTCAAGGAAGTACAAATTAAAACCACAGTGTGTCACCACTGCACATCCATTAGACTTTAGACAGGCCAAAATTAAGAAGACTGAAATACTCGCTGTTGACAAGGACATGGATGGTCAGAACTCTCACACGTTGCTAGTGGGACCATAAAACACTACAACTACTTTGGAAAATAATTTGGCAATTTCTTTTTTTTGAGACAGAGTCTCGCTCTGTCACCTAGGCTGGAGTGCAGTGACACAATCTCGGCTCAAACTCCGCCTCCCGGGTTCATGCCATTCTCCTACCTCAGCCTCCTGAGTAGCTGAGACTACAGGCACCTGCCACCACACCCTGTTATTATTATTATTATTATTATTATTTTGTATTTTTTAGTAGAGACAGGGTTTCACTGTGTTAGCCAGGATGGTCTCCATCTCTTGACCTCTTGATCCGTCCGCCTCTGCCTCCCAAAGTGCTGGGATCACAGGCGTGAGCCACCATGCCTGGCAATAGTTTCTATAAAGGTTAAACACATACTTACTATATAACCCACCAATCTCATGTGTAGGTATTTATCCTAAATAAATTAAACCCTACATTTGCTTATATTAGTACATGAATGCTTACAGCAGCTTTATTCATAGTAGTCAAAGATGCAAACAACCCAAGGGTCCATCAACAGATGAACTGATAAACAAATTGAGATATATACATACAGTAGTATGTTACTCAACTGTTAAAGAAACTACTAACACATGCCACAACATCAGTAATCTCTAAGTTTACTGAGCAAAAGAAGCTAGACGGAAAGAGTACTGTATGAATCTATTTATATGAAATTAGGGGAGGGAAAATCTATCTAATCTATAATTAAGCAGTTTAGTGGTTGCCTAAAACTAAGGGTTATGGGTCAGGGAGCACGGACTGCAAAAGGGTGCAAGGGAACATTTTAAGGTGAGGAAAATGTGCTATTTCTTGATTATGCTATGCATGGTTGTAGTCACTTGTTAAAATTCATTGAACCGTAACTTAAATTGGATGCATTTTATTGTATGTCCATCATGCCTCAGTTAAAAAAAATTGTTTAGGTTGCACACAGTGGTTAAGGGTACATACTCTGAGTCTGTCAGCCTGGGTTGGAAACCCAGCTCCAACTGTTATTAGCTGTGTGACCTTGAGCAAGTTACTCAACCCCCCTTTGCCTCAGTTTCATCACTTGTAACATCAGGATAATAATAATAGTACCTGCCTCATAGGGTTGTTGTAAACATTAAATGAATTAATATAACTAAAGTGCTTAGACAGTATTAATGTTATTACTGGTATTTTAGTTGGTCAGCTGACCTCCAGGGGCACCAATTTCTGAAAATGGGCCACTCTCTCCATTGTTTATTCTTTTCATCTCACATTGTTCTCATTGCTCATCTCTAGTTTCTAGCAGAGGGTTACACACATGGTAGATACTTGATAACTATTTGTTTAATGGATGAACTATTTCTTAGTGAATAAACATTTATTCAACATATTGCATGAAAAATGTACCTGGTGATAGAGTTTCTGTTTGGGGTGATGGAAAAATTTTGGAAATAGTGGTGATAATTGCATAACATTGTGAATGTTGCTAATGCCAGTGAATTGTATACTTACAGTGATTTAAATGGCACATTTTGTTACAGATATTTTACCATAATGAAATAAAAAGTTTATATATACCTAATGGACAAAAGCCCTACAGCTTTGTATTCCAGCTTTGCAGAGACTTCATAACCTCAGAACAGTCAATGTACTTGTTTCATCTTGTCTATGGCTAAAGCATGCAGGAAAATGATATTCATTTGTAAAGTTCTTTTAAGTCTTAAGATGGGGGATGTTTGTGAACATCTCAACAGGAAAAAGAAGTGAAATTTGGGTCTATTGTGAGACACATTAAGTACCAAAAATGCTTGATCTATCAAGCATTTGTCTAGTAAGATAAAATTGCCACCAACTCCACTACAGCTTGCTTCCCACACAAAAGCTATAAAAAAATAGAAGATTCTGCACCTGTTAGCAAAATTATGAATTGAAATATCTTGAATTGAAATATCTTGAGTTCCGGTGTTAAGTTGCTATATGTTAACTATATGATTAACACCCTTCGTCTTCAGAACTTATGTAACATGATTTACCTGAATAACTTAAATACCTCTATAGAAACACTGATCTTGCTAATAATGGTCAGTTTTTAGGAAATGTTCTCAAAGTGGCAGCTTGAAAAATATCATTAGTTTGATTATTTCAGACCCATTTAAAGCACATGGATGAGCGTTCATATTATGTATATAAAATATTTACATATTCTTCCTTTCCTTGACAAAAATTACTTCTTGAGAACCCATGCTGTCCGAAATGATTAAAATTACATATACATGTTCAAAGGAAGAACAAAGAACTTTAGAGCTTTAGTAGTTAAATTAGTTTGGACTAGTGTGTAGTGTTACTTCCTACCATTAAGGCAGGATAAAAAGAAATCCAATAGTTTCACTAAAAAGGAAAGTTTTGTTCATTTCTTTCTCTTCATTTCTCTTTTTACTGCTGCATGATGAGTAGAGAAAACAGGAAGCACGTCAGATTCCGTGGTGGAGTCTGCTATGTATCCTGGCTCTGGTAGACTATCAAAACCTCAATTAACTCATTTTCAAAATACCACTATGATAGAATTTTCTCTCCCTCAAGGAACCGGATTCACTTACAGTTACTAATCTGCAAATGACACAGGGAGACTTTCATGAAGAAAAAAGACACATATGGTAAACAAACCATATGTATTATTTTCTTTACAAAATACACGAGCTAAAGCTTTGAATGAAACACCAGGTGGGGGTTGGCAAGATATTTTAAATATTTCAAAAAGCTCAGTAAAATTTTATTGACATTAAAACAAACATACCTGATCTTGCTTTTGGCTTGCATTGTTATATTGACTAAATGCCCTAATTAAAGATTATATACGTCTAATTGGGGATTACATATGATTTAAAGTGAAAAACAATTATCAAATGGTAAACGTAGTTTGTTTAGTAAGCAAATGTTTTCAAAAATATGAGGTCCTTGTTGGAAAAGTATAATGAACAAATCCTTACTGATGAAAGTGTTGTAAACCATGAGCCTGTACTAATCATTTGGCAATTAATTGTCTTTTGTACTGCTGCCAGTATTTATTATTTATTATTTATATCTTAACTTCTGCTGAAAGTATTTACATAGTCTTACACTACATATTGTTCTTTGAATATTCTGATTATTTTTTAATCTGCCCTATGAAATAAGAATCTTTAAGGAAAAGGAGATATAGATATCTATAAGAACATTCTGTTTTTCTAACAGGCAGTTTCCGGCACTTAGTGAGTGGTTTCCCCTTGTCCTCCTCACTGACCAATGGGTTGTTGGTAGAATTTTCCAGTCAGATCCATTCGTTGCACTCATTCAACAAATACTTACTGAGAGCCTACTATGTATCAATTGCTGTACCAAATGTTAAGTGTAGTTAGGCAAAGGATATATATATATAATTACATATGTATGTGTGTATATATATGTATATATGTGTGTGTATATCTATATTCCATATATATATGGAGTAGGCAGAGAGTGTTCAAAGGAAAAGGGGACAATTTATGCAAAACCTTGAAGCAGGAAAAAGCTGGGCTAGCCCCAGGAACTGAAAGGACAGCAGGTTTAAGCTCTGTGGGCGAAGAAGAGAACGGAATGAGATGAGCTCAGAGAGACTAGCAAAAGCCCAATCATGCATGGCCTTGTGAGCCACAGTAAGTTCTTAAAAGTTTACTCTCCAGCTGTTCTCAGTGAAGATATTGGGGCAGAGTTGGACTGAAGATGTCAGGAAGTATATCAGAGAAATCAGTTTGGAGGCCATTTCCAGAGTCCAGATGTTGGCTTAAATCAAAGTGGTGAACGGATGGTAGGAACCACAGAACTTACAGATGAATTAGATGTGGGAGATGAGGGAAAGGGAGAGATTTCTGATCTGAATTAAATGGAGTGCAGTTTACTGAGCTGTAAAGACTTGGGATTGACAGAGCTCGGAGGCTTTCAAGGGAATCTAGAGTTTGATGGAGTGTATATTATGTTTGAGATGCCTGAGAGACATCGAGAGAGACAGAGAGAAAGGTTGAGTTACTAATTACATTTGCATGTCTGGTGCCTATTAGAAATATAGTTTATCAGTATATATTGATAGTATTTAAAGAAATGTCAGAGGAACTCTATATTTTAGAAGTTGAAGAGAAGAAGACTATATAGAAATAGCCAAAGTAGAAGGGAAACTAGATGGGTAACGTACTAGAGATCAAGAGAGGAGAATGGTCAGCTGAGAAGTATGCAGCTTGAATGCTGTTGAGCAATGAGCATGAAGACAAGTGAAGAGACTATTCAGTTGCATGCTACCAGGGTCACTAGAGGCTTTAACCAGGCAGCTTCGGAAATATCTAGGATGCTGAAGGCAGATCAGAGAACATAGGAGAAGTAAAGCATTTTGAGACAGCACAAGCAGACAACTCTCTTTGGGAGTTGGGGCGAGTACATAAAAAGAAAATTCAAGAGGAGGAGACAGATTTTGGGGAGGGAGATGGAGGTGAGATGTGAACTAAGTTTTTAGGTATGATGAGCTTCACTCAGGTAGCTGCAGAACATCCAAGTGAAAATATCTTACAGAAGGCTGGATTATGACTCAAGAGAGAGCTTGGAAAGCATGCATGTGCAGTCAAAGCTGGGATAAGAATCTTTAGCCTGGCTGGGTGCGGTGGTTCACGCCTGTAATCCCAGCACTTTGGAAGGCCGAGGTGGATAGGTCAGGAGATAGAGACCATCCTGGCCAACATGGTGAAACCCCATCTCTACTAAAAATACAAAAATTAGCTGGGCGTGGTGGTGCGCACCTGACTCCCAGCTACTCAGGAGGCTGAGGTAGGAGAATCACTTGAACCCAGAAGGCAGAGGCTGCAGTGAGCCAAGATTGTGTCACTGAACTCCAGCCTGGGTAACAGAGTGCGACTCTGTCTCAAGAAAAAAAAAAAAAAATGTTTAGCCCAGATCCCCCTTTGACGTTACCCTGTCTGCTCCTATAGTCCATGCTCAAGGTCCTGACATAAAAAGGGAGATTTAACACAAAACCCCTCTTTCCAGGCATAAGTCCTGGACTACTCTGCTCAGCTAGCAACCATTGGCTCTATCTTCTCTCTAGAATCTATAAGCCAACTCAGTCCCTTACCTTGCCTTTTGACTTATTTTTCTACAAGCTGAATTTCTACAAGCAGCATTTCTGGACTATGGTATGTTTTGATCTGATGGGTCACAGGCAGCCGTGCACCTCTTAGGGACCACTGGACATGGGAATGGGATTGGTATGTTTCTCTGTTCTTACTCTGAATGGCACCTCACTTCTGCTTGGTTTCTGTAGGCTTTGCTAAATAAATTGGAAACTTAATATTTCCTGGGATCAGTTAGTGTGGTCTGTTGGGCCATCTGTGGCCCAAGAGTTTCCTTCAATATTAGGGAGAGGACAGAAGTTATGAAAGTCAAAGGAGGTGGGCGGACTTTTGAAAGTGAAACCCATTATGTATGACTGCTGAGTTTTCTCAGCACTTTTGCGAAAACTCGTTTAATAAAGATTCCTCATGAGAAGTGCTTTCTCATGAAAGTAGCATACAAGTATATTTATAGGCTTATTTTCCTTTTTTCAAAATAACTTTAGCATACACCTACTCAAATAAGCTACCAATCTCATATGAACTGACTCATTTGTCAATAATAAATGCAGACGCCAGTGTGGGGGCTGACGACTCCATCAAGAACATATAAAGTATATTGTGTTTTTAGCTTAAGCATGTTGGGAAGCAGTAGACTTTTCTTTTTCTTGTTGTTCTAATGGCATCATCCACTGATTCGAACATGGTTTCTCTGTCCTGAGAGAGACTGTAAGTTCATTGCAAAGGGGACAAAAACACAACATGGGCCGAATGTAGGAGAGATGATTTAAGGCACACCAAGAAAGAAATATCTCAACTTTATTGTATTAGTTTCCCAGGGCTGCTGTAACAAAGTATCAGAAACTGGGTGACTTAAAACAATACAAATGTACCATCTCAGTGTTGTGGAAGACAGAAGTCAACATTAAGGTGTCAGCAGGGCCATGGTTTTTCTTAAACCTATCAAGGAAACCTTCTTTCTCCCTTCATAGCTTCTGGTGGTTTGGCCTTCCTTGGTTTACAGCCGCATAACTCTAATCTCTGCCTTCATTATCACATGGCATTCTCACTGTATGTCTCTGTGTCTGCATGTGGCCATCTTCTTATAAGGATGCCAATTATATTGTATTAGGGACCCATCTTAACTGATTACATATATTTCCAAATTATCACGACTCTATTTCCAAATAAGGTCATATTCTGAGGTACTAAAGGTAAGGACTTCAATAGATCTTTTTCAGGGGAGATACAGTTCAATCCACAACACTCATATTCACAAAAAGAAAAAAAAATGAAAAAGAATAGTTATCGATAATGGGTTGAGAGGCTAGTTGTCCCTATTACTGTTCTTAGACTACTCCTTCTTTACCCTCACGTAATAAAAAGAAAAAATTGCTTCCTGGGAACTCCTGCTATTTGGCTAAATTGCTCTCTCTTCCTTTCTTCGGGTAGATATGGTTGTGTACTTATTGATCACTTACTACTCACCACTAAATATTGGGTAGAGGTTCTCAAATGTTGTTGTATATTTCATACTACCTGAGAACTTGTTGAAAATACACAGAAGCCCAGGCCCTATCCTACTTCAATAAGCCTGGGCCCCTCTATCTTCTAATGGCTCTCTAGGTGGATTCTAATACACTCTAAAGTTTAAGAACCACTGACTTTGGGCTTGCAGTCTTTAAACCCCAACTTTTGCCAGCATTGTGAAAGAATTCATTATCTACAAAGATGACTCAGCCATCACCAGGTCTTCTCATACCTTGACTTCTTCACCCTCAATGACCTTCTAGTCCACTCCATCAGGGTCAGCTATATACACAGCCACATTCTGGACCTTGTTATCATTATTTTACTAACCTGATGCAATCAGTATTATAGTGAATGAACTGAATTTTATAGAGTAGAACGATAATACAAGTTTGGTTTTTTTTTTTTTCCTCTAAATCACTCTATTAGTCCATTCTTGCATTGCTATAAAGAAATACCAGAGACTGGGTAATTTGTAAAGCAAAGAGGTTTGATTGGCTTACGGTTCCGCAGGCTGTATAGACAGCATAGCAGCTTCTGCTTCTGGGGAGGCCTCAGGAAGCTTTCAGTCATGGAGGAAGGCAAAGGGAGAGCAGACATCTCACATGGTAGGAACAGGAGCAAGAGTGGGGAGGTGCTATGCACTTTCAAACAACTAGATCTCACGAGAACTCACTATCTTAAGAATAGCATCAAGGGCAGTGGTGCTAAACCATTCATGAGAAACCACCACCATGATCCAATCACCTCCCACCAGGCCCCACCACCACCATTGGGGATTGCAATTGAACATGAAATTGGGGTGGGGACACAGATCTAAACCATATCCATCACGCTTTTCCAACTCCTCTATAGGCTAGTTGTTTTTTTGTTTGTTTGTTTTCCTTGTTCCTAGTGCAGACTTACTTTCCTGGCTTCTTTCAGGTCATAAAAATTCTCCTGGTAACTCAGCCACAAGAATGGTCTCAGTTCAGTAATTAAAATGTTCAATAAAATTTGAATGACACTCATAAAGTTTGAGCCTCCCCACCCCCATCTTGTTGCTGCAGCAGACTGGAAAACCTCAGGGGGTGGGGAGAAGGGATGAAAATACAGATGGCTGCTTCTTCCCTCTCCTTACTCTCTGTCCACCCACAGCCACCTTCTTAACCCCCCAATTAACTGCCTCTGTGTCCTTCAAGGGTTGGATCAGGAAAAGGGAGGAGAGGTCATCAAGGTCCCACTTGGTAGGCACAGACACAGTCACCTATGGCAGCTTCTTGGCATGGCAGAATCCTGTTGCTCACTCTTTCCTTCACTGGGTATTCTTGTGAATTTCAGGGAGATCCTCCATTTGGAACATCCAACTATTCTCCCATTGTGAAGGCAATGACTCTCCTCAGGCTCGCCCCCTACAATTCTCTCCTTAGCCCCTGGCCACTCCCTTCCCTGTTGTCACATACCCCCTCCAGCCAGTTTTGGCATCTGAGGTTGCCCCAGGCAAGCTTCTCCACAGGCCCACATCTGGCTCAGGAGAAACAGTCACCCACCCTTGCCTCACTGCTTGTGGATGCGCAGTTTGCTCCCAGTGCCCCTGCCCACTTCTCCCCTTTCCTCCCCACCTTCTCTAACCTGGATGATTTGCACAGAGCTACTCGTACCAGTCCTTAATGCTCTTCAAACTCCAGAGGCACATTTAAACCTCTTCAGGTGATTTCGATACAGTATCCTTATTTGAGCTAAGGAGACAGGGATACCACTACCTTTCCCCATGAGAGAGGGAAAGAAACACCCAAGGCACTCCAACAATTCTCCAAAGAAAACAGGTCTCTCAATTTCTCAATTTGAATACTTGTACACACTACAGGTGGTTAAGGAATTAAGGGTCACACAACCACCTTGGCAACCGTCGCCAAGTGATATAGCTCCTCATTTTGGCACCTATTGTTTTCCTTTAAGGTTTTAGGGTCTCAGTCAAAACTAAAAGAGAAAGGGCCCCAATTGAACATCCTGTTCACACAGCACATTGCTCCCCAATTTAGGAAATGATTAGCTTGCTTATTAAACGCTTCTCACTAGGACTACTACAATGGCCTCAAGGAGATCCTTCTTAATTCATGGTCCCCTCTATTTTCTCCCTCATCACTAAACCCTCTCCTACGACTAATTCCCTCCCAGGTTAGATTTCATGGTACATACTTTCAGTAATCTCCTTGCCAATACCTTAAATTCTCTTGTCTATCTTTTCCTCACATCCATCTGAAAAAATCTCAATCCTGGATGAACTCAACAGCTCACACTCTCCATGCCTGCGCCAAGGCAGCTGAGCCACTGGCAGCTGAAGTAAGAAACACAAAAGGGCAGACTGATAGAACTATAATTTTAAGGTCAGCAACTCTGGGCCCTCCACACTGCCAACAATGCTGTTATAGTTCTTTGGCCAGCAGGCTCTCTTATTCTGTGCAAGAGTCATCTCAGGTCTTCCACGTTGTCTTCAACCTCTAATCCCCTACTGTGCTGTCCATGCTCAGAAGATGCCTCACCTTTTATTTCTTGGAGACTACAAAATTAAATAACTTCTTCTCCCTAACAAATATGCTATCCAACCTATACCTTCACCCATCCTATTCTCTCTCCTTCCTGTTAAAATAGAGATAGTCTTAGTGCAAGACCAACTCCTCTGTTTCTTGTTTGGATCCCATCCCCTCCCACCTTCTTAAGAAGGATACACCATTAACTATCTCTTCTCCTAGCTTCAACCTCTCTCTTCTGGATTCTTATTAGTACCTAAAGATGGTAAAGTCTCCCCCTCTTAACACATCTGTACACTTAGAATTACTTCATATATGAAAGTTATTTAACCATCCATATTACCCTATGAAGTAGATATTCTTTTAGCCCTAATTTTTAAGAGAAACGTATTAGATAACAAGAGATATTCCATAACTTGTCTAAGATCACATGGCTGATAATTAAAGTGAGATTCAAATCCAGGTGGTTTGATTCCATAGGATTTTCTAGTCTCTGGATTCCCTGTTTGTCTGTTTTTATTATCTATTCTTTCTCTAGATTTTCTATTGCATTGTCTTATCTCCTTATGATCTGCTTCCTTCCCACTCTCCCACCCCTAACTTTTATTAAGATAAATTTGAAAGTGACAGAAAAGCTGCAAGAATAATACAATGGGCTACCTATATACCCTTTTTCTAGATTCACACACATAACTATGTATATATGCACATACATATATACACACAAACAAAGGCAGTTACCCAATGACATGATTCAAATTTCAGTGACTATGCTTACTAAATGTAATTACACAAAGTACAAACTTCACTGCAAGAACTTCAGTCTGCCAATCACTAAGTAATTAACAAATGTGCATCATGATCAGTGACAGTGACCAATCATTCACTGCTTTCAAAATCTGTCAGCAGTTGATCACTGCACATATGTTTTTCAGTTCATGCACAGACAGCAAGACATGAAATTGTGTTACTTCCTTGTCTCCCAGTGATAAACTCACATAATATTTTATAAAAATAGATATTAAAGGTTGGGCACAGTGGCTCATGCCTGTACTCCCAGCACTTTGGGAGGCCGAGGCAGGTGGATCACGAGGTCAGGAGTTCAAGACCAGCCTGGCCAACATGGTAAAACCCCCCGTCTCTACTAAAATTACAAAAAAAAAAAAAAAAATTATCTGGGCATGGTGGTGCCTGCCTGTAATCCCAGCTTCTCAGGAGGCTGAGGCAGGAGAATTACTTGAACTGGGACCAGGTAGGCAGAGGTAGCAGTGAGCACCACTGCACTCCAGCCTGGGCTACAGAGCAAGACTCTGTCTCAAAAAAACAAAACAAAACAAAACAAAATAGATATTAAAAAGAGGAAATTGGCCAAGGAAAATGAAAGTGAAGGAAAAACATGAGAAGTAGTAACATTGGAAGTGAAATTCAAATCAAACATAGAGTTATAGAAAAGATAGTTGGCTATGGCAATGTTGACACTGTGATCATTAGAAAGACTAAAGGTATGCAGTCAGGGGAACTTAGTAAAGGTGAAATTCTTGACATTAATGAAGAAAGTGGCTGTGACAAAAAAGGATGAAGATGTCCCAGAGGAAGTGACATTGCCAAAAAACTTCACAAAAAAAGTAGGTAGTTTGATAGAATTAGAAAATCTCTTTAGAAACATTTCACAACAGTGAAAATGCAAAGGATAAAATAATGCAAGCTAATCCAAACTTAGAAAGGAATATGATTTGTGAAAGTGGAGAAAAGATGCTTCATCCATAAGATAAGTTATATAATCAGAAGAAGCAGCACTGTTCAAATTATTCTTGGTAAGTTTCTTGTTGTTGATGTTGTTTGTTTGTTTGTTTGTTTTTGAGACAGGGTCTTGCTCTGCCACGCAGGCTGGAATGCAGTGGCATGATCATGGCTCACTGCAACCTCTGCCTCTTGGGCGCAAGCCATCTTCCCACCTCAGCTTCCTGAGTAGCTGGGACTACAGGCACACACCACCATGCCTGGCTAATGGGTTTTTATTATTTTTAGAGACACGGTATTTCACCAGGTTGCCCAGGTTGGTCTCAAACTCCTGAGCTCAAGCAAACCGCCTACCTTGGCCTCCCAAAGTGCTGGGATTACAGGTGTGAGCCAGCATGCCTGGTCTTTGGTAAGTTTTAACAAAGAAATAAAACACTTTAATCCTCAATATTTCTAATGTTTTAAATTACAGTGCACTAAATACAAGTTAGTTTTGCTTTTTTTTTTAATAACAATTTTCTGCATTTATGACTGACCATAAGAGTGTTTTTAATGTTTTGGTTAACATTTTTAAAGGTGACAGTACAATTGTGATTTTCCCCATTGATTATTAAGATCACTTTGTAGTTTCAGCTTGCATGGTCATTTTTATAATCTTGTACTACCATATCTTTTTACAGTCCTGCAAAATGAAGACTGCATGCATATGTACAGATACAGATATTACAGAACCATTTGAAAGTCCTCTACATATAAAATGATGTTTCATTTCCTACACATTTCAACATGTATCTCTTTTAAGAACAATGATATTCTCCTACATGATCACAATCTCTCTCTTATCACACTCAAGAAATTTAACATTGATACCATAATATATCTAATATTCACTACATATGCAAATGTCTTCAATTGCCTAAATAACATCCTTTATAGCATTTTAAAACATCCCGTATCTATATTAGGTTTAGGCATAGCCTTTACTTTCCTTTCATCTAGAAGAGTTCCATTGCCTTTTTTTCCCCCTCTCATGACATCGATAGTTTTTAAAGAGTTCTGTAGAATGTCTTACTATTTGGATTTGTCTAATGCTTGGGTTTAAATTAAATATTTTGGCAACAACACTACATAGATGATGGTTTGTCCTCCTTTATTCATTAATATCAGAAGGCTTGTAATGTTCATTAGTCCCATCAGTATTCGTTTTTAAGCTTGATCATTTGGTTAAGGTGATATGTGTTGGATTTCTCTACTGTCAGATTATCTCTTTATGTTATTAATGAGTAATGTATAAGAAGATACTTGGAAACTATGACTATTTTCCAACCTCTCACCTAGTGGCATTAGTATCCATTGATTATCCTTTCATTGTCAATGAAGAGCCATTCCTGGCTCTTCAGTTTACCTCATATACTATTATTACTTTTGTAATTGCAAAATGATGATTTTCCAATTCTATCAATCTCTCCACATTTATTAGCTAGCATTCTTCTATAAAGAAAAGTTTTCCCTCTTTTTTTGTACCCCCTCTTGCTCCTTTTTTTTTTTTAGAAAGGGTCAGGAGTTCAGTGGCTACTCCTGCAAGCTCTGTCTCTAGGATTCAAGCGATTCTCCTGCCTCAGTCTCCCAAGTGGCTGGAATTACAGGCACGTGCCACTATGCCCACCTAATTTTTGTGTTATAATAGAGACAGGGTTTCACCATGTTGGCCAGGCTGGTCTCAAACTCCCAGCCTCAAGTGATCCACCCATCACGGCTTTCCAAAGTGCTGGGATTACAGGCATGAGCCACTGTGCCAGGGCCCCCAACTTTTTCTGAGTATTTTTATAGGCTCATGGATTTTCTTTTTATCCCCTATTTTTTAATGAATTACCATCATTATTCTTTTTATCATTCAAATTGCCCTATTTTGGCCTGTAGGAGGACCTTCAATTTGATTTCTTTGTCCTTTGACTTGTCCCACCAGTTTGTGAAAGCTTTCTTGGTTATTTTTTATGAGTGCTAGATATTGCATTTGGATCATTGTAAAAATAGTTTGAGACCAAGAAGAATGTTATCTTTCTTCAAGGAATTTTTATATGTGCTTCTAGTAAGAGACTAAGGCTAGCAGCAATCCTACATCACCTTAATTCAATCCAGTTGGAAGGCCTGAGAGAATCCGAAGTGGGTGGTTCAACCCTCCAGGAAGGTTGTCCTATTTCTGGTTTACCCTTACTCTCACGTAGTCCTTTGGGTCCCAACCCAAAACCTGGCATCACTCCCCTTGACCTTCCTTGAACTTCAGTTTTATCTCCCTATCCTTGTTAGTCTGCAAAATTTCTATTCAGCTTCTCAGACTCCTATTCGGAAAAGTGGTTCTAAATGCTCTACTCACATGTCTGAGTTTCCTTCTCCCAGGTATTATTCCAGATGTTGTCATGTTAACTCTCAGAGTAAATTTCAAAATATTTTGTCCAACTTTTGTGGTTTTACTTGGTAAGAGTGTTAGCCGAATTGCCTAATTCATTACTGGAAGTGAAAATTCCCCTCATAATTTTTACTTTTAAAAATTAAAATATGCTCATGGCATTTTCCTAATTAAAGCACTTCAATGACATCCATTTTTCTTCAGAATTCTTAATTAGGAGGCCTAAAAGTCTACATTTCCAAGTAATATCCAGCCACTCTCCTTCTCACTTTCTATTTTCCAAACACACTGGTTCTCTTTGGCATGCCACAGCTTCACGATTCTGGCTTTGCACTTAACATTCTGTCCCCTGACCACCATTAGCTGCTCCCACCCATATCCTTTTGATCTAGTTCATGCTTACTCCATCATCAGAGCCAGTCAAATGTTTCTTCAGCAGAAAAGGCTTCTTTCAAAGCACTTATTAAAGTTTACGGTTGTAAGTTGATTTGAGTGGTTATTTGAGTTAATATGTCTTCTTCCATATGCAACATGAAGGCAGAGATCATGTCTGCTTTTTTCACCATTGTGTGCACAGCAACTACTTGTAGCAGGCATTCAACAAAATAGAGGAATAAATAAAAATTATGTCAACCAACAAGTTCTTTTCTGGGTCACTTATCTGTGTAACCATACTATTTATTTTCACCAACTCCCTGTACCTAGGGTTCTGTCAATGCAGCTAACATTTCCTGCCTTTCAACTTTGAGGTCTGATAAAAAGTTTTGGTTTCCATTTCTCTAATGCTGACATTTACTTCATTTCAATAGAGAGTTATTTTTAACCAAAGTAACATTGTTTTTTGGTGACTTTGCAAAACTTTCAAACCAAGAGGTTATCTTTGTTTCAATGTAAACACACTGATAATTGAGAAAAAGCCATTCAGAGCCTTGATTTCTAATTTAGCTAACTCTTCAGAAAGTGAAAAATAAAAACCAAAGAGTCTCAGGCAGGTGATGAAGTAAAAATAACGCATACAGTAAATAATGCTGCAAGTGTTTTATTTGGCTTAGTATAGATTTTCCCGGTACCATAAATTTCCATCTGTTTTGCATTTGAAAATAAAAGACAGCTGCTTCTTTAAAGTCTGTAGGCAAGAAGCCAATAAATAATGGGAATGCTAATTGATACTATAAGTTTTTGTTTTAAGGCCAAATTTAGGCTTACATTACTAGGAACTTGCATGAGCCTGTACTGATATTTTATTTTCATATGCTTGGCCTGGCTATTTTTTCTTTCTAAGGAAAGAATATGTCACATAACATACAAATATCAACTGTTTGATTTCTTTAGCCTCAAAGTCATTTCTCAGTCAGCTTCCCAGAATGGGGTCATCAGGTCACAATTGGGTAATGGGAACTTTAAATTAGCTCATGTTTATAGGGATTACAGCTTCCTTCTGCAAGAGAAATACGATATGAGTGGACACACTACTGGGCAACACCTCACTCCCAGACTTCGTGAAAATAAATCTCCCTCCTCTGCAAGTGCAGAATATGGCCCACTGCTCCTCTTTCAAAAAACACACTTTTAAGACCTCCTAATTAACCTACATGTAAAATGGATGAATGAACATGTTTGCTACGTAAGTTTGGCAATGGGGACTTTCTTAGGTATGGTTGCAAGTGGCTTCAATGTCTCCCCTAAACTTTAGACTTAATTATGCAATTTCCTACTATCCCACTTAAATATCTAATATGTCTCAATCTTAACAAGTCCAAAACTACATTCTTGTTTCTCCCTGTTCCCCAAAATGTGTTCTTCCTACAATCTTCACCATCTAAGTGAAAGACAGATCCATTCTTCTAGTTGCTTAAACCAAAAACTGAGGACCCATTTTTGGCTCTTCAGTTTCCCTCATACACCAAATCCTCTCAGCTTTACCCTCAGCATGTGTCCAGAATCTAACCACCTCTCTCCATTATTATAATCCAGGCCACCACCATCTCTTGCTTGGTCTATTAACTAATCTTCCTGTGTTCACTCTTTCCATCCTCTCCACACAACACCTTTTAAAAGGTGACCCTTTTAAAAGGTAAATTATATAGATTTCTGTCTCAGGGTAAAATCCAAAGTCCTTACCATGGGCCTAGCCTAAAAGATCTTATGAAATCTGGCCTCTGGCCATCCCTTTGACCTCATCAACAGTACTCTTGTTCATTCCACTCCCATCAAACTGGCTTCTGTGATTTCCCTCTAACATGCAAAGCTTGTCCCTACACATGCTATTCCATCTACCTGGAATGCTCTTTCCCTTATGCCTTCATCGTCCTCAGGCTTCTACTTAAATGTTTTCTTTCTGGGGAGGCTTTCTAGTAACAGCACATCATATTTTTGAAAACACTTCATTTCCTTTTCCACAGTACTCTCTAACACCTTATGTAGAGTGACCACATATCTTGTTTTTTCCATGAAAGTCCTGATTTTAGCTGTACTATATTGACATAATTGTGAATAATTATTCTCAAAGTGTCCTTTTTTGATAAAGTATGTGGTTGTCCTATCCTTATCATGTCGTTTTATTTTTACAGCTTTCATCGCCACCTGATACCATCTGATACCACCTGTCTTCCTCTTATTAGAATGTTAAGAGTTGACCATTTATTTTATTCTCTACTGTATTCCTAGCACTTAGGAGTACCTAGAACACAAATGCTCAAGAGTATGTGTTGAATGAATAAGTGAAGTCATTGATTACATGACTTATGTCCAGTGCACTACTGGGAACCAAAGAGGAGAAGACAAATACAACACAGTCCCTATTCAACACCTAGGGCTCATGAAATTTAAATATATAAATATATATATTTATATATAGTAAATGTATATATATTTATTATATAATATATATTATTTATATATATTTATTTAAAGTGGCTCAAGTGATTCTCATGTGCAGGCCAGTTTAAAAACCCAGGAGCGGGCGGAGCAAGACGGCCGAATAGGAACAGCTCCAGTCTCCAACTCCCAGCACGAGCGACACAGAAGACCGATGATTTCTGTATTTTCAACTGAGACTCCACCTCTGGGGACAGGGCACAGTAAACAATAACAAAAGCAGCAGAAACCTCTGCAGATGCAAACGACTCTGTCTGACAGCTTTGAACAGAACAGTGGATCTCCCAACACGGAGGTTGAGATCTGAGAAGGGACAGACTGCCTGCTCAAGTGGGTCCCTGACCCCTGAGTAGCGTAACTGGGAGTCATCTCCCACTAGGGGCAGTCTGACACCCCACACCTCACAGGGTGGAGAACTCCCCTAAGAGGAAGCTTCCAAAGCAAGAATCAGACAGGTACACTCGCTGTTCAGCAATATTCTATCTTCTGCAGCCTCTGCTGCTGATACCCAGGCAAACAGGGTCTGGAGTGGACCTCAAGCAATCTCCAACAGACCTACAGCTGAGGGTCCTGACTGTTAGAAGGAAAACTATCAAACAGGAAGGACACCTACACCAAAACCCCATCAGTATGTCACCAGCATCAAAGACCAGAGGCAGATAAAACCACAAAGATGGGGAAAAAGCAGGGCAGAAAAGCTGGAAATTCAAAAAATAAGAGCACATCTCCCCCGGCAAAGGAGCGCAGCTCGTCGCCAGCAATGGATCAAAGCTGGACGGAGAATGACTTTGACGAGATGAGAGAAGAAGGCTTCAGTCCATCAAACTTCTCAGAGCTAAAGGAGGAATTACGTACCCAGTGCAAAGAAACTAAAAATCTTGAAAAAAAAGTGGAAGAATTGATGGCTAGAGTAATTAATGCAGAGAAGGTCATAAACGAAATGAAAGAGATGAAAACCATGACACGAGAAATACGTGACAAATGCAAAAGCTTCAGTAACCGACTCGATCAACTGGAAGAAAGAATGTCAGCGATTGAGGATCAAATGAATGAAATGAAGCGAGAAGAGAAACCAAAAGAAAAAAGAAGAAAGAGAAATGAACAAAGCCTGCAAGAAGTATGGGATTATGTAAAAAGACCAAATCTACGTCTGATTGGGGTGCCTGAAAGTGAGGGGGAAAATGGAACCAAGTTGGAAAACACTCTTCAGGATATCATCCAGGAGAACTTCCCCAACCTAGTAGGGCAGGCCAACATTCAAATCCAGGAAATACAGAGAACGCCACAAAGATACTCCTCGAGAAGAGCAACTCCAAGACACATAATTGCCAGATTCACCAAAGTTGAAATGAAGGAAAAAATCTTAAGGGCAGCCAGAGAGAAAGGTCGGGTTACCCACAAAGGGAAGCCCATCAGACTAACAGCAGATCTCTCGGAAGAAACTCTACAAGCCAGAAGAGAGTGGGGGCCAATATTCAACATTCTTAAAGAAAAGAATTTTAAACCCAGAATTTCATATCCAGCCAAACTAAGTTTCATAAGTGAAGGAGAAATAAAATCCTTTGCAGATAAGCAAATGCTTAGAGATTTTGTCACCACTAGGCCTGCCTTACAAGAGACCCTGAAGGAAGCACTAAACATGGAAAGGAACAACCGGTACCAGCCATTGCAAAAACATGCCAAAATGTAAAGACCATCAAGGCTAGGAAGAAACTGCATCAACTAACGAGCAAAATAACCAGTTAATATCATAATGGCAGGATCAAGTTCACACATAACAATATTAACCTTCAATGTAAATGGACTAAATGCTCCAATTAAAAGACACAGACTGGCAAACTGGATAAAGAGTCAAGACCCATCAGTCTGCTGTTTTCAGGAGACCCATCTCACATGCAGAGACATACATAGGCTCAAAATAAAGGGATGGAGGAAGATTTACCAAGCAAATGGAGAACACAAAAAAGCAGGGGTTGCAATACTAGTCTCTGATAAAACAGACTTTAAACCATCAAAGATCAAAAGAGACAAAGAAGGCCATTACATAATGGTAAAGGGATCAATTCAACAGGAAGAGCTAACTATCCTAAATATATATGCACCCAATACAGGAGCACCCAGATTCATAAAGCAAGTCCTTAGAGACTTACAAAGAGACTTAGACTCCCATACAATAATAATGGGAGACTTCAACACCCCACTGTCAACATTAGACAGATCAACGAGACAGAAGTTAACAAGGATATCCAGGAATTGAACTCATCTCTGCAGCAAGCAGACCTACTAGACATCTATAGAACTCTCCACCCCAAATCAACAGAATATACATTCTTCTCAGCACCACATCGCACTTACTCCAAAATTGACCACATAATTGGAAGTAAAGCACTCCTCAGCAAATGTACAAGAACAGAAATTATAACAAACTGTCTCTCAGACCACAGTGCAATCAAACTAGAACTCAGGACTAAGAAACTCAAACAAAACCACTCAACTACATGGAAACTGAACAACCTGCTCCTGAATGACTACTGGGTACATAACGAAATGAAGGCAGAAATAAAGATGTTCTTTGAAACCAATGAGAACAAAGATACAACATACCAGAATCTCTGGGACACATTTAAAGCAGTGTGTAGAGGGAAATTTATAGCACTAAATGCCCACAAGAGAAAGCTGGAAAGATCTAAAATTGACACTCTAACATCCAGTTAGAAGAACTAGAGAAGCAAGAGCAAACACATTCGAAAGCTAGCAGAAGGCAAGAAATAACTAAGATCAGAGCAGAACTGAAGGAGATAGAAACACAAAAAACCATCCAAAAAATCAATGAATCCAGGAGTTGGTTTTTTGAAAAGATCAACAAAATTGACAGACCGCTAGCAAGACTAATAAAGAAGAAAAGAGAGAAGAATCAAATTGATGCAATAAAAAATGATAAAGGGGATATCACCACCGACCCCACAGAAATACAAACCACCACCAGAGAATACTATAAACACCTCTATGCAAATAAACTGGAAAATCTAGAAGAAATGGATAATTTCCTGGACACTTACACTCTTCCAAGACTAAACCAGGAAGAAGTTGAATCCCTGAATAGACCAATAGCAGGCTCTGAAATTGAGGCAATAATTAATAGCCTACCAACCAAAAACAGTCCAGGACCAGATGGATTCACAGCTGAATTCTACCAGAGGTACAAGGAGGAGCTGGTACCATTCCTTCTGAAACTATTCCAATCAATAGAAAAAGAGGGAATCCTCCCTAACTCATTTTATGAGGCCAACATCATCCTGATACCAAAGCCTGGCAGAGACACAACAAAAAAAGAGAATTTTAGACCAATATCCCTGATGAACATCGATGCAAAAATCCTCAATAAAATACTGGCAAACCGGATTCAGCAACACATCAAAAAGCTTATCCACCATGATCAAGTGGGCTTCATCCCTGGGATGCAAGGCTGGTTCAACATCCGCAAATCAATAAACATAATCCAGCATATAAACAGAACCAAAGACAAGAACCACATGATTATCTCAATAGATGCAGAAAAGGCTTTTGACAAAATTCAACAGCCCTTCATGCTAAAAACGCTCAATAAATTCGGTATTGATGGAACCTACCTCAAAATAATAAGAGCTATTTATGACAAACCCACAGCCAATATCATACTGAATGGGCAAAAACTGGAAAAATTCCCTTTGAAAACTGGCACAAGACAGGGATGCCCTCTCTCACCACTCCTATTCAACATAGTGTTGGAAGTTCTGGCTAGGGCAATCAGGCAAGAGAAAGAAATCAAGGGGATTCAGTTAGGAAAAGAAGAAGTCAAATTGTCCCTCTTTGCAGATGACATGATTGTATATTTAGAAAATCCCATTGTCTCAGCCCAAAATCTCCTTAAGCTGATAAGCAACTTCAGGAAAGTCTCAGGATACAAAATTAATGTGCAAAAATCACAAGCATTCTTATACACCAGTAACAGACAAACAGAGAGCCAAATCAGGAATGAACTTCCATTCACAATTGCTTCAAAGAGAATAAAATACCTAGGAATCCAACTTACAAGGGATGTAAAGGACCTCTTCAAGGAGAACTACAAACCACTGCTCAGTGAAATCAAAGAGGACATAAACAAATGGAAGAACATACCATGCTCATGGATAGGAAGAATCAATATCGTGAAAATGGCCATACTGATCAAGGTTATTTATAGATTCAATGCCATCCCCATCAAGCTACCAATGAGTTTCTTCACAGAATTGGAAAAAACTGCTTTAAAGTTCATATGGAACCAAAAAAGACCCCACATCTCCAAGACAATCCTAAGTCAAAAGAACAAAGCTGGAGGCATCACGCTACCTGACTTCAAACTATACTACAAGGCTACAGTAACCAAAACAGCATGGTACTGGTACCAAAACAGAGATATAGACCAATGGAACAGAATAGAGTCCTCAGAAATAATACCACACATCTACAGCCATCTGATTTTTGACAAACCTGAGAGAAACAAGAAATGGGGAAAGGATTCCCTATTTAATAAATGGTGCTGGGAAAATTGGCTAGCCATAAGTAGAAAGCTGAAACTGGATCCTTTCCTTACTCCTTATATGAAAATTAATTCAAGATGGATTAGAGACTTAAATGTTAGACCTAATACCATAAAAATCCTAGAGGAAAACCTAGGTAGTACCATTCAGGACATAGGCATGGGCAAAGACTTCATGTCTAAAACACCAAAAGCAACGGCAGCAAAAGCCAAAATTGACAAATGGGATCTCATCAAACTAAAGAGCTTCTGCACAGCAAAAGAAACTACCATCAGAGTGAACAGGCAACCTACAGAATGGGAGAAAATTTTTGCAATCTACTCATCTGACAAAGGGCTAATATCCAGAACCTACAAAGAACTCAAACAAATTTACAAGAAAAAACAAACAACCCCATCAAAATGTGGGCAAAGGATATGAACAGACATTTCTCAAAAGAAGATATTCATACAGCCAACAGACACATGAAAAATTGCTCATCATCACTGGTCATCAGAGAAATGCAAATCAAAACCACAATGAGATACCATCTCACACCAGTTAGAATGGTGATCATTCACAAGTCAGGAAACAACAGGTGCTGGAGAGGATGTGGAGAAATAGGAACACTTTTACACTGTTGGTGGGACTGTAAACTAGTTCAACTATTATGGAAAACAGTATGGTGATTCCTCAAGGATCTAGAACTAGATATACCATATGACCCAGCCATCCCATTACTGGGTATATACCCAAAGGATTATAAATCATGCTACTATAAAGACACATGCACACGTATGTTTATTGCGGCACTATTCACAATAGCAAAGACTTGGAATCAACTCAAATGTCCATCAGTGACAGACTGGATTAAGAAAATGTGGCACATATACACCATGGAATACTATGCAGCCATAAAAAAGGATGAGTTTGTGTCCTTTGTAGGGACATGGATGCAGCTGGAAACCATCATTCTTAGCAAACTATCACAAGAACAGAAAACCAAACACCGCATGTTCTCACTCATAGGTGGGAACTGAACAATGAGATCACTTGGACTCGGGAAGGGGAACATCACACACCGGGGCCTATCATGGGGAGCGGGGAGGGGGGAGGGACTGCATTGGGAGTTATACCTGATGTAAATGAGGAGTTGATTGGTGCTGACGAGTTGATGGGTGCAGCACAGCAACATAGCACAAGTATACATATGTAACAAACCTGCACGTTATGCACATGTACCCTAGAACTTAAAGTATAATAATAATAATTAAAAAAATAAAAATAAAAAAAATAAAAAATAAAAAATAAATAAAAAAAAAACGCAGGAGTTATCTGCCTAGTGGAGGAGTCAGAGATAAAAGGCAGGTGGGCATCAGAATGATCTCTCTTTAGTGAATGGCTAGGTTGTCCAGTCAGCCAAAATCACCATATTGAATTTGGACATCAACATGAAAACATATGCCGTGTACAGGAGACTGCATAGTGAGGCTGCCAAGGAATATTAATGAATTCAATTTCTAAATTCTATTACTGTGCTGGGGGAAAACAAAACAAATAAACCAAAAACCTTCTTTACTATAAAAACAGAGTATTGGCTTTTCAGTGCCTGAATAGCAAAAATGGGAACTCTTCATGTCCCGGAATGTCTTTGACAGTATAAGAAGTGGGGAGAGGAAAGCTTTCTCACAGAGAACTGTGTCTGGAGCTGGATGAAAATGAGCACTCAGTCACAATTTATTTGCTGTCGGAAAGAGATTTGTAACCAAACCCATGCACATAAACTCTAATTATATCCTCAGGATAAATTCACACAAGTAGAAGTGCTGTTAACTCAGATGATCTCTGCACACGATTATCAAGATCTTTAATTTTAGTTGGGAATTCACTTATTTTTTTAAGTAGAGGTTTTACATTTTTTTTTTTCTATTGGATTTTAGATGTACCCCAAGTAAAAAACAGCTGAGTCTCTTAACAGTCTAAAGAATAATACTTCTAGCTACTTCAAGAAATCTGCTGATGGTAATCCTCTTCTCTGACAATATAGTTAGACTTAATTCATCATCTCTATGCAACCGTCCCTTGGCATTCTCAGGCACAAGGTCCCAGGAACTCCCAAGATACCAAAATCCATGGATGCTCAAGTCCCCTACAGAAAACGGTATAGTATTTGCATACCCTATGCACATCCTCCTATCTACTTCAAGTCATCTCTGGGTTACTTATACTACTTAATAAAATGCTATGTAAATAGTTGTTATATTGTATTTTTATTTGCATTAGTTTTTTTACTGTTTTCTTTCCTAAATATTTTTGATCTGTGGTTGGATGAATCTGTGGATGTGGAGTGTGCAGATGCTGAGGGCTGACTGTATTTGGCCTTGCATGTAAATCTCTATTATGGCACTTACCATGCTAGTGTGTTTGTCTTCCTACTTGGTCACACCCATAAGCCACCTCCTCCCCACTCGCAAGTGTTTTAAAAGACTATGAGCTCTTAAAGCAGTAGTGCCTAGAGAATTTTTGCAAAGTGCAGATTCTCCTGACCTGTTCTCTGAGATTCAGGAGGACTAGGGTGGGACTAGGGCATCTGCAGCAGGCTTTCCCAAGTGATTCTGGGTGGTCAGTTCACAGACTTCCCTACAAGAAACTGACAAATGGAGACTGTCTTAGTCACCATTGCATAACTACTACTAGATAAATGTGTGTTGAATCAATTGATTGAATGATCAGGAAAACATCTGGGGATTTCTCTGAGGAAATCATCTCATATAGAACTAAAGCCAGTTAGATGAGACAGTACTTTCAGTATGTGCTGTGAGAATTACTCAACAGGTCCAAAACTGAAGGGGATCGAAGAGAACACTTGACTGTTAGGGATCTTGAGGAAACAAAACGGTCAAGCAGATGATTAGGCAATTTACAAATGTAAATCTTAGATAATCAGAATAGTTTGTGATCTTGCTTAAGCGTTTTAGAACTTGTCTTATTCACACTTTATCTGTTTCATTTTCTACTAGGCCTTGGAACCCTCACCTTTCCCAGACAGAAGCACTCTGCTGCCTCGTCAGAGGCAGAGAAAAAAGTGAGTTTCAAGAGGGAGGAAACTATAACTGAGAGATATTTTTAAAACTTGGAAATGGTCTGCAAGGTGCATATTCCATCACCTTATGAAAATATGTATTTTAAGTTTACATTTATCAAAGCATGTTCATGACAGGCTCTAAACCAACCTACCTTTGAGGTTACCTTTAATTCATTAATCCCCTACCTTGCTGCCTGACATATTCCCTAGGAGCATTTTCTAATCTTCTCCCATCAACAACATATTTAAAACCTACTAGAAGTAAATAAATTACAGCCCAAATCTTATCTTGTTCTAGAATCCCGAGTGCAAGGAAATAGGAAATCTTCCTTCGAGTAAGTTCCAGGAGTCAGTTCATTATAACAACATCAAGACAGTATTTTTAATAATAAATTTTATATGTTTAAAAACAACAGTACGGCCGAGCGCGGTGGCTCACGCCTGTAATCTCAGCACTTTGGGAGGCCAAGGCGGGCGGATCACGAGGTCAGGAGATCGAGATTATCCTGGCGAACACGGTAAAACCCCGTCTCTACTAAAAATACAAAAAAAGTAGCTGGGCATGGTGGCGGGCGCCTGTAGTCCCAGCTTCTAGGGAGGCTGAGGCAGGAGAATGGCGTGAACCCGGGAGGTGGTGGAGCTTGCAGTGAGCGGAGATCGCACCACCGCACTCCCGCCTGGGCGACACAGCGAGACTCCATCTCAAAAAAAAAAAAAAAAAAAACAGTACTTCAGTTGCCTAGATAATAATAGTTTCATTTTATTTATTTATTTATTTACTTACTTACTTGTTTATTTAGACAGGGTCTTGCTCTGTTGCCCAGGCTGGATTGCAGTAATGCAACTATTTATTTATTCATTGAGACAAGGTCTTGCTCTGTTGTCCAGGCTGGATTGCAGTAATGTGGCCATGGCTCACTGCCACCTCCTCAGCTCATGTGATCTTCCTGCCTCAACTGCCGTGTAGCTGGGACTATAGGTGCATGCCACCATGCCCGGCTAATTTCTTTTTAAAAATTTTATTAGCCGGGCATGGGGGCTCACGCCTGTAATCCCAGCACTCTGGGCAGCCGAGGCGGGCGGATCATGAGGTCAGGAGACCGAGATCATCCTGGTTAACATGGTGAAACCCCGCCTCTGCTAAACAATTCAAAAAATTAGCCGGGTGTGGTGGCGGGGGCCTGTAGTTCCAGCTACTCTGGAGGCTTAGGCAGAAGAATGCTGTGAACCTGGGAGGCGGAGTTTGCAGTGAGCCGAGATGGCGCCACTGTACTCCAGCCTGGGTGACAGAGCAAGACTCTGTCTCAAAAAAAAAAAAAAAAATTGGTAGAGATGGGGTCCCACTGTTTTCCTGGCTGGTCATAAACCCCTAGCCTCAAGCAATCCTCCTTCCTTGGCCTCCCAAAGCACTGGGATTATAGTGCTTTGTGAGCCATTGCATCCAGCCTCTTTCACTTTAGATATATGAGATACATGCACATATGCAATTTTGAGTTAAAGAATAAATTACTCTTACATATACACTCATAGAAAACATTATAGCTTGGACTTAGCCCTCTTAGATAAGGAGTTGTCAGTCTGCCATTTACACAAGTTGGCTGTATTTCCCATATACAGCATGGGAAATACTGTATTTTAGTACAGCAAAGCTAAAAGATAAAGCCTTTGTTTTCAAATCTCAGGTTTTTCATTCTGCTCTGAGTCATGTTATTCACTGTTTCCTTATGTGGTAACAAAAAATGATTATCTTTCCACAAGAAGGATGTTAGGAAATTAACAATTATGAAAACAGAAAGCAATAGAATATTGGTATTTACATTTGATAGCACTTACTGTTAACGAAAATGAAAACTGGAGGCCTTGGGTCACTTGAAATTCAAGTAAGAAGGAATGGCTTTTATATTAACAAACTGTTCATTGTAAGTACTCTACTGACAACTGATCAGTCATGCTAAAGGCAAATCCGGCAGATAAGAATGACAGAAATTATCAATAAAAGGAATTGGAAATTAAAATATTTCCATTCTATAAGCATATTTAAAGATAATTTGGCAAGGTGCAGTGGCTCATGCCTATAGTCCTAGCACTTTGGGAGGTCCAGGCAGGTGGATTGCTTGAAGCCAGGAGTTTGAGACCAGCCTGGCCAACATGGTGAAACCCCGTCTCTATTAAAAATACAAAAATCAGCTGAGCGTGGTGGCCCACACATGTAATCAAAGCTACTCAGGTGTCTGAGGCGGGAGAATCACTTGGACCTGGAGGCGGAGGTTGCAGTGAGTCAAGTTACGCCACTGCACTCCAGCCTAGGGGACGGAGCAAGATCCTGTCTCAAAAAAAAGAAATTAAAAAAATAAAGGCAATTAAATAGCTTATTAAATATCTTAGAGTCACATATAAAAAGTATACACATGTATATGCCATGTATACATATATATTGCATCTACATATGTATCTTTTGTAGTTTTGAAGAGTGCTCAGGGAGGAACCACATCTTATTCATCTATGTGTACTTATAATATTTAGTCCAGTTACTGGAATGTAGTAGATATGCAGTGAATAAGTTATGAAAAAAAGTGAATTGACATGTGCAATGAGAATGAACTAGATAAGCAAAAAATATAATTACTTGGAACATTAAACAGCTATTTGTTTAAAAGACAATATTAACATGGAAAGCTGTTTATGACATAATGTTAGGTAAAATATAGAAAAATACCTTGAATAAATAAGACAGATCATAACTATATGAAAGTGTTAAAATGAGATTTAGAGACAGGGTTTTGTTCTGTTACCCAGGCTGGAGTACAATGGTGTGACCATAGCTCACTGCAGCCTTGACCTCTAGGGCTCAAGCAATCCCCCTTCCTCAGCTTCTAAGTAGCAGGGACTAGAGGTGCATGCCACCGTGCCCAGCTAATAAAAATTTTTTTCCATAGAGATGGGGGTCTTACCATGTTGGCCAGGCTGCTCTGAAACTCCTGTCCTCAACTGATCCTCCCGCCTTAGCTTCCCAAAGTGCTGCGATTACAGGCATGAGCCACTGCGTGGCCAAAATGAGACTTTAAAAGGTTCAACTATGGGCATTATTTCTTCTACTTCCTGTTTTTCTTTAATTAACATGTTTCTTAATCTTACAATAATTTGGTATATTTACAGAATTATCAGGAAATGTTTCAGGAGTTGTATTTGTGACAGTTCTTCTATTTCTGACATACCAACTCCCATTACTATCTAACTGGCAGACCCTAGAAGACGACTAGTTAGGAGACATGATAGTTTATTAGCTAAGAATGTGTTCATCTATACAGAACAGGTAAGTTTAATAAAATTGGGATTTACTTTTTAAACATATTAAGTCTAGAGGCAGCCAGTCTAGGATGACTACAGCAGTTTCAAGATGTTATGAGTGACCCAGTTTCCTTCTATCTTTCTGCCCCAGCATCCTTAGTTTGTTGCTTCCATCTTTATACTTTCCACATCATATTCACCTTCATTTTTGTCATGAAACTCCATCTCCATCCTGTTATTATTCTAGAAGAAAGAACAAAAGGAAGAAATTCAAGGGGTGACTCTGTATTAGGAAAGGAAATGCTTTTCTAGAAATCTCAAGCATGTGTCTAGAAGTGTATCCCACAGCCATCCATAACTGCAAGGGATCTAGGGAAATGAATTTTTCAGGTAGGCACATTGTCATCCCTCCTTCAAAAAAAGATGGGCCACATCCAAGGTAGAGATTGTAGAGGATACCTTTTCTGGAGCAGTAAAACTTCAGCAGTCTGAGGAGCCTAAATCCAAGATTTTGAGTTCAGAATTTGGTGCCATTTTTCCCTTTGAGGCAACTAACATTCAGAAAGCAGTAGTGGAGAGAGGCTGAGAAACTAGCCAGAGTTTTCAACTGCCTCAAGGGGAGTGGGTGTGGGATTGGGCAGGTAAAAATTTTGAGTTCAGGACCTAAGGAGAAAAGATTTTAAGTTGGAACTGGGTTATACCCTGGAAGTAACTTTTAATTATTCTCCGATTGGATTAAGGTGGTCTGTCCCTAATCTAAATGACTGCCAATATGTCACACCTCCCAATATTCACAATCTTGTGTAGTTCCTTCCCACACTGATGCTGAGCTTGGCCATGTGACTTGCTTTGGCCAGTGACACATTAGAAGGCATGATAAAAGTAAAGGCTTGCACATTGAGGCTTGTCTTTTTGGAATGTCCCCTCTTGCAATCCTAAGATTATGATGCTGTGAGGAAGCCTAAATTAGCCATATGGAGAAGCCATGTAGAGAAAAACAAGGTATATAGCTAACAGACTTCTTTCTGTTCCAGCATCCTTAGCTTGTGGCTTCCATCTCCATATTTTCCACATCATGTTCACATTCATTTTTGTCATGAAACTCCATCTCCATCCTCAAGTCCCAAGACTTATGACCCTAGTTAAGCCATTCCAGCCAGGCCCCATTATGCCCACACTAATTGAAGCCCCAGACATCATGGAGCAGAAATGAACCACCTGTACTATGTCCTGACTGAATTCCTGTGCCAGAGAATTCAGAATCATGAGCAAATAAAAGAGCCATTGTTTTAAGTCATTATATTTTGGGGGTAGTTTGAACACAGCAGTAAATAACTGAAGTACTACTAAAAGCATAACGAATGTATAACAACCTAATTGTTAGAAGGGAGTGGAATTAAAAATAATCTACAAGAAGGCACAAAAGGACAGAAAAGAAACAGAACAAACGAGAAAAATAGAAAGCCAAGAGTAATATGGTAAATTCAAATATGAGCTTCTAGGCAATTCTATGTATGAGTAGACACAGACCAAGGTCTGTCTCAGTAAGATTTTAAATGTAAAGTTTTTCATCTTTTACCTATTATCCTCTGAATTCCGCCCATATCATTCTCACCTTAGTTTAATGGCCCTGCCTTGACGCAATTTGAAATAAGCTGCTGAGGAGATAACACCCTTAATCTATTCATTGCTGGTGTGCTTACCCAGTCTCGTTTAGAACAGTTTAATAAAGGCTTAGAATCATAAAGTCTATGATTATTACCTTTTAGCTCCTAGATTTTACTAACTTCCATGTCTGGAATTACCAGCACTTTTGTTTTTTCGTACATACGGATTATATGAACTAAATGTATTGTTTTTTCCTTCACTACTGAAAATCTATTCAATATATGGAGTTACACTTTAAAGTATTTTACAGCCCAGAAAATATGGCCATTCCGTATGTGCTGTGTATTTCAGAGGTGCTCTGCAAGCTCCAGGAGGACAGGCATGAAGTCCAGGCTACATGATTGGTACGTAATAGACGCTCTGAGAGACATTTGCTGAATGAATAAATTAGTCACTACAGCGTTTGTGAGCTTTAAAACACAAGTAAATGAGTTTCTATCATCAAAACCTCAGAGCTAGGTTCCCCTTCTGCAAGGTGGCGTACAAGGCCCACGAAACAGTCGGCCACCGCAGGTGCGCAGCCCGTCCGGCCTGTCCGGCGCGGGGCAGGCGACCTCGTCTGGTGGCAGTGGCGGAGGCAGCCGTTTGCTTCCTCATAGGGTGCGTCGACATCAGGGGCTGGAGGCGTCTGGGGAGCAGGCAAATAAACAAAGCCAACCGCACCGAAACGGGTCGTTCCGTTTCACATCCTCCCTCGGGTGCCTGGGTCACCTCGGAACAAAGTGACCCACCATCTGTCCGCAGGCAGGTGGAGCCCGTCCCACGCGGCGTACGCCTTCCTTTCTCACAGCCGCGTGGAGACGCGGACCCGCGGGGACACCCCCGGCGCGAGAAAGGACACGCCCCCTCGCGGCACAAGTCCACGGCACACAACCCGCGCGCCTCCCCTCGAACGAACGCGCACGCGCGCGCAGGGGGCGGGTCTTCTTCTCGGCACCCACTGAGCGCCCGGCCTCCTCACCCCACCCCACCGCGCTCCGGCCGCCCAGGCTCCGCCTCCGCGACGGGCCGTCGGGAGGAGGCGACCGGAAGCCACTTAAAGCAGAGATCGAGGTGACAGGCGAGCTGGCTGGACTCGGAGCGCGATCGAGGCTTTCTGCGTTCGCGGCGGCGGAATGGCCCGTGCGCGACTGGCCGCGTCGCCGCTCTGTGGTCCCTAGACGCCGGCTCCCGCCTTCGGCGCTGACCTCCGGCGCGGACACTGCTTTCGACTCGGCTCCTGTCGTCCGTTCTCTCAGGGTCCCTTTCAGGTAAAGGGCTTCGGGAGGGCACTGAGGGGCTGAGGGACCCTAGCGGGGAGTGCGAGCGCCGGCCTCGCGGCTCTGGCCCCGCGCCGGCAGTGTGCCGGGCTCTTGCGGATCGGGTGATTGATTTTGAGACTGCCCTTTGTACCGAATTCACTCGGGTCCCGTCAGCATCAAGATGGAATTGGTTACACTTCTTAGGCACTTAGAGCCTCTGGCAGGTGTATACATCAGACCGAGGCGCCGAAGGATTTAGTTGGGGTCGCCGGCGCCTGCCCCTTCCCCGTTGGTCAGGGTAGGGGCGCGTCTATGCGGCCTCCCCCGCGGGCCGACCCCGGGTGCTCTGAGGCGCCGAGGAGCCCTTCCCAGACCCGGGGGAGGGCACGGCGGCTGCGGGAGTCTTCCGGCTACCCCGCGTTTCGGGCTGCAGCCCAGAAGTTTGGAAGCTGTTTCCACGTTAACTTTGAGAGCGCGCAAGTCTTCGTCTTCCTCCCTGCCGCCGCGGGAAGCGCCCGCCGCGTTTCCCCGGCGCTTCGCGGCTCAGTTCTGCGAGCCCCCGAGACCCGCTGGACGCTCTTCGGGAGGTGGGCTGAGGGGATAAAAAAGAATTAAAGGCAGAAGGCGCTGCGAATGGCCTCTTGGATATAGGGAGGCCGGGGCGGGTCGTTGGTCCGAAGGAGGCTGGACAGGGGTTGGGGGGCGCCCAGGCGCCTGCTGAGGGGAAGGCGGGGGCGGGGACGCCCGGGAACACCCGGAATTGCAGAGCCGGGCGGCGCCTCAGCGGCGCTGCGCGGAGTTGGCGCGGCCCGGGACCAGGAGCTGAGCAAACCGCCGCGGCCGGCAGGAGGCGTCGCTCGGACCCGGGCTCGGCGCCGGGGTGTCGCGCGGCGGCGGGCTGGCAGGCTTTGGAGCGGCGGTTTCTTCGGAAAGTGCATTCGGCCGGGAGTGCTGGAGAACCCCGGCGTCACGAGGTGAGGGGTGTCGCGGGGTGTCACGGTGTGTCGCCTGCCGCTGGAGACCGGAGGATGTGTCCTTCGCATCTTTATTTTTCTGTTATGAAAACTAATTGAGGAACTAGGTTCTAGTGGCTTTCCCCCTCCAGCCACTCCTCCAGTTCTCTGCTGCTTCCTCCCAGTTTTGTTTCCGAGTTTGATGAAGGGCAATAATAGGAAAAGTTGCGCGCGCGCTTGCGTGTGTACTTGCAGACACACATATAAATAAAATCGATTTAGTGTCTCTTTTACCTTGATTGGGTTTGATAGGAGTGGTTAGAGTGTGTGCGCGTGGGGAAAGCGCAGTCCGGTTTGGTATGGTGGAGAGGGAATACCACAATCTGTGCCAATTGTGCCTTGAGGCAATAGCACCAAATGATGAATAATAACGCCTGGCTTGGCGGCTTTCCAGTTGATTTATGTCTCATGTCAGATCCCTTCTTCTTCGTGAAGCTTTCCCTAACAATGCCAGCTCACAGTGAACTCTCCTTTTTCTGCCTTTTCCTTTTGTACTTATGTACATTTAACACTTTGTTATAAACTGTGCTTTGTATTTTACTTTTCTGAATGTGATGGACTTCTTACACATAGATTTATGACTCTCTCCAATTAGATTTTTAATATTCACTTTTGGGGACACTCAGTTTTATCTTTTGTTGTTGACCCACAAACACCAAAGAACTAAGCATTTGATATGTGCTTTTCTTAAGTAATTCAGCCGACAAAATTATGTGGAACACCAGCTGTGTGCATTGTGGTAGCTAGGCACTTTACTGGGCACCTAGGATGCATATTTGATTAAGTCATGGGACCTTGCGTCACAGATCTCTTTCAGTTTATTGGACAAGAGAGAAGAGGATTAATTGCTCATCACCATTCCTTTCTCACCTGGCACAATCTCAGTAAATGTTTTCAAATTTCAGTTTTTTTCAAGGGGTCTGATTCTTGGAAGAAAGGACTTTTTTTGTCTCTTTCAGTAGTTGATTAGGAATCTGAAATTTGGTGCGTGTTTTATATTGTTGTTTTATTTTTCTATAATATGCCTTCATTTGCCCTTTAAAAATGTATATATGTAACTTTTCTAAGGACGAGAACTAGGAGGCTTTTTCTGTGTTACCAAGTTGTGCTTGTCTTCTGACATAGTGTGCAGTGGTTGTTGCTGATGGGGCTTCGTTACTAAACACACCCTTATATTCCATCAGCAATGGTAATGTTTTTGGGGGTTGCAAAAGTAGACTCAACATTCTTGGATAGTTTATTAGAGCTTTCTGAATATAGAAATGCTTAACAAACTCCTGGCTTTCTCCCATATAGTATTTCAGTTGAGAGCCCCTGTTTCTTGTGTATATTCTTATACCCTTAAATTCACTCACAGTTTAAGTTTGAAGTTTATCTTTCATTTGATGAACTTTTAAACTTTTTGTCAACTCATGAGATAGGTGATACATCAACAACTATGAAGAGAACCGCAAAGCTGAGGGGAAGTGTGGTTTCCCTGCTGTCATCATCTAGACACAGTTATTTCTACCTCCCATTTCCCACCCCACTCTAGCCTTATAGTAAAAATTCATAACCTGGCAGAATTTCAAACTCTTGTGTATTCAGCCCACAAATGCATGCCAATGGCCTATTGAAAGACTCTTCTACTTTTACCTGCTGTGTGCTTTTGGATAGCCTTGAGTGCTTTGGAGCCTTAATTTCTCAATAAAATTTAACATTGACCTGTAAAAACTAAATATAGTATAACAGGAATGGTTTCAGGGAATTAGGACAAAAACAAAACATTTTAGTGAATGAATGAAATCCAGTTGCTGTCAGTTTGTAAATGATCATCTTCCTTCCTTTCCTCGTAGAATTTTTAGACTCTGAGGAGCAGTTGGAACTAATCCACATCATGGAAATGGAAACCACCGAACCTGAGCCAGACTGTGTAGTGCAGCCTCCCTCTCCTCCTGATAACTTTTCATGCCAAATGAGACTCTCTGAGAAGATCACTCCATTGAAGACTTGTTTTAAGAAAAAGGATCAGAAAAGATTGGGAACTGGAACCCTGAGGTCTCTGAGGCCAATATTAAACACTCTTCTAGAATCTGGCTCGCTTGATGGGGTTTTTAGATCTAGGAACCAGAGTACAGATGAGAACAGCTTACATGAACCTATGATGAAGAAAGCCATGGAAATCAATTCATCATGCCCACCAGCAGAAAATAATATGTCTGTTCTGATACCTGATAGGACAAATGTTGGGGACCAGATACCGGAAGCCCATCCTTCCACTGAAACTCCAGAACAAGTGGTTCCAATCCAAGATCACAGCTTTCCATCAGAAACCCTCAGTGGGACGGTGGCAGATTCTACAGCAGGTCACTTCCAGACTGATCTCTTGCACCCAGTTTCAAGTGATGTTCCTACTAGTCCTGACTGCTTAGACAAAGTCATAGATTATGTTCCAGGCATTTTCCAAGAAAACAGTTTTACAATCCAATACATTTTGGACACCAGTGATAAACTGAGTACTGAGCTCTTCCAGGACAAAAGTGAAGAGGCTTCACTTGACCTCGTGTTTGAGCTGGTGAACCAATTGCAGTACCACACTCACCAAGAGAACGGAATTGAAATTTGCATGGACTTTCTGCAAGGCACTTGTATTTATGGCAGGGATTGTTTGAAGCACCACACCGTCTTGCCATATCATTGGCAGATCAAAAGGACAACTACTCAAAAGTGGCAGAGTGTATTCAATGATTCTCAGGAGCACTTGGAAAGATTTTACTGTAACCCAGAAAATGATAGAATGAGAATGAAGTATGGGTATGTATTTATAACAATGTGTAGAACTGTTGTTAAATGCTATAGAGAAGGTAAAGAAGCCTAAAAGCTTAGTAGGGTGGTTTCTTTCAGTAGTAACAGGTTTTCTTTTTTTCCACTATTATTCTTTTGACTATGCTATCCTGATTTTTCATGGTGGGTGAATGCAGGCTATTAACTCAACCAGACAATGAAGGTTTTATGATTTGAACAATTCATATGTCACTCAGTTCAACGTGCGTGTGACTGAGAAGTTGCACATACATTAAATATTGTGAATTAAATACTGTTTTAATCACCCAAGAAAAGCTGGCTTTTGAAAGAAAGTCCGGTGAATCTTACTATAACATAAATAATGAACACCTAATTTGTTTAATTTTAAAGCTCTGCACATTGAGTAGCTGTTATTTTTTAAAGAAGAATAGTATTGTCAGAGATGTTTGTGGCCCTCTTCATTTCGAATGGTATAAACATCTTTTCTGTGAGTGATTCAGAAGTTCTTCCCATACTTCTGGATCTTTTTATTAGTTTCCTTGGAGCTTTTCTCCATTAAGTTTATATTATAGATAAAATAAATTATTCCAGAATTTAGGATACTTTTTTTTTAACTTGGAGGAGTCCTTTAACAATCAGTGAAGGGATGAATTTATGTTAAGGTATGTTTATTACTCAAACAATTATCCTTGAGTTTTGGTATGCAAGATGTGTATATACACATAACTCAGTTCTTTTAGTATGGATGTCTAAGCAGCATTCACTGCAGGGAACTGGTATTTCTACATCTGAATTCTTCTTTAAAATTTAAAATGAAGAAAATGATAGTTGCCTGATGTAAAGTTGCTTGTGCAAAAATGGCTATATAATAAGCATTAATCTTTGCATCTCTAAGTTATTTCTCCTGTAGCATAGAAGGAGCTAAAGTGTGTGGTGTTAATAGCTATTTGTGTATGACCAAGAGTAAGGATTAAAATTAAAAGGGAGAGGAGAGCACTTCTGTCCATGCTGCCTGATTGGGGAGGCCATGAGGGCAACCTAACAGCTTCATAGCTAATGAATGGCCTGGTATAGTACTGAGATGCATGACCCATATTGAGGTGGGGAGAGGGGAGTGGAAATACACTGAATATACCATCCCAGAAGTCCAGGAGAAAACACTTCCTTAAGAGTCATCTTTGTTCACAGATATGTTGGTTTACACTACCCATGTATTTAGAGAGTCAGCAAATGGTGGCAGTAAACCATTTCCAAGTTGTCTGATTCTGATAGTTTTCATGTCAACCTTCTGAATTCTGACTGGTGCGAGAGCTTGTTCACATTACAGAAACTTGGTCTTTTTTTTTTTTTTTTTTTTTTTTTTCTTCATTTATCTCGTTCCCTTCAGTAATGGGTAAATGGTTGTCTTTTAATAATTTTAATATTTCAGTTATATAGTACAGAAATCCATGTGTCTTTTTAGCAACTTAATTATCATGAGACTTGAACTTTGCATTTTGTGTTTCAAAAGGGAAGTGTGGAACAAGAAGAAACAGTGTAAAGCCCAAATTCAAAAGTATTACATAGAAGACCCTATGAGATAAAAGTAAGGTCATATCAAGAGTATAGTTTTCCTGACTGTAAATGTATTATCTTGATAATGTATTACATTCAAGATTCCACCTTGCTTCTGTAGTGAATATCTTATAATACAGCTAAGTACTTTTAACTTACTTTTTCAAACCAGCATTGGAAGAGAAAAATGTTTTTCCATTTTATCTTAAAAATATTTTTAATAAGGTATTTTCCAAAGTCTCTGTTGCCCATGAGCTAGCAATTCTAATTGCTATGTCAAGGGTAATTAATTTTGTATATTCTCAAAGCCACTCTAATCCTTCTATCTCCAGATTGCAAAACTCTGCAGAACAGTGGCTCCCACTTCACTCTCATGAAGCAAATTTCCAGTCTGCTGAGTACTTCAGCATCTTGGTACATTAAGTTTCTATCTGTTTGAATTGATCAGGAAGAAACTAGCAGGATTATTGGCCAACACATGACATTCTGTTACCATGAGAACAAGGCAAGACAATCATTTTGATCCTAGAAAATCCAGGAATTCTTAGGTCAGGAGCATATGGGTATTTTTTATCCTTTGGTAAGATTATTTTGCTTAAGAATAGACATAGATATAGGCCCATAAGCATGCATTATTGTATTATGAGGTAGTTGCAATGGGTGCTTGATTTCCAAATCAGTTTTAATGAAGTAAACTAATGTTTATCTGACACTTGGGAAAAGAAAAGTATAAGTGAATTATTATAATTATCATTGCTCCTACTACATTGTTAGTGGTAATAAGTGGTCCTATCCTGGGAAAATAACAAAAAGTGTTAACTGTTAAATTACTAGTGAAGTGAAGTTCTCTGAAGATTACAGGAAGAAATGTTGTAATATAGTAGATAGCTAAGTGTCAAAAATTAGGCTTTTGGGAAGTTGACCTGTGGTCATTGCAACCTGGTTTTCCTTGTATTCTAAAGCGATGTTGTGTTTCCTGGCAACAAGATGCAGATAACGGCATGTTGAGCCTTGCTGAGAGATTCACAAACAAGCTGAAGCAGCCCAGGTTCACATGGTTACCAC
Organism: Chlorocebus sabaeus; assembly: GCF_047675955.1. Taxonomy (NCBI): domain Eukaryota; kingdom Metazoa; phylum Chordata; class Mammalia; order Primates; family Cercopithecidae; genus Chlorocebus; species Chlorocebus sabaeus. The sequence continues at coordinate 34,290,155 of NC_132918.1, read as the reverse complement.
ATTATTTGGCTAAAGCTATTAATCTCTGTGGTCAGGCCTGTAAAGCTGGTCTATCTGTGCAGATTGCACATAACCAGGAAGTGTGTGTTCAGCTGTGTATATGTCCAAGTTGGAACCAGCAGTCTTTGGATTCAGAAATAATGAATAATGAATGGCAGTTGTTTATCCCACTGTTTTCAGTAGTTTATATGGTTTGGTAAATCATTATATTCTGTATCCATAACATATTCATTGTGTGATACTTGGGGAAAGTTCATAGTTCTGGGTCTCTAGCAGAGATGAAAGTTCATAGTTTCAAACTGTACAGATAAAAATCTTTTTATTTAGCTTTGCAAATGTATTGGATTTAATACCTAAATCTAAATTAGATGTATAGTGTTCATTTTATTCTCAGGAATGAAATTGGAAAGGAAGTTGAACTAGATAAATTCACAGGACCTTTCCAACTTTTTAGTCAAGATGCTTAGATACTAAAAGCACATTAAGAAAGGATTTCAATAATACATACTTATTTATTCCTTGTAATGAAATTATGATGTAATCCCACTTTGCTTTCTCATTCTGCTTTTGCACATCTACAAACGTTCATTGCCAACATCAACTGCGTACTAGTGTGTATGAACTTCCCAGATATAGATGCTGAGGCTTCTTTTTTGCACACGAGATGAGCTTTGGAGAATTTCCAAATTCCAAATATACAGTTGAGAAACAACATTGAGTGTTGTATTTTAGATTAAGAAAGCACAGTCTCGAACAGTGTAGGCACTCATCCTTAGTAGACGATGACATTGGATGGCAGAATTAAGCAGTTTTAAAAGAGCCTTGCACACTGTGGAGTACTGTTGTGGATAATTGAAAATATGGAGGTTGTGCAAATCTCTCTTTAGCAAACAAGATCACCACTAGTTTCATATTACATTCATTTTAAATTGAGCCAGAACAATTTTCTAGTTATTTCCACCTATCAAGAAGGGACACACTGCAAACCTTATTTTGGAGGCTACCTGCAGGTGCACATATGACCAGTGATTATTTCTAATTCTGAATTTATTGAAAGAGAGTGGAGGTGAAGAGGAAGAGGAAAGTTGTAAACCCTGAATCCATTATTAATTTTTTCAGAGGACAGGATTTTTTTCTTTTGGGATTAATGCTTACTGATAGGGAGTTTTAGTTGCTTTAAGGCTTAAGGCTAGAGTGTTGTCAGTTTTAGTTGCTGAGTGATTTTGATTGCTAATTGCCCTTAGAAGTCTATTTTTAAAATCTGTCCAAGGGACAATACCATTAGATGACTTCACAGAAACTCTATATAAAAGAGAAATGTATATTAATGATCATAAAAAGCGTATACTGTTATAATCCCTATATGACTTGCATAGTGAATTAGCTAAACTAGAGCAAGCTCCTGAACTCTACTGGAGTAGTTAAATTAGCCAAGTTAGCTGTGGCGTGCACAGCTGTGATGATGTATGAACTAACTCATTATGTGTTATTGATAACACTAGTGAGAGGAGAACAGCTGAAACTTACTATGCCTTGTGACTTTTGGTAGTTCTTGAATATACACAGCTGGATGAGTTTAAATTTATTTTAAAAATTTCTGCCTAAGAGAAAGAGAGCTCCATAAGCAAGAACTGTGTTTGAAGTGACTTTCAAAATGTGTGCCTTGTGCTTTAGGATAAAGCAATCCAATGAATTTTTTTTTGTACTTCTTTATGCTATTATTTACATATGAAATACAACTAATTGGCTTCTATCTATACTAATCCAGAGAAGTTACTGGATCTGTGTAGAGCTATCATGGGAATCAATAGCAATCATTTATTCCCTTTTTGGCTTTTCATCAATAAGCAGATTAGACTTTTTGAAGCAGCTGCCACCTGGCTTCAGGATGGGGTCATTCTTTTCCTGATGTATTTATGGTAATGAAAATGAACCTTGTCAAAAAGATTTATAACTTTTAAATCAGACAGTTGGAGGAAATAGCTTATAAGGTTATGTGGCATACCCTAAAAATAATTGCATGATACATTATATATTTTATCATTGAGTTAAATCCAAAGCTCTTACTTTTTATTGTAAGTAAGAAAAAAAGGGAATACGAGTTGAATATCCCTTATCCAAAATTCTTGGGGACCAGAGTGTTTCAGATTTTGGATTTTAGAATATTTGCATAGTGCCCCGGTTAAGCATCTGAAATCCGAAATGCTCCAGTGAGCATTTGGGTATCATCTTGGTGCTCAGAAAGTTTTGGGTTTGAAGCATTTCCAATTTTCAGATTTGGGGTGCTCAATTCATAGTAGTAACTCCATTCAGCATTTAAAACTTCATTCTGCACATAATGGGCATGAAAAGAAAATGCTACTTTTGACTGATAACTCTGTTGTGTCCCTGTAAATCTACTTTGTATTATACTAGAATTATCCTATTATACTAGAATTTCTAGATCATAGATTTACAATCCACTATAAAGCAAAGATAAACTTCATAAGTTCTTCTGTGTATTTCTAATCATGGTTAGTGATCCTCAGTTTTATTCTGGGTTTGGGTGCTATTCCTAAAGGGTAAAGCAGTATGTAGTCCATGCAAACCTTGACTACTCAAGAAATGCTACAAAAATACAGCTATTTGAAATTATGACTTTCTTCCCATGGTTTCTTTTATTTTTATTTATCGTCTCCTGATTTGAGACCACCAGATTCTGCATCCTTTGTCTGATGGTGATGATTCTGGATTGCATTTAAATTAGGACCTTAAGTCCTCTTAACCTTGGCCAACAACCTTTAATAATTATCAGTCTCCAGTTTGTGAGTTGCAGTTGTCTTTTTGTGGAAGGAAAACTTAGTACATGTGTGTATCATTTTTTGCAAAGGAAAAAACATTTCAAATTGCAAGATAATTATTTTGGCACAACTTGTATGGCTAGTTCAAATTGGACACTGTCAAAGTTTTGAAAGAAACTCACTTTGTAAAAGTAGTAGAGTTTCCCTTTTATAATAAGATTGGGGTCTTAAGGTAAAGTGAATTCGAAAGATTTTGTGTCTTTGAAAAAGACCACAGTGCCGAAGGTTAAGCCATTTTCCCTTTCATTCTGGGTTTGAAATAGGTGATAACCTGAGATCTTGGTTTTACCTCTACTTTGCAACACATTAAACATAAACTGTACAAGGAATGAAATGCTTCTGAAGTTCACCATTTCTAGGAGCAAACAAGCTACATTTTAGATGTGAAGGATTTTATTTTATTTTTATTTTTTATTTTTTTAAGACAGAGTTTCACCCTTGTTGCCCAGGCTGGAGTGCAGTTGCACCATCTCAGCTCCCGCAACCTCTGCCTGCTGGGTTCAAGCAATTCTCCTGCTTCAGCCATCCTGAGTAGCTGGGATTATAGGCATGCGCCTCCATGTCTGGCTAATTTTGTATTTTTAGTAGAGATGGGATTTCTCCATATTGGTCAGGCTGGTCTTGAACTCCTGACCTCAGATGATCTGCCTGCCTCGGCCTCCCAAAGTGCTGAGATTACAGGCGTGAGCCACCGTGCCTGGCTGATGTGAAGGAATTTCTTTAACAAAACTAAATAGGGCTTCTTTTTATATTTATAGATTGTTTATGACAGTGCTTTCTAGGGACTGAAAATTATACCATATACAGACTCACCCCAATTTAAAATTTCTTCCTTCAAACATTAAACCTAATCCACCCCAATCCCTGACACAGTAACTGAAAGCTTCAGATTTTTAATATAAATAATTCCTTGTTAATAGGGAATTTGACATTACAAGTGATATATTCTGAAATACATTTTTGAAAATTAAGGATTTTATGTACAATAAATTCTGTTTGTAAAGATTTATATTCAATCTGTGAAGAGGACAGTATTGCAGACTTGAGCTAAATATAATCAATTCTGTGATTAGGAACTCAAATTTTAGAAGTTGATGACATTAATAAACTTCTAATTGTCATTTGTGAAACTTCCAATTTTCCTTGCTGACTTAGCTAGTTACTGTTACTAAGGCAAGCATAGAAGAGAGTTAACTAAGCATTCCTATTTGGGTTTCCACACAACAAAATGTATCTGTCTCCTAGATCTTTCTCTGCTCTATGCTGTTTACTTACTGGTAACACCCACTGGACAAGTAAAGAACCTTTACATGGTCATCACAATGAAAGGATAAGTTCTTACAAGAGTGAGAATGCTAGAGCAGCTATTCCTTTTCACCTTCTACAGAAACCAGTGACTTTCGAGTGTGTGTACCACAAAAAGTTGTGTAAGGAGTGTGTTGAGAATCGCCCATGACTAAGTTGTCTGAGGAAGAGTTCAGTAAATTTGTATTCTTTATGCAAATTGAAGTCCTCTGTTTTGGTGCTATTGCCTCTGATTTTAGGAAGGATTTGTGAATAATCTTATGTTGAAACATAGTATTTCTTGTAATGATTAGAAAAGATGTTTAGGCTACACTTAAAAGAATTTCTCTTTATTACATTAGCTTTTTTTTTCTTTTTGAACTAATTTGGAGAATTCTTAAATTGTCCCACTTATATGACATAGCCAAAGAGTTTGGATGGTCATCTTTGGTCTAATTTTTCACCAGCACTTGAATGGCAAGGGTGGGGATCAAAGGGTGAACTTTGCTTGCAGTAGTGCATGTGCTTTCAGAATCTTGCATGCACCCTGTGATCTTCACAGTTCCTGCAGCTGATCAAGGTATAGAGAGGGCAAACGGCACAAAATACTCTAAATAATTTCCTGCTGTGGTTGGTCTTTGGTTTCTGACTGTCACCTGGCTTAACTCTTTCATTTCCAGGCATTTAGAGAGTAAAAATTAGCACAGGATAATTTTAAACCCAAACACTGGGTTTGCCTTCTAAGGTTTAATTACTCATCCTAATAAAAGAAAGACATCCCCAACAGAGTCAGGGCAAAGTATGTGAAACAGAAGGACCTTTGCTTGCTTGCTTTCTGACATTTGGATTATCCAAATGCTGGCAGACATCAGAAGCATTATGTAAAGTGTTTTACAAATTTGTTACTCAGAAATAATTTCTACTCTCTTAACTGATAAAATTGAATCTATCACAGAAACTTGGCTTTGTAGAATCCAACTCCCTCAGAAAAAGTTACCAATTTAAGACTATGTTGAAGGTTTTGTTATAGCTTATAAAACCTAGACAATAGAAAGACTCTTTGTCTTTTCTATAGGAAGTCTTTTTCTCCAGCAATTTGTTTAAAGAACTATCAGAGTGATGAATTCTCTATATATAGTTTGCTTGTATGCATTCAAATCTCTAGTCTCCTGAAAGCTGTTTACTCATCTCTGGGTTATTAGCATCAAATACATAGTAACTCACCAACGAGTATATTTCTGATTCTTTCATTGATCAGTTAGTTCATCTGGACTAATTGGGGAAAAAGCCAAAGCTAAATAATAGAAAATTCTGAATAAAAACCTTTTTATGGGAATCATTTGTAATTTAAAAGTCAAAGCAGAAATAAATTAAGCTAATGGTTTATATCTTACTAGGCATTATTAGAAAATATTTTTATGATAACTATAACTAGTATTTATGTGTAAATGAGTGCTGAATTGAGATATTTGAAAGCAACTTATTTTTAAGTAATTTTATCATTTACATGTAGTATTATATTTATGTAGAAAAAATTATAAACACATCTATTTTATTCCTTTTTAAGGGATGTCAAATTCTATATTCAAAAAATTGAATTAACCACTATTTGTGCCTCGAATACATGGGAGACATTTTTTATTGTTTACTTTGAGATTAGATAGAAACCTTTCAGTTTTAAAAATATTTTTCTTAATAGAGGGGATAGCTACTCTTCTTTATAAAAATCAGTGATTGCATAATATAAGGTAGTATAAGGCATGCTACCAACTTTTAAAAACTAACCTGTGCCTTCTATCCCAGCTGTTCTTACAAAAATGAAGTTTCACTTTCTCATCAGGCCATGGTTGAGAAGTCTGTCTCACTTACAGTGCCTTCTGTGATCTTAGGACATGTGACTGAACTTGAATAAAAGTTAAGACTGTATGACATTTCTGGTACCTTCATGGTGCAAAATTTAATCCCACACTACCATAAATAGATGGCAATGAGATCTTCTGATCTTATAAGTGTAATTTTTATTTATGAAAGATTTTAGACTTATCCACATTTTATTGGAAAGTCTTTTTATGTTCTTTGCTTTGATCTGTAGTTTTGTAATAGAAAACAAACAACAAAAAAAGCCAGCATAACAATTTTTAGTAGGTTCTTTTCCTTAAGTAGATATTGTAATTTGCTTTTAGTGGTTGCGTTGGGGCCGGTGGACTTCATTGTGTGGTATTATTTATTAGGGGTTTAGCAGACATCTAGATGTATGCAAATGGCCGTGTCTTAGTATCAGTGTGTTTTGAGAATAAGCTGTGTTATGTTTGTTTAGTTCTCCGCATGCTTTTGGAAAATGTATAATTAAAAAGTTTAAAAACAGATTATCTTTTTTCATTTAGGAAACTTACCTGCCTCTCTTCTATCTCTTATCCTTTCTTTTTCATTTCACTGGGTTCACTTCTAGAATGACTTTTAAGACTACAGATGTCTAACAATTTATGAATCAGACATGAGGTTTGGCACACAGATAAATGTGATTTTAGACAGCATCCTTCCCACTAACTTGCTGCCTTCTTGGAAGCAGGAATTTCCGAGATGTCTCAGGAGGTACCAAGGGAGCAGCAACATAGAATTTTGCCTCATGATCACTTCTTCAAGAACTGATCCCGAGAAATACATTGTATCTTAAGGTGGGGAACACTTTTACCTACCCAAAAATCTTTTGAGGTATTTAGATAAATCCATGATCTGAGTTTTATGTTAACAGTTTTACAGTGTCATAGTGTGGTAATTAAGTATAGAATTTTAAATTCTGAGGCTGGGTGCGGTGGCTTACACCTGTAATCTTAACATTTTGGAAGGCTGAGGCAGAAGGATTGCTTGAGACCAGCCCGGGCAACACGGCAAAACCCCATCTCTACAGAAAAATACAAAAATTAGCCGAGTGTGGTGGAGCGTGCCTATAGTCACAGCTACTGGGGATGCTGAGGTGGGAGGGTAGTTTAAGCAAGAGAGTTCAAGGTGGCAGTGAGCCTAGATGGCACTACTGCACTCCGGCCTAGGTAACAGAAGGTGACCCTATCTCCAACAAAAAAGGGAAAGAAAAATTTAACCTCTGGTGAGTATTAAAAGATGTTGCTTTGGACGTAAGCATTTATGAATAAGTTTTATTGCCGCCCCCCACAACAGTCCTCTGCTACTTATTTGAGGCAGTGTTAGCAAAAATCTTAATTAGCGACAGAATAAATGACAGTTTTGCTTCTAAAGAAGCAAATTACAAATACATAGTTTTCTGAAGTTTAATAACGACACTGTTTTCACAAAATGTGTTGGTATTGTGTATGCCATGGCTTTGATTCTCATTACCTTGTAAAATACTTGAAGGGATATAAGCTTCCAGATATTCCTGCATTGCTAAGTGAGTCCTGGAAATATCAAAGCCAGGTATCAAAAGCCAGCTATGTTTTGTTCGCCTGTGAAATTCTTTAGCAGCGGCAAACATATCCCATCTGTCATGCCTGTCTCAAGCCAGTAGCAGAACCTCAGTACTCTCCACATTGCATTTAATCTTTATCCTTCTATCATTATGACACTCCGTTTTGGGAGGTATTTTCACTTTACATCATAATAATAAAAGGGCACTGCTAGTTGTATATGGTGAGTCTAGCTGATTAAGGTATGTGTTAATTAGTTTGAGGTCACAGGCTTATCCTTGTAGAAACCAGTTAACTCTTACAGGCAGGAAGCCACGGTTCTGAAGTCTTACCGATCTGGTTAAAACTGTGCAGAGTAGGGTTCAGAAAACTTTGTATTTAATCAACCTATGCCAAAGTCTGATTTCTATGTTTTATTTCTATCACCTTGCCACTTAAACCTACTGTATGTCTTGTAATTTGTCTCATTAATAGCACCGTTATCCAACCACCCAGACCACAAACATGGGACACATCCTACTGTCATTTCACTCTCTTCTGCCCCACATGTAATTATCCTTCATGCAGTTAAATTCTAACTCTTAAATACTTCAAATCATTCCTACATTGCCTCCTTAGTCCTCTTTCATCATATGTCTTATGTGCAGTTTTAATAACTAGGGATGATTGTTCATAGAATAATATTGATAAATATCCTAATATTTAGCAGATGAATGGTTTTCTCTATCCACTGCCAAAAATAAATAAGTAAATCATTCTTCTATACCACTACAATTGGAGTGACCTTTATAAAGGCAAGTCTGGACTTTGTTGAAAATTCACTGGTGTTTCCTACTGCCCATAGAATCGACCTAACAACTTAACATAGTAAACAAAGCTCTTCATTATCTGGCCCAAGCCAACTTATCCAGTCCAGTTTTATCCCTTATTTCTCATAGATACATATACTCTAACCTCCCACATGAACTGGGTGTGCCTCTTGCACACTATTCTTGTATGCCTTGTTTGGTTAGCTTCTACACATGGAGTCACTCTGCATGTGGTGTCCTGCCTCCCATTGTTTGCCTGGTAGCTGGACCTTGCTCACATTTTATCTACTCTGGGACAACTCCGTTGACCACCTTTCTTGACACCTTTCCCAGCAGAGGTAGGCCATCTGCTTCTGATCACCTTTGTGCCACATTTCCCACTCGATTGGTGCTCTGTGTCATTTTGCCTTTTTCATTTTTTTATGGCCAAAGCAGAGCCCAGTACCAAATTAATGTGTCTACTTTAAGTTACTTTGCTTTTTTTTGGTCTCATTTTCTTCTTGGTTATAAACACTTTATAAATAGAGAAACTGCCTAAAATGGTTACACTCTTTACTGAGCTCCCAAATGCATAAACCCAAGAGCTATTTATCTGAGAAAGAAGTTGTGTTCTTACTATTTTCTATTTCATTTAGCATCTTTTTCTTTTTTAGTTTTGGTTTGCATTCCAACTCTGTTTATTATTCATGTCATAGGTCCTTTTTACTTTCTCTTCAGGATCTTAAATACTAAGATATTAGTATACTTGTTAAAGAAATGTGTGTGGCATACTTTCTGACTTAGTGTGGGTGTTGGTGCTCTGTGCATTGGTAATGTATGTCGGAAAATGTTGGCTTAATTGGTATGTGTAGATATTTGTTGAATAAGAGGAGAACCATTGTTACAAAGCATCTAAATTATGAGAATGGGCGTCCTTTTCAGCATTTTAAATTAGTGTTGTATATGGATTCTTATAGTGGGATGTGTGGTGGTGTGTTGGTGAGACATGCAAAAACAGAATTGTTAATATTTCAGCGGTTCAATTTCATTCTTTCCTTAATAGCAAAAATCAGCAGTCTGTTCACAAGGTTTTGTTTTTTTCTGGTTCATGATAGGGCTGTATCTTAGATAAAAGAATACTGATGGATTTAGCCATGTGATACAAATAGCAAGATATAAATCCTCCTGTAGAGTGGCTATCACTCATACTCTTTTTTGGCCATCCCTCAGAGATGCCTTTAGGCCAGATGGAGTTTTCATCCACAAGGATTATTGCACCTTGCTTTTACAAAGACACCCTCAATCTCTAGCACTGGCTCTCTTGCTCAGTTTCCAACATCCTGTAATTACTTCTTTGATTCTAACTTATCTGCTCAATACTTTAAATTCCTAACCTTATATCTTAAGGCTCTGACACCCTGGACTTAAGCATCCTCAGTTCATTGCCTGAAGTCTCTCACATCGCTTGTTTTATCCCCTTATAGGAATTTACAGGTTCCCATTTCCTCATCTCTCAGATACCCCTGTTTAGAAGGTCTCCTTTTCCAGCTACTTATACCAATCCTGTCTCCACTTGTCTTTCAAGAAGCAAAGTGCTTGGAGACCTCTTTTTCCTTGTTCTTACACACAGCTCTTTACTTACTAGTGATATTTCCTGTTATTTAAACTGCTCCTAAGATTCTTTTTCTTGCAGAAAGCTATCTTGGATTGATAAAGTAAAACCTCTTAATTTTCCTGACCTGTATCCATTACTGGATGCCAATAACCACCTCCTTCCTCTTCCATATTGCTGCATGTTTATTCTTTGTCTCTTATTTCCTAAATGTACTTGCCACTGATGAATTTAGGCAGGCTGATGTACTGCTTCTTTGGCTACATTTTGTTAGTTATTCCTTTCTTAACATTCGTAGAAGACAGGGACTACATCTGTTTAATTCTTTGTGTATTGCCCAGTAGAGCCCACCATCGCGATTATCACATATAGATGACTCGTAACTGCTTTCTGATAATAGGAAACAATAGTTTGGTAAAGAAGAATGTGGTGGCTGTTGAACATTTGGCATCCATATTGCACATATTTATGCTGATGCAGATTATGGAGGAAAAAACCTCTTGGCTTTAGATTTTTAAAGCATTCCCTGTTTAAGGGAGAGCAGGTGGTAAAATTAATCTCACAAAAAGATAATTTAATGTTTTTCAAATTTGTGATTTTGTCTCTGTCAAGTTTAGAAAAAGCATATTGAAAATCAAATAGAGCTATAACAGTACTTTGATACATCAATCCAAAGAACAGTTGATTATAGTAAATTAGGATTTGTCGTAGAAACTTCATAATGCCCAAAGGACTGACATGCACAAGAATGTAGCAAAAGCTGCAGTTGTAGATGTCTTTCTCATGCAAATCATTATCTATGAAGTCTCAGTAATACAGGCTTAAACAGAAACTGCTAGAGTGATGTCCAGAATAAAATCTGACACTAAACAGCAAAAAGCATTGGCTGTTTATATTATAATGCATGTTAACATAATGACTGCTGTTCTAAGAACTCCTTAAAGGAAATACTGAGGATTTGTGACTCATAATTGGGAACAGTTGCTGGGCGATAAGCTTAAAGCAGGAAAAATATGTTTAGAAACTTGAAACAGTCTTAACAGGGAGAAAGTTTTTTATCTCACTTCCCAATCATAACATCAGATTCTCCTGAAGTTAATGAAAATTGCTTAAGGCAACTTGATATGATGTTTAATTTAGGCATGGGAGTTCCAGTTTTCAGGACTTTTTTGTTTTTTTGTTTTGTTTTGTCTGTTTGTTTCACTTTTTAGGATTTCCCAGAAACATTTTTCTGTTTGAATTAAATATTCCTATTTACCATAAATCATTTTAAAACAGTGGCCAAATATTATTTTAAACTACATTATATTGTCTTATTTCATGCTTAATTAAAACTATATGTTGTTTTTGAGACCACATCCAACTAGTTAGTACTCTTACTAAGCAAGAAGTTTGGGGTTTATTGGCAAGATCTTTAGGAATTTTAAAGGAGTATACTGCTTTTTATAAGTTCCATACTTTTTGGCATCATCGGTTATATGATTGAGTGTTTTTTTCAGTGTAGAACCTGATTCAGAAATTGTGAACATTGGGATGGAGAACGGCAAGTATTTGCATAATCAGTTTTTCAAATATTTGACTGCAGAATCTTTTGTGCACAGAATACCTGTTAATAGTTTTTGAAACAAGTATTCCAAGAGCAGATTTTGGAAAATGTGCTAGCTAACAAAACCCATAGATCAATTTTTTTTTTTAGACAGAGTTTCACTCTTTTTGCCCAGGCTGGAGTGCAATGGCACAACTGTAGATCAAGTTTAATATCCTTTTCAAAATCCTAATTCACAGTAAGGAAATAAGTTAATTATTGGGAAAATCTGTTTCAGCAACTAGACTTCACATGTACTTTCTGAATGCCACTAGATCTAGAGTATTTCTTGTGTTGTAGACATCCATTTAGAAATCTGTGGTAGACTATGCTACAATATCTATGCTGTTACCATATATTTAATTTTTTATATTTTCTTATAGTAACTTTCAAACATACACAAAAAAGAGAAAAGAAAGAATACAATGACCATTATGCCAGTTATTTGAAATAATGGTTCAAATGTTTCCAACTGTAATGAAGTTCCATAAAAGAGGAAACACAAATGTTTTTATTGGTCTACCTTTTATAAATTATTAAATGAGTCTGATTCATATAGTGGGACTTCCCCTCCAGCAGTATGGAGACATTTGTAAAGTAATGATTCAGCAGCAGTAGACCAGATAATAAGATGACCAAAATATTCTCAAAGCTAAACCTCATAATAATCCAAACTATTTTTTTTCTTCATGTTTTGCCAACATTTTTCAGCCCACAGGATAAAAGATAATATTGATGTTGGTTGGATTAGTACTGGCTTTATCTGGATTCATTTTATTTTTCCCTTCTTTTATTGTCTTTGATCAGGCAATACTGTGTATTCCTATATTGGCTCAAGTAAACGGATGGCCTCTGAAAAAAAGGTCAAGCTTCAAGAGAAATTTTCTTTTGTCTATGTTTAGTTTCTACATAGCTTCATAGTAAAACTGACTCCCTGATTGGCTGAGGCCAGCCCACCGTAGAGTGGAGGGTGGGCTTATTTTGATTGGGTTAGGCCAGTGGTTCTGTGCGGTTAAATCAATCTTACTGTAATTCCATGGCCTAGAAATTTTGGTCTTGATTAGAAAGGGCATGTAGGAAATGGATGCTGTGGAAACAACCAGCAATAAATATGCTTTTACTCCAAGTAAAGCAAGTTTAGAAAATTCTACCAACAGGCTATGCTATATATTTTTAATGTCCAATGAGATTTTTGGATATTTTTGTTTTACAAATGTATTAACAGGTTTTTGGGGTTTTTTTGTTTGTTTGTTTTTTAGAGGACAAGAATTTTGGGCAGATTTGAATGCCATGAACTTGTATGAAACAACTGAATTTGACCAACTACGAAGGCTGTCCACACCACCCTCTAGCAATGTCAACTCTATTTACCACACAGTCTGGAAATTCTTCTGTAGGGACCACTTTGGATGGAGAGAGTATCCTGAGGTATTTACAGGTTCTTTGTTAACAAGTACATTTTTCAAATTTATTTATTTTTTCTTCCTCTATTCTTTTATTCTTTCTTTACAACAATGACTAGGCAGAACTATGCATATAATCAAACAGCTTATGAGTGTCAATGATACAAGAAAACTTTTCTCTTTTTCTTAAAATGTATTTCTTTCCATTAATTTGAAATCCAAAGATAACATACCACTATTATCAGATAAATAAAATGCTTTCCACAGAATCTTACATTATAGAGATGAAATACTTTGACCTGTTGCCACCTATGGAGTAATTTTCACGAGATGAGAATTGGTATAACTTTTGATTATATCTGGCTCCTGGGCTTGTGGAGATTGGATCAAGTGTTACACTTAGCATTTTAGAAGCCCAATGGAAACAATCGCTCATGTCTCTGGAAGAAGTACTTGGAAATGTTTATTGAGCTGTGGTCAGAGAAATCAGTTATTTACAATTTTCTCCTATGTGCACTTGCATCCTTAGTCTGAGACAGTGATAATAGCCCTTCAGTCTCAAAGCAAGGTTTTAAAATGATGATGGTTTACTTTGCTTCTGAATGACAATTGTGAGTCGTTTAAACATCCTCAGATGGACTTTAGAGATTAATTTCACATTCCAAAGATCTTTTTCAATTTAAGTTCATTTCCAGCATTACAAAAGGGGGGAACAACTTATCTACCTTACTTTTATTTTTAAAGACAATAGCAAAAGAAGAAAACCTTGTATGTTAATTATTGTAAAACACAATATTAAACTAAGTAAGCTTAAGTAATCACTAGTATCTGCCTTCCAAAGAGAATACAAGGCTGTTTAAAATGTACTCTCAGAATACGGCCGGGTGTGGTGGCTCATACCTGTAATCCCAGCACTTTGGGAGGCCGAGGCAGTGGATCACGAGGTCAGGAAATCGAGACCATCCTGGCTAACACGGTGAAACCCCATCTCCACTAAAAATACAAAAAATTGGCTGGGCGTGGTGGCTGGTAGCTGTAGTCCCAGCTACTTGGGAGGCTGAGGCAGGAGAATGGCATGAACCTGGGAGGCAGGGATTGCAGTGAGCCGAGATCGCGCCACTGCACTCCAGCCTGGGCAACAGAGCGAGACTCCATCTCAAAAAAAAAAAAAAATACTCTCAGAATACTTGGTAATCACTAGTTATCTACCTTCCAAATAGAATACAAGGCTGTTTAAAATGTACTCTCAGAATACTCAGACTGTTCCTGTGTTTTTCCTCTGAGAAGTTTTTTGGGTTTAGAACTTGAACTTTATATACCACCACCTTTTCAAATTTTATTTATTTATTTATTTATTTATTTATTTATTTATTTTGAGATAGGCTCTTGCTCTGTTGCCCAGTTGGAGTACAGTGGCACAATCATAGCTCACTATAATCTTGAACTCCTGAGCTCAAACAGTGCTCCTGCCTCAGCCTCCCAAATAGCTGGGACTACAGGTGCATGTCACCATACTCAACTAATTTTTTTTTTTTTTTTTTTTTTGTGGAGACAGGATCTTGCCATGTTGCCCAGTCTTGTGTTGAACTCCTGACCTCAAACAGTCCTCCTTCCTCTGCCTCCCAAAGTGTTGGGAGTGGCTCACAGGCCTCTCACAGGTGTGAGCCACTGGGACTGGCCAACATCACTATCTTTAGTTCCTGTTTTGAAAACTCCCTTAAGAAATATGAACGAAAACTCTCCATAAAATTATTAAGGCTCAAAATAAAATAAAATAGTTCCCTGGGCCCTACATACTTGGAAGGAAAAAAAAAATTCTTAGCATATAAAGGAAGTTAATTAGATTCACTGTACTTTATTGAAATTCCTGTGAGGTTAACTTTTGCCTTTGGTTAAATTTTCATTTTTAACCATGATTATTAACTTTCCTTTTTTTTTTTGTTATCTTCTGTTTTCTCCTCCATAGTCTGTCATTCGATTGATTGAAGAAGCCAACTCTCGGGGTCTGAAAGAGGTTCGATTTATGATGTGGAATAACCACTACATCCTCCACAATTCATTCTTCAGGAGAGAAATAAAAAAGAGACCCCTCTTCCGCTCCTGTTTTATACTGCTTCCATATTTACAGTAAGTGTTGAGTATAAAGTCTCAATCTTTACTTTCATTTTATGTAAATGCACTCCTGAATACTAGAGAGAAAAAATACCTTAAATTAAGAGTCTACCTTGGTTAGTACCCCTAGAATGTGAAATTTCAGATTATTCTTTGGATTTTAATTCCTCAATAAATGGAGTGCAAATAAGCTACAATAAACCCAGTTACACTAAAAGAATGAGTATCTTACTGGATTTTTTAGAGTTAATGTTTTTCCACAACTAAATATCATTGTGTCTGGAATGAGGCACAGAACTTGCATTCACCTCCTTTATGGAAGATTTTTTCCTTCCATGAAACTACTTTCAAGATGAGACCCTTCTGTGTTACAGGACAACTTAGCCAAACTTCCAGGTTAAGTGAGGAGAGTCCTACAAGGTGATTTCTTGATTTCCTTTTACTTGAGTGAATTTGAATGGGAAAAATTCATCTTTTCAAATAAGGTACACTCTCATTTGCTAGGTAAGCCACCTCTTCTTGTGATACTCACTAAAATTACTTGTCGTACTGAGAATACAGCTTTCTTAATATAAGGTTAGGACTGAACTCACCCTTCTGAATTGTAGGTGAGCTTTTCTTCCATTTTTCCAAGTGTCGTTTCTTCCTTTCGTCTTCAGACAACCCAGTGGCATATCTTTATAGATACCAAAAGGTGAGGCACATTACCATTTGCATGCCCACCTTTGAAAATTAGTATCTCTAGGGAAATCATTATCTACCCTAGTCAGATATACTATTTTTAGAGACGGATTTTGAAAATGATATAGGTTTACTTGGTTTTATGAACTTTAGAGGTCTAGCATAATGGTTGTTTTTTTGTGCTGATCTTTGAGGTAAAGATACCATTTTTATATTCCTACTGTTTTTATTCTAGCTCAAACTGTTTTCCCTAAGTTGTTATGACAGAATCTTAGTGATTCTAATCCTGTGATTGATTGCAAGGGGAACAGTAAAAACAAAATACAAATAAAAATTCCTGAAATGATCAGTATCCAAAAGAAACTTGTAGTAAGACTTATTTTAGAAATACATATTGAATTGGGTTAAGTGTATTCTTTCTTCTAAGTGCCAGTTTGAAAAATTTTACCTTGTAGGGTTTCTTAAAAAATTAGAACTAGTAAAAATGCCATTTCTGTGATTTTACTAGCACAGCTGGAGATAGTGTCAGTGTCCAATAGTTAAGAATATATTGTCCTCCTGGTGAGATAGTAGAACTCATTAGTGAGACCAGCAGCTTGGCATGCTGAGCCAATCAAGCAAGATACAACTTCTGTGTGAGGTTAAGAATGCAAGTTCTGCATTGTTGGAAAGTTTTAGTGAATGGTGAAAATGCATCTGTTTTGATCTCAAGATAAGTAATTATGGATGCCCTCCTTTTTTATTTATTTTTTTTGAAACTTAGGCTTGTTTTGTAAATGTATGAACTATAAAGATAAGCAGCAATACAATTAATGCCACAAATATACCTTCATTATACAGGCATATCTTGTTTTATGGTGCTTCGCTGTATTGTACTTCACAGATCATTGCGTTTTTTACAAATCGAAGGTCTGTGGCAGCCCTAGGTCAAGCAAGTATGTTAGTGCTATATTTTCAACAGCATGTGCTCATTTTGTGCCTCTGAATCACATTTTGGATATTCTTGGGATATTTCAACTTTTCATTACTATTGTATCTGTTATGGTGATCTGACTAGTGATCTTTACGTTACAGTTGTTTTGGGGTGCCTGGAACAGCACCCGCATAAAACAGCAAAGTGTTCAAGTGATAGGAAGAGTTATACATCTCTAACTTTAAGTCAAAAGCCAGAAATGATTAAGCTTAGTGGGGAAGGCATGTCGAAAGCTGAGATAAACCAAAAGCTAGGCCTCTTATGCCTTAACATTAGCCAAGTTGTGAATACAAAGGAAAAGTTCTTGAAGGAAATTAAAAGTGCTACTGTAGTAAGCACACAAATTATAAGAAAGTAAAACAGCCTTCTTGCTAATATAGAGAAAGTTTTAGTGGTCTGGATAAAAGATCAAACCAGCCACAACATTCCCTTAAGCCAAAGCCTAATCCAGAGTAAGGCCATAACTTTTTTCAGTTCTTTCAAGGCCGAGAGAGGTGAGGAAGCTGCAGAAGAAAAGTTTAAACCTAGCAGAGGTTGGTTCATGAGGTTTAAGAGCCCATCTCTGCAACATAAAAGTACAAGGTGAAGCAGGGAGTGTTGATGTAGAAGCTGTAGCAAGTTATCCAGAAATCTAGCTGATATCATTGATGACGGTGGCTAAACTAAAGAGATTTTCAATGTAGACGAAACAAACTTATATTAGAAGAAGATGCCATCTAGGACGTCATAGTTAGAGAGATGTCGATGCTTGGCTTTAAAGGACAGGCCTGACTCTTGTCAAGGGCTAATGCAGCTGGTGACTTTAAGTTGAAGCCTAGGGCCCTTAAGAATTACGCTAAATCTACTCTGCCTGTGTTCTATAAATGGAAAAACAAAGCCTGGATGACAGCACATCTGTTTATAGCATGGTTTACTGAATATTTTAAGCCCACTATTGAGACCTGCTCAAGAAAAAAAGATTTATTTCCAACTATTACTGCTCATTGACAATGTACCTGGTTACCCAAGAGCTCTAATGGAGATGTATGGGAGATTAGTGTTTTCATGCCTGCTATACAACATCCATTCTGCAGCCCACTTATCAAGGAGTCATTCTGACTTTCAAGACCTCCTATTTTAACAGTATATTTTGTAATGCTATAGCTGCCATACGTAGTGATTCCTTTAATGGATCTGGACAAAGTAAATTGGAAAACTTTAGGGAAGGATTTACCATTTTAGATGCCATTAAGAGCATTGTGATTCATGGGAGGGGGTCAACATACCAACATTAACAGAAATTTGGAAGAAGTTTATTTCAGCTCACCTGGATGATTTTGAAGGGTTCAAGACTTCAGTGGAGGAAGTCACTGCACATGTGGTGGCAATAACAAGAGAAGTAGAATTAGAAGTGTAGCCTGAAGATGTGACTGAATTGCTACTATGTCGTGATAAAACTTGGATGCGTGAGGAGTTGCTTCTTTTGGATGAGCAAAGAAAGTGGTTTCTTGATATTGAATCTACCGGTGAAGATGCTGTAAAGATTTTTGAAATCATAAAGGGTTTAGAATATTACATCAACTTAGTTGATAAAGCAGCAACAAAGTTTGGGAGGATTTACTACAATTTTGAAAGAAGTTCTGTGGGTAAAATGCTTTCAGATGGTACTGCATGCAATAGAGAAATCTTTCATGAAATGAAGGGTTAATTGATGTGGCAAATTTCATTGTCTTGTTTTAATAAATTTCCACTGCCACCTCAACCTTCAGCAACCACCACCCTGATTAGTCAGGCCATCATCAAGGCAAGACCCTCCCACCAGTAAAATTACTACAACTCACCAAAGGCTCAGATGATTGTTAAAATGAAGTATTTTAAAAGTAAGGTATAAATATTCTTTTTTTAAAGAACTAATGCTATTATGTACTAAATAGACTGTGATATAGTGTAAACATAACTTTTATATGCACTGGGATACTAAAAAATTGTGTTACTCTATTGCAATATTTGCTTTATTGCAGTGGTCTGGAATAGAACCCTCAATATCTACTAGGTAGTAATATATTCATAATATAGGCTTACAGGAGAACAAAAATAGTTACTCTTTATTTTCTTTTTTCTTTTAAAAATTTTCTATTTTAATCTTTCTAAAACTGATAATCAGATATAAAGTAAGAGATCAGCAAATCAAAGAAATATTAGGTAGATAAACTTTAATGAGAAAAGAGCAGAGAAATAGCCAGTCTACCAGGGTGGGATGGGTAAATGCAGTGATCCTATCTACCCTAGAACGTGGGGCTGAAGGACCTAGTCGGGAGAAAGATGAGGGGAATTGGTTCCAAAAAGCATATTTTAGAAGTAGATTCCAGAGGCTATGTTCTTAGCCAAGGAGAAAGTTTCTTTTTTAAGTGGTTTTTGTTTTGTTAAATCTTTAAAACTTTTTTAGAGACAGAATTTCCTCTGTCGCCCAGGGTGGAGTACAGTGGTATGGTCATCATAGCTCACTGTAACCTTGAACTCTTGGGTTCAAGTGATCCTGCTGCTTTAGCCTCCCAAGTAGCTGGGACTTACAGGTAGATGCTGCCATCCCCAGCTATTTTTTTCTTTTTTTTCTTTGGTAGAGACAAGATCTCACTATGTTGCTGAGGCTGGTCTTGAACTCCTGTCCTCAAGCAGTCCTCCTGCCTCAGCCTCCCAAGTAGCTGGGATTACAGGCATGACGTTTTTGTTTTTAAGTGTTTTTAAATGCAAAGGGTCAAAAAAAAAAAAAAAAAAACCAACAAAAAAACATAGGTGTTAAAGAGGCCACAATTCTCAGGGAATCAGTGTCTAAGAGTGGAAGGAGTGGGGTAGGAGGTTGACTTAATGAATTTTCTACAAATTCAGCTGTTTTTAAAAGGTTTCTCTTGCTTTTTAATGGGGCTGATAAACAGGAGTTTATTCTTTAATAATCTTAGAATACTTGAATTGAGACTGCATAAGCAAACAAAGCTTAGAGGTTTGGGGGTTCAGTGCTTTCAGCTGAAAGAACATGTATCCCATGCAGTCACCTCATGGTCATGAGAATGCCTGGCACAGTTTCTTTAATACCCCCCTCAAAAGGATAAAATGAATTAATGTGTATTTCATCGCTGAAATTGATTTAGTAAACATCTTTCAAAATGGTAAGGGGAAGGAGGGAGATAATAAAAGGTGACTTTGGATTCTGAAATCTCATTCTTCAGAGATCCTTGTGTAGAAGCTCAATTCCCTTTGACTTTGCCTCTCTAGAGAAGGCTAGTGTCAGTCTGTGAAACATGCAGTATATCTTTGGAATACCCATGAGGTGAATACAAACTCATCATTCTCAGAAAATAAAGGCACATTTGTAATTGCTTGAAATATATTTTTTAACCCATGGCAACTAGAGTGTTGAAGCCCATCAGACAGATGTGTATATGCATTTTTATGTTTTAGGCAAGTTAGGATGTTGGCTTATTACAAGTAAGCATTTATGGGTTGGAATGGATGTTAAGCATATACATAGTCCAGTTCAATATGTTAGAATGGATAGGATTTATTTATCTCGGCTCATTTTCAAGCATATGTTAGTAATAACAGACCTCCATCCCCCCCCAAAAAAAGAAAAAGCTGTATTTGAAGCTTTCATTTTATGGAACGGGTCCATAGTAGTGATATCAGAAAGAAAAGGGGCAGAATCTCTTCTGTTGTCACAGCTAGGTTTGCTGTACAGGCTGACAGTCTGAAACCTCTAGGGAAGAGTGTTTGCAGAGAATCTTACCTTTCTCCTTCAAACCAGAAGACTGTGTTGGTAACTTCAACCACTGATAATAATAGAAAACCTGGTGGGCTGGGGACTTACCCTTTGGTTTGCAAAGCTAGATAGAGGGAAGAGCTATTAAATAAAAATAAGGGGCTTATATTCTTTGCTTCCCCGCCATTCCTCCAGAATAGTGATGGCTTTTTAAGGAGTTACAGATATTTGAGAATCTGATTAAAGCAGTGAGGCCTCTCTCCAGGAAAGTGTACCAGTGAAAAATGTACCATTGTACCAGAAAAATGTATCAGTACTGAGGATCCAAAGGAATCTGTGTGGGCTCTGAGAAAATGCTGCAGAGGACAAGAACTGTTGTGCCTTTCATTGTGAAGTTTGGATAAACCAGCAGCACTTTAAATCTGTCCCTGTACTTAAAAGCACCTTGGAGATTCAGTAAGCCCTGGATCCACCCATCCAGGACTCTCTGTTTCACCAAGAGACTTTGAGGCACATTAAATTAAAGGCACAGTCACTTTTAGAAGGTGAGGGTTAGAGATGGCAGTCATGCTTCCGTAACTTTTAGCTTCTTGAAAGTCATCTCTTAAAAGACTGTGTGGTGATGATGATAATGTGGTGGTGGTGGTGTCAGGCAAAACTAGGTTGGAATCCTAGTATCCTGTTGATCACTTTCTAGCCTTGTTTTTAAGAAAGAAAAAAATATAAATTGTGAAACATATGGAACTGAAAAGAGTATGAGATTAGAAACTGTCTAGATGGGCCTGGCCTAGATTCAAATTCTGTCTTTGCTCTTTGCTAGCTGTACTTGGGCAAATTATTTAATCTCTCTAAACCTCAGTTTCTTCATTTGAAAAGTGGGGATAACCAAGTCATCTTACAGAGTTATTGTGACAATTAGTGACATTGTATGTAAAAATGACTGGCACATAGTATTAATTGGCTATGATTATGATGAGAGAGATGGTCAGCTATGCTCTTTGGAGATGAGACATACAAAGCTGTAGTCTCTGTGTCACAAAGCTCTTACGAAAATTTCAGTTTCCTAATCCATTTTGGCACACATTATTACTTCCTTGTGACCAGTATGTGCCAATGGAGTGTTATAGCACCTGGCCCTGAACTAGGTCTCAGGGTCAGGATTTCCTCGCTCTCTACTTCTTCTCTTTTTCTCCTTTTCAAAAATGGCCAAGAAATATGATTTAAATTTAAGCATTTAACTAGGCAGGAATAAGTAACTTACCAAAGCTGCTGCTTATCTAAAATCATTGTTCAAAATAAAGACATGAATTTAAAGGCTCACGGATATGCATTCTGGTGTCTAGAGTTTATAGTGATTAGCTCCATCTTAAGCACACTCAAAGCTGTAAAAGTTGAATAGTATTGGTGGTTTTGTTTCTATATGTGATCTTGGAAAATGAAGCAAATGTCAAATATTCATCAACATTCAGATCCTGTTCCATAATTTTTGTTTGTTTTTATACAGAAATTAAAGTAGCTTTTTTTTTCTCCCTATAAGCTCCCTCCTTGCTTCATGCCTTACTTTGTCTCCCACCCACACATCCTTTGGTAATGAAATCTTTTCTGCTTAGTATCAGCACATTTGGAAGAAAACATATAACAAAGTTTCTTTAGCTATAGGTAATAAAGAGGAGTCTAAGATTCAAAAGTAAAGGTATTTGTGAATTGGCTCTTGTTTGCCTTGTAGCTATACATTCCAGAATTTTCTCCACAGGAAGGAGGCCCAGAGAAGGCTAATAATAGGTTATTCATGTACAGGCAGTGTTTGCTGTAAGCCTTTTTTTAATTATTAAATAGATAGCATTT
Organism: Chlorocebus sabaeus; assembly: GCF_047675955.1. Taxonomy (NCBI): domain Eukaryota; kingdom Metazoa; phylum Chordata; class Mammalia; order Primates; family Cercopithecidae; genus Chlorocebus; species Chlorocebus sabaeus. The sequence goes on along the minus strand of NC_132918.1, from coordinate 34,267,880 downwards.
TTTATTTTTTAAATAAGCACTTAAGCTATACAGATTATAATATTAAGTAGACACTGATATAGAGCACTATAATGTGAGGCGTACTTATTTCTTAATGTTTTACATTGATGTTTCTTCCTCTCCATTTTAGGACACTTGGTGGGGTTCCCACACAAGCTCCTCCACCTCTTGAAGCAACTTCCTCATCACAAATCATCTGCCCAGATGGGGTCACTTCAGCAAACTTTTACCCTGAAACTTGGGTTTATATGCATCCATCTCAGGACTTCATCCAAGTGCCTGTTTCTGCAGAGGATAAAAGTTATCGGATCATTTACAATCTTTTTCATAAGACTGTGCCTGAGTTTAAATACAGAATTTTGCAGATATTGAGAGTCCAAAACCAGTTTCTTTGGGAGAAATATAAAAGGTGAGTCAAATGTATGAAGTTCAAGAGAGCTTTATTGTAGCTAATGTCAAATGAGGAACATAATAGTAAACATTTGCCCAGCATTTATGTTCATATTTTCTGTGTATTAACTGACATATAATCCTCGTAACAGCCATAAGTAGGATTATTACAGTTTACATTTTACAGAGAAGAAGAAACTGAGTCACAGAAAGCTTACTTGCTGCAGGTCATGCAGCTATTATGATACGGTGCTGGAATTTGAACCCAGGCAGTCTGGCACCAGAGGCCTTGCTCTTAATCACTTTACTGTGGTGCCTCTCAAGTCAACAAACTAATGTAGTACAAAGGGAAGGAATACATTTAGATTTCAGGAATCTCAGAATCTAAGAGACCCTCAGATTGGAGGAATTAGGCAAGGAGGGCATCCGGAGGAAGGAAAACATATGAGAACTCTTAATAGATTTAAGATGAAAGAGAAAGCAAGTGAATGATTGGTGGAGAAAGAAGGAAAAGGGCTTTTCTACAGTGGAAAGATAAGTTTCCACTTTTAATGGGATCTTTGATGGCATTTTGCCCTTGATAACTAGTTTAATATTTCCTACTCATTAAAACCATAAAGAGAAGTTTATGACTACATCATGCCTGTTAAATTGACCTGTATTTCATCCTTCTGAATTCCCTGTCTGTCCTTTCCATTAGGAAAAAGGAATATATGAACAGGAAAATGTTTGGCCGTGACAGGATAATAAATGAGAGACATTTATTTCATGGAACATCCCAGGATGTGGTAGATGGAATCTGCAAACACAACTTTGACCCTCGAGTCTGTGGAAAGCATGCTACAATGTTTGGACAAGGCAGTTATTTTGCAAAGAAGGCAAGCTACTCTCATAACTTTTCTAAGAAGTCCTCCAAAGGAGTCCATTTCATGTTTCTGGCCAAAGTGCTGACGGGCAGATACACAATGGGCAGTCATGGCATGAGAAGGCCCCCTCCAGTCAATCCTGGCAGTGTCACCAGTGACCTTTATGACTCTTGTGTGGATAATTTCTTTGAGCCTCAGATTTTTGTCATTTTTAATGATGACCAGAGTTACCCTTATTTTGTTATCCAATATGAAGAAGTCAGTAACACTGTTTCCATTTGAAAAATCTTGGTACTGCTAAATTATTTGATATGAACTCAATCCAGCATTTGTAGCAGGTTTTGAATGGGTGGGACTGGGTGGGGAACAGCATTGGACATTAATAGGGCACTTTTCAGACCCATTTTTTTAAGTGCTAGAAAATGTTTTTTTTAAAAAAAAAATACAAGTTTTAAAATGACCACTTACTCTTTATATACTAATTATTAGTGTACTCAGTGTGGAAAAGACTACAGATTACACACTCTTTTCATTCACACTTGTACATATAGACAGCAATGTTATTAGGAGCATTAAATTGAAAAACTGAACAGCCTAATTTAAATGTGGCTTGGGCCTGATAGAAGTTTGACCAAATGGAATGGAGGCTGTGAGCCATGTGAGGATTCTATTTATTTATTTACATTTGATAAAACTTACAGGAACTAGTACTACCATGCATATTCCCTGTCCAAAGCATCACTGCTTTGGTATAAGTTCATGAAATTCTGGTGGGTAGAAAGAAATTTTTATTTCTATCGGTAGTACTAAAATGTATCAGCCAATCAGAGAACATCAGTGACTTTAACTTCTGCAGAGTTTGCCCCAGAATTCAGAGTTCTGTTTAGAGGAAGTTAAAACAACAAAAAACCATTTGAAAAATGTTTGTCACCAGCAAAATTTTTCACTAACTAGTGATATGAAATGTGATTTTTGTGTTGTTAAACTTCAACTTCGGAAAACTCAGTCTCTTTCACTATCATCCGTTCCAATTTGAAGGAGTTGGACAGCTAATTCGGTTAAAGGCAGTCTTCAGGATTAGAAGTATTACTTTCTTTTGGGGTTCTAGACCTCGCTTGTGACTGAAAGTTTTAGAAAAAGGAAGTACATCTACAGCCGAATTGCTAAGGTTATTATTGTGTTTTGCACAAAGTATATTAGCAAAAGTATTTGCTGGAATTATTGGTAGATGGCAGTTCCACTCCTACACCTGCTTTGTCAGATAGAGCTGGGTTCCCTGGCTGACTACCTTACTTACACTACTTACTTAACAGAAACACAAACTTGGAAATTGTGCCGGTGGCCCAGCTGGAGCACAATGTTTGGTGAATATGCTGTTTCCTCAGTTCAGAGAGGTAGCAACTAGGTATACTCCTTATAAAAAGCAAATACCTGGATTTACAAAAGTGAAAGTAGTCATTCACAAAAGGATTCACCATGGAATTCTTTCAGTTACCAATCTCTCCTGGTATGTTTGTGGTTATATCATTTACACAAAACTTTTCAGGAACTTGTATTGTTTAAGCAAGATGTATCTGTACTGATGTCTCAGTGAATCAGTCTGTTTATTAAGCACTTATCAGGGCTTCCACACAGTTATTTATTTTGCCCTAGTTAATCCTGTTGTTTGCTGCCATTGGCATGAAATGGCCAACCGTGGCTGTTACAGTTCTTTCATTCAATTATAACTTGTAAACCAGTGACTCCTAATCTTTTTCAAGTTAAGACACCTTACCATTGCTTATTTGGTTTTATGAGACTTGTTCCTTCTTTTCTCCCTAAGGAAAAAGAAAGCTTTATGACATATTTATTTTTTTAATAAAACTAAGCAAAAATAAAACTTATGGTAATTCTTTAAAAATTTGTTGTGTTTTGGTTCCATTTAAGATCACTGGATTAATACATAGTTGGTGATCTGTAAACATTGATTGGTTGGTTAAATGTATGATTGAGTGACTGAATGAACAGACCTAACCAGAACTTGCAGCTTAAACTTTTCTGCAGTGGGAATATGCAGAAAGTACATTATCTAGCAGTCCACTATTATTCACAAGAGAAGAGTCAATATTTTATTTTGCAGGTAATACTTGGAGAAAATGGACAAGTTTTTGTTTGTTTGTTTGTTTTGAGACAGAGTCTCGCTCTGTCACGAGGCTGGAGTGCAGTGGTGCGATCTTGGCTCACTGCAACTCCACCTCCCAGGCTCAAGAGATTCTCCTGCCTCAGCCTCATGAGTAGCTGGGATTAAGGCAACCGCCTCTATGCCTGGCTAATTTTTTTTTTTTTTTTTTTAGTAGAGACAGGGTTTCATCATGTTAGCCCAACTCCTGACCCTCAGGTGATCTGCCCACCTTGGCCTCCCAAAGTGCTGGGATTACAGGTGTGAGCCACTGCACCCGGCCTCGAAAACTTTTTGAGCATCAACATGATACTGAAAGACAATGCTCATTGAAACATATCAGATTCTGGATTTTCAGATTAGGAATGTTCAACTGGGAAATACACAAATACTTAAAAACCTGAAATCCGAAACACTTCTAGTCCCAAGTGTTTCCCGTAAGGGAAACTCAATCTGTATCAGCAGATAGCTGCAGAGAAAAACATAAGCAGGTTGTCCCCTTCACTGGGTGTGAAGGAAATATAAAAAGGAATTGTATCGCCAGGCATAGTGGTTCATGCCTATAATCCCATCATTTTTTTTTTATTATACTTTAAGTCCTAGGGTACGTGTACACAATGTGCAGGTTTGTTACGTATGTATACATGTTTTGGAGGCTGAGGCAGGCGGATTGCTTGAGGCGGATTGCAGGAGTTTGAGACTAGCCTGGGCAGCATGGCAAAACCCTGTCTCTACAGAAATAGAGAAACTAGCCGGGTGCAGTGATGTGTGCCTGTGGTCCCAGCTACTCAGGAGGCTGAGGCTTGAGCCCAGGATGCAGAGGTGCAGTGAGCCAAGATTGACTAAATAGAAACCCAATACCATACTGTCAGTTTAAATGAGAGGTTTTTTCCTCCTTCATTTAAGGAAAATAAGATTACTGCAAATGTTTCTAGATTTCCTTAGTTTGAATCTAACAGTCAAAACACATTTTAGAAAATCCTACGTAGTACTTTTCTAGAATCTAATCCATACTACATATGTTGTTGCTATTACCATGTGGTTTAAAAAAAATAACTTAAGCTCTTCTATTGTAACTAAACTATACAGCCTTGAACAAATCACTTAACCTTCCACATGGTTAATTTTCTCATCTTTCTCGTCTTTGACTTTTTAAAATGACTATAAATGATGAGACTGTCTAACTTTAAAACCCTACATTGCAAATTTTTTTTGTAAAGTGCTATACAAACAACTTACAGCATGTACTTACAAATTAAAAGCCAGATACATTTTCCATTAAAAGATAGTTTTAAAAACAGTCCCATCTAGTTTATTGATTTGAGTACTCTTATTACAGCCAAGTTGAAGAAATTAAACTGCTTTTTACCTTCTTTAACTTTCTAATCTTAGTTACTTGTAAGTTATTGTTATAGAAAGAAAAAGATGCTTTTGAAAGGTTTCATCAGCATTAATTAGTTGGTCTTATTTTATTGCTTGACTCACTTCTTCACATGTCTTTTGGAAGACTTAACTCCTGTATAGAACTGTCAGATGGCAGCTCTTTTGAAGCTTTACTCTTACATGAATGGAAGTATTTGTGTGGTAGAAGTGTTTCATGAACACTTGCCAAATTCTTCAAGCTAGAGGAGCAGTGCCCAGCCATTTTAAATATGTCAATCTCATCGATTATCATAGTAATTATTAATTGCCTAATGATTTATAAAATGCAGAATGACCAAAAGCTACCAGGAATTCAATGATTTTTTTTTTAATCAAACTTGGATTACTCATCACAAATGTATATATCTAAGTTTGATATGCAGGATATACTTAGTCTATAGGCATATTTGATGCTTAAATGGATTAACGGTTCCTTATGATAATTCCCATGTGCTGCTGGTGTTCATCGTTAACAGGCTAGAGCCACTGGGCTAGACTATTTATTAATGTTTCAATAATTTCCTTTTGTAACTAGGTGCATGTCCTTAATTATATCCAACCTTAAAATAGCCTTAAATCAGATAGCTAATAGGTTCAACCCAGTTCAAGAGCCTCTAACCCTTTTAATGCTTAGCAAGTCTTAGGTGCCGAATTGTCTATTTGGTGGGCCTCATGTTAGATACATCAGAGCTGCTCTTCAAAGTGTATCACAGTGTATTGAGGATCTCATTTAACAGATCTGAGTCGCAAGAGTACACTAAACAGGTGCTACACAGCACATGATAATATAGTACTCTTCAATAAGAATAAGAAATTATTGTGCAACCATCAGTTTATAAATTGTTTTTTGAACAGCAGTGATAGATTTGGGGCATTAGACAAAGGTCTTACTTGAAGGTCGTGCATTTTATAGTATTTTGGTCAAGAGTTAAGTCATAGTTTCTAAACTGGGTGTAATTAACTATTCCCTGTAGGAGTAGCAATCATGAGTCTAATTAGCATTAGTCTCAGTGATCTAAGCTAATTGAACCCAGTATATATAAGCATTAGTTCCAACCACTCATAAATGCAGCTGGATTTCTAAATGCCAGTTTCTATCCATTACTATAGATTTATGACTTTATTTTTCTAAGCTACAAGTTTGTAGTCTTATTTATAATTGTTGATAACATAGGCCCATACAAGTCAGTGCTAGACAAGAGTGGGAATGCAGATTTTGTGAGTCATTGTTAGGGGAACTCAATTTTGTGATAAATTAGTGTCATTTACTTATCACAAAGCAATGGCTTAGTCACAAGCCTGCCCAAGGAAGTTATTTGCACAATTTGAGTATGTGGCTTGTGGGCTGAGATAAAGAATGTAAAGCAGAAGAGTGCCTGGCTCTTGATATACAATCAAATTTTAATGAGTGGTAATAAGAATAGCAGTAGTAGCAGCAGCAGAAGGAATAGTAAGTACTGTGGTAGGCCGAATAATGGCCCACAAAAGTGTCCAAGTCCTAATCCCAAGAACCTGTCAATATGTAACCTTATATGGCAAAAAAAGCACTATTGATTAGGAATCCCGACTCCTGAGGTAGGTTATCTTCTAGTGAGCCTAGTGTAATCACAAGGGTCCTTATAAGACAAGTCAGAGTTGGAAAGATGCTCTGCACTGCTGACTTTGAAGATGGAGGTTGACACCATGAGCCAAGGAATGCAGATGGCCTTTAGGAGCTAGAAAACGTAAGAAAACACCTTCTTCCCTAGAGCTTCCAGAATTAATGCAGCCCTGCCAACACCGTGATTTTGGGACTCTGACCTGCAGAACTGTAAGTATAAATTTGTGTTGTAACTGTAAGTATAAATTTGTGTTGTTTAAAGTTGCTAAGTTATAATTTGTAATAGCTGCAATAGAAAACTAATATAAATAGTAAAAATAATAGTAATGATATTGGAGAATCATCAGAGAACTGTTCCAATATAAATTAATAATTAAAATGAGCTCTACAAATGTAAGAAATTCACAAAGCCTGTTGAAAGTGTTAAAAGTTGTGTGAAATTCCAAGAGAGTAGACTACCAGTGGCTTTCCAAAAGTGGTACATCTACATGCTGAAGACAAACCCCATTTAAAGTAAGGTTTCTTCAAAGGAGCAGTTAAATACTGAATAATGGCAAGGACTACAGTTAGACAGATAACCCAGTAAAACAGATCTCTTGTGGAAGATGGGGGAGAATGCAAATTGGTTAGTGAAAAAGATGTAGGATGAAAAATCTTAGCATTGAGATTGTCTAATAGTAAATTTACTTTGCAGATTCAAGCGTCCTTTAGGTGTTTTTACGTGGGGAAGAGAACCAAGCTAGTTTGAAAGTTATTAACTAGCTCAGAGCCCAGGAAATTCCTTTCTCCAGGATATAAAATAGCTTTCTTAAGCTTAGCAAGGTACAGAGTTTTCTTTAGCCCCTTGTTCATAAAGAATATTATCTTTCATAAAGATGTTGTTAAGGTCTCAAACCTTATTAAGAATAATCCCAGCTCTAACCAGCTTTTTATTGTTCATAATCAGGAACTTCTTACCAGAAGACCTTATTTGAAGCTTTGCTTTGAAGGATGGGACATCCACTTAACTTTGTTCTCTATTGTACCTTTCTCCAAAGAGTCTTGTGGAGAGGGTCACGGTGATTAGATGGTTTCAGTAAAGACACATAAAAGTATCTTAAATTGTAATTAATATAATGAATTCCATATCTCTCCTAACAGAAATCTAGAACAGATTAATTCAAGATTGATTAATTCAAAGGTGCAACATTTCCAAGGATTCTGTGTGATTCTCTTGGCTCTTCCCTCATGATTGCAAGGACTGCTCTGGCTCCAAATACCACATCTCATTTGCAACATCCAAATGTAGAAAGGGATGATCCTCATGAAGTGCCTTTTTTTTTTTTGTCTTATATTAGAAAAACCTTAGAGTAAACTCTAGTGGACTTTCATTTATGTCTTGCTATCCCGGGTTGCATCACAAGACCATGCCTAAACCAATCCCTGGCAAGGGGAGAGATTCATTATGAATGCTTTGAACTAACCAATATTTACTCCCTAGGGAATAGGAGTTATCCATTAAGCAAGTGATCACCCATACCTGAACAAGATTGGGCTTCTATTTGTAAGGGAAAAAGAAAATACAGTTTGGCCTACAAGCCATAATTTGCCAATTCCTATGCTACTGCAACATTTTACAACTTCCCTGAGCCTTCTTATGACCACCTGGGAGTGTGAAAACTAGATTCTGGACCCTTTCTCAAACTTCCTGAATTTTGACAAGCATATTAGATGATTTTTAGAGAAGGCAAGTTAAGAACCCTGTGCCCTGTGAGGTCCTCTCCCTCATATTGTGTGATGGAAAAGACAGAGGAGCCCTCCACACTAGAGTAGATGCTTCGGCACTTTCTTATCCAGACATGGGCTCACAACATTACTGCTATGATTGTGTCTGAAAAAGCCAAGTGATATATAACTGAAACAACTTTTGGGATAATAGAACTCATAGGTGCCAGACACTGTTCTAAGCACTGTTCATTCATTAACCATTTTAAGCCTCATAACTTTGTGAGGTAGGTACTGTTATTCCCATTTTACTGATGAACAAATTAAGGCCTCAGAGGTTAAGTAACTTAACCAAGGTCACATAAGTAAACAGAGGAACTCAGTTTAAACTCAAGCAGTTTGGTTCTGGAATTTGTACTTACAGTCACTGTAGCCTGCTTCCACCTATACTATATACCACTTTCATTCAATTCGGATAATTGAACCAAAAGTTAGTTTTTGATTTGTTACTTGAGATGTTCAGGTACTGTTTCAACTTTTTGCTTCTAGCTCCTACTATAGAAGTGCTTCTAACTACAGGGAAAGCATTATTATTTTTTTTAACTTGTTTTTGACATAGAACCTTTTTCTGTTGCCCAGTCTGTAGTGCAGTGGTGTGATCATGGCTCACTGCAGCCTTGACCTACCGAGTCAAGCACTCCTCCTACTTCACCCTCTTGAGTAGCTAGGACTACAGATGTGTGCCACCACACCAGGCTAATTTTAAAACTTTATTTTGTAAAGATGAGGTCTCACTATGTTGCCCAGGCTGGTCTCCAACTCCTGGGCTCAAGAAATCCTCCTACCTTGACCTCTTGCATGAGCCACGATGCCCGGCCTACTTTTTAAAATCTGATTTCCATTCCCTCTCTGTTCTGTATTAGACCATATTCAGTTTAAAAAGAAAATGGAAAGGCTTTAGGAAAGCTGTGACTTCGTGGCCAATGTTATTTGTGAAGGCACGCCACAATGCTTATATTTTCCACTCAGGGATCAATGATGGATCATGAAGCTACTGCAAGAAGGCTTCCACCATTGCACTGACACACCCTCCAAGTGAAGGCAGTCCCAACCCTGCTGTTCTTGTTCAACAGAAACCTCCCATTTCTGGAGGGTGAGAAACCAACTGGCTCCAAGAGTGGCAGATGTTCAATCTCTTACTGGGGTGCCAAGTGGATTGAAAACTTTCCTGGCTAGAGTTTTCTGTCACAGGATAGCCAAGCACCAAAGGAGCCAGTAAAGGCAAGGGGTCACTTACAATTACCAATACCCCTTTTCACGAGTTAGAGTTGTCTGGATGGCACTTGGTCCAGGAAATAGAACAGGGAGTTTTCTCCAGAGACAAAAGGAAACAATAGGATGAAAAGGGTAGAAACAATATTACAGAAGCTTGGTTACATGCTTAACAAAGCTCAGGATCAATCCCAAACCTGAAGATGCCAATGTCAGAGCCTATAGTTGGGCTGGGTGGAAGCGAGAGATTAGGACTTGGAAATGAGTTTTGTTCTATCCTTTTCTCTAGAAATGAGGGAAAAGGGTATCTGGCTAATACACAAAAAAAGTCAGAAGCAGACAGCTGGCAGACATGCCTATAGAATTCCCAAGATAAAGAATTTAGAGAGCTTTAGCTTTTCAGACAATTGCCACAGGGCCTCAGAAAAGCCAACAAGTAGGTAGCAATGGCTGTAGTGATAGTGATCATTATTGTTGGGGTGATGATAGTGGTCCTTCATGTTGATGGTGATTGTGATGTTCATGATAGTAGTGATGGTGATACAGCTGACCCTTGAAAACCATGGGAGTTATGGACACTGACCCCTACACAGTTGAAAGTCCACATATAACTTTGGACTCCCCCAAAACTTAACTACTGTTCACCAGAAGTCTTACTGATAAAGTTGATTAACATATATTTTGTATATGTATTATATACTGTATTCTTACAATAAAGTAAGCCATAGAAAAAATGTCATGAAGAAAATTATAAGAGGAGAAAATATATTTCCTATTCATTAAGTGGAACTGGATCATCATAAGGTCTTCATCCTCATCATTTTCACGTTGAGTAGGCTGAGGAGGAGGAGGAAGGGGTGGTTGGTCTTGCTGTTTCAGGGATGGCAGAAGCATAAGAAATTCATATGTAAGTGAACCTGCACAACTCAAACTTGTGTCTTTCAAGAGTCAGCTGTATAGTGGTGATTGAGATGGTTATGGTGGTAGCGGGGGTGGTGATGTTCATGGTCAGGGTGATCAAGCAGGTCATGATGATGGTGAAGGTAATCATAGTATTGTTGCTATTGGCAGTGGTGGTGGTGAAAAGGGGAGGAAATCTAGACACATAGGACTTGATTGAGAAAGGGGTTTAATAAATGTTTTATTGACCCAGTTCCAGCATAGAGACTTGTAGAAGGGAAGTACAAAAATGTTGACCTTGAACTCTGCCTAATAATTCAATCTAATAACTTTGGAGTCAAAAGCTTCTATTAATTGTTTGTTTAGGGAGAGATAGTGACCTATAGTGAATGGCATTTTTATTTAAGATACTCTTAGCTAATGGGCTTCTTGATTTTGAAAGTGAAGTTTTTGCATTCACACCATTCTTGATGGAAAGAGGCAGGGCTATCTTACTGTACAACTCCAGGGAGCATTCATTATTCAGTTGTCAGTGTGAATGGCACCCCCAGATAAGTTTAGTGCCCAGACTGCAGCTGTACTCATGGCCTTGGCATAACAGAGTAGCCTGCAGTAGTCTGAGAAACTGGGGGCTGGGGTCTGAATTCAGGGAACATTTAGGAAGACAAAGTTTTCTGAAAGGAAAAGAATAGTACCAACAACAGGGAAACAGGCCAGGCTCAACACTGGACAGAATTATTAAGACATTCTCAGCAATGGGCAGCAGTCCATGAACTTAGGAAGGGCATTGTTTGATACCTAAATTGTAAATTCTTTCCAGTTCTTAATTGTTATTACCCTGTGTTATTCACAAGTCTTTTTTTTTTTTTTAAATTATACTTTAAGTTCTAGGGTACATGTGCACAATGTGCAGGTTTGTTACATATGTACACTTGTGCCAGGTTGGTGTGCTGCACCCATCAACTCGTCATTTACATCAGGTACAACTCCCAGTGCCATCCCTCCCCCCTTCCCCCTCCCCATAATAGGCCCCGGTGTGTGATGTTCCCCTTCCAGAGTCCAAGTGATCTCATTGTTCAATTCCCACCTATGAGTGAGAACATGCGGTGTTTGGTTTTCTATTCTTGCGATAGTTTGCTGAGAATGGTTGTTTCCAGCTGCATCCATGTCCCTGCAAAGGACACGAATTCATCCTTTTTTATGGCTGCGTAGTATTCCATGGTGTATATGTGCCACATTTTCTTAATCCAGTCTGTCACTGATGGATATTTGGGTTGATTCCAAGTCTTTGCTATTGTGAATAGATCCACAAGTCTTAAGGAAAGTCTTACAATACTTGCTCTTAGAGTCATGTAAGATAAGGAATAGATAAGCCTGCAGGTGATAGAGAACTGAGCCAAGAGAGGGACATTAGGCAACCAGAAAAAATGTAACATAGCAGAAGAATTCAAGTACTGCTCTAGGCTGAATGTTTGTCTTCCCAAAATTCGTATGTTGAAATCAATCCCCAGTATGATGGTATTTGGAGGTGAGGTCTTGGGGAGGTGATTAGGTCATGATAGAGCACTCAGTGGGATTAGTGTCTTTATAAAAGAGACCCCAAAGAGCTCCGTCTTCCCTTCTGCCATGTGAAAACACAGCGAGATGATACCTGTCTTATGAACTAAGAAGTGGGCCCTCACCAAATCTGCCTGCACCTTAATCTTGGACTTCCCAGACTTCAAACTGTGAGAAATAAATTTCTATTGTTTATAATTTCCCAGTTTATGGTAATTTGTTATAGCACTCTCAATGTACTTGGACAGGACTTTCTACAAAAAAATCAGGGACATATACTAGCTTTCCCATAAGTGGGATGGGAGGAGTTGAATTATTTTATTGAAATATTAAAGAAAAGGGTGACCCTGGAAACCTGGAGAACTTGGAGATATATAGGTACAATAATTATATTTACTGATATTTATTGAACATGTACTATGTGCTAGGCTTTGTAGTAAGTGCCTTATGTGCCTTATCTCAATTTACCATTAAGAAAATAAGGCATACAATAAATTATTTTAATCAAGAGAATGTAGCCAATAAGTGACAGAGCCCTATTTAAACCTAAATCTGCTAAATTCCAAGTTCACACTCCAAATTTTTGATCACTAAATTTTTTGACTATACATTTCTATCACTGAAAACTTTGAGAGCATCCACTCCAGTGTATGTATATTTATATATTCATAAATTATATATGTATTTTCTCCATTAATACATTATAAAACACAAAAATAGAAATAAATTAAGAAATAGATTAAGTAATATAAAATAAAAGATAAAAAGATTTTTTAAAAAGAAATGTTAGTATTTTCATATTTATTAAATATGCACAAAATACTTTTTTGTCCTCACTAAGAAATATTAATAGTAGCTGGAAAAAGAATATCCCAAAGACACGTCTGAATGGAAGAAGCCCATCACTGGGGGTGAGCTTACTAAATCATAATACCACTTTTTCATTCTTAATCTCCTTAAGCAAAAATTTATGTTGAAAATCAGCTAGCAAACATGCATATTTCTAGACGTCTATCAGTTGTCCTTGGAAACTAATAGAAAAGTGTATTTTTATATATTTTGTTTGTTTGTTTGTTTTGAGATGGAGTCTCGCTGTGTTGCCCAGGCTGGAGTGCAGTGGCGCGATCTCGGCTCACTGCAAGCTCCGCCTCCCGGGTTCACGCCATTCTCCCGCCTCAGCCTCCTGAGTAGCTGGGACTACAGGCGCGCATCACCACGCCCGGCTAATTTTTCTGTATTTTTAGTAGAGACGGGGTTTCACCGTGTTAGCCAGGATGGTCTGGATCTCCTGACCTCGTGATCCGCCCGCCTCGGCCTCCCAAAGTGCTGGGATTACAGGCTTGAGCCACCGCGCCCAGCATATTTTTATATTTTTAACATATCTCTTCAAATTTTACTGAAACTCCTCATTTAGATAGCTTTTAAATGAAAATTCTGCTTCCAAGTGTTTCTAAGAATGCAGATATGGACATTTGTATGTGATAATACTTTTTAAGAAACAATTACATAAAATGGAAATACAATAAAACATTATTTTTCAAAATTTTTCATAGTAGGTTTCTTGTGAAATTACATAGATTTTTCTCACTGTTTAAAAGTGTCCTTTTACCTCGAAAAGACAGTTTAAATTGTGAGTCTTTTTTCATTTTTCCCCCAAAATATCTTCTAGGTCATTAGAATCAGCTACTTGTCGTCAGGGGGGAAAAAAAGATCAGCAACTTTGAGATGTGTGTTTTCATAAAATAAAAATATCATGAGATAACCTGGGTGTAATATAAAGATTTTCGTGGGTACAATTCTCCTTCCCACTGTCATCACCCCCTCTCCCACAGTCTTATAACATTTTGCAAAAGTGGAACTATTTAGGACAAGGTTTGGCAAATGTTTTCTGTAATGGGTTTGATAGTTAATCTTTTAGGTTTTATGGGACATATGGTCTCTGTCACAACTACTAAACTCTGCCATTGTCTGAAAGCAGCCATAGACAATATGCAAAAGAATGAGTACGCTGTGCTCCAGTAAAACTTCATTTGCAAAGATAGGCAGCAGGCCAGATTTGGCTCAGAGAACATAGTTTGCCAACCCCTAATTTAAATTATATAATCCTAAACCCACTCAATCAAAAGCAAACAAAATGCAATGTGTTACAACACCCTGAAAGGGAAAAAAAGGGTAGATACCTCCCTCTGCTCCAGGAACCTCTTGTTCTTTCTAGAGGGTACTATGCCTACTGTACATGATATGTGCTCATTCAACAGACAGCCCTAATGAGAGTGTTAAAATATGAGGAAACATCATTTTTTTCCTTCATTTTTTAAAGATAAAAGTAAATAGATGTTATAATATTTGTGTCTTTCAATTGATCATTATATGTACCCCACTTTCAAAATACAGGCTTAAAGCTACTGCACATCTTCCTGCAAAAGCAGGTCATTGAGGTAAAAATGGTAAAGGTACACAGGACCTTTACTCTCTTCTTCCAACTTTCAGATGTGAGGCACCAATGTGATAGTTTGGTGCCTTCAAGGATGAAGTTCAAGTGTTTCAGAGATGAACTAATGGGTGAAGAAACAGAACAGGGCTTGTGGCTCTTGGACAAACTTTTTAATCACCAGACAAGGTCTATCTAGACATGGTCTGGAAACCAGATGTGTCAAACACTGAATAAATAATGTTACCTTAGTGAATGACTGCAGAGACCACAGCGAGGTGCAGAAAATTTGGTACCCATTCTTAAGGAATAAGGTTAACATAAGTTTAACTTAAGACGAACTAAGACAGACATATGAAAATATAGTCTGTCTGCCAAAGTGTCACTGTGCATCACAGACCCACTCCCAAGTGAAGGAGGGAGGAAGTCACTCTGACTGAGCAGAATGGTGTATTTCACCATCTCTAGGAGATGTGTTACCTGAGAAGATATATGATAAGGCACCAGATTTTTTTCAATTGTGTTCTTTCACAGATAGCCACGGTGGCAATAATTTAGTTGATTTGATCAAGACAGACTGCCAGTTTGGAAAATTCTGGTAAAACATGATCTACTTGATGTAAAATGATGTGGTTTGTTTAGACTTACTGAACTGGAAAATGCCAAATTTCTTTTTCCTTGGCACCACATGAGTATTGTCTGCAATACCAAGTGCAGAATCCCAGATCAAATCAAGACATCACCGAGCTGATGGTGCAGTGTCCTTAAGCAGCCATGGCTTCCCCTGAAGACAAAGGTTAACTCTTCTCTATTTCATAAGTTTGAGCTGGAGTCAGTTTATATGTGTCAAGTATTTGTAAATCTGGACATTATTTGTCAATTAAGGTTCCTCTGATCACATTAAGTTTTGTGGACCCTTGTAGATTCCCACCCCGACCCCCTCTGGAAATTCCTGCTCGATCAACATATTCTGTTCTCTTTGGGACAGAGAAATGGACCATACAGTTTGAAACAAAATGAATAGAAATGTGAGTAGAATGTGAAAGCAGGAAATTAATGTTACTTTTCAAGAGGCAAAGGACTCTGCCTAGAGAAAGCTTGAATTCTAGTCTCAGCTTTTCTTAGAGCTTTGACCATATCACTTAACCTCTTTAGGTCTCAGTTTCCTCATCTTTAAAATAGTGGGGCAGATCTTTACTGTCCTTTCCAACTCAATTTCTCTTACAAGAAATTGTAAAGCTGTAGCTTAAATCATTAATAGTAAAGACTTTGACCTTAGAGACATAATAAACTTCATAGGGAATGTCATCTGATTCCAACTGAGTGACTCTAAAGAGGGATGTCAAAAATAGAAGGCAGAAAATACAAGTCAAAATTCAAGATTATTCACAATTGTCACACAGATCTCCACAGGACTCTCAAGGCATATTTGCTGCCTGTATAGAGCAGTCCCTCCTTGGGATGGAGCTACTGTCAGAGTCTTGAGTTCTAGAATTCTTTCTGAATTATTCTTTCACTCACTCAGGTTTTTCTCTCTCCACCTCTGCTGCCTAGTGCCCACATGACACCACTTCCCCTCCCTCCCACAAGAATACTAGAGGGTATGTGTTGTTAAGAGCCACAAAAACAAAAGCCTTCCCTGAAACCTGATCATGAGGACAAGGGACCCTGGTGTGGAGCTAGCCCAGCCTTCTCTAGTGACCCACTTTTTGATAACTTCCTCTCCTACGACCAGGTTCTGTCAGCACACATAACAGGCCTGCGTTTGGAAAGGCCTGCACTTGGCAAGACCTCTTGCAATATTGACTCTGGCTTTCTCCCCTGGGGCTTGTGCCGCAGTGGAAGACCAATGGCCAACAAGCTGGCATCCAGAAATACCTTTCATCTGTACCCTACTTCACAGAGTGGGTAGACTCTGCCACCAACTGACAGCATTCATTTCTTGAATAGAGTGTTCAAAGATTCTGCCAACAAGATGATGAGCAGTTTCTGTCCTCTTTTCCCCTTCTTGGTCAGGTTGTGCTCTCTGACTCAGCTCCACATGCAGCTGCTCTCTGGGGTGTTACCATGGCTTTTTGAAATGAACCATTTCTCCTTTCTGCAGCCCCACTAGGACTCAAACTGTAGGCCACGCTGCCAATTCTCCAAGCTCTGCCCCTGTGCAAATTCTCACATCCAGCTTGTAGTCGATGGAAATTTTTACAAGTGACTTAATTTCTCACAATTCCACTAGATACATATTTAATACATTTTAAAAATAGGTACTGAATGTCATTTCCATGGCTCTTTCAGATTATTGATGGGAAATTTTCAAATAAAACTTGTGTGTGCTTAAGTGCTTTGTTTAACAGGAGACAGATTTTATTTCCACAAGAAGCAGAGATTATAAGTATTATTAGGTATCCTTCCCTGGCACAGCATTGTAGGAAACAAGAGCGATTGTGCTCAAAATACAGCAAAAAAAATTTTGATTTCCATTGTGTTTCTTAAAATTTTACTGGTAGCTAAAGGGTCTTATCAATCTGTAATTATAAATGGTCCAGAATATAAATTAGCTGTGAGAACTGAGAAAAACATTTCTGCTGGAGCAAGTTCATTCTTAGAAACCAAGACCTACCCCACCTTAGAAGAGGAAAAATTATGTATGTGTTGGAAAGTTTTTCAGAAAAAAATCATCTTTTTTCAATTCTCTATCTGAACATTGGTCAAGTTAGTTATTCAAATCTTTCAATGGATCAGAAATGAGTGCACTATCTTCCAAAGAGGATATCTCTCCTGAGAGAAAATGCCTTTTCTGAAATGTTTCCTAAGCTCAATCTTACAAAGACCATACTCAAGCATAGGCTGAGAAATGCCCATACACTGGGCCAGCCAAGAAGATAACTACACAACTGATTTTAGGAGCTTTTATCCTTTTAACATTTAAAATTTATTCCAGCTGAAACTGTGATGTGTAAGTACACATGGAAAAAACTTTGGATAAAATATATCTGTAATTATTTATACTGCAATGCTTTATTTTGCATAACATCTGTTTATTTAAATAGCTAACGTATGCACAAGTAAAAACAATGTGAAAGTTACAGAAGGACATATAGAGGTTACAAGTACTGTTCAATGTCCTTCTAATTCTAATTCTCCCCTAACCCCTGCTGAGGCAAAAACTGTTATCAGTTTTTTTTTAATATATCCTCCCAAAGATTATAGCATATGAAACAAAACACATAGTTCTTGCACCTTGCTGTTTTTCATTTAACAATTTATCTTGGACCCCAACCTCATTGTTTAATGGCCAAAAAGTGTTCTCTCATATGAATGTTCCATAATTTACTTAACCAATCCCTGACTTGCATATGTACCATTCTTTCTATAGATTTAATTCCTAGAAGTGGGATTGTTGGATCAAAATGCATTTTGATTTCGGATAGATACTGCAGTGTTGCGCACCTTAGATATTGAACCAATTTACCAGCATTCCCTGAATACGTCTGCCCACCAAAAAGAAAAAAAAAAAAATAGTATGAGAGCACAATGGTCTCCTAATCAGTCTCTTTGTTCTATTTGACTTTGTATCCTTATGGATTTAATTTAAAAATATAAAAGTAAATGTAACAATGTGATGCAATTAGCATAATATTATCATTCAGATCTCAACTCAAATGCTACTCCCTCAGCAAAGCTTCCCCAACCACCTCAACACTCACATCCCCAGTCGCTCTCTAGGCCATTATCCTTTGTGCTATCTTAATATTGCTTGTCACTATCAGCAGTTACTTTGCTTCTTTGTTGATTTGCTTATTTTTTCCCCCTACCAGCCACTCACCACTAGAAGTCTTGGGAAAGCAGGAAGCATTCATATTGTTTGCCCAGCATTTTGAACAGTACCCTGGCACTGATCAACACTCAATAAATGTGTGTTGAATGAAACCCTGGGTCCAAAGATAATGTTGGTACCAAAACATGTGAGTTTGCTCTGGAATGAGTTTCCAGAGCCCTCCAAGAAAGACACAAGCTTCAGGCTCAGAAGAGTTTCTAATGCATTCTGAGTATATTCTACAGACTTTGGGGGAGGAAAAAGAGGTTCCCATCAATTTCAAGGAAAACAAATGGTGCTGGTAGAAACTATCCAGTCCTTTGATTAGGACCTGAAGAAAAATAAACTGCATTATTCTTGGTTCCGAGCAAACTATGGGTCAAAATGAAATATACATTAATATTTGTAAAGTGGTTTGAAGAACAACATTTTAAAATGAAAAAGCAGAGGTCTTTGACTTTTAGTCTATGAAGCACTGTGTTTTGAGGAAGTGTTGTCAGGCAGTATCTGCAGCAGAGAGATTCACAGAATACAGGTAGTAATAAATGAGTGTTTGTCGAAGGGGTGTTTCTAAATCCTGGAAAGGTTATTCAGCTGGGTCCTGGGTGTGGCTGACAGGTTTAGCTAGGCCTAATTAATTGGATTCAGCCCTGTGGGAAACTTTAGTAATGACTGTTGGTATAAACATTTCACACCACCCATTCACTGGCTTGGCACCAGGAAGACATGAAAATGTCATTTGAGCTTTCTAGACGTTACATATCCTGAAAGATAGAGGAGACATGTGAATTTTCCCACTGGAAAATATTTCTCAGTTTTGATTAATTAAATACCTGAAACGGGTTCCTCTAAATTGCTGAAAAATGTGAATTTCTCAGAATAGTGAGAGAATCTGCTGCTCAGTTTCTTATGTAAAAATTGCATCTAGGCTTTTAGGCATCAGCGCCATGCCAAGTGGGGGCTTTGGGACTTTAGGCCAACTTTATCACCATTGGGTCACCTCCCCCAATTCTTTATATGAACAATTGGTGTTTTCTTAAGCTTATATGAAGTGCTACAAAAGCATGGTTTCAAGGTCCAGCTGGCACCCACTTCCAGCTGAATTGCTGTTCTTAATCATCCCTATAGAGAAGACACTCCTGGGCATGGTCATCCAGACTTGAAGACAAAGGAGGAAGCAGCCATCCCTGCGCTGTCTAAGGACAGCCTCATTGGTCAGGTTCTTCTGCTGGTCAGATGTACCACCTCCAGGAAATTTATTCTTAGTAGCCTTTTATAGAGTTTTCTGCTGTAATCTCAGTGAGCCCAGCCATCTAAGTGAACTTCTGACTTTGTGGAAGAATGTGGCGGGACTGGGTGATCCTGTGTAGGACAAACCAGCAGCACTTGGTTTAGGAGAACTTCTCCAAGTCTGCCAAGTGGTTTCTTCTCAGGCTCAGGCTCTACAAGTAGAAACTTCCAAATATTAATATTTAACACTTAGCAAAAGGGCCTGATTGTCACACAGGACCCTCATTCTAAGGGCTGTACCAAGTTCTGACCCCTCTAGACCTGGGCACTTGAGCAGCTACCCTCTCCAAAGCTGGGAAGAAAAGATAATGTAGAATTGGGAGTGACCAGAGGCATTTAGGATTTCTTTGAATCACCTGATTTCTAAGATATAAGGACCAAAGTTGATCCAAAGGGTTAATACTTCTTCACATAGTATATTTTCCCCAGCCCTTTTGTAAAATACCCTTCACAGAAAAATGAGCTACACATTTGGATTTAAGAAATGTACAAGACTCTGAAAGGAGGAAATGCTAGAATTCTGCCCTACGGAAGATTCCCCAGTACATTTCCATACAAGTTATCAAATATCTATCTGCCTGCCTTAGACTTTCTATCCAGGAAATAAGGATTTTCCTTCAACTAACTTAAGTTTCCTGAAGAAAAAGGTAGAGAGAAACAGATACTTCCTAGCATGTGAAATGAGGAGCACTGTTAGATTCCCACTCACACGAACCACCAAGATTGTTTCTGAAACAAAATCCCATCGAATTGAGTTGCCCCTTACAAATGCTCATTTTGCCAAGCCTGGCTTAGTCCTCACATCATCTGCCCTTCAAATGAATATCTCATATCTGTGGATCAACTCTGTTGATCAATCTATGGATCAACTCAGTTTTGTAGGGCTGAGGGCACAATGGTGAGGATAGGGCTTTCTCTGTAGTTTCTAAACCTTCTACATGACTGTTCAGTCCAGGACCTGTGGACAGCCAGCGTGGCTACAGCTATAGCCTAATCCCGAGGCAAAACTGTATTTAAAAACCCAGTGTGGGGTATCAAGTCAGGAGATCTGAGATTTTGTCCCAGCTGAGGGAGTGTGAACAAATCATCTGACCTCTATATATTTGTACTTTGTGGCATAGAGGCCATTCTATGAATGGCTATAAATAGGCTTGTGACTGAGGGTCTCCGAAGAAATCACAGACGATCAGATCAGGAGACCCTCAGTCACAAGCCTATTTAAATGCCCTTTCTCACTGAGGTGGGTAAGAGGAGTGCAGGGTTCACAGGGGCACCAGCCAGGCAAGGCCTAGTTGTTATCCCCAGTGGCTAACAGAATGTGCTCAAGGTTCATTCATCACTCATCTAGAACTTATCGAGTCCCTACGGACCTGAGCTAGGCACGAGTCTAGGCACTGGGGATAGAGCAGCCAAGAAAACATCATTTCCTGCCTTCATGAAGCTTCATTTGCATATGGCATGAGAGGCTGGCCCACAGTCATTCCAATACAGAGCTGGAGCCTTTAGAGGGCTAAGGTGCTAGCACTCACCCAGTGCTGCATTTCTCATATATATATTAATGTGTTCTCCCTGTCAAGCTTGCAAGATATCCCAAGAGTGTAAGTTGTCCAGAGGCAGCAGAGCCACCCAGGGTGGGAGCAGATGAATGTAAGCCTAGCCCCAAAAGTAGCACTTGACCTTGTTGCTGACACACTTGTTGTGCAGCCCTGGACCAGCAGCTCCCACTTTAGCCCATTTCTTTGTTGACAAAGTAGGGATGATGCTATGTGCTTGTCTCCTAGGAATGCCTGTGAATCATTCACCAGTCACTATTGGAAAAGTCCATTTCAGGCATAAGGGCAAGTCAATGAAATGAGCTTTGCAACCTGCCTCCGCACAGCTAACTTGCTGCTAGCCTTTCAGGAGACCCACGTGTAAACACAGGACCGTGTAATTAACCTGATGTCAACACCAGCTGTACAAAGGCACAAGGCTAAGGGGAGTCAGGTGGCCCAAGAGAGAGACAATCAGCAAGCTTTGGGAGAGAAAGAGCCCTTTTCTCTGGCTCTTTATTCAGATCCCTTTAAGGGAGGAATGACCTACCAAATGTGTGTAAACAGTTTCCAGGACTGGTGAGTTTCATTCACACAGAGAGAACAGAAAATCAACCTGGAAGGCATTTATTTTCTGAGAGGCCATGGGCAGCCAGCGGCTGTGGGCATTTATCCAGGTTCTTCAGGTGGAAGCCTGAATTGCCCCCAGCAAACAGTTTGATATGGTGGTGTCTGTTGTGCTAAGTAGGGCATGGAAGATGCACTGCATTTGGTCCTGGTGGCTGCTGACAGAGTTGGGGGAGAGGTGGAAGTTAATGGTTAAATCTCTATCCCCCATGTTTCCCAATGTTTTTCTTCACATGGGAAAAACCTAGATATTTTGATGAGATTATTTATAGCGAATCAAGCAACTTGAAAACTGAAGGAGTGAAAGAAAGCCATGTTATAGCAACAAAAGTTGTGAAAGTGAATTCAACATGAGGTTAAAACATAAAGAGCTTTGAAGAATGTGAGGGCAAGACATAACATTGCTAAGGGATTCTTGTTTCCACAGCTTAAAGGAAACTTTTTAAATCAACTCGTTATCCCTCCTCCCCTCAGAAATAATGAAAAGCTTACCCTAAGAAAGGTAGAGCATCCTAGCAAAGGAAGAAATGTTTTGGGTTTAAGTTGATATAAATTAGGAGCCAGACCTCTTGCTTATTTGTGACTAGTAGCCAACAGCCCACCTGCCCTCCCTTCCTTCATTCCTTTTCTTCTTTTTCTTCCTGTCATTACTCCCTTCTCTCCCCCTCTTCTAACCAGGATTAACAGATTTTTGTAGTTGAAGTAAAAATGGACACCTTTTTGACCTCTCTGTCCTCTGAGGTGTTCAAAGTGCATCACATGCCTCGCGTGACTGAAAAGTTACAAGACAGAGTTCCAGGTCTGGCTCTGGGAGATCAGTCCCATCACTTTGCAGTCATAGGGCATTGTTTGGGGGTTATCAGCGTCCAGAGAGGGAGCTGGGCAGGCAGGCAAGTGACTCGGTAGGAATGCGAGTATGTGGCGAGCAGTGCTCTGAGTTAGTTTCACAGTAAGCTGCCCTCATTGCCTTCACTGTTGGAACGGCATCCCGTCAGAGCACCTGGAAGGCGCAGGTACACATCAGAGGGACCAGGTGCTGCACAGCCTTCTCAGGACAAGGTGTCTGGCTGCAAGGTTTCCTGGCAAATTCCACACAGTAAGAACAAGACAACAGAACCAATCACTGCTGACATGGACTTGAGCCCTTGTGCCTTGTTTCTGTCAATCCCAGATTTCCTGAGACTTCAGTGGGTGCTTCAGAACCTGCTGCAACATGCTGTTCCCAACAACACCCCCACCCAGAAGAGCTGTCTTTTGCCCTGGATTCATAGAATAAGAACTACATGATGATGAATCCTGACTTCAATTCTAAACAGTCAGCAGAGATGAACTCTGAACTACATTGGTGGTTGGTGTTTTTTCCCTTCCTTTTCATATTTTGTTTGGGCTCTGGTCATTCTTTGTGAAACTGATCCATTTTTTATTCAACAGTTAACTTATGAACAAACAAACATTGGGAGCTGCAAGTTCTCACTGGGGTTGTTAGTATATTAGAGTGATGATTTAAGAGCAACGAGCCTTAGAAACGGCCAAACACAAGGACCACATGTCACCTTGTCAACATGCTAACACCTGCAAGGTCTTTTGGGAATGGAGAAGTCACAAATGAATGTCCTTTGTACTCTCAAATAGCAGACTTTTGACCCAGCACAGCAGGCCCAGGATTTCACCCTCACAGTGCTTTCTTCACTCTGACAGGAGCTTCTTGGACACGTAGGTTTCCGCACACGATGTGCAGTGGCTAGAAGGATGTGTTGGATGTGACTCCTCTGTGGATTTTCCAGTATCACACTGTTCTTGTGCTCAGACCAGCAAGGTTCCTTTGCTTTTTGTGAAAACACGTCTGTTGGACTAACCTTGCAATGCCACCCATAGCATGTTCCCACAGCTGTTAGGAACTATCTGGCCCAGGCAGTGGACTTGTTTGTAGACACACCGTGCAGACCTATGGGACTGCATTGGGATGAATTTTGTACCGTTAGAACTTTGGGAAAAAGTCACTACTGCTTATGCATTTGTCAGGGATAAGTGCTGACTTACACTGGGTTTTCCTAGTGTATTTTTTTCCTTCCCCCAAAAGGTGGCATTATCTTTTAGAAGGTTTAAAAAAATACTAAGCATAGGTTACCACAGAAATTATTATATTTCTTACCACTTAAAAAAATTAAACAGAATTACAAGAAGGCAGAGCAATGTGCTGATAATTGTAGGAGCTAGGGAATAGCTATGAAGAGGGCTATTATGCTATTTTCTATATTTTTAAGTACGTTTGAAAGCATTTAAATAAAATTTTTTAAAGACTCTGAACACCCAGTTGAAATGATATAAAGACAATTTTTTTCTTTATTCGACTCAACTACTATTAAGAATTATCAGGCCGGGCACAATAGCTTGCACCTGTAGTCCTCACTTTTCAGGAGGCTGAGGTAGGAAGACCATTTGAGGCCAGGCGCTTAAGACTGTATTTTGCTATGATTGTGCCTGTGAATAGCCACTGCACTCCAACCTTGGCAATATAGAAAGACCACATCTCTTTAAAAAAGAAAATTAAAGGATTATTAACTGAACACTTGGAGGATATTCTATGTGCCAGGCTTTTATATGCATGATTTCTAAGCCTCACAACAATCCTGTGAAAACTGGATAATTGATCCAATTTACAAGCAACATTCATGGGAGCTAAATGATTAGCTCAAGCCACTTATCTAGTAACAGAGTCAAGAATTAAACTCAGCTCTTTCCATAAGAAGAACAACTTTCCACAACTCCATTCTACCTTCAGCTTTGTGTGAATGCAGAGTAGGTGATCACCTAGACCAGTGATTTCCAAACTTAGCTGGTCACAAGAATGGTGCAGAACACAGACTCTTAGGTCCTTCTCCTACAGAGCAAAGGTCAAGAGTAAGGTTGGGAAAAGCTGAGTTTTACCCTCAGGTGATTCTCATCAGGAGAATTTAGGAAATGACTATACTCCAATTCTTCTTGATTGCTGGGTCTTGTATTCCTCCCTCCCCTACAGCCAAAAAAGAAACTTGCTCCTTCAAAGTGTCTTTAAAAGTTGTCTTTTAAAATGTATTGCTTTTGGGCAGCATAGACCATTACAACACAGTGCTACTTCCTTTCCTTTGAATTAATTCATTACATAGCTGCTTTTCCCCTGTTGGGAGAGGACATAACATCCTAAGAGCATGGAAAATCTCCTGCAGGGGAATTATTAAAAGATGATAAAAGGTTGCAAAAAAGAGGGTGTGGAAAATCCAAGGTCCTTTCCTTTGCAATTTCATCTAAGACCAGTCAGCACCACATACTTATGGGTGTACATTTGATCACTATACATTGTAAAGTCTAAAAATAAAAGAAATCTCATTGAAAGAGAGCATCATGCCCCCCGTTTCTATGGAATATTCGAATCCAGTAATCAGTTCTGTTTTGCAAAGGCCAATTTTGATATCTGATTTTTCTTCCTCACTGCCTATTCTTGACTAGTGTAGTATTTGCTGAATGGATGCAAGGGTCAGTCCCAGGCCAGAAAGAACAGTGGATATATTAGAGTTGCCAAGGGTCAGAAAGAGAAGCATTTCACATCATAGGTCTGAGTTCCAGAAAACCATGAAATTCCTGAGCTCTTTGGAGACACTGGCATTCAAAGGGGGATGGATTATCGCAGCTTCTTTTCATGTCTCAGGCGACTGCATTGGGTTGTGAAAATCTGCAAGAATGAACACACACACACACACACACACATGCACACACCCTACCTAAGAAAACCACATAATCTCAGTGACTCCTGACAGTCTTTGACAAAGGTTTATCCTTCTCAATACCGTATCTACCCCCAATGAGAGGGATCCAGAGGGCTTTTTAACACACCACTGTGAGAGATGAAAACACACACAGGATTTTTTTCCCATTTGTTTGCTTCTCAAATCTAAGAAAACATTCAAGCTGATGGCTTCTCTCAGCCAGCTGAATCAAGAGCAGAGGGATAGTGAATACGGTCTGCACTGACCTCAAGTCCAAAGATGGCAGCCTTCTTCAAAGAAAGACTTCCTTGAATGTGTCTGTGTAATCTTGAAACAGGGGATAAGGGTAGTTTTGGTCTGTGAGCACCCAAAGTAGGAAAGGATCTTGTATCCTTCCAGCCATAATGCTAGGTTGGCTGGGATAATGACTAGACACACCATAGAGATGCTGGGGTTCACTATCCGCGATTACTCTGAGAAGAGACTGTATGGCCAACTGCTCTCACAGTCTTCTCCTGGGCCCTGAAAGCATCCAACAGGGACAGTGGCTATTCCAACAGACAATCTCCTCAGAACCATTTATATCATTATATGACCTTAGAGGCCCAGACCTCCATGCATTTAAAATCTTAGGCCTGGAAAGCACCCTGGAGCCACCTCACTGTTGTGCCTGCTCATAGCAAAAGATAGATTTCGTAAGTGAACTTTCCACTTATCCCTTTAAGCTCTAAAATGTCTCTGGTAAGCTGCTTCTGAAGGAAATATTTCTAATCTAGGTTATCTACTAACCTGTTTCATTAAACAGGCATTAAACATAACTCAACAGTTTCTTAACAACTTGATGTCTCCCTTAAGTTTCAGTTTTCCCATCTGTAAAAATGGAGAAAACAATAGCCCTGAATTTATAGAGTTATTGTCAGGACTGAATGAGACATGACATATAAAGTGCTCAGTCCAGAGCCATACCCACCATCAGTGTTAAATAAATAGCAGCAAGAATCAGGACATCAGAAGTCCTAGCCAGAACCATCAGATAAGAGAAATAAAGCAAAGTCATCCAGGTAGGAAAAGAAGTCAAACTCTCTCTGTTTGCTGACAGTCTGATTCTATACCTAGAAAACTCTAAAGACTCCACCAAAAGGCTGCTGGAATTAATGAATGACTTCAGTAAAGTTTAAGGATACAAAATCACTGCACAAAAATCATTAGCATTTCTATACATCAATAACGTTCAAGCTGAGAGTCAAATCAAGAATGTAATCTCATTTATAGTAGCAGCACATACAAAAAATAAAATACCTAGGAATATATCTAACCAAGAAGGTGAAAGATCTGCACAAGAACTGCCAAACACTGCTGAAAAAAATTACAGATGACACGAACAAATGGAAAAACATTACTGCTCATGGATTGGAAGAATAAATGTTGTTGAAATGACCATACTGCCCAAAGCAATCTAGAGATTCAATGTTATTCCTATCAAACCACTAATATTATTTTCCACGGAATTAGAGAAAAACTATTCTAAAATTCATATGTAACCAAAAACTTGAATAACCAAAGCAATTCTAAGCAAAAAGAACAAAGCCAGAGACATCACATGACCTGACTTCAAACTATACTACAATTATAGCATGTATTATATACATAATATATAATTTTTATATATAATATATAAATATATATAATTTATATTTAATTTATATATAAACATATAAATTTATATATAAACAGGACACCATCACAGTCATGGCAAACCAAACTATCAGATATCATCTCTGTTGACAACATAGTGACTGTCTCTAACAGCTCCCTGCCACATTCTCATTCAGATTGTTGTTTCTTATTTGCTGCATACTGGGGAACCAGAAAAATCAAACATGTCCAGAACTATCTGTTTATATGATCAATTAGAATCAATGCAAGTCAAAGTGAATGCTTCGATATGTAGCTCTGTGTGTTATATTTGATCTGGAGAGACTTCCCCCAACCCAGGAATAGAGTCTGTATTTTGAAGGGTTGAATATATCACAAACTAGTTATCCATGGTCTAGTTATCCATGAGCTATTACTGTACTTATTACTCCCTGCATATACAAGGTCATAATTCTCTTTAATAAAATAGTTTTAATCACATATCTTTGAGATCTTGTTGGAAGTTTGTGTTTTCACCTTCTGGCAAAGAGGCATGCTAGAGGACACTGGAAGTGATGTCATCAACATGAAAAAAAGCCATGGCTCCTTGAAGGACCATCCAGACATAGAGATACTAGATGCATATCAAGCCAGGAGAAATCTCTAGTCTTAACTGTGCAAGAACAAATCTCACAGAGGAATAAATTTACCTCTGATACTATAAGAAGGGTAATGGAAAATGATGATATGTTTCTGGGTTGGAAGTTTGGCATTGGCTGCCTTCATCATAAGGGAATCAGTGTAATATCGTGTAAGTGTCCATTATGAAGCCAGATAGATATAGATGTGCTTTTGCATCAACTGTGGTCGATTATGCTGGCTTAGCACCATTCATTCTTCTTTTGCTAACAGTACTCCAGTCCAGAAATGGGCAAGTGACTGAAGCCTGGCCAATCCGAACAACCTATCCTAAAGGGCTCATAGTGATTGTTTCAGATATAAATATTCTAGCCAGTGAAAGCTTACTGGGATTTTATTGGTGCTAACAGGAAAGAGTCTCCTTTTAAACTGGAGATGCAAGCCTAAAGCTGCTTGTGGCCATCTTGCTGATCTGAGCATCCAACAGAACCCTGAGTACATCATTTAAGCCCCTTTATCCAACAATATCAACACTTTTCAATTATAGATGCAAGTTCTCTTTTGATTTTTTTTTTCTTGAGCTAGTTTGAGTTGGGTTTGGTCACTTGCAACTGAGAGATTTCTAATAATACAGTCTGAACACTTCTCAAAAGAAGACATTTGTGTAGCCAACAACAACAAAAAAACCCCATCATCACTGCTCAATAGAGACATGCAAATCAAAACCACAATGAGATATCATCTCACGCCAGTTAGAATGGTGGTCATTAAAAAGTCAGGAAACAACAGATGCTGGAGAGGATGTGGAGAAACAGGAATACTTTTACATTGTTGATGGGAGTGTAAATTAATTCAACCACTGTGGAAGACAGTGTGGCAATTCCTCAAGGATCTAGAACCAGAAATACCATTTGACCCAGCAATCCCATTACTGGGTATATACCCAAAGGATTACAAATCATTCTACTATAAAGACACATGCACATATATGTTTATTGTGGCACTGTTCACAATAGCAAAGACT
This sequence comes from Chlorocebus sabaeus, assembly GCF_047675955.1. NCBI lineage: Eukaryota > Metazoa > Chordata > Mammalia > Primates > Cercopithecidae > Chlorocebus > Chlorocebus sabaeus. The sequence continues at coordinate 34,239,276 of NC_132918.1, read as the reverse complement.
TGGAATGCCCATCAATCACAGACTGGATAAAGAAAATGTGGCACATATACACCATGGAATACGACACATCCATAAAAAAGGATGAGTTCATGTCCTTTGCAGGGACATGGATGAAACTGGAAACCATCATTCTCAGCAAACTAACATAGGCACAAACCAAACACCGCATGTTCTCATAAGTGGGAGTTGAACAATGAGAACACATAGACACAAGGAGGGGAACATCACACACCGGGGCCTGCTGGGGCGCAGGTGGCTAGGGGAGGGATAACATTAGGAGAAATACCTAATGTAGATCGTGGGTTAATGGGTGCAGCAAACCACCAGGGCATGCATATACCTATGTAACAAACCTGTACGTTCTGCACATGTATCCCAGATCTTAAAGTATAATAAATTTTTTTAAAAGGCATTCTTATAGTACATTTAAGATGAAAAAAATACAATCTGAAAATTTACAGCTCTTATCTCTGTGTGTCCTCATGGTAGCCAGCCTCCAAGATGGCCCCCAAATGAACTTTGCTTGCTAGCATTCATATGCCTGTGTAGTCCCCTCCCACACTGACTTATGGCTGGGCTGTGTTACTATTGAAGACAGCAGAAGTAATAGTGTGTGACTTCCAAATGTAGGTACAGAAAATGTACTTCAATTTCTACCTTGACTATTTGAATTGCTCATCCTAGAGGAAGTTAGCCACAGTACTGGAAGAACACACACACACACACACACACACACACACACACACAACCATGTGAAGAAGTCCACGTTGAAAAAATTAAGACCTCCTACTAATAGCCAACATCAGTTAGCCAGCCCTATCAGTGAGCCACCTGGAAATGGATGCTTCAGCCCCAGTCAACCTTTGCAAACAACCTTGCAGTCATGACTGTATCCTCATGAGAGATCCTGAACTGGAACCCCGACCTACCAATTTGAGTCCAAATTCTTAACCCACCACTGTGAGACATAATAAGTAATTATTGTCGTTTTAGGTCACTGTGTTTTGGAGGGATTTGTTACACAGCATTAGATAACACAGACTTCTGCCACTTCTCATCCCCTACCCCTGATGGGAAAAACAGGACTCTGTTGTAATGTGTACTTCCTAGGCTTTTGTCCCTCGAAGTCTCCCTCCGTTTCTGAGAGTTCCCAGAAGGGAGGTGACTGCCACAGTGAAATCCCTCCCACCATGTGCCATCACCTTCTCTGAGGATCACCATCCTCTGTCCGGGCTCTGCCCTCACTTCCGCAGGGATCAGTACCCAGTGACTGGACTGTCCTCCGGCTCCCAAGTCTCCTCCATAGCCGCTCTCAAGTTCCCAGAGTTCAGGCCTCATGGACTTTTGTGAGCCCAGGGCTCACTGTGTCCCCTGCAGTAATGGGGCTTCTTCTCTTCCTCTTTCTGTTCTATCACTTTAAACTTTGACTTGCCCAGGAAGTTTGGAATATGTAATTTTGTACATTCTAAATGATATCTTGGCAGTCCATCTTGGTCATGATCTTGTTCGTCATTGGAACTAATAGCATTTTCTTTCACACAGAGTTGCCTAATATAATTTTTTGTGAAGATGGAAACATTCTGCATCTTTCAGTATACAGATTCAATAGAGTAGCCACTAGGCACATGCGATTACTAAGCATTTGAAATGTGACTAGTCTAATATAACAATTGAATTTTCAGTTATATTTAGGTAGCCACACGTGACTAGTGGGCTTTTGCATTAAACAGCACAGCTTTAGATGCAGTGGTTGGCAAGTAAAAAACTTTCTCTTGACTGGATTTTGCAATAAGATAAATGTGACTTGAGAGCAATGCTTAAACACCAATGTTTTACCCAATTTTAATAAAAGTGGCTCTTTCACTTATTTCAGTACCTCCTCCCGTCTCCTTCACAGGACTCAAATAGGAGCCCAGGGCTGACTAATCCCACCATTCTCCAGACTTGTCCATACACAACTGAAGCCCAGTGACGGCTGTGACTCTCTTTCAAGTCTGCTATAGCTACAATCAAACCTAGAGTCTCAGGGTAGGAAAGGATGTGGAAGCATGTGTAGTCCACACTTCCACAGGCCCTTCGCTATTTATGATTCTGGAATTGTTTACTGGGCAGTCCCAACTCAGCAGCACATAAACAAAATGGCTTTACTTTTTCCAATCACTATCTTCCAATTTGATTTGCTCCTAAAAATAAAAAGCAAAAGTCTTTTCCCTTAGCACATTGTAGACAGATTCCTTTACTCTTGTCACTTTCAAACACTAAACTGAGGTTGGTTCACTCTAAAACCTCTTTCTCGTATCTAATTCAGAATGCTCTCTGGCCTACTTCCTTCACTTAGTTTTACAATCCTCCAGGTGTTGGAGTGGGAAGGTGTAGGAAAGAGGGGACCACACCATTCCCTGATGTGGAAGATCCAGCTTGAAAGGACGTCTTCTGCCACTTCTCAGCAACGCTCTGGTGGCACACCCCACAGCCTATTGTTTCTGGGTCCCTATGCCCAGTGGGCAGGCCTCTTGGGTAGATCTTGACAAGACAGTTCAAGACTCATACTTTCTCCAGATGCAAACCATTCCTAGGCTGCCCTCTCTCTTCAGTTCACTTTCTCCTCCTCAGGTAGGCAAAGGGGAAACCTGCAAGTCCATAGCTGAAGCAGATGTCCAGCTGGGGAATGAGGTGCTGCTCTCCCCTTCTTGCAGCCCCTCCCCCATTTCTTTTGCCTTGGGGCAGGAGTGGACAGTGGGGAATAGGGAGTCTCTTCCTACTGTAAACTTCGTCCAAGGCTGTTGGCCTAGATGACTTCTTTCCGCTCTTCTCCATACAGAAGGAGCAGTGAGGTGGTAGGGATAGGAGCAGGGCTGACTGTGGAAGCCTAGGGAAATAGTATCTGGCCCTGGTTTCTGAGAGCTCTCTTTCGAATGTGAGGCATTTAGCACCTCTTCTTTTCAGCTAGGACCCTAGATACCAGGTCCAAAGCAGCAGAAAAACTCATTCCACCAACTGTACTTATTATCTTGGGCAGGAAGTGTGGATCTTGGTACTTATTATCTTGGGCAGGAAGTGTGGATCTTGGTAAGCTGCTTATCGTCTTGGGTGAGCTTCTGGTAGAAGGGCTGTAGGCAGAAACCGGCTTTGATGGGGCATATCTGAAGATCAGAAGCTGGACAGAAACCCCAGCACCAGGAGTAGCTCCCTGGATTTTCAGGCAGTGTCACCCCTGTTCTGGGGTCCTCACATTGGGCAATGACTGCCCTGCTGCCTTGCTAGGCCAGGAGGACAGGCTCCCAGCATGCTGGCCCAGGCCTGAGGGTAAAGTTCTTGGCTTCCTTTGTTGACTCACAGGTGGGTGGTGGAGGAAGTTCCAGCCTAAAGTGGCCTTACCCCTTGGGATCACAGACACCAGGGGCAGTTGAGTTTCCCTGGCGAAGCAAATCTTGAAGGCAGGGTCTAGGGGGCAAAGCAAGAGGGTGGGTGCTCTGCTGGGCCTGCTGCCATGGAGGACTGGCACAGCGGTAGTTCACAGCAATTCTTGGGAATGGATTATTCTCCAGTGTCACACTCTGTATCTGGCCCTTGCACATTATTAGGCCGAATGCCAAGCTAATGCCATTCTTAGTGACCTGCACAATCAATCTTTGTGCACGGATGCCCGTGGAGGCTAATGGGAGTGGTAGCTCAGGTCAGGTTCTAGCATCTACTGCCTCCCCTTGACCTAAACCACTATCCTGTCCCAGATATGCAATCCCTGTTCCCATCTACCCAAGAGGAAAACAGCTCCTCTGTCTTTCCTTTTTTCTTTCTCTCTCTCTCCTTCCTTTCCTTTTTAGACCCAGGATAGTAGGGACAGCTCACTGCATACCTACTATTCTCAGGGAAGCTTGCTGCATTGATTCTAAGGTGGTAGAAGTATCTCGTACTTCTCTCACTAAAGAACAGAAAAGAAAAAAAAGAAAACACAAATTAAATCTCCAGGACATGGTTCTGATAGAGTACCTGCTCCCTGTGTACAGAGGAGAAAGAGAAAGAAAAAAGCACCATTGCTCTTAAAGCATTAACCTCAAATCGGCTTTTGGCAGTCTTTTTGTAGCCTGAATATGTCCCCATTCTCAATACCATCTGTTCTCACACACCTGCAGCCTTTAACTGGGCCAAACACTCCTATGACAGGTGAAAGATGACCACACACAACACAGCCTGTGAAGGAAATGGGGTTTCTTTAAACTCACTGAATTCTGAAACTTACTTATAATTCATAAGGAAAACATCCAAAATGAGTGCATAATAAAAATTATATAATATGATTGCCTTGTCTCTTTATTAAAAGGAAGATATAGAAGCTAAAAGCTGGGTCAGCCTTTCCTCCACTCCCTCAACTGAATTGCTTTTTCCTTGTGGTTTGACCAACTTTTAGAAGACTTTCTTTTTTTTTCTAAAAAAAAAAACAAAAAAACTATTGGTTCTTTTTTTCCCCCTTTTCTTATTTATTTATTTATTTATTGAGATGGAACCTTGCTCTGTCGCCCAGGCTGGAGTGCAGTGGCGCGATCTTGGCTCACTGCAAGCTCCACCTCCTGGGCTCACGCCATTCTCCTGCCTCAGCCTCCTGAGTAGCTGGGACTATAGGAGCCCGCCACCACGCCCGGCTAATTTTTTTGTATTTTTGGTAGAGACGGGGTTTCACTGTGTTAGCCAGGATGGTCTCCATCTCCTGACCTTGTGATCCACCCACCTTGGCCTCCCAAAGTGCTGGAATTACAGGCATGAGCCACTGTGCAGCCTATTTATTTATTTATTGACAGAGACTCACTCTGTGCCCAGGCTGGAGTGCAGTGGCGCGATTATAGGTCACTGCAGCCTCAAATTCCTGGGCTCAAGCAATCCTCCCACCTCAGCCTCCCAAGTCGCTGGGACCACAGATGTGTGCCACCACACCTAGCTTCTACTGGTTCTTAAAGACGAGGTTTTGCTCACTGCACTCAAGGTAACATTTTAATTAGAATTGTGGTGGCAATTTAGACTATTCATTTTCTCATAACAGAGTCATGAAGCAGTATTGTTCCATTGTATTTATGAGAACATTAAGGCACAAAAATTTAGGAACATTTCTCCAAGGTTGTTATAGATGAATTGACCTAAGATTTTAAGTCATCACGCTGCCTCATATATTTAAGCAGTTCTGCCATGTTGACTTTCTGATAGGCTGTTTCCCTTTAGTTCTTGACGCCAACTCCTTTACCAATATTATAATTTTGTGTTATCTGATGGTAGGTTTAGAATGATAAGCATATTAACCGAAAGTGTCACTTTTTTTTATAGTGGCTTAACAAAATATGTAGGTAAAATGTGCCCAGAATTTTGTCTTAATTTCTATACATTGTTTCAATTATCTTATTGGCAAATCTTATTTCAATGCTTGTTTTAAATGAGTCCTTACTAGTCTCTTGGAAAAAACATGGAAGGGGGTAATAGTTTTAAGTTACCGCATAAAATCCTCTTCTCAATGTTTAACTTTTATATGAAGGGATCTTCTTTCATACTGTGTTTCATATATATTACTACTTGGTCTGTGTGTTCTAGAATTATTTTCCTAGTTTGTTATCTTTGTTTCCCTTAGAACCACCAAGATTCCCCTCTTTTTCTACAGATACATAGCCAACTGGCTTCTCTCATTGTTTCTTTTTAGAAGTATTTTCTTCTTTCATCCTTTGGTCACAGGCAGCACTAACATCACACATCACACAGAAAGTAAACGTTAGTACTCCCTGAGTGCTTGAAGGTCTCAAACATGTAGGCCAGCAATGTAGGTGGGAGTTTGTCATTCTTGATCACAGGAGTAGGAACCTAAGTTGGCCCTCAGCGGCCCTGTGTGCAGCAGCTCTGGGCAGTACGCCTGTCCACTTCCCTAGAAACTGGCAGCACTCTCTCCTTCCCTTTCACCAGAAGCCTCTTCATGTGGCCACTAGGATGTGCTACTTGAGGAGCATAGTGCCAGCATTTGCTTCTGGTGAAGGCCTCAGGAAGCTTATATTCATAGCAGAAGGCAAAAGGGGAACCAGTGTATCACATGTGAGAGAGGAAAGCAAGGGAGGGTTGGGGGAGGTGCTGGGCTCTTTTAAAACCAGCTCTCACATGAACTAATAGAACATAGATCAAGAAACTCACTCATTACTGTTGGCATGACACCAAGCCATTCATGTGGAATTTGCCCCCGTGATCCAAACACCTCCCACTAGGCCCCACCTTCAGCACTGGGGATCACATTGCAACATGAGATTTGGAGGGGACAAATATCTAAACCACATCACCAGGTCTATGGACCACTGGAAATTCAGCCCTCTCTCCAATCCCCATTTTACACATGAAGCCCAGAACAGGAACATGAATTTTCCAGTATCTATGGCCATTTAATGGCAGAACTAGGATGCAAAATCTCCCAACTTATTGCTCCATCTCTTTTTCTAATAAGACACAGAAATAATGTACTAGAACTATGCTTAAGGGGAGAAAGGTGTTCTACCAACATAATAATAAGAGCTAAAGTACTGAGCAAATGTTCAATGTCAGGGAACAGGAGTAAAAGGAGTAGCAAGGGTAGGGATATACAAGGCCAATCACCAGGAATATTGTAGAGGTTTCAGCCCATGTTCCCCACGGCCAAGTCTGAGTTTACATGCACACTCAAAAACACCAAGGCCAGGCATTTTACACAGAGAAAGGTAAAATGACCCAGATACAGGGAAAAAAATTGCCTGGTGTATGTTTATAACCCCCTGCTTCCTCCTCTTTACCTTCCAAGCTTTGGACTCGTCCTGAGGTGTAGAGTTTGATGAATTCACTGTGAAGATTTAGAGGCCCAGAGCCAAGGACATCATTACAACTCCTGTGTTCCCAACACAGAGCACAAAAGTGAGGGTAAGAATGTGTGATGCAGGTGTTTTTTTGTGTTAAAAAACAGTAATAAAACAAAACAAAAACTCCAGGGAGGCCCTGAAGGAAAGAATATTTTAGGTAAAAAATTAGGAAAAACTTGCTAAAACTCAGTCATTTCTCTGATGATCTAGGGAACTTACTTCCTTGCCACATTCAGATCTCTCTCTTTTTTTTTTTTTTTTCATAGCAATGCAGTAAGACAGAAACTATACTCTGCAGAACAAGTTCATGTCGATCTTTTGGATTGTCTGTCTTGCTTCTGTGCTTTAAGAAATTATCTCAGTAAACATAGAAGGCGAGCAGCATGACTGGCCTTTTCCCTAATTTGATTCAACCCTCAGCATCACTGCTAGTAAGGAATAGGATCCTTTTTTTTAACCCTTCAGATGGCACCAGGGCAAATTCCACAGTGCATTCATGAGTCAAGGGACAGTATCTCCATGCGAGAGAGATCTGCCTGGCTGGAATTTCTAGATGGCTTTCCCACTATAGGAATCCAAGCAAACCATTGTCATTCTTCCCTCTCTAGCAAGAGAAAAGAAAATCTCAGTCTTTAGAGCATTTGTTCTGTCTCAAGAACATGGGTTTTCTTTCCTGGAAACAAGGACTGGTTCAATGAGACCCCGAAAGTTGGTGCTTTGTGGTGTTGCCAAAATGCCTATTTCTGGCAAGCAATGGGGGGAGGTGCTACTTGAGGGAATCTTGATGCCCCTCAGAGTGAAACAACACATTCATTATTTAATAGTTATTCAACATCAGAGAAATGTTAGCCCAAGAAAAGGCTGAACTTAGACGACTTCACTAATAAGAGTATTTTAAGAATTATAAACAGAAATCACACTACATTAAATAGTGCGTTTCTAAGCTGAGTACAAGATAAATTGGCTGACAGGCTGAAGAGGGAAATAAAGAACTTAGTTGTGGATTCACAGTCTTGTGAATGAGTCTGTAACTGGTAGCACTGGGTGAGCCCATTTCCTGTGCCCTCCATCCTAAGGCCTCACAAGCACCTCAGCACCTGGATACTCCTAGGACTCCTCTGTTACCAGCCTCATGTGCTGGCAATCACTGAAGCAATAGTGACATTGACCCAAATAAAGTAGTCAGAACCATGATATGGCACATAATTCAGTATCTTCCAGGCCTCAACAATAACCATTTTGTATCCATAACTTCTCCTAAGAGACTTTATTTCCCAAGTAATCACCACTATAGCAGTTCTCTAAGATCCCTGGGAAGGCCAAGGTTACTTCAGGTGGTTCATTAGATCAATCTACTTCCATAATCACACCAAGATGCCATTTACCTTTTTCACTGTATTGACACCTGCACTGATGATGTCAAAGCAACGATGATGAAAACTGCTGATGCCTTAGCATATTTCAAGGCAGTAGCACCAAACTATATTAATAGCTATTGTATTCTTTACTGCCACCCATTTCATAGTACTCAAGAAAAAAACCCTGCCAGTTTCATTTAAGAGTGTCCTCAATGAAGCTGTGAAAACTACTCATTTTATGAGATCTCAACCCTGAAGCATACATGTTTCTAATACTCTGTGTTATGAAATGGGAATGTGCATAAAGCACATACATCTGTTGCATATGAAAGTACAGTATTTGTCTCAAGGAAAAAGCACTTGTGCAGTTGTTTGTGTTACAAGCAAAACTAGCCGGTTTTGTCATGGAACATCACTTTTACTTGAAAGAACAGCTGGGAGACAAACTACAATTACTCATACTTGGGTATTTGCCAGGCATTTATTGATTGAATAAATATGGTACTATATTCAGTATAACAACGAATGCTTTTGGTTGCAAGGAACAGACATGACTTTAACAGTAAAATAGTTACATCTCATAACTAGAAGTCAAGAGACAAAAGAGCTCAACAATGTCATAAGATCCAGGTGCCTTCCGTCCCTCTGCTGTGACCCCTCAGTGTTGGCTTTCCTTGTGTTGCAGGTAGCAAGACAGAAGCAGAATGTCCAAGGCATCATGTTTAGGCAGGACAATGTCCTGAGACATTTTTTTCCCCCCTTCTGTGGCTTTCTCTTAAGGAAGAAGACACTTTTTCTAGATTGCCCCTGCAGACTCACATTTTATTGACCTGAATTTGGTCACATGTCTACCCCTAAATTAATCCCTGACCAGGGGAATGAGATATGCCTTTGGACTACTCAGTCCCAATATGGGGTCTAAAGGTGGGATCAAGCTTCCCTGAGCAAAGGCCTGGTGGGTGAAGGGCTGATCACCCTTCAAAACAAAATTTGGGCTTTGTTAACTAGGAAGAAAAATGGGAGACTAGAAGAAACCTCCAGGCAATCACACAGGGACCACTCCATTCAGTAAATGAAGGTCTAGAACAGTGGTTACCAAATGCGAGTCGGCAGCAAGGCTACAAAGGAATCACCTGGGAGCTTGTTAAAAATATAGCTCAAAGTGTAATGTGCATATGAATTGCCTGAGGATCTTGTTGAAATACATATTCTGCATTTGCAACAAGCTTCCAGATAATATAACAACTGCTGGCTTATGGACTACACTTTGTTTAAGAATGATACAGACCTTCAAATTACTGACTCAGAATCTCCCAAGTGATCCTGGTTTGAGAACTGGGTTCAATGTGGTGAACATCAACAATGTACAAGATTGGTATTCATTCATTCATTCATTCATTCATTCACTCAATAAGTATTCATAGAAACCAAGCCCTGTGCTTATTGCTGAAACTACAAAGCATCCACATACTATTGGGGAAGAGGAGTGGGCTGACCTGGATACAGATATCTTTAATGTAAAGTGAGAAGGGCTCCAGCAGAGACATGCACAAAGCATTCTTCCATCTGATCAAGGAGCAAGGAGTGACCTAGTAGTGAAGGTGGGCTTGACGGGAAAGGTTTCACAGAAGAGCAGAGGACACTGGAGCTGAGCTTTCCTTAGGTGCCCAGAGTCAGACAATGTATGTGCAAGACAGCCTGGAAATACGAATGAGCCAAGTACATTCAGAGACCAGTGAGAACGTCTCTGTGGCTTATGTACAGGCTGAGATGGGGTGGGGGAAGGAAAAATTAGGCTGAGGCTAGATTATGAGAGGCCTTGAATGCTGTATTAAATCACTCTATAGCAACTGTTCTCAACCTTGACTACACTTGGGGAGCTTTCAAAAATCCTGATGCTGGCCAGGGACTGTGGCTTGTGCCTGTAATCCCAGCACTTTGGGAGGCTGTGGCGGGTGGACTGCTTGAGCTCAGGAGTTCAAGACCAGCCTAGGCAACATGGTGAAACCCCATCTCTACAAAAAAATACAAAAATTAGCCTGGTGTGGTGGTGTGTGCCTATAATCCTAACTACTTAGGGGGGCTGAGGCAGAAGGATCTCTTGAACCTGGGAGATCGAGCCTGCAGTGAGCCAAGATTGCACACTGCACTTTAGCCTAGGTGACACAGTGAGACTGTCTTAAAAAAAAAAAAAAAAATCCTGATGCCCAGACCACACCCTAGAGCAATTAAATTCTACTTTCTTTAGGGGCTGAGGAGGGAGGAAAGCAGGCATCGGTACCTTTTAGAGGAGGTGATCCAGCGTGTTGCTAAAGCTGAGAACCACAGCTCTACAAGAACTAGTGCCTGCCCAACCTGTTTGCATAGAGCGTGTTCTTCAATAAGGATAGAGCCCTTCCTTCCTAAATGTACTTTTCATTTCCATTTGATATTCAAAATCAGAATTATTAAAAAGGGTTTTGGCCTCAGAGGTCATGTGATGGGCACTGAAATGGAACTCCTCTGCACAAGGGCCTGTGGGATGCAGGCAGATGAAGCTGCCCTTTGTTCCCCTGCCTGCATTGGTGAAAGCTGATCCCCGTGAAGCCGCTGTCACTGGGCAGAGGGCACGTTTTTCTCTCACTAGCCTAGACCACAGGGATCTTTGACTAGAAATATCTGCAAAGTGTTTGCTGAATGAGAACACATTTCATCACCCCCCCTCTTTTCCTAACTGAATGCCTGTTCAAGAATCTGGGTATATTTTTATTTGATAAGATGAAAAGATGAACTGTCCACATTGTGAAGGCTGACAGAATAATCTTTTTGTAGGTGCTTCACAACATGAATTTGAAATGCTCGCTCTTGTTTTGATCTCTGTACTCAGGTGCCGACATGTTATAGTTAGAAGTTGTCCCTTCTCTCATTTATCAGCATTAAGGTTCCTGAAATAATCTTTCAAGTGTCCAAATGTTGCCATAAAATGCTCGTCACTGTTGTCTCCTCAAGTTGCTGAATTTCTGGGGTGTTTTGAATTTTTAAAATATATTTTAAGCACTTCAATATATAAAACAAACATAACTTTAAAAAGAAACAAAAAGCAGCACTCTAAACTTGTTTACCATCTAACTCAGGCCCCCAGTTTTCAGTCAATAAATTATTCAACCCCCCCACCCCAACTTCAGTGGAATGGAACACGCTCTTCTGCTGTGCGACAATGGAGAAAGGAGGTTGACATGTGCAACTGCCACAGCTCCCCAGCTTCCTGGGAATGCCCGCCTGACTTTGGGCAGACATTGATGTGGCCCTAATGACTATTTTGACTGTGTTCTGTTTTACAGCTCTACCCAACACACAAGAGGTGAAGTACTGCTTTGTTTTCAGAATTAAACTATCTCCCAGGAAGCCTTCTGGGGTCCGCTTTGCTTTTCCTTGGAAAGGCTCCAGATAAGAGGCAGGCTGTTGTTCCTCCACATCAATTCACAGGCTTACTTTTCAAATAATTCACCCAGTCTCTTCCCTCCACGATAGGCCAGGCTTTCCCCACAATCACATGATGTGACCTGTAAAGAAAAATAAAACAAACACTTATCTGGAGTTCTGACTCAAAGAACTGGATTCTATGGAAATTACAGGCTTTTGCTCTGGCTGTACAGATGTGACTAGGAATCCATGCCATGGCTAATGCAGGAAGGGAACTGGCCTCCATGTGCACAGGCCTGCCAGTGTGTGGGTGGCCCAGGATGAAGCCAGCACCTCCTGGGCAAGCCTCAGCTGGGTTTGAGTCTCCGAGCAGGAGGACTGGGACTCACACCTGTCCACTTATAATGTGACAGCCCCCACCACTAAACTTGCATTCACACAGCCCCAGAAGACGGGCTGTCTCCAGTATCCTCACTTGTGTGGTGGCCTCTCATTCCTGTGGCCACTTTAACAGAGCTTGGCTCACCCAAGACCCTGCTTGGACACAAACAAGCTGGCCTTTGATGACAGGAAGGGAGTGGAGATTCCCTCAACGTCGGAGTTTTAATCTTGGTTCTGGGGGACATTACCTCCCTTTTTGTGGATCGCTGATTGCTTTCAAAACACCAGGAATCATTTTACCTTACAGGGCTGGTGTGTGCTATGATTAATTTAGCTAAGGCTCTTAGAAAACAGTAAATGGTGAGCAGCCCTGTTAGTTCCCTTTTTAGAAAGCACTTTAACACCCCTGGGCAGCTAGTTTGATGAGAAGTGCTACTCACCGTGACTCTCATGCACATTCCTTTTTCTTGACTGATTCTCGAAAGGCTTTTCAGTCCCTCTGATAAAAATGCACTGCTTCCAAATGAGTCTAAAAATTAAGCAGGAATACAAATTTTATCTTTAAAAAAATCAATCCTAATTTCTAATGAAGGAAAAAGAAGAAATAATTTCATGCTAATTAGGAGGGAGACACATAGCCTGCATTTTGGAGATAAATAGGACAAGCGTTTGAGTTTAAAGTTTAACTGGAAAATGTCTGCCTCAAAGGAAAACTCAATTTGAAGAACTTGCTCACAGCCTAGGGATCTCACTCAGCGATTCTTACCCTTTCCCCTTCTCTTTCCTTTCCTCTCCCACCCCCTCTTTCAATGCCGAACCCCACAGGCCACGGGAGTGAGTCTTTGCAAGGCGCATTAGTACATCTTGGGTGGTGCCGAAAAGCAGGGATTACACATGCTGGAGACAGTTTGGCAGCGGATGTGCCTTAACCCAGCACTGCGGATTCCACATTCTTCTCCTGGAGGGGAGCAGTCTCCGCGGTTGCCTGAAATCCCATACTGCCAGCAGCCAGGGGTTCAGCAAATGCCTGGGGAGCTGAAGGGTTTTCTGGAAACCTGTCCAATCTCTGCCTCTTTCTCTGGGGTTGCACAAGGATGTGCCAAACTCATCCCGTTTGATAGTTTTAAAATTGCCGCTTACATGTGTTTTTAATTTTTATGTAATAAAGGAATGAATGCTTTATAATTAAAGACCAGTTGGTGATTAAAATCAGTTTCGTTGATGACTAACAAACACAAATAAAACCAGATATAAATCTTTATGAGATCTGTGAGGCCCACAGCAGCGACAATTCCTCTTCTCCTGACCACGTTTTCTCTGAAGCAGCGAGTCTCTCCACTCTCCCCCAGCTCTGTTTTGGCCCAGTAATTCTCTCTGGCTTCTACAATGGCCTATCCTTTAACCTCCTGTTTTTGATTACCAACTAGTGTTTATTTTAAATGTAGTTACTCGCCAATTAAATAGAAATTAGCTACATTTACAGACAGGGTTCCTGATTACTGCTTCTTCCTTTGGCAACTATTCATTCTTCTTTAGGCAGTCCTGAAAGCAGAAATCCCAAGGTCCAGATCACTTTGCCAGGGCACCTTAGGGTAGCTACCTGTTAAGTCCAGAGTTGAAGGAAGTAGGGATGAGATGCTGTCTTCGCCCACTGGGACCTGGAGCAAGCTGGGCAGTCACTGGAGAGGTTTCCTGTTGTAATTCAGTTAACCTTTTTTTTTTTTTTTTTTTTTTTTTTTGATGGAGTCTTGCTCTGTCGCCCAGGCTGGAGTGTGGTGGTATGATCTTGGCTCACTGCAACCTCCCCATCCCGGGTTCAAGCCATTCTCCCACCTCAGCCTCCAGAGTAGTTGGGATTACAGGTGCCTGCCACCACGCCCAGCTAATTTTTGTATTTTTAGTAGACACAGGTTTTCACCGTGTTGGCCAGGCTGGTCTCAAACTCCTGACCTCAAGTGATCCACCTGCCTCGACCTCCCAAAGTGCTGGGATTACAGGCGTGAACCACCATGCCCGGTTAACCCATTTTTGATTCAAGACAGACTCTCCTACCAGTAAGTCAGGCTTATTTCACAGAAGGAGGAGGAAGAGGAGGAGTTGGGGGAGGAGGAGCGGAGCAGAGGTGGGGAGAGGAGGAGGAGGAGGTAGAGGAAGAAGAAGAGAAAGAAGAAGGAAGAGGAGGAGGAGGAGGAGGGGGAGAAGGGGAAGAAGCCATCTTCAACTTTTCTTTGTTTTTTAGGGCAGCTGAAATCCATCTTCCTTTTCACCCAAACACTGATACAGCTGCCTGTTTGGGTGAAGGAGAGGTTCCCTTTCTGGGTTGGGTAGAGCACATAGGCTATAGCAGTCAGCATCAGGGAACAGCCAATATGTAGGCTTAATATTTTTAAATCAAAGCCATTGTACTAATCACCCAGATAATCTGATATGGATATCATTTATTCTAAAATGAGAACAAGAGACACATCTATGACAGAATTCATTAGTGTGATCCTTTTTCAGTCCCAACATGTGCTTCTGCAGATTGAATAATGTCTATATCAATTCTATAGATTGTATTTCAATGTATATTGCTTCTTCATAAGGAAATGTCTTCTCCCGTTACTATGGTTTGAATATTTGACCCCTCCAAAGCTCATGTTGAAATTTGAGCCCCAGTGTTGGAGGTGAGGCCTGCTGGGAGGTGTTTGGGTCAAGGGGGCAGGTCCCTCATGAATGGCTTGGTGCCATCCTCATGGTAATGAGTGAATTCTCACTCTATTAGTTCTCACAAGAGTTGGTTGTTCAGAAGAGCCTTGCCCCTTCCTCCTGTGTCTCTTGCTGGCTCTCTTGCCTTGGGATCTCTGCACACAGCAGTTACCCTTTGCATTCCACGGTGAGTAGAAGCAACCTGAAGTCCTCAACAGAATCAGATGCTGACACCATGATTCTTGTACAGCCAGCAGAACCATGAGCCAAATAAACCTTTTTTTCTTTATAAATTACCTAACCTCAGGTATTCCTTTATAGCAACTCAAAGATGCTTACAAGGGTCAATTAACTTTGTTTATAGTAGCAAAGAGTGGAAAATTGCCTACAGGCACAATAGTAAGTGATTGGGATTGGTTAAATAAAGTAAATTACACATTCATTTAATGAAATACAGTTCAGCCATTAAAAATGGAAAGAAAGGACTTCCACTCTGTAGAGAGATAGAAGACACACCATTCTTACACTTACAGTGAAGGTAACTGAGTTAACTTCAAATTCAGAACTTTTTTTGAACTTATTAGAGAGCTAAAGTATCAGAAGAAACAACGGGTTCAAAATCTGAAGGCACAGAATAGAGCTGGTGTTGGAGCATCTTAAAAGTTTTGTCCACAGTTTCCAGCCTGGAGACTGGGACATGGGGGCTTATGGCACCAGGTTTCACTGGGGCAGGTCCGGTGCTGTTTTCCAAAGTTACTTAGGGGAGCTGAAGGGTTTTCTGGAAACCTTTATTTAGTTGACCCTTACTCAGGTCAGCTTATTTCTTCCCCATCCCTTTCAGGGAAGTTATATGATTAATTTGTAACATAGTAAAATGCATTTATCACAATCTGCATTCCATCTTTTCTCTCATATCCTGGTTGAGGTTTTGTTGTTGTTGTTTTAATTTTACTTTAAGTTCTGGGATACATGTGCAGAAAGTGCAGGTTTCTTACATAGGTATACATGTACCATGGTGGTTTGCTGCAACCCATCGTCTAGGTTTTAAGCCCTCCCTCCCCTTGCCCAACAAGGGAGGAAGACAGACCCCCGACAGGCCCCAGTGTGTGATGTTCCCCTCCCCGTGTCCATGTGTTCTCAGTGTTCAACTTCCACTCATAAGTAAGAACATGCAGGGTTTGGTTTTCTGTTCCTGTGTTAGTTTGCTGAGAATGATGTCTTCCAGCTTCATCCACGTCCCTGCAAAGGACGTGATCTCATTCTTTTTTATGGCTGCATAGTATTGCATGTTGTATATGTGCCACGTTTTCTTTATCCTGGTTGAGTTTAAAAAAAAAAATTACATGCAATAAAATTCACTTCTTGTGGTATAGTTCTATCAGTGTTGGCAAATGCACAGAATTGTACTATGGACCACTATAATTCTATACATAATAATTCCATGACCCCAAAGTTTCCTTGTGCTACTCCTTCCTAGACAACCCACCCCCCAACCCCTGATCCGCTGCCTACTCATCTGTTTTCCTCCCTATAGTTTTGCTTTTCCCAGAGTGCCATATGAATAAAATCAAACACTTCTGGGTCTAGCCTCTCAAAATGCAGGTAAGATTTATCTGTGTTGTTTTGTGAATCAATTGTTCATTCAGGGTTACTGCTGGTGGCATTCCATTACATGTATGTACCACAGTTTGTGGTACATCTAGGTTGTTTCCAATTTTTAAATCAGCTACAAATATTTACCTATAGGTTTCTGTATTGTAGGAGACCAGAATATGCCACCCCAAAATATGCTTCTTTGGCATATGGATTGTTCTGTGCTAATCATTTTGAGAAACTGCAGACACAGAAGAAGATCTGAAAACAGAGTAGAAGTTGCCCTTTTATAAAGGACATTTATGTCTATAAAGGAAATCTCCATTTGTAAGGGTGTCTATGAAGAAAAGGACATTATATCACTAGAGACTCTTATCAAAGAACAAGGTACCAGACTTATATCTGTGTAAGAAATCTTACCCTTGTTATCCCACTTTCCTGGGCATCTCCTTATGTCTGTCCTTCCTCACATCCTTCCCTCTTTATTTCAGTAGACAATTGTATTTAAGCCTGAAATCAAAACCACACCTTTGGGATTTACTTATTTCTCTGGGTATCTCCCATGTATAATAAGGTATACATGTTGTTAAATTTGATTGTTTCCCTCTTGTTAATCTACCTTTTGTTATAAGAGTCTGTAAGAATTTGAAGGGTAGAGAGAATCCTCTCCTATAGTTTGAACATCTTTTCTTTTGTTTTGGATATATAGCTAGGCATGAGATTGCTGGGTCATATGGTAGGTATATGTTTAACTTTATAAGAAACTGCCAAACTGTTTCCCAAAGTGGCTGTACCATTTTGCATTCCTACCAGCAATGTATATGAATCCAATTGCTCAGAATTCTCACCAGCACTTCAGATTGCCAGGCTTTAAAATTATAGCTATTCAAATAGGCACGTTGTGGGTGTTTTAGTGTGGTTTTAATTTGTATTTCCCTAATGATTACTAAAGAACATTTTTTATTATGCTTATTTTACATCTAAATATGTTCTTTTTTGTGGGGGAGGGAGGATGGAGTCTTGCTCTGTTACCCAGGCTGGAGTGCAGTGACGTGATCTTAGCTCACTGCAACCTCCGCCTCCCAGGTTAAAGCGATTCTCTTGCCTTAGCCTCCCAAGTAGCTGGGACTACAGGTGCGTGCACCACGCCTGGCTAATTTTTCATATTTTTAGTAGAGATGGGGTTTCACCGTGTTAGCCAGGATGGTCTCCATCTTCTGACCTCGTGATCTGCCCACCTCAGCCTCCCAAAGTGCTGGGATTACAGGCGTGAGCCACCACGCCTGGCCTAAATATGTTCCTTAGTAAAAACTCTGATTCAATTTTTTGTTTTGTAAAATTGGGTTTTTTGTTTTCTGGTTGTTGAGTATATGAGTTCTTTATATACTTCGAATATAAGTCCTTTGACAGATGTGATTTTAAAATATTTTCTCTTAGTTTGTGGCTTGTCTTTTTTATTCTTTTAATCAAAGAACCAAAGTTTTTGCAGAACAGAAGTTTTTTAAAAATTTAATACACTTTATCAATTTTTTCTTTCATAAATCATGCTTTTGGTGTCATATCTAAAACCTGTTTTCCTAACTCAGGATTTCTCAACAGATGCACAACTGACATTTTAGACCAGATAATTATTTGTTGTGGGGACCTATCCTGTGCCTTGTAGGATGTTCAGTAGTATTCCTGGCCTGGTCTCTACACATCAGTGCCTGTAGTGTGCATGTGTGCATGCATGTGCAAACACACACACACACACACAGGCCCCAAGTATAACAATAAAAAATGTTGCAGACATTGTCAAATGTCTCCTGAACTACAAAGCTGACCTTTGTTCAGTGGCCTAACCCAAGGTCATATACACATTGGCCAGGCTGGTCTTGAACTCCCAACCTCGTAATCCGCCCACCTCGGCCTCCTAAAGTGCTAGGATTACAGGTGTGAGCCACCGTGCCCAGCCTGACTTTCTCCTGTTTTTTTTTTTTTTTTTCTCAAAAAAGTTTTATGGTTTTATGCTTTATGTTTAGGTCTATGATCAATTTTGAGTTAATTTTATATGAGACGTGAGATACAGGCTGGGATTCTTTTTTGTCGTTTTAGTATGTGGACAGCTATGGTCTAAATGTTTGTGTTTCTCCCAAAATTTACAAGTTGAAATCCTAACCCTCAAGGTGATGGTATTAGGAGGTAAGGCTATGAGAGGTGGTTAGTTAATGAAGGTCCTTATAAAAGGGAACCCAGAGAGTTCGTTGGCCTTTCTGCCATGTGAAGACACAGCAAAATAACGGTTGTCTATGGACTAGAAAGCCGGCATTCCCTAGACAGTAAATTTTCCCACACCTTGATCTTGGAATTTCCAGCTTCCAGAACTGTGAACAATAAATTTCTATTGTTTATGAGCCACCCAGTCTGTGATATTTTGTTATGGTAGCCGAGATAGACTAAAATGTAGACATTCAGTTGTTCCCAGGCCACTTATTTGAAGAGACTTTCTTCTCTCTATTGACTTGCATTTGTATCATTGTCAAAAATCAGTTGACTGTATTTATGTGGGTTTATTTCTGGTTTTTCTTCTCTGTTCCACTGATATATGTGTCTGTTGTTTCTACATTACCATAGTCTTCATTACTGTAGCATTACAATAACACTTTAAATTAGGGGGTCCCCCAATATTATTTGTTTTCAAAAATTTTTGGCAAGTCTAGTTCCTTTGCCTTTCTGTATAAATTTTGAAACCAGCAGTCAACATTTACATAAAACGCTGCTGGAATTTTGATTGAAATTTCACTGAATCAATCTAACAAATTGGGCAGAATTAACATCTATCTTAATGTACTGAATCTTCTCATCTATGAACATGGTATATTTCTCCACTTATTTGGATCTTCTTAGATTTTTCTTCAGTGTTTTGTACTTTTCAGCATACAGATCCCACATAATTTGTTTCAGTTTTATACTTACGTGATTTTTGGTGCTATTATAAATGGTATTGTTATTTTAATTTTGAATTCCAGTTTTCCTGCTATTATATAGAAATACCATTGATTTGTATGCATTGACTTCATATCCTGAGACTTTTATTAAATTCATTAGTTAGTTCTAGGAAGTTGTGTGTAAGTTGTTTAGAAATATCTATGTAGGATATCTACATAGTTACGTTATCTGTGAATAGAGCTGACATTCCCTTTATTTATATGTCTTGTCTTATTATAATGGCTAGTATTCCCAGGGTAATATTAAATGCACATTGTGAAAGAAGGTACCTTTGCTTTGTTCTCCATCTCTGAGAAAAGGTCTTCAATCTTTTACCATTAAGTGTGATGTTGTGATGTTAGATGTAGATTTTTTTGTAGATATTTTTTATTAACTTAAGCAACCTTCCTTCCTTCCTTTCCTTTCCTTTCCTTTCCTTTCCTTTCCTTTCCTTTCCTTTCTTCCTTTCTTCCTTTCTTCCTTTCTTCCTTTCTTCCTTCCTTCCTTCCTTCCTTCCTTCCTTCCTTCCTTTCTTTCTTTCTTTCTTTCTTTCTTTCTTTCTTTCTTTCTTTCTTTCTTTCTTTCTTTCTTTCTTTCTTTCTTTCTTTCTTTCTTTCCTTCCTTCCTTCCTTCCTTCCTTCTTCCTTCTTTCTTTTTCTTTCTGTTTTTAGATGGAGTTTTGCTCTTGCTGCCCAGGCTGGAGTGCAATGGCCATGATCTTGGTTCACTGCAACCTCCACCTCCCAAGTTCAAGCGATTCTCCTACTTAGCTGGCATTACAGGTGTGTGCCACCAACCCAGCTAATTTTTTTTCTATTTTTAGTAGAAATGGGGTTTCACCATGTTGGCCAGGCTGGTCTTGAACTCCTGACCTTAGGTGATCCACCTGCCTCAGCCTCCCAAAGTGCTAGGATTACAGGCATGAGTCACCACACCCAGCCACAAGTTTTCTTTTATGTCTACTTTGCTGTAGAAATAAAAGAAATGAATACAAGTGGAATTTTGTCAGATGCATTTTCTGCATCTATTTTCTTCTGTAATCTGTTAATAGCTTACAATGATTGATTTTTTAAAAGTTGAACCAGTCTTACATTCCTTAGTTCATTGCCTCTTGGCCATGGTATATTATCCATTGTATATATTAAATTATAATTTTAAAAATTAAAACATACATATACATGTAAATATTTACAGAAAACTTACAGAAATAGATATATAGATATATCTATGTGTATGAGTTAGTGCACGTGCGTGTGTGTGTGTATATATATACACACACACACACAGATATATATCTGCACATATATCTCCAAGCTGTATCCTCTGAAAGGGGTTAGAAACAATGATATCTCGGTTAAAAGGAGAGCACCTAACTCCTAATGATACCAGTTTCTAAATACTGTCCTCTAATAATAGGAACCAGGAATCATTGGAGAACTGTCTGATTCTAGGGCCGGGGCAATGGAAACAAATATGAGTCTGGATATCTTGTGGTGTTTCAATGTAAGGAAATTTAAAAATAAATAAATAAATAAATAAATAAATAAATAACATAAAAAATGTGCAGGAACCAATCTGAAAAAGCTCCCATGAAACAATTTGAGCAACAAAATAAATAATAAGAGTACCATGTTAGTTTATAACTAAAAGAATAAATTAAATATCCATGATCCCACAAATAAATGAATAAATGATTAAATAAATACATAAGTGGGAGAAAGGGAAAGCTCTTTTTAAGAAAAGAATCTCAGTTATTATAAACATAGAAGGCCTGGGGGAAATATAGAAGGCCTGGGGGAAATACAAAAGTACCGTTAAACCCCATAGTAACCATTGCTGCAGGTTAAATCCTCCAAGGATTCTAAAAAGAATGGGTGAATGTTCAAGTAGAAACAGAATTTTGCATAGTCTCCAAGTATGTCTGTACGACTTTGTATGACTCTTCTTCAACTTCAAAACTATTTCTAAATAAAAAGTAAAATATAATAATAAGGGAGAGAATACTTAGTGATGTGGAAAAATGTTTATGATCTATTACATTTTTAAAAAGCCATTTGATTCCAATTTTATGCACCTAAACAGTTACACACACACACACAAACAACCAATTAAAAAATTAAATTTTGATTTAAAATAGCTTAAACCATTGGTATCTCTTGGTGGTGGCATAGAGTGCAATAGTAGTGATTTCAGTTTTATAGCATCATCGTTATTATTATTGCTTATCAATATTTTCTAAAATTTTCTATCATGACTATGCATTCATATTAGAATAAGAATATATTTAAAACATTCCTGGAGGATATGTTTCATGCTTCATATTCTGCATTGTGTTGAAAACAATAGTGGGTGCTGTCAAAGCGAATTGTTGAATTGAAGCAGTGCCTTACTATTTCCTTTTGCAAAATAGATCATCATCCACCTAATTTATATTTGTATACAGAACCTATCTTAGTGCTTTGGACAAAATACTCAGTAATAGTTGAGTTATAAATATAGGTTTTGCTCTATTTAAGTTAGTATTAAGTCAAGAACATCTGGAAAAATAACATGTATAGCATCTAATAAATGGAAATCACAGAAAACATTTAGTGCTAAACATTATCCTAAGCACTTTACATATCTTAATTTATTAAATCATTAGCACAACTCAGAGGGGCAAAGATACTACTATTACCCTCATTTTACAGATGAAGAAACCAGGGCACAGAGATTAAGTAATTTGCACAAGGTCACACAGCTATAGCAAGTGGCAAGCAGTGATATAAAGTACTTCTATATTTATTGTTATTTAACTTCTCACAGCAACTCATTGAGTTAGGTATCTTGATCTCCAATTGTCAGATGAAGAAACTGAAACTCAGAGAAGTAAGTGACTGGCCTAACTAAAAGTGTCAGGGCTGGGACACTTGACCTCAAAACCCTTGCTGTTTCAGCTATAACATGCTGCCTCTTGCATTAACATGAAGTGGGCAAACCAAAACAGGATATTACCAGAGAGCTGTCAAAACACATCTCCAGCGGAGAACTCCACATGTGGATTAGTTCTTTCCCAAGTCTGCTTAAATTTCACACCATCCACCTACATGGTTTTTTTGTTTTTTTTTTTCTCTTACCAGCTGAGAATGGTGACATTTCTTCTTCTCTGGTCTAAATCAGAAAAACTTGCAGCACTACGGTAACCACTAAAGAAGGTATATATTAGCTTACAGAGATTTTTTTAATTTAAAGAGGCAGGGGAAAAAAAAAAAAAAGATACAATCCTGCTTCCATTCTTGTCTGTGAGAAAGTGACTGTGGGCATTCTCAGGCAAAAAATAAAGTAACTTCATTTTTAGAGTAAATGCCCTGTTGACAAGTTGGCAGGGCTGCCTTGTTTGGAAAAGAATGAGCAGAAAACTCAAAGGATAATTAGTGTGTGGTAACCTAACAGCATGCAGCAGGGCTGTACCGTGTCTGGCAGAGGCAGATGTGGCCACACAGTTCATTAACGCTGTATAGTTTGTTTAATTCCAGTTGGGGTAATTAGAGAAGGCTCTAGAACCTGCCTAGAGCTCCAAAATAGACACTGATTTCAGCAGCAGTGGGGTAGATCTAAGCCACCACAGTGGGCCCCAGGAGATTAGAAGATTAGAATTCCTCACAAACCCATCTGCTTTTCTTTGACAATCATCTCTGCATTGGCCATCATGACAGAGGAGAGGAACAGCATGATGGTCATAATAAAGGAGAATTTTTAAACTGGCTTTACAATGCACTCTATGGTGATTCCATTATTTAGCTTATCTCTTAACTTATATTTTGCTTAAGTGTCCATTAAAATCACAGGAGTTTCTCATTTTTATAGTGAATAAATTTTAGTAAAATTGTTTATGAAGTAATTTTTCTATTAATGTAGTTTTGTCTTTCTAACAATTTCTTTTAAGAAAATTAAAGCTTTTCCATTGGAGAAAAAAAATTAGCTAGGTAATATTGGATGTTTTGTATATGAAAATGCTTGATAGGCTTTTGAGAATTATATCACTTTTCTGATTTTTCTCCTAGCCTTACTTTCTTTTTTCTCCCTTTCATATTGCTCTTCCTCAGACCATGGAAATCACACCTATGCCCAAGATTCTCTGTCTCCACATTCACAACTCTTGAAATTCAGCTCTGATAGATCTCTTTCTGCTTGTGTATTTATACTGCCCAACAGAGCTAGGATGCACCATTACATACAGCCAATAGATGGCCGCTTTAAAATAGAAGGGGCCACGACTTGATGTATCCACTTAGTCATTCTCTTGTGCAAATGACTATTGCATTTTATAAGTTCGCTGGACCTGAAAAATCTATCAGATGAATTTGTTTATAATGCTACACTTGCAGTGTATACTTTCTGATCCTAGCAACTGATGTGAGGGAAACAATCCAGCTATGCTGAGCAAACAGGGAAAGCTGAGCTGCTGCTAGACATTTTTCAAAAGTCTTCCTCTGTGTGGTTAATTGACCAATAGATAACCAAGTGACTTTGAGTCTTTTTTAAAAAAATTAAATAAGAACAGATTTTTTTTTTCTAGGCTACATATGTAGTCTGTCAGAACAACACAACTATTTGCCAAATTCCTGTAGCCCCTGTCTTTAGCAGAAGAAAGAGAACATGTGCGGCTTTTGTTTATAGCTGTAGGTCAGTGTGGTGTGTCACTGATCTGATCAATGCTACCATGTACCCTGGGCATGACTCCAGCCTCCCAGCGAAGGATTGCTTCAACTTTCCAGGATTTGCATTGAGACATTACGTATGTTTTCTTTCTCTCTTTTTACCTGTCTTTTCCTGACTGCCTAGAAGGGGTAAACTTGCTTCACTTACCCATCCATCACCCATTTGGACTCCCACATCTAGTTTTCTATGGAGTAAGGCAAAAATAATTGTGAGACTTCTCTCCTACCACATTAGAGGAGTGGTGACCAACATCCCAACATAAAGCTTGTTGTTGGTACCATGCCCAGTCTGGCTTCTTATCCCTAGTGAAACTGAGTAGTTCAGTGAGAACAAGATATTACCCAAAGTCAGCTCCATTCAGCAAATAGTGTAGGCTTCCTGGCTTTGTTTCCTCAGCTCTGGAGTTCATCACACCATAAACCACAGGGACTTTGTAGGCATGTTATTGTATTAGCACCATACGGAGACTGCTCATGGAACTCACATGCAGAATGTGTGATGTCAGAGCAGTTCGCATGAATCCAAATTTTGTGCAGCTGTTAGACACAGTTGTTTTATTTCATCTTTTATGTCAGCACCATCCCAATAAATCCACTGATCCTGAGATTAAAAAATAAAGAAAGCGCTGTGTGCTCACACATGTTTCAGAGCCAGGAAGCTCTATACCACTTATATGTAGATGTACACTCACTACCAGGGGTCACATCAGAGCTATGGCTCTCATACTCACAGAAGGACAAACATAGCTGTGGAAATCAATAGGAAAGCAAATGCGAAAGGACAGTAGCCCTCACACAAATCAGAAACAATTATCTAGAATCAGATACACTCTTTGCAATAGGTGCCGGCAAAGGAAAATTTCAGGATGGACATTGCAGTTTCTTCAGAAGACATTTGATAAAAATCATTCAACAAAATGAATTGGCTTCTGAAAAGGAAAAGTCTTGGCTAATGAGTCCCCCTGTCTCTACCTTACAAGGCTTCCTTGGGTTTGCCTTCACTGGGGCAAGATATATCATTGTCTTTCACTAGTAAAAGAAAACCTTCAAAGATTGCCACCCAAACAATGCTCATATTCAAAAATAAATAGCTCTCAATGTTTCCTTGGATTTTAGAAGGCTACACACATGTTTTTAAATGCCTGAATTTTTAATTATATATGCTATTTATGACTCTCCATAATATGACTAGATGTGTTATTTAAAAATAAATGGTGAGGGGGCGGAGCAAGATGGCCGAATAGGAACAGCTCCAGTCTCCAACTCCCAGCGCGAGCGACACAGAAGACCGGCGATTTCTGCATTTTCAACTGAGGTACTGGGTTCATCTCACT
This sequence comes from Chlorocebus sabaeus, assembly GCF_047675955.1. Classification (NCBI taxonomy): domain Eukaryota; kingdom Metazoa; phylum Chordata; class Mammalia; order Primates; family Cercopithecidae; genus Chlorocebus; species Chlorocebus sabaeus. Next base: position 34,214,005 of record NC_132918.1, on the reverse strand, counting down.
GGGGAGTGCCAGACGATCGGTGCTGGTCAGCTGCTGCAGCCCGACCAGCCAGAGCTGAAGCAGGGCGAGGCATTGCCTCACCTGGAAAGCGCAAGGGGGAAGGGAATCCCTTTTCCTAGCCAGGGGAACTGAGACACACAACACCTGGAAAATCGGGTAACTCCCACCCCAATACTGCGCTTTAAGCAGACAGGCACACCAGGAGATCATATCCCACACCTGGCCGGGAGTGTCCCACACCCACGGACCCTCCCTCATTGCTAGCACAGCCGTCTGTGATCTACCAGCAAGGCAGCAGCGAGGCTGGGGGAGGGGCGCCCGCCATTGCTGAGGCTTAAGTAGGTAAACAAAGCTGCTGGGAAGCTCGAACTGGGTGGAGCTCACAGCAGCTCAAGGAAACCTGCCTGTCTCTGTAGACTCCACCTCTGGGGACAGGGCACAGTAAATAATAACAAACGCAGCAGCTCTGCAGACGCAAACGACTCTGTCTGACAGCTTTGAAGAGAGCAGTGGATCTCCCAACACGGAGGTTGAGATCTGAGAAGGGACAGACTCCCTGCTCAAGTGGGTCCCTGACCCCTGAGTAGCCTAACTGGGAGATATCCCCCACTAGGGGCAGTCTGACACCCCACACCTCACAGGGTGGAGTACACCCCTGAGAGGAAGATTCCAAAGCAAGAATCAGACAGGTACACTCGCTGTTCAGAAATATTCTATCTTCTGCAGCCTCTGCTGCTGATACCCAGGCAAACAGGGTCTGGAGTGGACCTCAAGCAATCTCCTACAGCTAAAACCTACAGCTGAGGATCCTGACTGTTAGAAGGAAAGCTATCAAACAGGAAGGACACCTACACCAAAACCCCATCAGTACATCACCATCATCAAAGACCAGAGGCAGATAAAACCACAAAGATGGGGAAAAAGCAGGGCAGAAAAGCTGGAAATTCAAAAAATAAGAGCGCATCTCCCCCGGCAAAGGAGCGCAGCTCATCGCCAGCAACGGATCAAAGCTGGACGGAGAATGACTTCGACGAGATGAGAGAAGAAGGCTTCAGTCCATCAAATTTCTCAGAGCTAAAGGAGGAATTACGTACCCAGTGCAAAGAAACTAAAAATCTTGAAAAAAAAGTGGAAGAATTGATGGCTAGAGTAATTAATGCAGAGAAGCTCACAAACGAAATGAAAGAGACGAAAACCATGGCACGAGAAATACGTGACAAATGCACAAGCTTCAGTAACCGTCTCGATCAACTGGAAGAAAGAATGTCAGCGATGGAGGATCAAATGAATGAAATGAAGCGAGAAGAGAAACCAAAAGAAAAAAGAAGAAAAAGAAATGAACAAAGCCTGCAAGAAGTATGGGATTATGTAAAAAGACCAAATCTACGTCTGATTGGGGTGCCTGAAAGTGAGGGGGAAAATGGAACCAAGTTGGAAAACACTCTTCAGGATATCATCCAGGAGAACTTCCCCAACCTAGTAGGGCAGGCCAACATTCAAATCCAGGAAATACAGAGAACGCCACAAAGATACTCCTCGAGAAGAGCAACTCCAAGACACATAATTGCCAGATTCACCAAAGTTGAAATGAAGGAAAAAATCTTAAGGGCAGCCAGAGAGAAAGGTCGGGTTACCCACAAAGGGAAGCCCATCAGACTAACAGCAGATCTCTCGGCAGAAACTCTTCAAGCCAGAAGAGAGTGGGGGCCAATATTCAACATTCTTAAAGAAAAGAATTTTAAACCCAGAATTTTATATCCAGCCAAACTAAGTTTCATAAGTGAAGGAGAAATAAAATCCTTTACAGATAAGCAAATGCTTAGAGATTTTGTCACCACTAGGCCTGCCTTACAAGAGACCCTGAAGGAAGCACTAAACATGGAAAGGAACAACCGGTACCAGCCATTGCAAAAACATGCCAAAATGTAAAGACCATCAAGGCTAGGAAGAAACTGCATCAACTAACGAGCAAAATAACCAGTTAATATCATAATGGCAGGATCAAGTTCACACATAACAATCTTAACCTTAAATGTAAATGGACTAAATGCTCCAATTAAAAGACACAGACTGGCAAACTGGATAAAGAGTCAAGACCCATCAGTCTGCTGTATTCAGGAGACCCATCTCACACGCAGAGACATACATAGGCTCAAAATAAAGGGATGGAGGAAGATTTACCAAGCAAATGGAGAACACAAAAAAGCGGGGGTTGCAATACTAGTCTCTGATAAAACAGACTTTAAACCATCAAAGATCAAAAGAGACAAAGAAGGCCATTACATAATGGTAAAGGGATCAATTCAACAGGAAGAGCTAACTATCCTAAATATATATGCACCCAATACAGGAGCACCCAGATTCATAAAGCAAGTCCTTAGAGACTTACAAAGAGACTTAGACTCCCATACAATAATAATGGGAGACTTCAACACTCCACTGTCAACATTAGACAGATCAACGAGACAGAAAGTTAACAAGGATATCCAGGAATTGAACTCATCTCTGCAGCAAGCAGACCTAATAGACATCTATAGAACTCTCCACCCCAAATCAACAGAATATACATTCTTCTCAGCACCACATCGTACTTACTCCAAAATTGACCACGTAATTGGAAGTAAAGCACTCCTCAGCAAATGTACAAGAACAGAAATTATAACAAACTGTCTCTCAGACCACAGTGCAATCAAATTAGAACTCAGGACTAATAAACTCAAACAAAACCGCTCAACTACATGGAAACTGAACAACCTGCTCCTGAATGACTACTGGGTACATAACGAAATGAAGGCAGAAATAAAGATGTTCTTTGAAACCAATGAGAACAAAGATACAACATACCAGAATCTCTGGGACACATTTAAAGCAGTGTGTAGAGGGAAATTTATAGCACTAAATGCCCACAAGAGAAAGCTGGAAAGATCTAAAATTGACACTCTAACATCGCAATTAAAAGAACTAGAGAAGCAAGAGCAAACACATTCGAAAGCTAGCAGAAGGCAAGAAATAACTAAGATCAGAGCAGAACTGAAGGAGATAGAGACACAAAAAACCCTCCAAAAAATCAATGAATCCAGGAGTTGGTTTTTTGAAAAGATCAACAAAATTGACAGACCACTAGCAAGACTAATAAAGAAGAAAAGAGAGAAGAATCAAATCGACGCAATTAAAAATGATAAAGGGGATATCACCACCGACCCCACAGAAATACAAACTACCATCAGAGAATACTATAAACACCTCTACGCAAATAAACTGGAAAATCTAGAAGAAATGGATAATTTCCTGGACACTTACACTCTTCCAAGACTAAACCAGGAAGAAGTTGAATCCCCGAATAGACCAATAGTAGGCTCTGAAATTGAGGCAATAATTAATAGCCTACCAACCAAAAAAAGTCCAGGACCAGATGGATTCACAGCTGAATTCTACCAGAGGTACAAGGAGGAGCTGGTACCATTCCTTCTGAAACTATTCCAATCAATAGAAAAAGAGGGAATCCTCCCTAACTCATTTTATGAGGCCAACATCATCCTGATACCAAAGCCTGGCAGAGACACAACAAAAAAAGAGAATTTTAGACCAATATCCCTGATGAACATCGATGCAAAAATCCTCAATAAAATACTGGCAAACCGGATTCAGCAGCACATCAAAAAGCTTATCCACCATGATCAAGTGGGCTTCATCCCTGGGATGCAAGGCTGGTTCAACATTCGCAAATCAATAAACATAATCCAGCATATAAACAGAACCAAAGACAAGAACCACATCATTATCTCAATAGATGCAGAAAAGGCTTTTGACAAAATTCAACAGCCCTTCATGCTAAAAACGCTCAATAAATTCGGTATTGATGGAACGTACCTCAAAATAATAAGAGCTATTTATGACAAACCCACAGCCAATATCATACTGAATGGGCAAAAACTGGAAAAATTCCCTTTGAAAACTGGCACAAGACAGGGATGCCCTCTCTCACCACTCCTATTCAACATAGTGTTGGAAGTTCTGGCTAGGGCAATCAGGCAAGAGAAAGAAATCAAGGGGATTCAGTTAGGAAAAGAAGAAGTCAAATTGTCCCTGTTTGCAGACGACATGATTGTATATTTAGAAAACCCCATTGTCTCAGCCCAAAATCTCCTTAAGCTGATCAGCAACTTCAGCAAAGTCTCAGGATACAAAATTAATGTGCAAAAATCACAAGCATTCTTATACACCAGTAACAGACAAACAGAGAGCCAAATCAGGAATGAACTTCCATTCACAATTGCTTCAAAGAGAATAAAATACCTAGGAATCCAACTTACAAGGGATGTAAAGGACCTCTTCAAGGAGAACTACAAACCACTGCTCAGTGAAATCAAAGAGGACACAAACAAATGGAAGAACATACCATGCTCATGGATAGGAAGAATCAATATCGTGAAAATGGCCATACTGCCCAAGGTAATTTATAGATTCAATGCCATCCCCATCAAGCTACCAATGAGCTTCTTCACAGAATAGGAAAAAACTGCTTTAAAGTTCATATGGAACCAAAAAAGAGCCCGCATCTCCAAGACAATCCTAAGTCAAAAGAACAAAGCTGGAGGCATCACGCTACCTGACTTCAAACTATACTACAAGGCTACAGTAACCAAAACAGCATGGTACTGGTACCAAAACAGAGATATAGACCAATGGAACAGAACAGAGTCCTCAGAAATAATACCACACATCTACAGCCATCTAATCTTTGACAAACCTGAGAGAAACAAGAAATGGGGAAAGGATTCCCTATTTAATAAATGGTGCTGGGAAAACTGGCTAGCCATAAGTAGAAAGCTGAAACTGGATCCTTTCCTTACTCCTTATACGAAAATTAATTCAAGATGGATTAGAGACTTAAATGTTAGACCTAATACCATAAAAATCCTAGAGGAAAACCTAGGTAGTACCATTCAGGACATAGGCATGGGCAAAGACTTCATGTCTAAAACACCAAAAGCAACGGCAGCAAAAGCCAAAATTGACAAATGGGATCTCATCAAACTAAAGAGCTTCTGCACAGCAAAAGAAACTACCATCAGAGTCAGCAGGCAACCTACAGAATGGGAGAAAATTTTTGCAATCTACTCATCTGACAAAGGGCTAATATCCAGAACCTACAAAGAACTCCAACAAATTTACAAGAAAAAAACAAACAACCCCATCAAAAAGTGGGCAAAGGATATGAACAGACATTTCTCAAAAGAAGACATTCATACAGCCAACAGACACATGAAAAAATGCTCATCATCACTGGCCATCAGAGAAATGCAAATCAAAACCACAATGAGATACCATCTCACACCAGTTAGAATGGCGATCATTCAAAAGTCAGGAAACAACAGATGCTGGAGAGGATGTGGAGAAATAGGAACACTTTTACACTGTTGGTGGGATTGTAAACTAGTTCAACCATTATGGAAAACAGTATGGCGATTCCTCAAGGATCTAGAACTAGATGTACCATATGACCCAGCCATCCCATTACTGGGTATATACCCAAAGGATTATAAATTATGCTGCTATAAGGACACATGAACACGTATGTTTATTGCAGCACTATTCACAATAGCAAAGACTTGGAATCAACCCAAATGTCCATCAGTGACAGATTGGATTAAGAAAATGTGGCACATATACACCATGGAATACTATGCAGCCATAAAAAAGGATGAGTTTGTGTCCTTTGTAGGGACATGGATGCAGCTGGAAACCATCATTCTTAGCAAACTATCACAAGAACAGAAAACCAAACACCGCATGTTCTCACTCGTAGGTGGGAACTGAACAATGAGATCACTTGGACTCGGGAAGGGGAACATCACACACCGGGGCCTATCATGGGGAGGGGGGAGGGGGGAGGGATTGCATTGGGAGTTATACCTGATGTAAATGACGAGTTGATGGGTGCAGCACACCAACATGGCACAAGTATACATATGTAGCAAACCTGCACGTTGTGCACATGTACCCTACAACTTGAAGTTTAATAATAATAAATAAATTAAAAAAAAAAAAAAAGAATGAAAAAAAATAAATAAATAAAAATAAAAATAAATGGTGAGACTGGATTTTCTGTGATTCATTTTGGATAGGTTGGGGTTCTTCATGACTTCACAAAGAAATAGAACTTTGGGGATAAAAAAAGAGGGCAAGAATTCTCTGCTTTTCTGGACTGGTGTGGGCACACTTTCTGGCCCCAAGTTAAGACTTTGTTTCAGGTTTTTTTCTCTCTCTCTGCCTCGTCCTTATCACCTCACTCTAAGGACTTTTACAGAGTCATCTTCTTGCATTGTGAGATGGCAGAGTAAAGCCTTGCACACACATTGCCCTGTGTGAAAGTGGCTCATGCACAAGAAACATGTGGAATTGTTTGTTTGACTTGTCTCCCCTCTCCATCATATTTTGTTGTACTTTTTTTTTTTTTTTAATCAGAGAAAACAAAACAAAACTATTCCAGCTTATCTTCTGAAGAAGATAGAAAACATTCAACTGCAACATGCTGTGAACATTTTAGGGCATGCTTCTCATTTCAGATGCATGGTGTGCCTAGCTACTTAAGACAGAAAATCCCCTGCTGTGTTCTCTAGGCAGGCACTAGAGCAGATTTTGTGAGATCCTGGACTCAGTTTAGACTCTGGCTCTTCATGCTCAGTCATTAAGCTGCCATAGGAGATGTAACTCTACTTGGTATTTTGGGGAAGATCCACTAAGTGGCTCCTCCCAAATTTGGTGGGGAGAAGAAATGGGTATCAATTTAGCAACAAGGGAAAAGTGTGCTTGAAACGAGGCTTACTCAGTTTGATTTGGAAGATATTGCTTTTTGAACACAAAGTTATGCTCCATTGCACCATCAACTTCAAAGATTCTTTTTTTTTTTTTTTTTTTTGAGAGAGAGTCTCACTCTGTCACCCAGGTCGGAGTGCAATGGAGTGGTCTCAGCTCACTGCAACCTCCACCTCCCAGGTTCAAGCGATTCTCCTGCCTCAGCTACTCCCGAGTAGCTGGGACTACAGGCACATGCCACCATACCTGGCTAATCTTTGTATTTTTAGTAGAGATGAGGTTTCACTATGTTGGCCAGGCTAGTCTCAAACTCCTGACCTCGTGATCCGCCCATCTAGGCCTACCAAAGTGCTGGGATTACAGGTGTGAGCTACTGCGTCCAGCCAACTTCAAAGATTCTTGAAACTCTGGACCTGGTAAAAGATGCTAAAGGGCTCAGGGTCCCTTTTGAGTACAGTGCTGGCTAGATTGTTGTAACTCAGAGGAGGGAACTCTTGTAATAGCTCATGGCTGACAAGAAACTGCTGGAAATTCTCATCTAGGAAAATCAGAAGGTTTGCATGGAGGCCTCATGACAATCATAACAATTATACAAATGCCTCAAGTCTTAAAAGCTAAACCTTTTGAAAGGTTCAGTTCTTGGTGAATGAGACTCTTTTAAATGTTTTTTTTACTCATTCTTTTCGTGACTCATACCACTCAAGACTAAGCTGTCATTCTTCTATTAATAATCACATTGTTTCCCCTGTGATAAATATATATCCGTTTAATGAGTTCATGTAGGAATTTGCAGCATAAAACAAATCTTATAAAAAAGTAATATTCTTTTTTTATATTCTTTTTTTCCTTTTTTTTTTTTAATTTCCTTTTGAGACAGGGTGTTCCTCTGTCACTCATGCTGGAATGTAGTGGTGCTATCTTGGCTCACTGCAACTTCTGCCTCGTGGGCTCAAGCAATCCTCCCACCTCAGCCTCTAGATTAACAGGGACTACAGGCACACACCACAATGCCCGGCTAATTTTTTGTATTTTATGTAGAGGGGTGTTTCACCATGTTGCCCAGGCTGGTCTCAACTCCTGGGCTCAAGTGATAGGCCTGCCTCGGCCTCCCAAAGTGTTAGGATTATAGGCGTGAGCCACATGCCTGGCTGTACTCTTATATAATTGCTGTTTTTTATATCCCTCACTCTCAACACCTTATTCCCTGAAAAGATAACTCATCTTTGAGTTGAAAAAAATCCATTAACTCTTTCACTGCAGAAAATCCTCTAAGCTGTTCCTACCAAGGTAACGAGAGACTTAATGATAGATATTCAAACACATGTGATGAGAATACATAAAATTCAAAGGTGGACTAACCAACCTCCTTTTTGGCTTTATCCTAGATAGACAGTTTATTTGTCTGATAATCTAATTTACCAAGAAATATTTATTTCAAATATTTGATCATAATTTTTTGTTCTCTTACCTTCCAGTATTTTAATTATGCATATGTTACTCCTTTTGATATTGTCCACAGTTCTTCAGTGTTCTGGGTTTTTGAGATTCTTTTCCTCTTTGTGCTTCAACTTGGGAAGTTTCTATTTAAACTATGTTCAAATGCACTGATTCTTTTTTTTCTTCAGCTATGTCCAGTGGGTAAACCTGTTGCAGATGTTTTTCATTTTTGTTACAGTTTTCCATTTCTAGTATTTCCTTTTGTTTCTTATATTAGTAGTTTCTGTCTCTCTGCTGATATTATCCATTTGGTGTTACATGCTGTTTATTTTTCCATTTGAGCCCATAACATATAAATCAGTAATTTTAAATTCCTTGTGTGGCAATTCCAAAATCTGGGTCATATCTGATTCTAGTTCTGATGATCTCTCTGTCCCTTCTTCTTACTGTCCCTTTCTTATCTTTTAGTACACCTTGTGATTTTTTGTTGAGAGCCAGATATTATGTATTTTATTTTTGTTTTCTTGAGATGGAGTCTCACAGTGTTGCCCAGGCTGGAGTGCAGTGGTACAATCTCGGCTCACTGCAACCTCCACCTCCTGGGTTCAAGTGATTCTCCTGCCTCAGCTTCCTGAGTAGCTGGAATTACAGGCACATGCCACCATGCCCAGCTAATTTTTGTATTTTTAGTAGAGTCGGGGTTTCACCATGTTGGTCAGGCTGGTCTCGAACTCCTGACCTCATGATCCTCCCATCTCGGCCTCCCAAAGTGCTGGGATTACAGGCATGAGTCATTGCACCCAGTCAATATTATGTATTTCTAATAGGTACTGAAATAAACAGGCCTTTGGTGTGAGGATTTATGTTAATCTGGCCTGGAGTTGGGCTGTGTTTAATGATTGTTGTAGCTGTAATTTCCAGATGCTTCAAATTCCTTTAATGTCCTTGTTTTTGTCCTCTCTCTTACCTTTGTGACTCCCTTTGTATTGTCACTCAGAAAGAGTCTGGATCATGCAGTTCTTTCAACTGTAATCCACTGAAAATATATTGGTATGGTGATAAAGTATGGAGGAGGGGAGGTGTTCTATAATCTTCTAATTAAGTCTTGTCTTTCAGTGGGCCTATGTCTCAGGAGTGTGGCCTTCACAAGTGTTTCTGTCCCTCTTCCCTGATATAGGATCCCCCATCACCCAACCCCTCCTTCTCCTACCATACTCGATTCCTAGTGCCTTACTATGTTTGTTTTTGTTTTCCTTTTGTTTCTTTTAGGCTAGACAGGAAGGCTAGGAAGTGGAGTGGGGTGAACATCCACCCCACCGGGTGGAATAAGGCTTCAGTATTGCCCTATACAGTAGTTTCCACTTATTTGTGGCTGATACGTTCCAAGACCCCCAGTGGATGCCTGAAACCTCAGATGGTACTGAACTCTACATATGCTATGTTTTCTTCCTAGGCACCTGTGGTAAAGTTTAATTTCTGCGTTAGGCACAGTAAGAGATTAACAATACCTAATAATAAAATAGAAAAATTATAACAACATACTATAATAAAAGTTGTGTGAATGTGATTTCTGTCTGAAAATATCTTTATACTCTACTCTATTCTACTCTACTCTATTCTACTCTACTCTACTCTACTCTACTCTACTCTACTCTACTCTACTCTACTCCAGGTAACAAACCATGAAAAGAAAAACTATGGATAAGGGGTGGGGGAGACTATTGCAGTAAAGATTTTCCTCTTGGAGAGTAAGATTTTGCTATAGAGAAGAATCTGGGAGGGTTACACTATTGCTACTCTTTCCATCTCCCTTCCAGGGCTACAAGGAGGGTTTTCTTAGCTCCTCACCCTGAGAACCTGGTGGGATTCCGTGGGAAAAAGACCTCAAAATTGTGGGAAGAAGTATTTAATACCCCCGTGATTGGGGATCCTGTGTTCTCACTGTCACATTAGTCCACACTCGACTTCTAGTAATTCTCCACGTTTACCAGTGAAGTAAGTGTTGCCACTCTTATTCCTCCAGCGGCTTCTGCTGTATCTCTCTGGATGCACCTGTCTCCAGATCTCAGGGTGTGGTTTACTCTGAAAGTTTAGTTCTCTCATAGATTCAAAAAATCATTGATATTTAGTTTGTCCAGCTTTTTCTCGTGGGGATGGGAATGGTGACTTCCAAGCTTTTTACACACATCAAAAACAAAATTACCACAAATTTAGTTATAGATCAAATTGGCGCTTCTTTTCAACTCATGAATTTGGGCATCCTCCAATTCTACAAAAATAGAACAACAGCTCACCCTGGCAATGACAGAACAGTGGATTTTGTAAAGTGAGGACAAAGAAACAGAACAACAGAACATTAAAAAGCTGACTGAGCCCATACCTGTAATCCCAGCACTTGGGAGGTCAAGGTAGGAGGATCACTTGAGGCCAGGAGTTCAAGACCAGCCTGGGAAACATAGTAAGACCTCATCTCTACAAAAATAAAAATAAAAATAAATGAGCCAGGCATAGTGGCATATACCTGTGGTCCTAGCTACTCAGGAGGCTGAAGTGTGAGAATGACTTGAGCACAGGAATTCGAGGTTGTAATGAGTTATGGTCATGCCACTACACTCCAACCTAGGTGACACATTCAGACTCTGTCTATAAAAATAAAAATATTAAAAACTGATTGGTTAATGTCAGATTACGTTCTATGTAAGAATTAAAGCAGATGAGGCTTCTTTAAGCTGACTCAGGTAGACTGGTGTCTTCCGTTTTCATGAAAAACTGGTCTGTTTAGGGATATGTCTGCTGCTGTAAAATTTCACTTTGTTTATGTGGCATTTAACATGAGTAACTCCATTTTGATTTGGTCTGGTTTGTTGGAGCCTAACGTGGGATCTCAGTCCAAAACAATGGCCTCTATAATTTTTGTTTAACATATGTCAGAATGGACTCCAGAAGTCTACAAACTAAAATAAAATCCCAGGCTGGGAATGGCGGCTCACACCTACAATCCCAGTACTTTGGGAGGCTGAGATCAGAGGATCCCTTGGGGCCAGCAGTTAAAAATCAGCCTGGGCAACATAGTGAGACCCCATCTCTACAAAAAAAGAAAAAAAAATGGCTGGGCTTAGTGGCATACACCTATAGTTCTAGCTACTCAGGAGGCTGAGGTGGGAGGATTCCTTGAGGTGGAAAGAGTTCCAGGCTGAAGTGAGCTATGATCATACCACTGCACTCCAGCCTAGGGGACAGAGTGAGATCCCCATCTCTAAAAAATAAAATGAAATCTCATTATTTGCCTTTCAGTTTGGCAAATATTAAGAATGATAATAATATTCAGTATTAGAGAGAGAGGGAAGAAATAGGCATTCTCATATTGTGCTAATATTGCCTTTCTTGAAGGCAGTTTCACACTATCTGAGTTTAAAATGCCCAACCCCTTTGATGCAGCACTTCCACTTGTCAGCTCGTAGGAATCCATCCTAAAGACAACACACAAGTGTGAAAATATATGTACAGGATATTTACTAAATAATTGTCTATAATAGCAATACACTGGAAACAATCTAAAGTTCCATCAGTAGAAGAATGGTTAAAACACAAACTATGATTTATTTATTCCATGGCTACTGTACAGCACACTAAGTAGATAGATTAATAAAATGGTAACATGTTCGTGATATATTGTTGTGTTAAAAATCAAGTTATAGAGTAGTATGTAAAAGTGATATTATCGTGGTAAAAACAAAACAAGCACTATGTGTGCATGTGGGATGAGGGTGAGTATCAGAAATAAGTATTTGTATCTCCTTAGAAAAATGTCTAGAAGTATAGACATTAAATTCTAGCGATTAATAGCTTCTCCTCTAGCAAAGAGGAGAGAACTTCCATTTTAAAAGAGATTAATACATTTTAAAACACGTGTGCATTATTTTTTAATTGAAAATATGCACACACAAATCAAGCATGTTCTATTCTTTGATTAAACAGAAAGCCGTCTGGGAAAAGATGGCAGTAGCCTTTGCTTCATGTTTCTAAGCAATTCTAGGAATCTCAAACAAGTTGCATTTCTGTCTGAGTAAAAGACCTCTTAGGAATTTAGCAGTGGAAGAAAGTCATTTCTCTGCCAGTGGAATGGGTTGGTGAATCTTGGCATGTGTAAAAGTGAGCGCAGGGACTGTGTCTATTTTATGTATCTTTGTCACTCTACTGTCTATATCATGTTGGACACTTAGCAGGGTCTCAGTATATATTGGTTGAATTATGTAAAAAAATGACAACGTCTCTGTGACAAATTACTATGCTATGTGCAATAGGGAAATCTGGCAAGCAGTTAATAGGAAGTTTCTCTGTTCTTAATGAGTATTCTAGGATTTAAATACTGAAGTTACTAGCACCATAGCAATGTTGAAGAAATGAACCAGACCTAGAAAGAATGCTGCTCACTGACTGAGAATCTTTCTCAGACTGAAAGCAATGAAATTGCCTGGACAATTTTCTCTCTGCCAGCTCATTAAAAGGACCACAGACTCAGGAAATGACCTAAAAGTGTAACATTTTAGCTTTAATTTTTGCATTCAAAAAATAATGTAGCCAGTGGGGCCACAGTTAGAATTTCTTGGGGTTATTGTAGGTTGTAGTGTTTGCCCACGAACTATTGAGATTAAAAGACAGAGAAGAGACCAGAATTTATTAAGCACCTCCTACCTACTCACTGAGGAACTTGGCACATGGTACCTAGTCTAGTGACACTAGTCAATCGCATATGGTACCTCATTAAATCTCACAACAAGCTAGGGAAGTGTTGTCATCATCTTACAGATGAGGAAACTGGAAATTGGAGGACTCGGATAACTTGTCTCAGGACACACAGCCAGAAAGTGGCAGAGCTGGGATTTGAACAGAGATGGGCCTGGCTCCAAATGCCATGCTTGCCTCTCAGGCAAGCCAACCTGGACTGGTTGGCTTTGGCATGCCTCGCTTATCATATGAACATGAGAAAAGTCCCTGTAGAAGACTCCTAAGGACTTGGTTACAAAGAACTAATTAGACTGAACCATCCCATCTGTAAAACTAATCCAGAGATTTTACACCCATATGTAAGATCCCCACCCCATCTTTAACTTCTACAAGCCATGGGGATATGACTCAGTATTACTGAACAAGACTCTCAAAATCTTGAGTAAACACAGGTGTGCTGTATAATTCTCTGAACCCATCCCAGGATGCAGACACCCCCATACTCAGACAAATCACAGTCTCAGTGAAGAACTGCTTACGAGGTCATCAGTGATACGGAGACGATCACTTGTTATAAACACCCTCATGGAATAAAGTTCTTCGTTTATTTTTCCATAATATTTGCTAACTCAGATGAAATGATTTTCATCTTTATTTTCACCACAGCAGAAAGTTAACATGCCAGAGTGCTGCAGCTTTCAGCATGTTTAGGCAACATTTGAGTCCTTCTCTCATGTGTCTTATGCCTGGGGTTTGGCCTCCATTTAGAGTACATTAAATGCTACATCTATTTCCTTGACACACTCTCCTGGGCCTCTATATGTTGGAAAGCCTCAAATTCTCTCCCTCTGCTGCCTGCTGTTCTCTCCTCCCAGAGCTTGATATATCTTTTACACACCAATCATATCCACTTATTTCTCCAGCCTTCATTTCTCCAATCAGATATCCAACAGATACGTTTATATCTCCAGTTAGATATCCAACAGACATCTTTATATCTCCAGTCATATATCCAACAGACATCTTTGTAACAGAGCTGCAAAGAAGAATTCTTGATTCCTACCTTCATCGCACACCTATTCCTCCCTTGCACCCTGAATTCGGTTCTCTACCTCAGTAAACATCGCCACCAAACCTGAACATTTTCCTGGTTTCCTACCTTTTCTTCACCTCTATATCTAATTCTTCAGCAAGTTTGCAGATTCTACCTCCAAAACATCTCAAATCCATCCACTTTACCTCATGATATTGCCAACATTAAGCCACCAATCTCTTGCCTCAACTACTCTAATCTGGTCTTCTTGCTTCTATCTGTTTCCCATAAGGCAGCCAGAATGATAAATTTAAAACATAGGTAATATTGATCTTTTGCTTGAAATCACTCGACGTTTCCCAGTTGTATTTTACCAATGATCAATAGGACTTGCATTGCCTAGCTCCTACCAATCTTTACTCCCCCACCTCGTATGTCTCTTCTAACTTGCAGCCCAGCAGTCATGTTGTCCCCCTATTCTTTGGACATACCAAGGTTATTCTCTTTGGGGTTTCCCTTGCTGCTCCCCAGGTTTTCCCCCCAGAGTTTCCATGGAGTCTTTCTCATTATTTAAGTCTAAGCACAAATGCTACTTCCTCAGTTGTTCTATGACCATCCTAAAGTAGTTATCCTTTATTAGTCTCTATCACAACATCCTGTTTAAATTTCTTCATAGCACTTACAATTATCTAAAATTATTTTGTTCAGTTGTTTATTTACATATTTATTGTATGCTTTCCTCTCTAGAATGACACCTCCACATGAACAGGGAACTTTTCTCTTTTATTCAAGACTGTATCTCCAGAGCTAATTTTTTAAAGACTGAAATAGCAGTAGACGTTGCCTGGGCAATTTTCTCTCTGCCAGCCCACAGAACAATAGACCACTGAATCACAAAATAACCTGAAAGTATAAAATTTTAGTTTTCATTTTTTTATTTTAAAAAATAGGACCAGAATTAGGATTCTGATTCAGAAACAGACTAGCACATAGTAGGTGTTCAATAAAAGTTTGTTGTCTGTGGAGTGCACAATTGCTTGAACATGATTACAAAGAAATAAAATCCTGCCCTTAACTAACCTGAGGCTATAATTATGATAAAAAGAATACTGTGATGATTTTAAGCAGCATTCTAACTAAATGACAAATTCTGGCTTCTATTAAAAATTTGCATTGCATTGTGTCATGACTTACTGGATCATTGATCATATCAGCTGGACATTGTGAAACATTCTCCACTTGAATCCAGCCAAAGGAGAATAGTATGGGGGAAATCTGCTTTCCTAATTGTGACTAGTTACCTTTACTGAACATTCCCGTCTGATTTTCATCACTTCAGAGGTCTAACATAATTTCTAAAGTGCTGAGATGGTCAAATAAGGGCTGCCCTGATTTGTGACCTCTATCTCCCCTTCAAAACAATCCCTCTCAGTTACTTAAATTGGACTCTGGCAGTCCTGGCTTCCAGTCAATGAGTCAGTAGCAAAGAGGGCTGATTGCCTTTGAACAGCACTATTCTTCAGCAGAGGTCCATGATGAGGACCCCGATCCCTTTTGGGGTAGTAGCATCATTTTGCTCCTTCTCTTTCTTCTTTCAAACAGTAATATATTATTTATTCTCATCACTACTTACAAACGTTGTCTGAAAGCAAAGATGCAGAATGCCAACACTCAATAGAAGCTTGAGGTTTCCTTTTGCCTCCTAAGGAGAACTTCTAAATAGAGGCATTTTATAAACAGCTTGCATGTTCTTTTAGAGAGGAAATTGGAGGAACTGGCTGGCTGAATGAATATGAAACATGGGGCTGTATGAAAGCTTTTTCATCTGATAAATTGTGGGTGAACCTGAAGGAGCAGAGGAGACAGTGGTTCTTTTATTATCTGCAAACTGAGCCAGAGACATGTCAAATGGCCTAGAGTATCTCCTTCAAGCTGAAGTGGATATTCTTTAACTCTAAGTTAAACAACAACAACAATATAAAATTAAAAACAGTCTTGAGAAGTTGCAAGGAGGGGTCATTCACTTCCATTAAATTAAATTGGGCAAAGTTGTCTTTTGCAGGGTGTAAGAGATTTATTTCAGAAGTTTATGTCAACAAAGAGTGCAGAATGAGTTCAAGTCAGATTCCACATAGATTTGGAAGAAGGAGAACATACAAATCATAATGAATGAAGTAGGGAAAGGTTTCCTGAGAAGTCACAGCAGTTAAATTCTTTGGGTTATTTTTTCGTTGGATCTGGAGAAGGGAATGCAAGATGACTTACACCTGCAAGGGAGTTAGGCTATGCTGTTTGTTCTTGAGACTCAGGAAAGTCAAAATCTCATTTGAGCTTAGTTGAGGTTTGAGCATAAAACATGTAAAGACAAGGAAATTCAGAGTTAGACAGATCCTTGGGGATCTTCTACTCAATTTATAGATGAGGACACAGGTCTAGAAAGGTCTATGTCCCAAAGCTAAAAGTGAAGTTCATTTTAGGCTTACACCACTCTCCTCTTAATCTCTCTCTCTTTTTTTAAAACTGTCTCTCTCCCTTCTAACTTGGAAATTCTAAGCCTCTTTGAAACTATGTAGTAAGAAAATACCTTAGAAAAGGATAATAGGCTGGACTTCATGTCATAGTTGGAAACACATCTCCAATGCCAAATGAAAAACAATTAGGAAAAAAAGTGCAATAGAAGAACTTACTTCTACTTAAGACAAATGTTCATGAGTGCTTCTGTTTTATGTATCAAGGTATTCCTTTATTTTCCAGAGGTTTCCAAATGAAGAGAGTAAAAAGAGCTTTGGTATGATTTGATGATGGTAATTTAAGTTCCATTTTAATTTCTATTCCTCAAATCTATACCACTCCACTCCCAAAGTCAAATGCCACTTATTTGGATTCTACATCTGTGTACTCAAAGAGAAGCTGGAGACAATGAAAGTTCAGGCATGTAGATCTACTGCATCTGGAATACTTGGACATTGGCATCTTGATTTGCAAGTCATTAAGGAAATATTTTAAATTATTGTGAGTCAGATTATGTCACTGGCCTTCTAAAAACACGATGGCCTCAGAAGTATCCCCTAGGATTTGGGCCCACTGTCACTGACACCAATTGAGAAAAATAAAAATTCTTTAAAACAAACAAACAAACAAAAAAACCCCTCATGCTCTATCCTTCTTTTAAGAAAAAAAATTGTAACTCTCTTTATAAGAAAACAAACTACTTGTACAAAAAGTGCTCTCTTGAATTAATTATAGTAGTGAACATCAGAAACTATCTTAATATCTAATAATAAAGTAGTGATTAAGTAAGCCATGGCATATAACCTACATAAAATACATGCAAGGATCAAAAGGGATCATTATGGGAACTGCAGCAATATGGAAATGCTCATTTAATAATTACACATTAAGTATCTACCATATTACAGGATTCTTCTGGGTGATGGAAATAAAGGAGTACCTCAAATAGCTTGCAAGGTACTGGAGGAATTAGACATGAATAAGGATTTCAGGAAGAAATGATGGTGAGGACAAAGGTGTGGGGGTGTGTTCTGGGAGCTCTAATCCACTCAGTATGCCTGGGATGAAAGAGGTAGGAGAGAGACAGAAAGGCAGGCAGGGACCAAATTAAAGGGGCCTTGTAAAGAGTTGCCATTTTAAGTTTGAACAGGATACAATGCATGACTAGTCTATGTATATAGTTATGTTTTCCTTAATTAATTGAATACATTCATAGTCATATATTCATTAATTCATTTGTTCATTTAATTTAATAGTCATATATTCATTAATTCATTTGTTCATTTAATTTAAGGATCACTTACTGAGTTTGTCCTCACTTTGATGAACATAGGTGATACAAAAATAAATAAAATATGATCTCTATCTCTGAGTCCTAACAATCTAGTGTTAGGGATACTGTCATCTAAGAAAATAGTAGACCGGGTGAGGTGGCTCACGCCTGTAATCCCAGCACTTTGGGAGGCCGAGGCGGGCAGATCATGAGGTCAGGAGATCGAAACCATCCTGGCTAACACGGTGAAACCCCATCTCTACTAAAAATACAAGAAATTAGCCGGGCATGGTGCCGGGCTCCTGTAGTCCCAGCTACTCCGGAGGCTGAGGCAGGAGAATGGCGTAAACCCGGGAGGCGGAGCTTGCAGTGAGCCAAGACAGGGCCACTGCACTCCAGCCTGGGTGACAGAGCGAGATTCTGTCTCAAAAAAAAAAAAAAAAAAAAAAAAAAAGGAAAACACTAATACGTATGATAAGCACTTCAAAGGAGCCCTCTGCAAGGTGCACAAAAACAAATGCTTTGGCAGAGAGTGGACAAAATGGCTTAGATAGTCTTAATAGAGAATGATTATAAGTCTGGAAAACAAAAAACACATAAAAAACTTCAACCAAGAGGCCAGGTGCAGTGGCTCACGCCTGTTATTCCAACACTTTGGGAGGCCGAGGCAGGCGGATCACAAGGTCAGAAGTTCAAGACCAGCCTGACCAACATGGTGAAACCCCGTCTCTACTAAAAATACAAAAAATTAGCCAGGCGACGTGGCAGGCGCCTGTAGTCCCAGCTACTCGGGAGGCTGAGGCAGGAGAGTGGTGTGAACCCGGGAGGTGGAGATTGCAGTGAGCCGAGATCGCGCCACTGCACTCCAGCCTGTGCGACAGAGCGAGATTCCGTCTCAAAAAAAAATAAAAATAAAAATAAAAATATATTAGCTGGGAGTAGTGACGTGTGCCTATAATCCCAGCTACTCGGGAGACTGAGGCAGAGAATTGCTTGAACCCAGGAGGTGGAGGTTGCAGTGAGCCAAGGTTGCGCCACTGTATTCCAACCTGGGCAACAGAGAGAGACTCTGTCTCAAAAAAAAAAAAAAAAAAAAAAAAAAAAAAAAAAAAAAAAATTCAACCAAGAAATTTTAATATAGGGAATTGATTAACCAGATCTGGAGAACTAAAAAGGCACAATGGGCACACTGAGGTTTCACAGAGGCAGTAACTTCACGCAGCAGCTGCGTCCCCCTAGGTCTGAGTAAGCAAAAGGAAGAGATTGGGGTTATCTGAATTTAGAAGCTTGAAGACATACCTCATAGACATAAGACTTAGACCTCAGGGAAGGGGACATTAGCCGGTGGTGCTTGTGTTTCTGAGGAAGGTGGGATGAAACCTGGTTATGAGAGTGCCAAGAAGCTGGATACTGGAAACACCTGCTGCTGTCATGATAAAGGGTCATTACCAGGTAACAAGGACTGGAACAGCAAGCAAATAGAAGGAACGAGTCCCTTCATCCTCTCATGCCTCGTGGTCTTCCTTTAGTGTTCCACACAGACAGAAACCAAAAGGAATTTTGCTGGCAAAAAAGAAAGGTGGTTTGCATAGTCCCAACCCGAGCATCACAAAACAAGGTAGACAAAGGTGGGTTTGGAGATGACAGAAAATAGCTTAATCTCTAGCACAAGAGTTTAAAATCTTATAAAGTGAGGAGGCTGGCTTAAGGGAGGGCATTTCAGGCAGAAGGAAACCACCTGTGCAAAGCAATGATGCCATCCAAGTGCTTGGTGCTCTTGGGAATTACATGTACTGAAAACAGTTGTAGCCAGAATACGAAATAAATTGGGAAACTATCAAGAAGTGCAGCTGATACTATAGAAAGGGACTTTGTGTCCTGAGAGGCAGGGAATTCCATGTTAAGAGGAAAGCAGGATAATACTTTTAAAAATCTCATTGTATTTTTCCTTTTCAGTAATTCAGGATTTTTTTTCAACCTTACAGCCATTAAAAACAGGTAGATTCTGAGGCTTTTTATCATAGAAAAGGAAAGTATTATATTTGATACAGCATAGAACAAAGAGGTCACTGCTTAGATTTTTGAATTTCAAAATAGTTTTTTAAGTCCCTAGGGATACAAAATAGCCCGAGGGCAAGCTCTTTTGGCTTGCAAAAGTCTGACTTTTTGAGATAGAAAGACTGATTCAAACTCCGAAGTTTTATCAAGAGGAGAAATGAAAACCAAAGTTTATTCTAAGTATCCAGAGTAGGGATACACAGGATAGGAAAGAATATAAGGTAAGTGTCCTTCTCACAGGAGAAAAGAAAAGCCTTCAGCAGCTGAGGAGGAACCAACCACAATGTAAAATTCTAGTGTTGTCACTGTGTTCATTTCTGCACTCCACCTCCGGGTTAAACCTGGGTGGGCTGAAGGAGTGTGTATAAGGATGTGAAAACATCCTAAGACATTTAGCAAGAAGTCCCAGAATAAAAAGTTTATTCCTCAATTCCCCAGCTGCAGCCTGTTTGAAATACCTGCTCCTCAGAGAGGCCCTGTGTTAACATGGTGTCACAATGGTACCTTAAGATGGGTATAGGTAGTGGATCACCAGACAGCACGTGCATTTTAGAATCAGTCTGCTAATTTTAAATGAATATCCTATTTGGATTTTTACTAGAACTGCATTGAATCCATTCAATCTCAACCCACTTCATTCTGGCTTCGATTGCTAGGATGCCACTGAAATTGATCTTGTCAAAATCACCAAAAATCCCCAAAAAAGCCATGTCAAATGTGGTGCCTTTTCTTCATTCTCATTGTACTTGACCTGTTAACAGTACACAACACAGATGAGAATGGTCTCCTTTTTTTTGACTAACTTCATGCTCAGGGCTGGGGAAACATCACACTGTCTTGATTTTCTTCCTGGGTCACTGAACTCTTCTCAGTTTTTATAGCTGGCTCCTTCACTTCTGCCTGATATCTGAAAGTTGGGGTACCATATGACCTGGTTTTCAATTTTCTTGTCTACTTCACTTTCGCCTTAGTTGTTCTCTTCTGGTCCCATGGTTTTACATGTTACTATGTGCTAATGACTCCCAAATACACACACACACACACACACACACACACACACACACACGGATCTGAACTTCAGACTCATATATCCAATTGCATACCTCACATTTCCAGTTGGACTTTTCTTTGCAAACTTAATGTACATTAAAAAGGATTCCTAGGTGGGAGGATCATTTGAGCCCAGGGATTAGAGGCTACAGTGAGGTAGGATTGTGCCACTGTACTCCAGCCTGGGTGACAGAGCAAATCCTCTTCTCTAAGGAACTCTTGAGTTCTGTTCTAAATTTGATTTTCTCCCAGTCTAAGTAAATAACTCTATCATACACCCAGTTTCTTAATCCCAAAAAACTAAGATCCAAATCAATTTGGAACCTCCCCTTTCTCTTATCCTCTGCATCTAATCCATTAGCAAGTTGTAGGTACTACCTCCAAAATATATTATGAATCCGTCTTTTTTTTTTTTTTTTTTTTTTTTTTGAGAGGGAGTCTCTTTCTGTTGTTGCCAGGCTGAAGTGCAGTGGTGCGATCTCTGCTCACTGCAACCTCCGCCTCTTGGGTTCAAGCAATTCTCCTGCCTCAGCCTCACGAGTAGCTGGGATTATAGGCACATGCCACTACGCCAGGCTAATTTTTCGTATTTTTAGTAGAGACACGGTTTCACTGTGTTAGCCGGGATGGTCTTGATCTCCTGACCTTGTCATCTGCCCACCTTTGCCTCCCAAAGTGCTGGGATTACAGGTGTGAGCCACTGCACCTAGCCATGAATCCATCTTTACTCCATCTTCTCTGTCATTTATCCTCATCTAAGCCACCATCCTCTCTTGCCTTGACTACTGAAATAGCTTCATAATTGATATCTCTGCTTCTGTTATTGCCTCACCGTAATTTACTCTCCACTAGCTAGCCGGAATAACCTGAGTTAGAACAGAATATGTGCTACCTCTGCTTAAAATCTTCCAAAGGCTTCTTGCACTTTGATTGAAATACAAACTCCACACTACGACCTACAAGGTCCTACTGAGCTGACCCCCACCTACCTCTTGGTTCCCTGCTCACCAAATCCATCCCCATTACCTTCCTTTTACTTCCTCAAATTTGCTAAGCTCTTACCCACTTTTAAAGGCCTTAGCATGTGCCCTTGGCTCACTGCATGACTTTATCTCCTCATCATTCTGTCATCAGCTCAAATATCCTCAGAGGTACCTTTCTTACCTCCTAATTGTGCCACCCACCACAAAACATTTGAAATTATTTATTGGTTTACGTGTTTATTTCTGACAGCTTGGAATTAAATTATTTGAGGGCAGGGCCTTGTCTGTCTTAGTTATCACTGTATTCCTGGAACCTGGAATAAAGGCTGGCACCAAAGAGGTGCTCAATAAATATTTATTGGATGGATAAAAGCCTCCCTCAGAGGGAGTGTGTGCTGTGATAAAGAAAAAGAACAGCTGACTGAGGCTTGTAGAGTGTCTCGATTTTTCTTTTTTTTGGTAAACCACTATGCAAAAATGGGCATGCAAATGGACCTGGTAGAAAAAGGGGCAAAGAGAAATGAAAACAACTGATGTTAGGAATAAATGTTAATATTATTTCTTTCCATTATTGTTGTTTTACTATTCGTTTAATAAATCAAATTAGTAGAGAAAATTAACTTTTCGTTCACATATTGTCACATTGAAATGGGCTATAGTCAGCTTATAAAAACAGATAGTATTTATGATTCTGGAAGAAGAAATGAAACCTCATCTGAGTGTTCCTTTTCACCTTGTCTGACAATCTAATTTATGTTCAAGACACTAAACTTACACATTTATTTAAAAATCTTAAATAATACTCCATCTCCACTGCTACATAATGTAATTTAATTTATAAATATATATTTCATGTTTAATCGATTTTGAAGGAGAGATTTGAAAAATTCTCAATATTTATATTATTTTTCTCTTGGCTTTCATTATTGTTTTAGTAATATTTTATTTGGATGTATAAATGAAAATAGACCAGGGCTAATACTTTGCTTGACAAACAGAATGTATTGGAATAGTCAATAAATGATAATAAATATGTACCCTACAGTTGGTTAGTGTCTAACCATCTAAAGTGACCCTGCCAAAAGCCTACAGATTTACTGGCTATCTCAGAATATGACTTTCAACTTGGAGCCCCTCCTCTCTGCATAATCCATTTTTATTTATATAGACATCAAAATTTATTGCTGCGAGTAGATTAAAATGCCACTTTGTATACTCAATAATCATCATTTTGCTTTTTGCATTTTCAGCTCACTAGAAAAAAATGCTTAAATGTTTAAATGTCTCCGTATATGGTGCTACAGAGTTTGTTTGTTTTCCTATGTGAAGTGTAATGATTTTTCAATGCCTTTCTGGGTACTTTTGGAGATGGCAAGAAATCTAAGCCAAGAATCCAGGAAAGGCCAAATTCTTCCTTGGTCCATCTGCCTTTAGACAATTTTAAGAACACTCTATCAATTTCTCAATTTTGTTGATTAGCAATCAGCTGATTTGACATTCTTGGTCCACTGGGCTTATCCCATCCCCAAAAGGTAGGCACTGTCATTCCCAGAAAAGGTAGTGCTAGAAGTATCATGGGCACCTGGGACCTCAGTGACCCACTGGCCTAATTTTTCTTTAGCCAGATGAAGAGCCTGAGATAGAAAAAGTTGATAGAAGTGGTCCAAGCACACACAGCTCTCAGCTTGTTGATGGCAGGAACAATATTGAATCTGAGATTCCAAGCTCTTACTTTTTTTGCTTTTCTCTGTTATATCTTACTACATCTTTTACTGCTGTTGAAAACACAGACATTATCTTGTAAGAATACATTAAATTGCTCTGTCCCAACCTTGTTATTTACCCTTACCCACATTCACTGGGACAATCAGTAGAGTTCTCTGAGCATTTAATGTGATCTACTCCATCTTTCGGCAAGGAAATTCATTACTAGCTCAGAAATACAAACTGGTGGTTTATTGGACATTGCTTATGAGTCTGAGCTTCACCACTAATTGTGTGAATTAATTAATTGGTCAACTAATTGAAATAATTAAATGAAATAAGTGGGTTGGATAAGTGGCCTATGATGTGCTTCCCAGCTCTTGTATTCAGGGTTTTTATGAACTATCATTGTGACTCCCAATTATCTTGTCCGTAGGTGCATTTGGAACACATAATAATCCTTTTAGGTTTTGATTAAATGAGATCATGTTTTTTAGTGGCTTAGCCAGTTTTGCTTCCTTATTTTTCCCATGTTGCTTTCAGCGCTTAGTACCCTAACCCGCTAGTACTGTTTTTTTTCCTCCAAATTACCACTAAATATATGGTGACCTGTCATTCTGTTCTGGCTAGTCTGGTCATTTTGTTTTGGGTCAGGGAGAGGTCTATTGCTAAAATCAGTAGAGAAGAAAATCTTCCAGGGATACTCTACAGCATCCCAGGGACGAAGTCAACAGTTGTCACACTTAAGACAATCAATATGCCTCTGATAAAACTAGGTGTTGGTGCCTGGTCCTAAGGCCCTAGGAATCCTTATGGGGAAACTGATTTCAGAACTTAGCCCAGAACAGGTGCTTAGGACAGATCCTCTTTCTTGGAGCTTTTGAGTAGAGTCACAAAAGGTGGGCCACAGACAGAAGAGAGTATCAGAGACTCAGAGGCATGACGTGTAAAGGTTTAAAGCAGAAGCAATGAGGTAGGAGAAGACATGAAATGGAGAAAAGTTACAAAAGGAAGGAAGATAAGAGAATGGCTGAGTCACAATAATTGTGGAGTCACTAGATAAATAAACAAACCTGAGGTAATGACCAGATGACCAGAGCTCTTGTCATACTGTGAGAGCTTCAGATACCATTACTATACCATGTTCTAGTTCTCTGTGAGACCGGGTCACCTATAAGGGGCTTCTTGTAACTCCATAGTTTTCCATGTGTTTTTCTAGCAATTTCCATCTCCTCAAGTAACCTAAGTATGCCTCTGTACCTTGCCAAGTAAAATAGCCTAAATAACACAGTATCTTTGTCAAGTTCACACCCTAAACCGTTGGAGTGCCTGCATATTGCATGGCAGTAAGCACGCATACAGTGAGCCAGCATGCAGTAAACCTTCAGTAAAGTTTGCTGAATAAAGCTGAGGAGTGTGTGATTACTTTGGGAACGACTGAGTCCATGTTAGGCTGGCGAAGAGTTTTTCTATATTTGTATCAAGGTGTATCCAAAGTTACCTGAAAACTTGCGGGCTAGGGCAAAGTGAAGCCTTGTGAGTAAGTGAAGGAAGAAATAATTTAAGTAGCAACATTACCAAGAAGGGCCTCAACTCAAAATATTTTTGCCTCCAACTTGCCATACTGCCTAAAATATAGACATGATATTAACTCCTTCAGTGGAAGGCACTGGCTTTCTAAGTGCTCGCTTACAAAGTATTTATGTTCTGAGACAGGAGTAACACGTAAAGCTGTTATCATATTTCATATCTTAGTGTGCATTCATTTGGCAAATGCATTTCTAGACAGATTTTTGTCCTAGGAACTGAGGAAATAGGACTCTTGATGGTGTCAGGTCATGGAGTGTTGGAAGGTGGTACTTTTGGAGCATGGAGCACTACTGAAAGAAATTAGGATGACCATGTGGAACAACATAAATTCTGGTTACTCCTAGTGAAGGAAGAGGGAAGGAAATGGTAGAGATGTAAAATTCTTCCAGGCCTCATTCTAGATGACCCCAATTACCACATACAATACAAAAAGGGTAACAAGGATGATATGTGTTGTATGACAAAGATTCTAGGTTTTGGAATAAGAAGATCTGAGCTTTATCCTCTACTGCTTTTTAATATATACGAAACTTACGGCTTCTGGGCTTCAGTTTCTTCATCTATAAAATGGGAGATAACAATATATCATTCTTTGGAGGGAGGTGGTAGAAACCATCTGAGAGAAATGGTAGTCAAATGATTTCAGTAATTGCAAACTGCACGTGTTGCAGTTCAGCCTGGAAGGAGCAGGGACACAAGAGTGACCTTAGTTGAGAGTAGGCCCTCCCTGCTGCTAAGGCCCCCTATCTCTCCTAGACCCAGGGAGAAGTACATGGATTGACTTTTCTCCCACCTCACATGACGATGGTGGTTACTCATCAAATCAAAGTAAATCTAGAGGTTTTTGCTGAGGAAAAGTTATGCTTTCTTTCCTGACAGACAAGAGCACTGGCATTAAAGGCATGTGAGACATGTTTTCCCCTCATCCTTTTCTCATCCTTTCTTTTCTAAATCTCTTCCAACAGATAGGTATGGCAGTTACGAAGCTTTAGTTGCAAGTTACAGAAAACCTGAATCAAGCTAGTTTAAGTAATATCGGAAAGTTAATGGTTTATATTACTAAATGTTCCAGTGATAGATTTTCAGGTAAAGCTTGATCCAGCAGCAAAATGATGGCATCTAGGGCCTGGTTTCTTCCAATTGTTTCTCTGTTCTGTCCTTCATAGTATTTGCTTTATTTTAATGCTGCTACTCATCATGATCCTAAGATAACTGCCAATTGATTCAGTGCTCTTGTCTATCAGGAAAGAAAGCATAACTTCTTCCCAGCAAAAACCTCTAGATTTACTTTGATTGGATGAACTTAGGTTACACATTCCCTTTGAACAAATCTCTAGCTAGAGGAGATAATATACTGGATAGTTTAACCTAAGGCACATTATCCATTCTGGGGCTGGAGGTGGATTCAGTTGTCCTAAAACCCCATGGATCCCAAAACAGTTTATGGGCTGATAAGAAAGTGAATGGGGAGAAATGGATACTGAGGAGGTGCCACTAACAAAGACTGCTATTATAGATTAGAAGATGCCATCCTTATATGTAAAGCTGCAGTGTCCAAATGCTTAGAGACTTTGTCATTTGAAAACTAGAGCGCATATTGTTTAAACCAAATTTGGTGTGTCTACTGTAACAGAAATTGACTTTCATCAATACGCATGAAAAACAATCATTAACCTTTGGATTTTGTGATTTTATAAAGCATTGAATTCTATACTTCTGTGCTCTCAGGAGGGAAGCTTTTTTGTTTATACATTTTGGCCATTTTCAACATGCTCTAAATTGAAATGGAGAATGTACTTTTTTTTTCTTCTTGTGTAAAATTGAATAAGCAACAGCACAATGCAGGAAGTCAGTCTAGCCACAGCAAATCTGTACTTGTTTTTGTGAGAGGATGGGAAGAATGAATATTTGCCCTGTGGCATCAATTTCCTGTTTAATGTTCTCCAAGAGGCATTTGGAAAATGCCCAGCAACACAGATGTACGTAAATGCCACACATAACTTGTTTTCATGAGTGGAAAGAGGAGCCTATAAAATTATGACAAGGCTGGTTTACCCTCACCTCCTGATAGTTGGTGAGTCACTCTACCTTTAACTTAATGATTTGGAGGATGGACTATTCCAGAGTTTGGCACTGGAAGAACAAGCAGTATCGGAATAGCATGGCTTTTGGCTTCTTAGCCTAAGTTCTTATTCATTTAAGGCTACTTTTATCCCGAAGTTTGACATATTCCTGCTGGAAATTGCCTGTAAGAAATGTATACGTGGCTGGGTGCAGTGGCTCACATCTGTAATCCCAGTACTTTGGGAGGTTGAGGCGGGCGGATCATGAGGTCTGGCGATGGAGACCATCCTGGCCAACACGGTGAAACCCCGCCTTTACTAAAAATACAAAAAATTAGCTGGGCATGGTGGTGGGCGCCTGTAATCCCAGCTACTTGGGAAGCTGAGGCAGGAGAATGGCAAACCCCGGAGGTGGAGCCTGCAGTGAGCCGAGATAGCGTCACTGCACTCCAACCTGGGTGACAGAGCAAGACTCTGTCTCAAAAAAATAAAAATAAAAAAAATAAAAAAAGAAATGTATACGTACTAGGACAGGGTTTATAAAGCAAGCAAAGAAACAAAATCCCTCCCAAAACAGAAACTTATCTTTAAGATTTGCAGACACAAATTTGTTTTCAAACCACAGAAAAACATATTTACATACCACATAATATCTCTTAAGGCATGGACAGATGTGTTCTTACCCAGATCACTCACACACCATTTTTGGACATCTTATTTAAAAGGTCATGATGTGGTTGAAGAATCAAAACCTATTTTTGTTCAACAACTAATCTCTAGGGTTACTATAGAATTTAAAACTTTGACACAGAAAATTCAGATATAAAGAATTTGTCCTCTAACTTACCCTTTTGAGCTAC
Organism: Chlorocebus sabaeus; assembly: GCF_047675955.1. Taxonomy (NCBI): domain Eukaryota; kingdom Metazoa; phylum Chordata; class Mammalia; order Primates; family Cercopithecidae; genus Chlorocebus; species Chlorocebus sabaeus. Next base: position 34,185,896 of record NC_132918.1, on the reverse strand, counting down.
CTCCTGACATAAAGATTCGAGAAATAATAGTTATGATCTATTAGGCACCTAGTCTGAACAAGAAATATCTTTCTGTATGTTAATGCTAATCCTTACAATACCTCACTATTTGTTCCATATCCCCTCATCTTATAGATGAGGAAATTGGGACTTAAAGAACATAAATAACAGTCTAAGGTCACTCTGGTAGCTAGTGGAGCTGCATTCAAACCTACATCTGTCTGGCCATAAAGCTCAAGCTCTTTTCTCAAATTTAGAAATAGTCAATCTAGAATTCCTAAATGGGCCTCAGAAGATTCTCAGGAGCCTAAAATTAGGTGCAAATCTGTAAGTATATGCGTATATGCATTTTCCTGGCGAGAGGATCTAAAAATTGTATCAGGTTTATCAGCTGTATTTACAGAGCCTATCACAGTCTTGAAGACAGTAGGCACATGATAAATATTTGTTCAATAAATAGTATGGGTCTGTGACACTAAAAAGGTTAAGAACCATTCTTTTGTTATATAAGTGTCCCAGGACTGCTGTAGCTTGTCCCATTATCTATGCTATGGTTTAACAGATTTGAATTTCCAGTGCTACTAGCTTCGTTTTGGACATACACATTCATTCTTTTTTTAAAAAAAGAAGGTTTAAAATTCAGAATCTAGTTGATATGCCATTTAAAACTATTTGATATTTATATTAAAAAATTTAAAACTTTTATACAGTGTTGTCCAAGGATGATTTTTCTTAAACAGATCACAACAGTGGAAAGGACTGCAAACTATTTAGACTAGCAGTATGGAATAGAAATAGAATGTGAGCTCCAAATGCAAGCCACATTTGCAATTTTAAACTTTCTAGTAGTCACACTTTAAAAAGTAAAAAGAAACAGGTAAAACTAATTTTAATAATATATTTTATTTAAATCTCTATATCCAAAATATTATCATTTCAACCTGCAAGCAATATCAAAGATTACTGAGTTATTTTACATTCTTTTTTTCATGCTAAGTCTTGGAAAGCCAGTGTACATTTTACACTCAATTCAGAAAGCTCCCTTCTTCATACTTGGTGGCCACATTGGCTGACGGCTGCCATACTGAACAGTGCACATAGAGACTCAGGTGACTGAAAGAGGTGGACAAGGTTGATGAAGCCCGCAACGAAGTAGGGAGAAAATGCAGCAGGTTCTGGCACGTGAGGAGACACTTCAGTGATCCAAAGTCCAATGATGTGAGGTCACGCCGCCAGCTCATATTGCCAAAATTGCAGCTTTGTAGATGATTATTAAGATGAGCCCAAGAAAACAGCATAACATTCAGCATTTCAGCAGAAGTCTTTTTCTATTCCTACAGTCACCTTTTCTTGGAAACAGACATGCACATGGGTGCACATGTAGGGGAAGATGTGATGCAGAGTGACTAAAGTTACGCCTAGTAATTATAATAATTTTGTTCTTTTAACCACACCTAGAGCAAAGGATCTGTGAGGTGTTTTTTTATTTTTAT